>NC_059118.1:3611666-4212777 GCF_020740685.1 Jaculus jaculus
CTTGGAGAAGCTCTCCTGAGAGGGAGAAGCTAACCAGGGAGATGTGAAGAAATTGATCTTGCGAAGTGGTTAGATGATGGGTCTCCTTGCTCATACTCTTTTCTGTTGCTGCATCTTAGTTTTGCTGACTGAGCAGCATCTGTTAGAGGCATTGGAATGGATGGGATGCTCTTGAGTTTCTGGGCACAGCAGTGCTGGGCTGTACTATGCTGTAGGTCCCAGGGTGTTTTGGGTTGTTCTCTCTCCATTCCTCACTGCTCATGAATATTTCACAGTCCATGTATCATGTGCATGTGTGTGTGTGGGGGGGGGGGCTGGGGAGATTGTTGTTATTCTTTTGTGGTTTACTTATTATATGTACTTACTGTGCTTTGAGTTATTTTCATTAGTATTGATTCATTGTTACTGATTTATCAATATCCTCCCTGCATGAGGTTAGGATCCTGCATGCATTAGAGTGGCTCTGCCTCTAACCAGTGACTCCTCACTGCATGAGGCTGGGTCATGCATGTATTAGAGTGGCTCTGCCTCTAACCATGACACCTCTCTGCATGAGGCTGAATCATACATGCATTAGAGTGGCTCTGCCTCTAACCAGTGACTTCTCTCTGCATGAAGCTTGGGTCATACATGTATTAGAGTGGCCCTGCCTCTAACAAGTGGCTCCTCTGTGCACGATGCTGGGGTCATGCATGTATTGGAGTCTCTGCCTCTATCCAGTGACTAGAACAGTGGGTCCTGATTCAGGTGGGATGAAGGTTGACTTCCTAATTTGGTTCTGCCTCATGAATTCACTAACAAGACTTCAGTAGTAATAGGCAGAAAGGCAATGTATGGGTAAAACTATTAGCTGAGGAACATGAATGCTACATGATTATCTCTACATATTGTCTGGGGAGTGTGGCACCACCTCCTTACAGTTCACAGTGGGAATATGATCTCTGCGTGCTGTCTGTAGAGTGTGGCACCTCCTCTTTACAGTTCACAGCGGGAATATGATCTCTGCATGCTGTCTGTAGAGTGTGGCACCATCTCCTTACGGTTCACAGTGGGAATATGATCTCTGTATGCTGTCTGTAGAGTGTGGCACTGCCTCCTTACAGTTCACAGTGGGAATATGATCTCTGCATGCTGTCTGTAGAGTGTGACATCGCCTCTGTACAGTTCACAGTGGGAATATGATCTCTGCATGCTGTCTGTAGAGTGTGCCATTACCTCCTTACAGTTCACAGCGGGAATATGATCTCTGCATGCTGTCTGTAGAGTGTGACATCACCTCTGTACAGTTCACAGTGGGAATATGATCTCTGCATGCTGTCTGTAGAGTGTGACATCACCTCTGTACAGTTCACAGTGGGAATATGATCTCTGCATGCTGTCTGTAGAGTGTGACACCACCTCCTTACAGTTCACAGTGGGAATATGATCTCTGCATGCTGTCTGTAGAGTGTGCCATTACCTCCTTACAGTTCACAGCGGGAATATGATCTCTGCATGCTGTCTGTAGAGTGTGGCACCGCCTCCTTACAGTTCACAGTGGGAATATGATCTCTGCATGCTGTCTGTAGAATGTGGCACTGCCTCCTTACAGTTCACAGTCAGAATATGATCTCTGTATGCTGTCTGTAGAGTGTGGTATCACCTCTTTACAGTTCGCAGTCGGAATATGATCTCTACAAGCTGTCTTTACAGTGAGGCACCACATCTTTACAGTTCACAGTCGGAATATGATCTCTACAAGCTGTCTTTACAGTGAGGCACCACATCTTTACAGTTCACAGTGCGAAGTAGTTGGATATTCTCTCAGAAGTAAGTACAGCCAGTGTAGCTCAGTGGTAAAGTATTTGTCTAGCATACATGGAGCCCGGACTTCAATCCCCAGCCAAGCAGAAAACACACACACACACATAGACACCCTAAACAAAAACACTGCCCCCCCTCCAAAATGGGATGTTTGGTGAGAACCGTGGAGTAGTGGAAATGGCTTGTGGTGTTGATACTGTCTAGGGGTGTTTGGTTCATTTTCTCTGCCCATTAATGAATTAAAGGCAGGAAAGGGTTTAAAAGAATGAAATATACTTGAAAGCAAGAGGTAAAGAAAGCAGAGTGAACATAGATTCCTTAGGGAGGAGGGGATTTTAGAGCTGGAAAATCTGCCATCCCAATGGGAGCTAGATATTTATCGAATGTGGGAGGCCTCCTGCCCAGAGTCCATGATTGCTCACCTTAGATGAAGACAGAGGCGCTGGCTGCCCCATGTTGCATCCGGTAGTGTGCAGGTCCCAAAAAGTTCACCAAGGCAGCCTGCTGGCAGGAATGGTCACTTAGGCTGGAAGAGGAGGGAGAAAATAGGGTCTCCCTGCTCTTCATCATCAGTTAGAGTATAGCCTTTGCCGAAGGCCCTTTTCCCACATCTCTCTGCCAAGCCAGGGGTTTCGCCATAAGGCATTGAGGTCCAGGAAAGCAGTGCCCTCTTTGCTCTTTAGTACTGGGGGCCATAGACACCTGAGAAAATGGCTGGTTGGTCCAGTAGAGTGGAGAAAATCTGGGGAGTGCCTGCAACTTTGTAGTGCATTCCTAAGTTTCTAAGGTGCCCAGTGTGCCCTTGATTTTGGATTGGAAACCTTTGCCTCAGATGTTGAGGTGGTTTGATGTGGTTAAAAGGCAGGTGACGTAAACCAGTAGACAAAGGGACACAAAGACAGAAACTACAGCCCACATCACCCAGGGTTCAGCTGGAGTTCCTTTGAATGGCCTGGGGCTCCCAAGCAACTTTAATACCAATGACCACCAAAAGCATAGCCAGCTTGTGGTTCTACTTTGAATCTCAAAGCACCAAGAGTCTCACATGCACAATCTTCGCCTGTCTTTTGTCTTCTGGATATCTTTCTAATGGCCAAGGGTGACCAGGAAGAGATGTAACATGCCCTTATTTTCTTCTGCATAAATGTTCTGAGCTTCCTAAGGTAGAAATGGACTGTGCCCACCAGTTTGCCAGACTCTAAATGCCAACATAATAGGGAATGCCCGCTGGAAGCATTTGCCTGGGCAGTGTTTCAGGACCTGGTCATCAGCTATCTGACAAGAGCCCATCTTCGCACTGTGCTTCCTGCAGGTTGGTGATGTACATCGAGAGAGACAGCAGGAAGACCACTCCGGGCAAGGAGCGGCAGAGTGGGAGTGAGTACCTGTCCCGATGTCTGGATCTTCTCATCCGTCACATCGTGCAGGAGCTGCCATGCATCCTGGGTAAATGGGAGCCTCCCTCCAGCCTCACGGCTGCTGATATTTCTGTGGCGGGACTGGGCCCTCACTTCATCCCTTGTCTGCTCCTGAAGGCTGGGGCAGGGCCATTCCTTTAGCACATGTGGTTGTTAGAGTTGGGGTGCCAGGGTCTGCTCTTATAATTCTTTTTATTGATGATGTAATTGAGACTTGAGCAGGCTAAGTGGTGATTGGAGGCTTTATCTGAGGTAAACTGGAAATTTCAGAACATAAACACAGTAATAGCTGCTTAACATTGAGTCTACATGATCCATTTGGGTGACTTCACAAGGCATCTCTGTCCACATCTGAGGAAGTAATTTTTCCTTGGAATGAGGGACATGAACATATTTATTGTGAAAAGAACTTTAAGTTATATGGTATTTTTTCTTTGTTCTTTTTTTTTCATATCCTAGAATGGCTTTGAGCTTGCTGTGCAGCTGAGGCTGGCCTCAGGCTCCTGATTTTCCTTACTACTCTCCTATCCCCATTACCATGGTCAGTGATGGGGTTGGATATATGCCACCATGTCTTGAAAAATGTATGGATTTAACTTAAAATTTGACATCTTAAAATGATATGTCTGGGCTGGAGAGATGGCTTAGTGGTTCATGTGCTTGCCTGTAGATCCTAAGGACCCAGGCTTGATTCCTCAGGGTCCACGTAAGCCAGACGCATACGGCGGTGCATGCTGGAGTTCGATTTCAGTAGCTGGAGGCCCTGTCATACCCATTCTTTCTCTGTCTGTGTCTGCTCTTTCTCTCCTCTCTTAAATAAATATTTTTAAAAATATGTCAAAGAATTTTGACAGTATTTGTTAAAAATTAATTTTATTTTTTGCTGGGTGTGGTGGCACACACCTTTATGAGAGACAGAGAGGATTGGCATGCCAGGACCTCCAGCCACTGCAATGAAACTCCAGATGCATGTGCCTCCTTATGTGCATGTGCGACCTTGTGTCACCTTGTGCATGTGGCTTACATGGGATTTGGGGAGTTGAACATGGGTCCTTAGGCTTTGCAGGTAAATGCCTGAAGTGTTAAGCCATCTCTCCAGCCCAGACAGAATTTATTTAAAGTTCAAAATTTGAACATTTTTTGGCTAGAGATTATCTTCATGACAAAAATATCTAGTAATAATTTGCAAAGGATGTTTATTAAACTAAGGAAATCTCTTATTTGCCATTATTTTTGGAAAGCAAAATAATCTGAACAACACATTCAGGAATGCCTGAGTCTACTTTCCCTGCTCTTCCAGCAGATGTAGCTATAAGCCAAACTGTTTGAACCTTAAATATCATCCAAGCCCTCACAGTAAAGTCATGGAGCATCTTCATACCCTGCCAGTAACTTTTTGTTCCTTAGTAATACTTGAGGGTTTTTTCTTGCTTGCTTGCTAATGATTCAAAAGAGAGCAGCTAAAAATTTTTTACTACTATAACCTTTTAAAACCTCAAACCCAGAGGCTACAACCTTTTTCACTGGTAGCTGAGTTCCTTAGGACCAGAGCCCTGCTAAGACAAGAAAATGAGATTCTGGTATCCACCAGCCCAGGTTTATGTGTTCAGGGTTTATCATTTAATACGTTTTGAAAACTAATCTCCATTTTTTTTTTTTTAATTTGAGAGAGACAGACACAGAGAGAAAGACAGATAGAGGGAGAGAGAGAGAATGGGCGCGCCAGGGCTTCCAGCCTCTGCAAACGAACTCCAGACGCGTGCGCCCCCTTGTGCATCTGGCTAACGTGGGACCTGGGGAACCGAGCCTCGAACCGGGGTCCTTAGGCTTCACAGGCAAGCGCTTAACCGCTAAGCCATCTCTCCAGCCCTCCATTTTTTTTTTAAAGGAATGGTCAGGTTGGCCTTGAACTCGTAGAAATCCTACTACCTCTGCCTCCTGAGTCCTGAGTGTGTGCCACCATGCTGGCCTTTTTCTTTTTTCTCTTTTAGCTTCCATCTGGTTCTGTATTTTGAGAGTTGTCTGTTCAGTTTAATTTATTTATTTTTATTTTTTGAGGCAAGGTTTCACTCCAGCCTGGACTCACCTGCTTCTCACTCTGTAACTCAAGCTGGCCTTGAACTCATGGTCATACTCCTATCTTAGTCTCGTGAGTGCCAGGATTATAAGCATGAGTCACCATGTCCAGCCTGTAGTTTCTTTTCAGTGTGGTGTAGTATGGGGGTGTGGTGGTGGTGGTGTGTGGTGTGTACATGTATGTACATGGACAGGCATGTGTGCTGGCTGGAGGAGCATGTCATATGTCCTCTGTTGCTCTTTTACTTTATATTTTTGAGGCAGGGTATCTCAGTGAACCTGATCAGACTGGCTGACCAGCGAGTCCCCTCCACCTCCCGTGATACTCTGTCCCCCTCAGGGCTGGGGTTACAGGCATTCATGACCACACCCAGATTTTTACATGGGTGCCAGGCTTTGAACTTGGGTCCTCATTCTTGAGTGGCAAGTGCCTTTACCAACTAAACCATGTCAGTGGCCTTTACTTACAATTTTAAATTAATTTTCCCTGTTTAGTAAGTTAGCAATCACAGTTGAAGTTTGAATAAGACAAAAAGATTTCTAAAGCCACCAGTATACCATAATCATTTGCAAATCCTCTTTTTAATTTCTAGATTAGAGGTTAACTACTGAGGTCTATGAAGAATGTCACATTCTGTCCCCAGGGGCTGTAGGTGTCTGTCAGGACATCAGCATTAGTGAATACAGAGGACAGCTCTGTGAGCTGGAGATGGGTCACCTTGCCAGTTGCAATGTAATCAGATGACCCGTGGCTGCCGTGCCTCCGCGTCCTTCACCTCCTGCCCTGCTCTGGGATGTGCTTCACAGGTGACATTCTCAATGCCTTGGCTAACGTGTCTGGTCGTAAGCACCCGTCCACGGTTCAAGGGAAGCAGCTGAAGATGTGCCTGCCCATGATGTCTGTGGTGCTGCACCTGGTCACGTCACAGGTAGGCGCGCTCCTCTGAGGAGGCAAAGTTGAATGTGGCCGAGGCACCTAAGCAGAGGGGTGGCATGTCCACGTGTTAGTCCTTCTTGAACTACAGTTGTTGGTGGCCTTCAGGACTTAATCTGTGGAAACTCTTGTTGCACACAGGTATTTCGACCTCAAGTCGTGACAGAAGAGTTTCTTTTCAGTTATGGAACTATTCTTGTGAGTAACACTTTTTTCACTTCTCACTAAGAATTGTGCTGTGAAATGTGATGTCAATAGGAGGGAATTAAAAACTTCATACTGGCATTTATTTGTCTCGAGGGAAGTGACCTTTTTATATTTTTATCTTTTGACTGTAATAAAATTTGACATTTGGGGAAAAATACATTCTCTCCTGATAATGTATTTTGTTCAGAGACAGCCCCAAATAGGGTAAGTAAGTCCCTGAACACACTTTCATATGTTCGGCAGTGAATGTCATGAGCAGATTTCAAAGGAAGCTGGTGAAAGGGAAGTGCTTGGACAGACGCTGCCCCTGGAGTTTCCTGTCTCACACTGAGCGCTCGTGATGGCGCCTCGTATGCCATGGCGTCTGTTTAAGTGAAACTCAGCTTCCTCCTTAATTTTGATGATATTGGTAAAAATAAAACCTGAATTATTATACTATTTTTCACCATGATCTTCACTAACAGAAGTCATCTCTGCATGCGGCTCATGGTGATGTTATATTTTTCTTTGTCTTTAGCACTTATAGTATATTTTGTTGGTAAACTGAGAAATTATGCACAAAAGAAAACTTAAAGACAGTTGTCACATAGCATCATCAGCCTTAATTTGATATTTATAATAAACTCAGCTGAGATCCTCACAATGTCAGAGGTGTGCACTTAAAAGGAGGTGGTCTTGTCAATGTCATTATTCTGGAATAACAAGTGATTGTTTCTCACAAGTGAAACATGGTGTTCCAGAAGGTTCATCTTAGGGTAGAAGTGTGATGTTTCTCAGAACAAGTGTTGAGTCAAGATGTCTGATGTTAGGATTGGACAATATAGTGGGGGTCCTTTGGGGCTAAATTTTAAATCTTATCCTACTGCACAGAACCCTAATTTCTAGATCTAGATAGCACATGATTTAGGAAGCATGGTCATGGGTTTACAAATATTAGACTTATCATCTACCACCATCTTGAGCTTAAAACCATGTCTTCTTTTTGGGCATCATGCCAGTGTGGCTGATTCTGTGAGAACACCATGCAGCATACCAAGATCTGGGAACAGTCATTTGCCCTGTGGTTGTGTGGCACAGTCGTGTGGATCTGGTCTCAGTCTCCCCTTACTCCCTTGCTCCCTCTTCCGTCCCACTCAATCTGCTTCATTTTCTTGTAAGGACTTTTTTCTGCCTACACTGAGTGCACTTAATGTTTGAAGAATCTGACCAGTATCCACTGGGTCCATCTTTATGGACTTACAGGAATTCCCCACATGCATATGCAATGGGCACTTCTGTGCTCAGAGGCAGCAGAGGGATGCAGCCCCTTCCTCCTTCTCCAGGAGCACCAGTCCTCCTGCTCTCCTTCCTCCTTCTGCAGGAGCACCAGTCCTCCTCCTCTCCTTCCTCCTTCTCCAGGAGTATCATTCCTCCTGCTCTCCTTCCTCCCTTCTCCAGGAGCATCAGTCCTCCTCCTCTCCTTCCTCCTTCTGCAGGAGCACCAGTCCTCCTCCTCTCCTTCCTCCTTCTCCAGGAGTATCATTCCTCCTGCTCTCCTTCCTCCCTTCTCCAGGAGCATCAGTCCTCCTGCTCTCCTTCCTCCCTTCTCCAGGAGCACCAGTCCTCCTTCTCTCCTTCCTCCTTCTCCAGGAGCACCAGTCCTCCTGCTCTCCTTCCTCCTTCTCCAGGAGCACCAGTCCTCCTGCTCTCCTTCCTCCTTCTCCAGGAGCACCAGTCCTCCTGCTCTCCTTCCTCCTTCTCCAGGAGCACCAGTCCTCCTGCTCTCCTTCCTCCTTCTCCAGGAGCACCAGTCCTCCTGCTCTCCTTCCTCCTTCTCCAGGAGCACCAGTCCTCCTGCTCTCCTTCCTCCTTCTCCAGGAGCACCAGTCCTCTTGCTGGACTGCTGCTGGCTCTTCTTCCTTTTGGAGAATGTTCATTACGATGGTGAAAAAAACTTTCATATTTGTTTTTCCTTGGTTCTCACCCAAGTAGGGGGAGTGTAGACAATTAAATTAAGAAGAGTGTCTTCGGGCTCTATTCCAAGCTTGAGTCACGGCTAGCTCTGGAATATTTTCCTGGCCTTTCACTGTATCTGTTGGCCTCCCCTGTGTGCTCGCCTTCTGACACTGTGCGATGCTGGCTCACATCCCCATGTGGGTGCAGTTATTCCAATAGTTTATGCCACTTCTGAACTCCAGAGAGCTGGGTGGTGCCTCTTGGAGCTAATCTTTCCAGAAGTCTCCAAAAATCTTGGTCAAGTTACCACACCCTTCTAGTGTCTTGCAGGCTGAGCCAACCTACCCAGTGTGAAGTAGAGACTAGCATATTACAGCCTCTGCACTGTTCTGCCTTGAGGGCATTGGCTTTATTTTTCTCAGGCAGAGTTTCCTCAGCTTCCTGGGCACCTGCAGGGCACATGCCTGGAAGGTGCAGTGGGGTAGGGAGGCCGTCTTTCCACATGCACACACTTAGCCATGTGATGCAAGGAGGACACACACACACACACACACACACACACACACACACACACTTAGCTATGTGTTTTGAAAGCCTTCTTTGGTCCACCTGGAGATAAATATTACTTTTAGTAGTTGTAATGCTGTATCTGGTTGAATAGTCACTGTGTTATGGTAGTCATCTACTTCGAGGCATCCCAGAGCTTTTGGGGTTCTGAAGGAAACAGCTCTCAGATGCCCTGGGGGATCAGAAGAGGGTCAGGGTTGCTTATCCTGAGGATGCTTAGAGACAGTGTCCAAGGGCACTGGAACCAGGCTCCCACCAGCCTCACATTTTACAATAGTGCCAGGTCATGACTTGCCTGTTTGACCTGCAGACTTTTATTTATTTATTTTTGTAGAAAGATTTTGGATGCTTACATATGGAGACACAAGTTTAGAAATTAGCTTATGTACATGTTTTCTCTGAGTAAAATAAAGTTTTGGTCTTATTTTAAACTTTTTATTTTGTTTTATTTTTCAAGGTAGGGTTTCGCTTTAACCCTGGCTGACTTGGAATTCACTCTGTAGTCTCAGGGTGGCCTTGAATTCACAGAGATCCTCCTACCTCTGCCTCCCAAATGTTGGGATTAAAGGTGTGTACCACCACACCGGCTTTATTTTAAACATTTAAAAAAAACATTTGAGCCGGGCGTGGTGGCGCATGCCTTTAATCCCAGCACTCGGGAGGCAGAGGTAGGAGGATTGCCATGAGTTCAAGGCCACCCTGAGATGACTGAGTTAATTCCAGGTCAGCCTGGACCAGAGTGAGACCCTACCTTGAAAAAGAAGAAAAAGAAAAAGAAAAAGAAAAAGAAAAAAAAAAAAACATTTGAGAGAGAGGGAGAGTGAGAATGAGCATGGGCACACCAGCTCTTCTTGCTGCTACAAACTCCAGATGCACATGCTACATTGTGCATCTGGCTTTACATGGGTACTGGGGAGTAGAGCCAGGACAGGCAGCTTTGTAAGCAAGTACCTTTAATTCCTAAGCCATCTCCCAGCCGTTGGTCTAAGTTTAGAGATCACAGTTTGGAAACATTTTACCTGGGTACTTTGAAAGTATTATTGAGCTTTCAGAGGCTCGGGGGGAGACTACCCAACAGTTTTTTTGTTTCTTCCTGGCAGAGGCCACCTATACTTGCACCCAGCACCTCTCTAGGCTCCAGTCAGGGTTCTGGCTGAGGTTATGGGAAGCTCTTTTTATTATTAGCTATTTACACAGTGTGTACACAGCCATGTTGGTACCATCATTAGCCTCCTCCCTGTCCTCCCCCCTCTGCACGGCCCTCCTCGTTGGGGAATGTGGGTCGTGCATTGTGGGGTTAGCCATCAGTTATGGGAAAGAGGCAATGTCTCTGTGAATAATGACCAAACTTGTGGCTCTAACAATCTTTCCGCCCCCAATTCCACAAATTTCCCTGAGCATATTGGGTTTGTTTTAGGTCTACTTCAGTGATGAGATCTTAGGAGCCTCTATGTCTCTGGATCTCTGGTTTGGTAGGAGTTTGTGTTCTCTGTGTCTATCTCTTTCACCCTTGTGCTGGCACCAGGTTCACCAAGAAAGCAGCACTCTTGCTCATTTACTTATTTCTTCATTTTTATGGGACGTTCTTATCAACTCTAAAAATAAATGGGGACTTCATTGAACTGGACTGGAAAACAGCAAGTCAACGACAGTTAGGAAGTCAGCCAGGGAGTGCGTGGTGTGCTGACCTAATGTTTGGCATGCTTCTTGTGTCCTTTCAGAAATGCTCTTGGTTAAAGAGCTGAGCAGGACTCAGCATGTGTGGTCCTAAGTGCTGCCTGCAGTTGCTTGTGAAGGTGCAGAGTGCTGTGGGCCTTCTGTTTTCTACAATAAAGGAGACAAGACATGTCCTGACCTGTACAGTTCTTTATTACAAGCACATACTGCTTTGTTGGTAGATCTGGGTTCCTGTGGTAGAAAAACTAGACATGGTACACTGCTGCATTAAAAAAAGTATAATACAAATGCCTCTGGGATGTCGTGAGTTTTTGTCCTTGAGCTGTCCCTGAACTGACCATAACTTCATCGTCCCAGTCTAACTGCAGGAGCTTATTTTCAGCTTCCTTGCATGAGCACTGAGTTACACTGCAGTGTCAGGCCTGGATTTGAGGAACATCTGTCTCCTGCCCAGTAGATGGTTCTGGTTTTGCCCCTAGACATTCTTCCATCTGATGGACCTCTGTAACAGAACACCACCCAAGCAAAACAGGCATTACTATCTGCGTCAGACAGCTGTGGCTACCTGTATGAGACCCTCAAGATTGGGCCTGGTGATGGAGACGGGGGATCATTAGACCCTTAACCTGACATTCCAGTGATTTCTTCCTCTACCTCCCTGTAAGCTATACATATTTCTACCAACTGTTTGTGGTCTACAGAAGTGCTATAATATACAGAATGTGGAAGGTTAACTGGAGACCCCATCTATGCAGCTGTGGGGATGTCATCATCCAGGCTGGGGTGAGACTTTACAGAAATGTTGTTTTGGGTTTTGTAATCCCTCACTTATGCTCCTGTGATTAACCCTCACCTACACTCCTGTGAGTAACCCCTCACCCATGCTCCTGTAAGTACCCTCACCCATGCTCCTATAAGTAACCCTCTCCCATGCTCCTGTAAGTAACCCTCACCCATGCTCCTGTAAGTAATCCTCACCATGCTCCTGTAAGTAACCCTCACCATGCTCCTGTAAGTAACCCTCACCCATGCTCCTGTGGGTAACCCTCACCCGTGCTCCTGTAAGTAACCCTCACCATGCTCCTGTAAGTAATCCTCACCATGTTCCTGTAAGTAACCCTCACCATGCTCCTGTAAGTAACCCTCACCCATGTTCCTGTAAGTAACCCTCACCATGCTCCTGTAAGTAACCCTCACCCATGCTCCTGTAAGTAACCCTCACCCATGCTCCTGTAAGTAACCCTCACCATGCTCCTGTAAGTAACCCTCACTCATGCTCCTGTAAGTAACCCTCACCCATGCTCCTGTAAGTAACCCTCACTCATGCTCCTGTAAGTAACCCTCACCATGCTCCTGTAAGTAACCCTCACTCATGCTCCCGTAAGTAACCCTCACCATGCTCCTGTAAGTAACCCTCACCATGCTCCTGTAAGTAACCCTCACCCATGCTCCTGTAAGTAATCCTCACCCATGCTCCTGTAAGTAATCCTCACCATGCTCCTGTAAGTAACCCTCACCCATGTTCCCGTAAGTAACCCTCACCCATGCTCCTGTAAGTAATCCTCACCATGCTCCTGTAAGTAACCCTCACCCATGTTCCCGTAAGTAACCCTCACCCATGCTCCTGTAAGTAACCCTCACCATGCTCCTGTAAGTAACCCTCACCATGCTCCTGTAAGTAACCCTCACCATGCTCCTGTAAGTAACCCTCACTCATGCTCCTGTAAGTAACCCTCACCATGCTCCTGTAAGTAACCCTCACCATGCTCCTGTGAGTAGCCCTCACCCATGTTCCAGTAAGTAATCCTCACCCATGCTCCTGTAAATAACCCTCACCCATGCTCCTGTAAGTAACCCTCACCCATGCTCCTGTGAGTAACCCTCACCATACTCCTGTGAGTAACCCTCACCCATGCTCCTGTAAGTAACCCTCACTCATGCTCCTGTGAGTAACCCTCACCATACTCCTGTGAGTAACCCTCACCATGCTCCTGTGAGTAGCCCTCACCCATGTTCCAGTAAGTAACCCTCACCCATGCTCGTGTGATGAACCCCAATAAACTTGAGTGGATCAATAGTTTGGCCTGTGATTGGTGCTCTCTGTGGGGTGAGTGGACGTTTGTTCACATTTCCCCAGGAAATGTCATGCACTGCTGGTCATGGGGTGTGTGTCCCTTGTCTTTTCCTTCCTTGCTTCACCTTTTAACCTTGCTGTTCCCACTCCACTTGTGCCATCAGGAGATCATTCTATGCAGACGTCTGGGTCAGTGGCCCTCAGTGCTCACAAGCACAATTTTTGCATTGTACTCAGTGTCAGTGTGTCTATGGTGTTCTCTGTAGTTTCTGAAGACTATGATATCCTTTTAGAGGACCCTTCCTTTCCTCCATCTCTCAGCTCCTCCAGCATCTTTTCCTCACCCCAACCCCTCCCACCAAACTCTTGACTCTGTTGTTGTTCAGCAGTCTCTGCTCCCTGACTCCTGAGACTTGACTGTTCTCCCAGCTGCCCACTTCCTACCCTGCCTTCCTACGGCCCTGATGCTTGACTTCCTCTGTCTGCACACTGGGGTCCCCAGTTCCACAGCAATGACTGGCTTGCATATGCCCTTCCTCTTTCCACTGTCATCCTCTGGTGACCATCGTTACTCGTTCAGTCTCATATCCAGGGGGTGTGGCCATGGCTGCAGAAGTGCAGAGACAGACAGTCTGGTCTCAAGACCTCGCTTTGAGCGCCCTCTCCTCAGATGGCTGCATCTAGTGTACTTTCCTCGCTCCAGGCCCCTGCTATCACCTCCTGACAATTCTCTATCTTCCATTCTCTCTTTGAGTATCCAGTTCTCACTCTGTCCCCATCACTCTCTGTTACACAAAGGAAGAAACACCAGGAAACATTAACCAAGGAATCAGTAATGGGGATATTTGCAATTGAATAGAGCAAGTGTATGGACGAGAAGTACTGTAAAAATGTCTGACATTTTACCATCTGGGTAACAGTCACTGGCATTACAATAGAGAAAAAAGCACTTTGCATACAGGATTAGAAAGTCCCAGCGGTGCAGTAGGTCAAAAGTCAGGGTGGAACCTTCTGCGTCCGGCTCCAGACAAAGCCACTGCCAGTCCTGCCTGTGACCTCTCTCTTGACAGGTCTGTCCACAATGCCAGCCTTTCTGTGTATGCCTATGTCCTCCGCAGTAACTGCACAGAAAGGGCCAGAGCAGACAGGGCACGGTGCCCACCATAGTCACTCCCATATGCTTCAGCAGATGTTTTTAATTAAAATAGGCATTTTTCTCAGAAAATTTAATTTCACTTCAAATTCATATTTATTCAACAAAAGTTATATCTCAGTTTAGACTTTTATGAAATGATTTCAACTAAATTATCATTAAAAGTTTTAAAATGATCTCCTTCAGTCTTTTTCTGTTTGTTGAGGGGCTGAAAAGGAGAATTAGTTTGCCATGTTTTCAGTTTTCTAAGAACGTTCACTTCCTGGGTTCTTTTTTAAAAATATATAACTTAGATAGTAGGTGACTTTTTAAAGTTGGTTCTCCTCCTCCTTCTCCCCCTCCTCTTCCTCTCTTCTCTATGAGCTGCTCAGCTGCTCAGACCTGCCTCTCACCCAGCGTTGGGGGTCATCCTGGAAAGGAGACACCAGCATGGAATGTGAGGGCACAGGGGCCTTGCGGAAGAACTTAGCCATAGTGAAATCTAAAGACAGGCACTAGACCCAGAGGTGAGGTGAGACTGGAAGCCAGCCCTACCTTCATCTTGATGTCTGGCACCAGGCAGCTCGGACTGGACCTTCCTTCAAGATGACCATTTTCTCCTGGTTATGAGTCCCTCTCTCTAACCTCTGTTAGAGTGTGTTTTTTGGGGGGAGGGCTACTGGAAAAGTTTATGTATCAGTTGGGTTATTCTCACTTCTTTTCATTTTTGGTTTCTGGAAAGAGTCTCATTCTATATGTCAGGCTGGGCCTTATCTCAGTTTGTATCCTAGGCTAGCCTTGAATTCGTGGTAGTCCTTCTGCCTTAGCCTCTTAAGTTCTGAGTATACAGACATGAGTCACCCTACCTGGCCATTCTTGCTTTTATAGGCAGTTATATTACTGTTGAATTTATTCCAACATAAAAGTTTCATTGACAGTGCCTCATATATTTACAAATGCTTCTGGCTTTAATTTATGTATACTATTTAATATCACATTTAAACACCACAATTAGGGTGATTGTATGTACTGTTTCTCATGAGTAATTTCCTGAAGAATCAGAAGATAGCTTCAGATTAAATATTAACTGTCTAAATTTTCTTTCAGAATTAGTTTTGAAACCTCCATTTATTAAATTTCATTTTTTTCAGAGCCATATCAAGTCCATAGACTCAGGAGAAACTAACATAGATGGAGCCATAGGTGAGTAGTCCAGGGGATTTGATGTCATGCCAGAGTCACTCACAAAGCATTGAGAGCACCCACTGATGACTGCCTGTGCGCCTAGGGATGACGGCCTCTGAAGAGTTTATCAAGGTCACGCTGTCGGCTTTTGAAGCAGTAATCCAGTACCCGGTGTTGTTGAAAGACTTCCGCTCTACGGTCAGTTTTGGAATCAGGCCTTTCTCCTTTACTTGGTCATTGTGTGTGAGCAGATGTGGCTCATGGAGTAGCCATTCAGAAAAGCAGGGTGAACTCTGGAAATCTATTTCACGTTTGTTGAAATTCTTTTTTTTATTTTAATTTTGCATATGTTCTCCTCACCTGATACTTTGGGGGACGAGCGGCACAGAGCTGTAGAAGAGGGAGGAGGGCTTCTCACGAAGCCCGACGTGTCGCCGCTGCCCAGTCCTTCGTGGTGGGGCCTGCCCTCTTACCACTAGAGGCCACTAGCTCATGCTGTCTTTCCGCAGTCGTGCCGGCCAGAAATGTCTCCACACAGGGATATTCGTCCTGGCTCCAGGGCACACTTGCCCATTTGAAAACTTCTGTATCTCAGTGACCCTTAGGAGTGCTGGTGCCAGCATTAGTAGAGAGAGGGGACATTCCTCTGGGATGTTTGCAGAAGCCACTCTCAGAACTAAGACTGCAGGGCAGGGAACAGTAACAGTTTTCTCTGGTGGCTGTTCTAGAAGCTTCCCTGGAGCAGCAGCAAGGTCTCCTGCTCCCTGTCTCTGCTGCCCACTCCTGCCTACTGGAGCACCAGTGACTTGTACATGACCCAAACCACAGTGACTGCTTCCAGTTCATGGGACACCTGGGCAGGCTGTGGTTTTGCTCTGGAAATGTTTTACTAATTTGACACAGCCCCACAGCAGTAGCAGCAGTCACTCTTAGGTAGATTGCCTGTGATGAAGGTGGGTTCAAGTGCTAAATTTACAAATTACAATTCCATTTAAAATTATTAAATCAAGACAGAGGTTAATTCCCAACACTTTTACAATAAAATAGGTATCTTTGTAGGACTTAATTCTGGAATTATGCACACACACACCTCTCTTTTTGATTAAATAGTGACTTCCAGGCAGACATGATGGTCCTACCTGAACCCTAGCCTGAGTGGCTGAGCGGCAGGAGGAGCCTGAGTTTGACACCAGCTTGGTTTGCGTAGCAAGACCCTGTTTGAAAAAATAAAACCAGAATACAAAATACAATAAATAAACCACCAGTCATTCTTGTGTTGTGACAGAATTATTTCAGTTCTGACTTGTTAAGGTATGCCCATATTCAACATTTACTTTGTGAAATGTGGTTGAGAACGCCAGAAGAGTATGTATTGTGAGTCACTGACTGAAAATTATTGTTTGAGTTGGGCACGGCATGTTACTCTGGAGTGCTTGCTTCCATGCAGGAGTATTTGTAATGTGTTACAAATGTGTAACTTCCCAGTGTTGACATGGAGATGCCACAGCTTCTTTCTCATGCTTCAAAAAGTTCACATGTGTCTCCCATGTCTATAGTTTTTATATTTCCTTCATAGTGAACATTTTTATTTTCAGTTTTATTAAAAATTTAAAAGAGGGCTAGAGAGATGGCTTAGCGGTTAAGCACTTGCCTGTGAAGCCTAAGGACCCCGGTTCGAGGCTTGGTTCCCCAGGTCCCACGTTAGCCAGAGGCACAAGGGGTGCACGCGTCTGGAGTTCGCTTGCAGAGGCTGGAAGCCCTGGCGCGCCCATTCTCTCTCCCGCCCTCTATCTGTCTTTCTCTCTGTCTGTCGCTCTCAAATAAATAAATAAAAATTAAAAAATATTTAAAAGAGTCTCTTGCATATCTAAATGTTTTTACAACATTTTAACAAGATTGACATCACTGGTCTTGGTCTTTGGACAAAAGTCATGGCACTTGAAGGCAGAAGTATTTCTGCATCTGAACGTGACTGTCTCGGGTGTGCTTGACTCCCCATCTGGGAGACATTGTTAGAAGACCATCTGATATTCCCGAGTTCTGGTCTTGACTCTCCACTTGTCTTTTTCTTGTTTGAGTTTCAAGAAGTATGCATATAATTGTGGGGAAGATGAAAAATATAAATTTATTTTATTAGTATTGAGAGGTATGTACCAGTCTCCTAATACTATTATGAATTTATTTTTCTTCTAGTTGTGACAGTTTTTGTTTACATATTTGAGGCCATATTAGGTACATATAAATTTGAAATCATGCCATCCTGTGATGCGTCTCATCAGTATGATGTCACCTCCTCCTATTACCCGTGTGCTCAGTGAGGCTTTCTTCTGCTCACGTTTGCTGGCTGAGCCCAGCTCATTCCTTGTCTGATACATTTTATATAATTTAAGAAATTAAGTTGTATAATTTTTTTTTACTTCTAATCCAGAATATACTTATTTTACAGTGTGTCAGTGTATTTGATATTTTTTCTACCTTTAAACTTCTTTAAACTTGTGTGGGTTTTGGTGTTTTGAGAAGGAGACTGACTCACTATGTATCCAAGGCTGGCCTGCAGCTCCTGACCTCTGCTTCAGCCTGAGTGCTGGGGTGATGGTGCACAGCCACGCCCACATGTGCATTTCCTGAATGACTTCACGTTTCTGCCTCTGCCCTCTACTATGTGCATCCTATTTCCAGATACAGCCATTGAGCTTTTAAAATACTCGCTTGTTTTTATGATCTAATTGTATGTGTATGTCTATGTGAGTGTGTGGCATGTGTGTCATGACGCACACATGGAAGTTAGGGAGCATCCTCCGTGTGTCTCTTCTCCTTCCTCCCTTCCTTCTTCCCTCCCTCCCTCTCTTCTTTCTTTCTTTCTGTTAAGACCTGGTCTCTCTTTCCACCTCTGTTGGCTCCACCTCCCGTTGCCATAGGCACGTTGGGATTGTGGGTGCTTGTGCCACTTTGAGTCTGGCTGCCTGTGGGTGCTGAGGAGGGTGGAGCTCGGGCTTGCAGGCTTCCAAGCAAGCCCTGAACTGCTGAGTCATCTCCCCAGCCACTATTGAGATTTTAAGTTGTGTTTTTCATCTTAGTTCTGCCATCACTAGAGATTCTGCTTGTCTTTCCCCAAGTCTGCCTGAGTCTTATAGTTTGTGTATATGGTTATAAACGTATAACTATACAGCTTCCTGACCCCTGTAGCTGCTTTCTGCTTTGTGGTGTATTTGTTAAATGCAGCTGCTAATTCCATTATCTGAAGACAGGGAATGTCTCACTGTTAGTTCCATGATGGCGTTGTCCTTAGTGTCTGTGTGTGGACCTTCCTGTCCCTTCTTCCAGAAAGGTCCTGCATTTGCCTCTGTCAAGCCCTCACGTGTTCTTCCTCGTCAGACCTGTCTCACACCTTCATCTTTGGTCCCCGGGTGCATGTCCCTGAGCCTGTAGGACACATTTTCCAGGGTTTGGAGAGTCCGTGTGTTGGCAGAGCTTGGTGACAAGTTGATGCTTCCTTAGTGTGGGAATGAAACCCCTCCTCCAAGCAGGCCTCCACTCAGCGCTGGGTAACTCTCCAGGTGTCCATGATCGCAGGAGCTCGCCCTGGGACCAGAGGCCTGGGTGGTTTGCTGTGAGCGTGTCTTGCCACCACCTGTCCCTCAGTCTACCTGAGACTTGCATCCAGAATTGGGTCTCAGAGCTCCCCCACATCTTTTCAGACTTTTTAATTTTAGGAATAGGGTGTTTATATTTTATCTGGAAGTTTTTAACAAGAGATTTACCTGAGTTCCCGTCCACACCATGACAAAGATTTGTCCCACGGTTGTTTCTTGGCGGCAGGTCCACCCTTGGGTTGAGATGTGACTTGCCAGCCGTTGCACATTGATCTGTTGTTTACTGAGCAATCACCTCATGGCTAATCTGTTTATAAATATCTGTATTGCATTTAAATAGAGATCTAATTAGTTTATTTTCTAGTCATGAAGCACAAGTGTTCTAATTATTGAAACTATCTCCTCAATTATGATGAAAAAAGTATCATTGCAACTTTTTGCTTCATAAAAAAGAACACTTTTTAATACCGGAACTCATGGGAAATCTTCTAATTATCTCTTCCTGAGCATGGCCAGAATACACAAGGAAGAGGGTACACACCCCTGGGAGCAGGAGATTGTTTGAGATTTCAGCACACATGCGTTCAAGGCTCCTGATCAATACCTGATGATGTGCAACTGGCTAACTGCACTGAGCTCTTGCTGAGCAGTGAGCACTGCTCCCAGACCCTCTGCACTGTCTAGACCACTTAGCCCCAGTGGGCCAGTGGGTAGCTCCTCCCAAGCAGGGACCTTACTCAGAAGGAAATGGCCCTGGGAGTAAGGCTTATTTCTGCACGTACATTTACTCTCTGAAGCCTGAGAAGTGTGCTGAAGTCAGAGAACCAGAGTGATGCAGTCTGTGCTGAGGATTTGTTCCCACTTAGAATAGTTTCAGAAATATGGTTGGAGGTTAAGGCACTTTCCTGCAAAACCCAAGGACCCAGGTTTGATTCCCCGGGACCCACGTAAGCCAAATATCCAAGGTGGCACATGCATCGGGAGTTCATTTGCAGCAGCTGAGGGCCCTGGCACACACATTCTCTCTCTCTTTCTATATGTCCCTTTCTCTTTCAAATAAATAAGTAAATAATGGTACCTTTAAAAACATTAAGAGGAAAGGGAGAAATAAAGGTGATTTTTTTTTTGGTGACAGGGTCTCACTTGTAGCCCAGGTTGGTTTAGAACTTGCAATCCACCTGTCTCTGCCTTCTGGTTGCTGAGAACACAAGCCTGTGCTGCTGTGGCCAGCATGAAGGGAATTTCTTTATTAGAAACTTCTGGTAGTCATCTATTTTACTTGAAGTGAGTTTTTTTTTTAAATCACTTTAAAATTTACTTATTTGTTCGAGGGAGAGAAAGAAAGAGAGAGAAAAAGAGAGAGAGAGAGAGAGAGAATTGGTGTTCCAGGGCCTCCAGCCTCTGCAAACAAACTCTAGACGCATGTGCCACCTTGTGCATCTGGCTTATGTGGGTCCTGAGGAATCAAACCTGGGTCCTTTGGCTTTGCAGGCAAGTGCTTTAACTGCTAAGCCATCTCGCCAGCCTGAAATGTTTTTTTTTTTTTTTTAAACTTAACAAAATAAGCTAATGGGTGCTGGAAAGTTGGCTCCATCGATAAAATGCAAGAGTGAGTACCTGAATTTGGAACCCAGACCCCACCTAAACACCAGAAGCTATGGTAGGCTTCTGTAATTCCAGCACTCCAGGGAGGTGGAGACAAGAGTCTTTCCAGAAGCCTGGCAAACAGAGCTGTGGATAGACTCCTGCTAGTGGGACGGGAAGCCAGGGCCTAGCCCTGCAAGTTCTCCTCCACGTCTACCACCCCTTCCACCCCCACTCACGCATATGACACGCATACAGCGCACGCCCAAAAGACAGTAATGTCAGTAAGCTCAAGCTTCATGGTGTTTTAGTAATGAAAATCTCACCCTTTTGAAACCGTCAAGGACGGGGGCTAATACTGTGTCATTTGCTAAGCCCAGTGTTTGCGTTAGACTCACTTTAAAATCAAAGCCTCTGCAGCCTGGTAAGCCACTAGGTGTGGGGTCCCTCTCTTCTTTGCGTTGATCAAGTACCGGGCTTGAGGTTTTCCTGGTCCTAGGAGAGTGTAGCCACACCCCTGCGCAGTGATTTTGCTAGCACTGGACACAGCTTTGTCCTGGTAAGTTTTAGGGAGTTGTCTGTGGCCCCCACCCCACACTGAAAGGAATGTAGTCAGCCTTGCACAGGGGAAGCCTTTGGTCTGGCCTGTGGATTCATTTTCCATAATGATGATTTCAAGTGCATAAAATAAGATGAAATGCATACAGTTTCACAGAATGCCACTCATACTGAAATATAATTAATTACAAAAATTTTCAATTACATATTTTTGAAAGACTTTTTAACCTGTTCCTAGATCCAACTTGACATATTTTCTTGATTCCTGCCTCCCTCCCTCCTTTGCTTCTCTCTTCCTTCTTTTGCATATCTCTGCATGGTGTGTGTGCTTGCATGTCTGTGAATGCCTGTGTGCACATGCATGCGGTCGGAGGCTGGCATCAGCTGTCTTCCTCCATCGTGCTTCGCCTTATTTGCTGAGATTGGCTCTCTCATTTGAACCTGGAGCTCCCCAAGGCTGGTCTAGATATGAGGCTTCTCCAGTGCCTCACCCCCACCTTCTTTGCACTGGCATTCCAGGGGGCCACCTAGACTCACATGAGTGCTGAGCTGGGGATCTGAACCCAGGTCCTCACAGTTGTGTGGCACGTGCTTTATCCACTGAGCCATCATCTCCCTGACCCCAGCATGTTTCCAGGCGTCTCCTAGTCCTCTGGCCAGCCCCCCCGCCCCTGCCCGCGTGACCGTGCACCCTCTTGCTGCTCTGCTCTGTTCTTCCTCCGGCTGGGGGAGTGAGTGGAGCGTGATGACCAGCAATGTGGGATGGAGGCTGTGGAAGCTCAGTCTGTCCCCTTAGCCTAAGGTTTCCTTCTTGTCTTTGACTGGCATCTTGTAGATGACACCTCTCGCAGATGGTCTTCATTTTTACTTGGACAATTTCTTGTTAGTTGGCTCTCCCTGTCTGAAATTCTGCACCCATGATTCAACTATCTACAGACTGATAATACTAGAAAAAAGTTACATTACTCTTACTGTGTTAAAAAAGATGCCAAGTCACCACACGTGCACCTCTAAATCTAATAGTGAGCCCCTGATTGTTCCTGGTGTCACGGTCAGGGGCAGCAGCGGTCACAGAAAGCTTCCTTCCCTCTTCTCAGGAGTTGTTCTCACCCACCTGGCCCACTTGGGCACTGTGTGTGTGTGTGTCTATACAAGGTGTCTCTTTCTCTCTATATATGCATATATATATATGTTTATGTATGCATATATAATAGCACATATATTTATTATATATTTATTTATATATTACATAATAAATTATATAGATATGCTATACACACACACACACACATACATATATATATAATGTTTTGACCATGGTAGTTATAAAAATCTCATCACTTATTGTCAGCTCTGAAAATGGCTTAGAAAGACCTATGAAGTGTATGTTTGCATATATAAATTGTGTCTTGAAGTGGACATTTAGATCACTTACTTCATTCCCACTTCTGTCTGGGCATGGTGATACATGCTTGTAATTCCAGCCCTTGGGGGTAGAGGCAGGAGGATGAGAATTTCCTGGCCAGCCATGGCTGCACACTTAACTTGAGCCCTGCCTTGGTTACATGAGAGCCTGTCTCAGGACAACACTGGTGTTGATCATGCTGATAGGTGTTGATCATGTGACATGTTTCTTTGTATAGAATTTGCTTTTGATATAACTGGAAGTTTCCAGTTCTTAAAACACATTGCTGTGGGCTGGAGAGGTAGCTCCGCTGTTAGAGATCCCCACATAAGCACGAAGGTCTGAGATGCCCTGAGTTCAGTCCCTAGCACCCATGCAAATATGGGCATGGCCACATACGCCTGTGCTCCCGGTCCTGTACAGAAAAGAGACGAGAGGATCACTGGGCTTGTGAAAACAGCGGCTCCAGGCTCAGAGAGACTCCATCGCAAGCAAAC
Organism: Jaculus jaculus; assembly: GCF_020740685.1. Classification (NCBI taxonomy): domain Eukaryota; kingdom Metazoa; phylum Chordata; class Mammalia; order Rodentia; family Dipodidae; genus Jaculus; species Jaculus jaculus. The sequence continues at coordinate 3,634,312 of NC_059118.1, forward strand.
ACATGGATGAGTGACAGAGGGGACACTTGATCTTCTCCTGTGACCTGTGCAATGAGCATATGGGGAGCTGCATCTGTGCATACACCATATACCACGCCATGCACACACATACACACACTGCACCACACATACAGCATGCGTGCACATACACAAACCCCGTATTGATGAACATGGTGCACGGAGTGTTGTCTCATCACTTCATGATGATGGTGAGATAAACAAATGTTCTCAGGGTCCTGGTACAGATATCTACATATGATATCATATACGCTCCCTACAAGAAAGGAAGTAGTGATACATAGGTCCATCCTCACGGGAACCCAAGCACATAAGGAGGTCTATTTTTAGATCTTTCTATTCAGGGCATCTAATGTCAACAGTCAGAGGATAAACACACCAACAATGGGATTCCTTGTCACCAGAAGCACTTGTCTAATGAGACGGGAAGTTTCAAACTTAGATTGTGGTAGTGGTTTTTCACTGGTACTTGTTTTGGGTTACTTTTCAAACCATATTTGGGTTTGCTGTGACATCTGAATGATCATGGCTCTGAATTATGTATTTAAATCTTTTGAATCTACTTCTAAAAATAACCAGGATTCATGTGTTATTGTTCTCTGATGTGTTTGATACAACAGGACTCGTGTCTTTCCCCCATTTTGATTATAGTTTAGCTTGAGCTGGAATAATGATCTCTAGCTTTTACATAGTGATGTGATGATTTAATTTTAGCCTGTGCAACAGTTCCCACATCATATACTAATGTTCCTTTAGTAAGTGGTGAAAGTTGTGGGAAATTACTGTTTGGATTTTCATAATGTCATTTGGATCTGAGGAATTTTTTAGAGTTAAATGAGCTTGGTGGTTTATTAAATGTCATGAAAGGTTTCGATTCCAGATAAATTTAGCTGTTTTTTTTTTTTTTTTTTTTTTTTTTTTTTGCTTTGCTCCCTCTGATTAATGACTTTGTCCAAGGAAAGATCATAGCCAGTACTTGATGTCAATTTTTTCTTTCTGGAGGTTTGAGCCAAATCTTTCTCCTGTTTTTTTCAGATCACTGATTATATCCTGCCGCCCTTGGTGTCCTTGGTCCAAAGCCAAAATGGTGAGATGATAGCAGGAAGAGTCTTCTCAGTTATGTTTGCTGGGTTTTATTATTTTTCTGGGACAGGGTCTCGCTGAGTATAGATGGTCTGGGGCTTATGATCTTCCTGCCTCAGCCTCCCTAGCGCTGGGATTACTGACGGGTGTGAGCCATTATGACCAGTGCACGTTCTGTTCTTCTTTCTCCATGTATCACATTGTTGCCCTCTTTCCTTTGTCCCAGTGGAGTGGAGACTCTTCAGCTTGCGGTTGCTGTCCGAGACCACATCTCTGCTGGTGCAGCAGGACGCTGGGGCCAGTGATGAGAAGGCGGGCTGTGATTCTGAAGGCAGCCTTCTGACTCTCATCAGGGACGAGCTGCTACCCCAGTAAGTACTGTGCTGCTGCCCCCATGTGGGACGGGACATGTGAGTGTCCAGGAAGGCTGTGTTGTGATGGCCCAGTGATGGGGTCGAGAGCCGGATGTCCCTGTTTCTGTGCACACATGCTCTCATTCATTATCACACATGTATGCACAGGACCTGAAAGAATCTCAGGCTGGCTTTTCCAGGCACATGGTAGGAGAGGCAAAGGTGTTCCTCACCCAGAGGGTGAGGCTGGTGGAATGTGGCACTGAGCCTTCTCCTGGTAGTACTCAGCTGTAAAAGTGAGGCCAAAACAAGGGGAGCTGGGGCGTAAGTCAGGGATGTTAATTAACCAGGAGGGACTGCTTCTTCTGTGTGCTGCATTGCCCACACACAGACAACAGGAAGACCCCTGAGTGCTCCCATTGTGAGTATGGAGACTAAGTGTGTCCCTGCAGTTCAGAGAACTCTCAGTTTTATTAAACAGAGTAATGTCTTTGCTGTTTTGAGATAGGGTCTCATTCTGTGGGCCCAGCTAGTCTGAAGCTTACAGTCCTCCTCCTCAGCCTTGCAAGCAGTGAGATCAGTCACCCAGTGAGATCAAATGAGATCACAGCCATCTAGTGAGATCATAGTCACACAATGAGGTCACAGTCATTCGGTGAGGTCACAATCACATAATGAAATCATAGCCATGTGGTGAGATCACAGTCATGCAGTGAGATCACAGTCACGTGGTGAGGTCACAGTCACACAGTGAGATCACAGTCACACAGTGAGATCACACTCAAGCAGTGAGATCACAGTCACACAGTGAGGTCACAGTCACACAGTGAGGTCACAGTCACATGGTGAGGTCACAGTCACACAGTGAGGTCACAGTCACACAGTAAGGTGTCAGTCAGTTGGGGGTTGTTGGCTGAGTGGTCTTGGCTGGGTGGTGGTCAGCTGGGTGGTGTCAGCTGGGCCATTTTGGCTGGGCAGTGTTGGCTGGGCAGTGGTCAGCTGGGCGCCCCCTTCCTCCCTGCTGCCTCCTTAGGCTGCTGCTATGGGCTCCTGGGAAGCCCTCACTGTGTGCATGTGCAGCGAGGATGCCTGTGGCACCCGCATAAGGATGTAATTGCTGTATGAACAGTCTGCAACCATCCTGTGGAACTTTACAGGCCCAAATGAAGAAGTATGCCTTCAGCTGCGCGTGTGTGGAGGTGCACGTGCACACAGGGCTTGTAGTCACGTGGGTTGGATAAATGATCAACACCTTTTCTGATAGGTTGACACATGCTTAACACCATGAGTTCAGTGCCATTTTATGCTGCTAAAATTTCTGATACATAATGTATGCCTTTCTGGTAGAAAAGCATTAAAACTATAATTTTTTTTTTTTTTTTACAAAATATGGTTTGACTTTTTTTTATGGTCAACTTCCATAATTATAGGCAATAAACTATGATAACTCCCTCCCCTCCCAGACTTTCCCCTTCATAATCCACTCTCAATTATATCCCTCCCCCTCTCAGTGACCTCCCTGACCAGCAACTCACTGGAAGGTATCCCATCCCTGGCACTGGAAACTTCTAGTAACAATCGATGGCTTCTGGATGTGCCATTGTCCAAAAAAGTAGGTTTCCACATGACTTATTTCATACCCTCCTAGATTTTGATCAACCCTCCCCCTACCCTTTCTTTATTCAATCTCTTTCCCTAACCTCACTTAGGCCATTACACCCCCAATAATTTGTTCTTCTACTTACATATATACAAAACCATCCCCTTAGGTCCTTCCCCCTTCTCCCTTCCTTATCACCCCTTTCTAGCTTACTGGCCTCTGCTACCACGTTTTATTCCAACTCACATACAAGTCCAAACATTTGTAGCTAGGATCCACATGTGAGAAAGAACATGTGATGCTTGGCTTTCTGGGCCTGGGTTACCTCACTAGGTATAATCCTTTCCAGATCCATTAATTTCCCTGCAAATTTTACAATTTCACTTTTCTTTACTGCTGAATAGAACTTCATTGTATAAATGTACCACATCTTTATTATCTATTTAGCAGTTGAGGGACATTTAGGCTGGTTCCATTTCCTAGCTACTGTGAATAGAGAGGCAATAAACGTGGATGTGCAAGTATCTCCAAGGTAGTGGGATGAGTCCTTAGGATATGTGCCTAGAAGTGGTGTAGCTAGATCACATGGTAAATCTATTTTTAGCTCTCTCAGGAACCTCCACACTGATTTATACAGCAGCTGTACCAGTTTACATTTCTACCAACAGTGTAGAAGTATTTCTCTTTTTCCTCATCCTTACCAGCATTTATTCTCATTTCTTTTCTTGATAATAGCCATTCTGACAGGAGTGAGATGGAATCTCAAAGTAATTTTAATTTGAATTTCCCTGATGGCTAAGGATGTAGAACATTTTTTAGATGTTATAGGCCATATGTATTTCTTCTTTTGAGAAATCTCTATTTAGCTCCATAGTCCATATTTTTTAACACTTTTCTGATTTATTTATTGATTGATTTATGACAGATATAAGGAGAGAGAGAAAGAGAGAGAGAGAGAATTGGAGCACCAGGGCCTCTAGTCACTGCAAACAAACTCCAGATGCATGCTCCACCATGTGCATCTGGCTTATGTGGGACCTGGAGAATCGAACCTGGGTCCTTAGGCTTTGCAGGCAAGTGCCCTAACCTCTAAGCCATCTCTGCAGCCCCATAGCCCATTTTTCAATTGGGTTGTTTGATTTCTTATTATTTAGTTTCTTGAGTTTTTTTGTATATTCTGGATATTAATACTCTGTCAGCTGTATAGCTGGCAATCTACACATTCAATGTAATCCCCATCAAAATTCCAATGGCATTCTTCACAGAGATAGAAAAAGAATCCTAAAATTCATCTGGAAGCACACAAAAAAACCCTTGAATAGCCAAAACAATTTTGAGCAACAAAAATCATAGAGCCATAGTAACAAAAACAGCATGGTACTGGCACAAAGACAGATACATAGTTCAATGGAACAGAATAGAGGACCTAGATGTAAGCCTGGGTAGCTACAGCCACCTGATGTTTAACAAAAATGCCAAAAGTACTCATTGGAGAAAAGATAGCCCCTTCAGCAAGTGGTGCTGGGAAAACTGGATATGTATCTGTAGAAGGATGAAAATAGATCTTTATCTGTCTCCATGCACAAGAATCAAGTCCAAATGGATCAAAGACCTTAATATCAGTCCTGAAACTCTGAAATTGCTAGAGGAAAAGTTAGAGGAAACCCTTCAACATATTGGCATAGGCAATGACTTTCCGAATATAACCCCAGTTGCTCAGGAAATAAAACCACTAATCAACCACTGGGACCTCATGAAATTGCAAAGTTTTTGTACAGCAAAGGACACTGTGAACAGAGCAAAGAGGCAATTACAGAATGGGAGAAACTCTTTGCCAATGATTTTTCAAAGATGTGTTTTATATATGTGAGCTTGCAGAGGCCCTGTGCTGCCCCTGCATGGGGATGGGAGTGACTCCGACAAGACTTCACAGGCGCTGGCTGGCTAACCGCTGCAAATCTACTATGAGCAGTCCTCACGTCACAAGTCTGCTTGATGGCGAAAGGTGTGAAACCTGCTCCTGCTCCTCCTTGGGGCTGAAGTAAAGAGCAAGCTCCCTTTAATGTGCACGCTGTCCTGTGCCAGAGATGAGGAAATAGGGCACAAGAAACAGTTGCAAACCACATGACAGTTCAAGGACATAAATAGTGTAATGGGGTTGGGTTTGTGGTAAACAACTAAAAATTGACTTCAGGTAAGAGTGTGAAATGTGTCAGCGTGTGGAGTGAGACCCTCAGAGCTTGAACACTGATTCTGATGTTGTAGATGACTAGATAGGATCTCAGACCCTCATGCAACCTTAGTGCATCTGTGAGGGTGGGCCCAGAGAGGATCAGCTGAATGTGGGTGCTGCCATCCCACGGGCTGAGTACCTGAGCTGAGTACAGAGGAGAGAGCCACCTGGACGCCACGGTCTTTCTCGCTCTGCTTCCCGACTGTGGTGAAACAGGACCAGCTGCTTCGTGATTCTGCTTCCATGCTGTCTCCACCAGCATGGACATATCTCTTGTCAGCATCTTGTGACAGTGGTGAGAAAACTAACTAGCTGCCTTCAGTCTATAAGCTGTTGTTTCATCCTGTTGTGTGAGCGTCTAGGAAGAAGCCGATGAGCTCTTGTTCCCACGGGTAGGGCACCCCGATAGACTGAAGATTGGTTAGCTCAGACTTAACCTTGGCACACCAGTGAAGTTTGTTGGGCTTTCTTATAGAGCCCGGGTGAGGGGTTACTACAGGAGTGTGGAGACCCCAAAGCAGCCATAACATCACATGGTCTCATCCCAGCATGGATGGCCCTCCCCATGGCTGCATAGATGGAGCTCACCATGCCCTGGCCGTCCGCCCTCTCTATTCTCTATCTCCCCCTGAAACCATGCATACAGCTGCCATTGGGAACTCCTGAGATCCCAGGTGAGGGTCTTATGAACCTCTCCACCCCCTCCTTCTCTGGGGAGAATGTCACAGAGTCTCTGGCAATAGCCATAACTGTTTCGATTTAGGTGGCAACAATTGTTTTCCTCAGTGGACCTTGAGACAGAGCAGAGCACCACACTCCTTCCTGCAGCTCATACCTTCTTTCTGTCCTTGTGTTCTGCAGTGCTCCCTGTGCCTCAGAGGGATTGGAAGACTCTTGGCAGTCACACTTGAGGACTGGCCATCCTGAGACAGCAGTGGCCACTTAGCTTCAGGAGCTTTCTTCTCCCACTGAAGCTTTCAGCAGTCACCCGTGGGCATAAGCACACGCGCTTTCAGGGCAATCCAGCAAGAAATGATGGATTTTCCTTACTGAGGTTGACAGAAGCAGAAGTCCATGGAAGTAAACCAGGAAGTTTTGATAGTAATTAGCAAGAGAAGTGTCTTCCTCACAGGGCCCATGACCTTGCCAGCCAGATGTTTTGTTCTGACTGACAGTTCAGGCAAGTGTTCTCTCCCACACAGCCAAAACCACTATCGTGCTGGGGGCCTCTGACCCACCTCACCAACACCCATAAGGAGGTGGTCACCCCAGCATGGGGTTCTCATTTATCAGGTACCCACGGGGATGGCTACTGCCCCTTCTTGCACTTTGCCAAGCTTAGCTACTCATTGTGACTGGGAGAGACTTAGTGGCCTGCAAAGATGCTGGTTCCAATATAGACTGCATGGCATTGGTGGTGAGATCCTTCTGCAGAGTCCTGCTTTGTGCCATCCCTGAAAGAGGCTTGGAAAAAGGCCTTCTGTCCATGCCTTTATTTAGAAGCCATTGTCAGTGTCTCTGAGGTGGCCCAGTCATGGGTCCGTCAGTTGTAGCACATTGTACTAGGACTGTCTGCTCAGGTTGCTTGTGTCATAGCTCCTCACCATAGCTCTCTGGGCGCTATGATTTCCCCAACAGGCATGGGAGAATTAGGGCACACAAAGCTCTTTAGCCTGCCCTATATCTATGTTAGTTTACCCCAAAGCCTTTTCAGCCTCTCTGTCCCGATCCGACATGGCACTCCTCTTTATTATTCAGTTTTTTTTTCAATAACCTTATAGGTATCATAGACATCATACAGCAACATAACAAGAAAAGATAGATGACCACCTATTATGAGAGGTGTCATCTCTATCATATCTGCTGGGGCCCAGGTGACATTGCAGAGGACGTGGTGACACAAGTACTGCTCTCACCACTAGTCTGATGACCAGCTCCAGGGGATGGTGACAGACACTGTTGTTATTCGGAACCCATCAAAGCAGAAATCCAGAGGCTACAGAGAACTCAACACTAAGTAAGACTGATAACACACCCACCACGGCTCAGGGAACATCGCGGAAGAGGGGGCAGAAAGATTGTAAGAGCCACAGGATGGGTAGGAGTATCCCCAGGCATGGTCCCCCCAAACAAAGGCTGGCTGAGGCCTTCATGGCTGCACAGTGAAGACCAATGATCCCACTGAGGAGGACCCTGGTTGGAATGGGAGCAGGGGAGAGAGGATATGAGTATAACCTTTTTATAAAATGAAATAAAGTAGGCTGGAGAGATGGATTAATGATTAAGTTGCTTGCCTGTGAAGCCTAAGAACCCATGTCTGACTCTCCAGACCCCATGTAAGCCAGGTGCACAAGATGATGCAAGAACACAAGGTCACACACGTGCATAAGGTGGTGCATGCATCTGGACTCTGGTTACACTGACTGGAGCCCTGGCACACCAATTCTCCCTCTCACTCTTGCTTTCATTTTCACTCTCTTGCATAAAAATAAAATAAAACATAAAAACTATACTATTGTGCCTGGCCTCTGCACATTGAGACTGACTTCTGTCCCTTTAGGCACACGTGTATGTCTGTCACATGGTTTCCAAATCCATAAGCCACTCAAAATGTTAGCCCCATAGTCTCCATGTGACAAAGCCTTTTTACAGAAGGTGGACAAGATTTTTGAAGACTTCCCACCATCCATTCCAAACGTGTCATTTGGTCTCTGGAGTCAACGCTGAAGGAAATGCAAGGTCCAGCAAAGCACACAAAAATTCCATGGCTTTACTGTTTGCTTCCTCAAAAGAGCACTGCTGAGACAGCGGTGGGCGAGCGTCACTACGTTGCGCAGTTCTCCATAACACATCCTCACCTCCCACGAGCCACCTGTCCCCCTTCCTTATTCTGGGGTACTTCCCTGGGGCTGCCTGGCATCTTCCCACCCCCAGGGGCTCAGTATGATCTGCTCAAGCTGCTCCGCCTCTCCCAGGGTCAGTGTGCTCTCCCCCACTGCTCGGCCTGCCTCTGGGGTCTCGATATCTGGACGGGCACTGCTGTTCCCACTGGCCACACCTGGCTGCCAAGAGGGCCCCGGCCTGGGTGAAGCATCTCCTGATTTTTACTCAGCTAAGAAACACGATTCAGTTGTGCAGGTTTATGCTGAAGAGAAGAGGCATATTGAGTGGAACTGAAGCTCAAGTTGACCTTATTAACATTAGCATTTCTCAGAGGTTTAGTATCACTGAACTCCTAGTGAGAAAATAGTCTTTTTTCTTTCTTAAAAATTTGTTTATTTATTTACTTATTTTAGATTTTTAATTTTATTTATTTGCAATGAGAGAGAGAGAGAGAATGGGCATGCCAGGGCCTCCAGCCACTGCAAATGAAATCCAGATGCATGTGCCCCTTTTGCATCTGGCTTATATGGGTCCTGGGGAATAGAACCTGGGTCCTTTGGCTTCGCAGGCAAGTGCCTTAACCGCTAAGCCATTTCTCCAGCCCCAGAAAGTAGTCTTATGTGATATGAATATCTTTAAAAAGACATGACAGGGCTGGAGAGATAGCTCAGTGGTTAAGGCGCTTCCTGCAAAGTCTTAACGACCTGGGTTTGATTCCCCAGTACCCACATAAAGCTGATGCACAAAGTGGCACATGTGTCTGGAGTTTGTTTGCAGTGGCTGGAGGCCCTGATACGCCCATTCCCCTGTCTTCTCTCTGCCTCTCTCTGTGCAAATAAGTGAATAAAAATTAAGTTCAGTCTTGAGAAGAAAAAAAAAAAAGACTTCATCGGGCAATGACACGCCTTTCATTCACCAATGGGGACTGGAGCTGTCCTTCAGGCAGCTCATCAATGCCACCTTTGGAGAGAGGCATTTTTAATATTCATACAAATGTAAGTGCAGATGCTCCCCGACCTCGGTTGTGACAGGATTTTTTACTTTATGATAACTGAAGGTGCTGTCAGTTTTTGTCCCCCAACTGGGTCCTTTTTCCCCCAGTCAGCACTGTGGAAGTGGTGGTAAGACCAAGCATCAGCTGCCAGCGAGGAGTCTTTCATTCGCACCCCAGAAAGGGAAAGTGGACAACTCACAGGCTTCGCCCTGGCCAGGGGGAGGTTGATCCGCCTAGGATTAGAGAGCGCTGAGCGTGGTGGTGGCACACACCCAGGACCTGTGTGCTCCGGCTGAGGCAGCACTGGCCTGGGTTACAGAGTGACGCCAGGTTGGCCTGGGCAACTGCGTCCCTACCTCGAAATACAACAAGAAGAAACAAAAAACGACAGATGGGGAAGGACAGAGTCGTGCACGTGCGGAGTCCGGGTGGCTTTTCTGGGGCGTGGGCTCTGGGAAGTCTGTCGTGTTCTCCGCGCTCCTCCCATGGTCGTCTTGACGGCCGTCTGCCGCCCTGGAGCTGGGGGGGGGGTGTCGTGCAGTGCGCGGAGGGGTCCTAGTGAAGTCAGGCGCTGTCGGGTGGCCACCGAGCTGCAGCCGGCTTCGCGGTGTTCTGTCCTCGGGAGATGAGTAGGAGTCCAGCAGGTGGACACTCAGCCAGGTCACTGAGGTCACCGGGGCAATCAGTACTCAGGGTCATGGAAGGAGAATGCATTCAGTCAAAACTCTACTGGGAGTTCAGGGTTTTCTTTAATTTTCTCCTAAAAATATTTTATTTATTTATTTATTTGAGAGAGAGAGAGAGAGAAAGAGGAAGAGGCAGAGAGAGAGAGAGAGGGAGAGAGAGGGAGAGAATGGGTGCACCAGGGCCTCCAGCCATTGCAAATGAATTCCAGATGCATTGGAAATGAGCTAGAACAATGATTTAATGTCTTTGCCTTCAAAGTGAAGGAAACGAACAGGCACCAACCAAAGGCGGGGGTGCCAGGGCGGCCCTCCTGCTTCACTCACCACCTGGGCCCCAGGGGCAAGGCTTTGTAGCTAGAGCAGCTTCTCAGTGCCCCCTTCAGTTAATTACGAGTTCTGTAGGAAATCTACCCCCACCCTCCAGCTCCCTAGCGCACACAACTGTAAAAGCGATGGTGTGGAGCTGGCTTAGTGGACATGGACAGGCCAGGTGTTCTGTGATGTTGAAAGCCCGGCTTGCCTTGGGTAGCCTGGAACTTTATGTGCATGAGCTGAGCCTCAGTTTTTAGACACTGAGCACTCAGTACCAGAAAGAGGTCTTGTGTACAAACATGCTTACATATAATTGTGATGGTGTGGCCCTCAGAGTTTCTCTCCTGGGGAATATTGGTGCAGCCTTTCTTATTATTCTCTAGTCACCTGGAAGATCATCGAGGCCATAATGACTTCATAAATTATTATTAAGGCTTTCCTTTTTAGAATTTGAGAGAGGAATATATTCCTTGCAGCCTAAAATTACTCTTTCTTTATGAATTTGTCAATGGATTCGATCCATGGCAACACACTGTGGGTGGGTGAGCTGTGATAGGAGGCATGTCCCATAGGACCACAGCTATGACAGTGTCCCTGCTGTGCCCAGTGGACTTTGGAATGGCTGTGTGCTGGGGTGGGTGGCTGTGTTAGGAGGCATGTCCCATAGAATCATGTGGTAGTGTCCGTGCTTCAGAATGGCTATGCACTTCTTCCTGGTCTGCTTAGCCCCAGGATTTGGGGAAGGTAATGGCTTCCTGGCAGAGTTCTTGTCTCGAATGCCCAACGCCATCCCCAACACTACCCACCCACCACTCCACACACGAAGAATTCTTTGTGCAAACAGGCAGAAATTAGGCCATCTTTGATAGGAATCATAAAAGGAGAAGTTTTTCATGTTTGTCCTTTCTTCAATTGGTATTTTCCCCAGATAAAATTTAATGCACAAACATTTTTGTATCAGAAAGAAGCATCATGGGGCTGGCGAGATATCTCTGCCGTTGAAGGCACTTGCTCACAAAGCATGCTGGCCTGAGTTCAGTTCCCGCACAGGCATGTAAAGCTAAAAGTACAAGAGGTGCGCACATCTGTGCCTATGTCAAGGGTGGCAGAACCTGGCGGGCCAGCCAGATGGGTGGCAAAATGACATGGTAGACCCTGTCTCAACAAGGCAGAAAGTTCGTCCTCTGGGCTGCACACCTGCACCACGGTGCCTACTTCTGCGCACGCACAGCCATCCTGGGCAACGGCCCACAAGCAGCAAAGGAGCGGGAGCAGCGGAGCGCCTCCTTCCCTTCCTTCTGCTCTGGCTGCTCTGAGGCGTCTGGGCTGGAATTGGCGTGTTCCCCTGGGGCTGTGACCTGCCATGCCATAGTGTCTCAACCCGTGGAATTCTGGAGTTTGAGTCGGTGATAGGACATGCAGAGAAGCACCGCGTGTTCCCTCTGAATCAGGATAATTGCACCGCTCCAGTTCCTTGGATGTGTTTTGCTAACTTTGAATTTTTTGTTTTAATCAAAGACTTTTCTTTCAGGCTTTCCTAAAGAAAAGTTACTGTTGATTTGATTGAAGAGGCCAAAAGAGAACAGGGTTGTGACCAGAAATTGTATTTTGAAGTTGTACCTCCTTTCTCTCAATAAGTGTGAGTGTGTGCATATGTGGACATGTTTATATGTACATACGTGTATGTATGCATGCATACTTGCATACATGCTGATCCTCCTATGGAGCTGTCCACTTCTGTGTGCAGTTAAGTGTCCAGCACACTTACTATTTCTTGCTCTCCAGATGCCGGAGAACTACTGAACTCAGAGCCTATAAGCGTCACGTGACTGGGAAGGCTTCAAGTTAGCATCTTCTGCTTTGATATATACCAAATAGCTCATCAGGTTTGGGATTGGCTGGAGATGTCATCTAGTCTCAATTTTGGTAGAGCTTGTAGTAAAAATATCAGCTCACAGGAAATTCCTCAGCCTTCTTGGATGGTGGATTTTCTCCCTAACTCTTTGCTGACTGGCAGCCCTCCCTTTACCTAATCTCAGCCACCCCACTCCTGTGAGCTCTTTGTTCCTGTGAGGTCTCCAGGCCTCAGTTTTCATTCTGCTCGTTCCATCCACACACCCTGTCTTTGTCATTTCCCCGCTCAGAAGCTTCCCACTTCCTGTGTTTGAACAGTGTGTCAGGGCCTGTGCGTGCCACTGCCTTAGGAGTCGCCTGGTCCTCCGCGTGGTGCCCGATGTGCTGAGGGTCACTTGTATGGTGTCCCATCTTGGATAAGGGTGAGGGTCCTCTGTATGGTGCCTTATTCCTGCTGAGAGTCACTCTGTGTGGAGGGAGAGAGAGAGAGAGAAAGAGAGAGAAGGAGAGAGGGAGGGAATGAGAATGGACACACCAGGGCCTTCAGCCACTGTGAACCAACTCCAGAAGCATTGTGCTTCCAGCTTATGTGGATGCTGGGGCATAGAACCTGGATCCTTAGGCTTTGCAGGCAAGCGCTTTCACCGCTAAGCCATCTCTCCAGCCCTGAAATGCCCATTTTGCCTTGTCAGAAGGTACTTGCTCACATACAGAGAAGCAGACTCCTTCCCCAGTACTTCGTAGCTGTTGTTCTTGTCTTTGCACAAATGTGGTTATTGATTGTGGTAGCTTCGTATGTATCGTGAGCTGGTTGTTGGCACTTGGTGAGGGGCCATGGTCCAATAATAAGACCCTCTGAGGTTACGTTGCTCAGTGACGCCATGGCGGGCTGAGTTTGGACAAGCCTTCCATGTTCACTCAACAGTAAATCACATGAGGCAGCGTTCTGAGATTTTGTCATGAAGCCAGAAATGCTGCACTCAGAGTCTTTTTTGGGGGGAGGGAGTTCGAGGCAGGGTCTTGCTCTAGCTCTGGCTGACCTGGAATCCACTGTGTGGTCTCAGTGTGGCCTTGAACTCATAGTGATTCTCCTACCCTTGCCTTCTGAATGCTGGAATTAAGGGTGTGCGCCACCATGCCTGGCTGCACTAAGATTATTTTTTAAAATTTGTTTATTTATGTTTATTTGTTTGAGAGTGACCGACAGAAAAAGAGGCAGATAGAGAGAGAGAGAGAATGGGCGTGCCAGGGCCTCCAGACACTGCAAACGAACTCCAGATGCATGCGCCCCCTTATGCATCTGGCTAACGTGGGTCCTGGGGAATCAGGCCCTAACCGGGGTCCTCATAGGCAAGTGCTTAACCGCTAAGCCATCTCTCCAGTTCTGCACTAAGATTCTTAACCTTATGTTTTACTGATATTATCCAAATCAGGAGTAGACTTGTTTATATTAGATTTGCTATTGTAAAAATATTTATTTGTTTATTTATTTATTTAGGCATTTTGAGGTAGGGTTTCACTCTAGCCCAGGCTGACCTGGAATTCACTTTGTAGTCTCAGGGTGGCCTCAAACTCATGGTAATCCTGCTACCTGAATGCTGGGATTAAAGGTGTGTGCCTCCACGCCCTGACGAAACAGTTCATTTTTAAAAGCTTAAAACTATGTTTTTTTTTTTTATTACTCATATGTTGTCATGCTAAAGTCCGCCCCCAAGAATATTTTTATGGTAATTTTTAGTGTGCTATTGTGAGACCAAATATAACCATTTTAAGTAAAAAAAAAAAAAAAAAAAAAAAGGCCCAGGCCTGATTTAGATAGAGAACTAGCCGATGTGCTGACCTTTTGCTTCTGTAAACTTTGCTTGCTTAATTGCTGCCTTTCCCCCTAACGTTTCTGAGGAATCTCCACTTCAAGGACATTGCAGAAACACTCCACTGCGGGGCGGGGGGGGGGGGGTGTCCGACCACCTGCTTAGATAAGAAACTGAGGAATCTCTGCTTCAAGGACAATGGAGACGACTTCATCTGCCTGGAGTGCCCCTAGCTCCTGCCCCCAACTTTGCCCGCTGAAACCCCAAGCCAATCAGAACTGTTTAAACCAACCAACCAAGTATCTATCCCCTACTTCTTTGTTCGAATTCCTATATGAACCCCTTCCCCCAAAAGAAAGGGGCTCTCTCCCTCACTACCGCTGTGCCGGACTGTGGGGACGGAGCCCAGGCCTAGGCTTGCAATAAAGAAACCTGTTGCTTTTGTATTAGAATGTCTCGGCCTCTGTGGCGGTTCTCTGGGTGACTCCTGGGTGACTGGGGGACTTGGCTCCTGGTCAGGGGTCTTGGCACAACACTATGAAAATAAAATTTACACAACTGTTTATTCAAGAATCATTGCTCATGCATTTTACAAGGATTTACTTCATTCACCAGTTGGCCTCTCTCTCTAAAGGCGCTGTGCTCTGTTCAGTGTCATGTCGTCCACCCGAGTGTAATCGTTACCGCAACTTTGTAAAGCACTGTTCTAGCTGTCTGTAGCAAGATCCAACTTGGTTTCTCTTGAATGTTCTAGAATCACATTTTTCAGCGTTCACCCTGTGAGCTGAGATGTGGTGAGGGCTAGTCCCTGTGGATGGGCCTGTGTGCCCCAGGGCCTTTGTCCCCATAGCACAGTCAGAGAGGAGAGCCTTGCTTCACTTGTTCCGGGGTCACAGCCGTGGGAGGGGCTTCTCGTGTGGGCCACAGGGGAGAAGAGAGGGCAGCCGTGCTCCAGGGCTCGGCACGTTCCTTCCATTAAGGTTCAGCTGTGTCATTGTCCTCTGTGCCCTGCTCACCGTTGCCCCGAGCTCTGCTGTGAGCCGGTTCCCTGCGCCCTGAATAAGAGGGGTCCAGAGAGAACCCCACACCCGCACCCCATGCTTCCTGAAGGCGCTGCTCAGTACTCACGGTTTCTCCTGGACGGCGGTGTCGCAGTGCCATCCTCAGCATGTTCAAGGGCTGCCAGATCTTTACAGGGTTCAGTCAAGTGAAAATCCCATGGCAGGTGGTTTTCTATCCCTGTCTATTTTCCCCGGATGTGCATGAGAGGTGGTGCGTGGCTCAAGAGTGGGGTCACTTGCCGCGTGTTCTGGGGTGCACGTGAGGCGGTCGGTGGTGCGTGGCTCACGAGTGGGGTCACTTGCCGAGTGTTCTGACGTGCACGTGAGGCGGTCGGTGGTGCGTGGCTCACGAGTGGGGTCACTTGCCGAGTGTTCTGACGTGCACGTGAGGCGGTCGGTGGTGCGTGGCTCACGAGTGGGGTCACTTGCCGAGTGTTCTGAGGTGCACGTGAGGCGGTCGGTGGTGCGTGGCTCTCGAGTGGGGTCACTTGCCGAGTGTTCTGAGGTGCACGTGAGGCGGTCGGTGGTGCATGGCTCACGAGTGGGGTCACTTGCCGAGTGTTCTGACGTGCACGTGAGGCGGTCGGTGGTGCGTGGCTCACGAGTGGGGTCACTTGCCGAGTGTTCTGACGTGCACGTGAGGCGGTCGGTGGTGCATGGCTCTCGAGTGGGGTCACTTGCCGCGTGTTCTGACGTGCACGTGAGGCGGTCGGTGGTGCGTGGCTCACGAGTGGGGTCACTTGCCGCGTGTTCTGACGTGCATGTGAGGCGGTCGGTGGTGCATGGCTCTCGAGTGGGGTCACTTGCCGCGTGTTCTGACGTGCATGTGAGGCGGTTGGTGGTGCATGGCTCTCGAGTGGGGTCACTTGCCGCGTGTTCTGAGGTGCACGTGAGGCGGTCAGTGGTGTGTGGCTCTCGAGTGGGGTCACTTGCCGAGTGTTCTGACGTGCACGTGAGGCGGTCGGTGGTGCGTGGCTCTCGAGTGGGGTCACTTGCCGCGTGTTCTGACGTGCACGTGAGGCGGTCGGTGGTGTGTGGCTCTCGAGTGGGGTCACTTGCCGAGTGTTCTGACGTGCACGTGAGGCAGTCGGTGGTGCGTGGCTCACGAGTGGGGTCACTTGCCGCGTGTTCTGACGTGCACGTGAGGCGGTCGGTGGTGTGTGGCTCTCGAGTGGGGACACTTGCTGAGTGTTCTGATGTCTTTACCCCACAGGTACGAGCACATCCTTGCAGAGCCCGACCCGGTGCCCGCCTACGCTCTCAAACTTCTGGTTGCCATGACGGAACACAACCCCACCTTTACCAGGTACTGGAAATGCCTAGCTCCTCTGTGAGTTGTATGTGTTTTGAGCATGTCCTCAGAGGTGAGGAGATTCTGAGGTCAATGGAGGAGCGCCCCTCGTGGCCATTTTCCACACTTCTGCTTTGTACGGATACTTTCGTGGCTGTGCTGTAGCCGTAGCTCCAATCCTTATGTGAGCATTCACCTGATGAGTGTGGGGTGCTTCAAAGGGATGAGGCCTTACCTTACCAATAGGGGATAAAGACAATATACATCGTTTTTGGTTGTTAAATTATTATTATTATTATTATTATTATAATTATTATTATTTGTTTTTTTCAAACTAGGGTCTCACTATGGCTCAGGCTGACCTGGAATTAACTTTGTAGTCTCAGGGTGGCCTCGAACTCACGGCAATCCTCCTAACTCTGCCTCCCCAGTGCTGGGATTAAAGGCGTGCGCCACCATGCCCGGCTGTTACGTTACTTTTGAGACAGGGTCTCAGTCTGTAGTCCAGGCTGGCCTTTAATTTATGGCAGTCTCTCCTGCTTCAGTTTCCCAAGTGCTGGGTGTACAGGCAGCTCTTTTACACCCAGCTTCCACGCACATAAACATGTCTGTGGGTGCCTTATGTATTCATTAAAATGCTCAGCGTGTGTTGACTGTCATTTTGTTTAGTTCATACATTCTTTAAGCAATGAGGAGTTTTGCCTACTGGAAGAAGGCTTTGTAGATGATGACACCGTCTCCGAGAGAACACCCAGGGTCTTGAAGGGGTGGCAGGAGAAAGCCCTCCTTTCTGCCAAAGGAAAAAACCAGTGTCCTTGAACAGGTGACAGCTGAGGACCTTTTGGGATTGAGTGCCATGTGTAGAAGCAGAGCATCTCCCGAGGTGCCAGTTGGGCTTTAACAGAGAACAAAACCCCCCATGCCTGTAACGTCGTTTCATGGCGTGCTCTGTAGTCACTGGCAGAACACCATCATGGTGAGCCTTCGGCACTGAGTGATGGGAAAACAGAGAGGGTGCTGTTGAGTGAGAAGCTGAATTCTACTTGTGCTCCCATGGGCGTGCCAGGACACCCATGTGTGTGCTCATGACCTAGCCCAGCAGTGCCAGTATGCCCTTGGGTTTGGGTCACAGTGCTAGGGCCATGTGGCTCTCAGACTGGTGGCGTTTCTTCATCTTCTTCCCGAAGATGCCATGAAAATATGACTTGATTTCTCTATGCCAGTGCTAACAGAACCCTAGGGGCACTACGCTGAACTCTTCTTACTGGTCCCAGTTCAAAGTGGAGTGTGCTCATTGCCTTTCAGATTCATCACTTGGAAGGCACCGGTTTCTCTTCCCTAGGAAGCGTCATTCTAATGTTTCTGTGGAGTAGGAATTCACTGCTTGTTTCCTCCCTGGATATCTGGCCTCAAGGACCCCAGTGCGGATGGTGCATGCCGTCTGTCCTTTCGCTCATGACCTAGCCTAGCTGATTTCTTCTGTGCTAGGGATCAAGTACATGCTAGGCAAGCGCACTATCACTGAGCTATACCCCCCAGCTCCGGTTCTTTTCTGTTTATTTTTATTTTTATTTACTTATTTGCAAACAGAAAGAGATAGGGAAGAGATACAGATAGAGAGAATGGGCACACCAGGGCCTCCAGCTGTTGCAAATGAACTCCGAATGTATGCACCACCCTGCATCTGGCTTTACATGGACACTGGAGAATCAAACTCAGGTTATTAGGCTTTGCAGGTAAGAGCCTTAACCACTGAGCCATCTCTCCAGCCCTCGTTCCATTTTTGAGACAGAGTTTTCTATATAGCTCAGGCTATCCTTGGACTCAGCCCTGGAGTTTTGGGATGACAGGCGTGTGCCACCACAGCAGGCTTGTTCACTGTGGCGTCAATGACTTTTAACTCATTTCCATGGCAGGTGCTGGAGGCTCTTCTTGCCAGCCTCATATTAATTTCAGCTGAATGTCCTTGGTGATGGTGCTGGAGATGAGGTGTTCAGAGAGGCAGAAACAGTAATGGAGTGTATAGAATTATTTTAGATGATTATTTGTAGGCCTAGAAATAAGCTCACAATAGATTTTGTTCTAAGAAGAGCCTCATGGACACAATTAAGTGGACTTTTAGAATTTTTGTTTTTATTTTTAAAAAATATTGTTATTTGTTAATTTGAAGGAGAGGAGAGAGAGAACGAACAGGTGCACCAGGACCTCTGGCTGCAAACAAACCCCAGGTCCAGGTGCCACTTTGCGACTTTATGTGGGTGTTCGGGCATCAAACCCAGGCTGCAGGCTTTGTAAGCAAGTGTCAATTCCTACTAGGAATTTCTTGGTTTTGATGAAAAATGTAATATTTGATAGCCTGGGAGATATTGACTCAAGCTCAGTCCCTCTCGGTGCCTGCATAAAGCTGTACGCAGAGTGCGCGCATCTGTGACCCTACGGCTTGTACAGCGATGGGGTAAGAACCACAAGAACCAGAAGCTCCCAAGCAGCAGTGCAAGAGAGACCCTGTCTCTAAAGATGGTGGAAGGAGAGGAGAAACAGCCTGAGGTTGTTGTCTGACCTCCACATACGTGCTGTGACTGTGCACACCCACACAAATACACACACATCACACACACACACAAAGATGAATAAACAGTAATACCTGGATATATTCTTATATTTTAATTACCACAGTAAGGTCCCAGGGCTCTCTTGCTTTTCCATCTCCCCTCCCGCAGTTCTGTTTCCTAAGGGTGACAGTTATTAGGACTGTGGTACGTGTCCTTCTGGACAAGCACTCACGACTTCATACGGGCTGACATAAATACCTTGGTTTTGTGGTTAGTAATTTTTTAAAGATTTATTTATTTATTTTTATTTATTTATTTGAGAACGACAGACAGAAAGAGAAAGAGGCAGATATATAGAGAGAATGGGCACACCATGGCCTCCAGCCACTGCAAATGAACTCCAGATGCATGCGTTTCCTTGTGCATCTGACTTACATGGGTCCTGGGGAATAGAGCCTTGAACCAGAGTCCTTAGGCTTCATAGGCAGGCGCTTAACCATTAAGTCATATCTCCAGCCCTGTTACTCATTTTTAAATAAAATATTTTATTTATTTGTAAGCAATAAATAAAGAG
Organism: Jaculus jaculus; assembly: GCF_020740685.1. Taxonomy (NCBI): domain Eukaryota; kingdom Metazoa; phylum Chordata; class Mammalia; order Rodentia; family Dipodidae; genus Jaculus; species Jaculus jaculus. The sequence continues at coordinate 3,653,617 of NC_059118.1, forward strand.
AAGAGAGGAAAAGAGGGAGGCAGGGAGGGAAGGAGGGAGGGAGAGAGAGAGATATTGAGATTGAGATTGAGTATGGCACGCCAGGGCCTCTAGTCACTGCAAATGAACTCCAGACACATGTACCACCTTGTGCATCTGGCTTACATGGGTCCTTGGGGAATTGAACCTTGGTCCTTTGGCTTTGCAGGCAAGCACCTTAACTGAGCCAACTCTCCAGGCCCCATTTTTTTCTCAATTTTTATTAACATTTTCCATGATTATAAAAAATATCCCATGGTAATACTCTCCTACCCCCATTTTCTCCTTTGAAATTCCATTGTCCATCATATCCCCTCCCCATCTCAATCAGTCTCTCTTTTATTTTGATATCATCATCTTTTCCTCCTCTTACGATGGTCTTGTGTAGGTAGCGTGAGGCACTATGAGGTCATGAATATTCAGACCATTTTATGTCTGGAGGGAGCACATTGTAAGGAGTCCTACCCTTCCTTTGGCTCTTACATTCTTTCCGCCAGGCCCCATTTTTTTTTTGTTTGTATGTGTGGGGGGTATGGTCTGTGTGTGGTTTATGCATATGTGTGTGCCTGTGCAGGGCTCTGGGAATGCCTGCAGTCAGATGTGTTCGCCGGCAGGGCTGGAGTGGAACACCGGGTGTCCACCTCCACCACCCTGACCCACTCCTCTGATCCCAGAGCTTGCCTTTACTTTGTGAGCAGCGGTGGGTCTAGAGTCAGCACTCCTGTCCATTGCTGGTGTTATTGGCATGTGTGGCCATGCTCAGCCCTCAATGTGGGCACCAGGGTTTGAACTCAGGTGGTCTCTCAGACCTCTTCAGGCCCTCATGCTTGCACAGGAAGCTCTGCTAACCACTGAGCCATCTGTCCAGCCTATGTGGTTGGTTGTTACAACCTCATCAGCAGAATCATTCTGTACATGTTTTCCTGAAAATTGCTTTTTCATTCATGAAGATGACTGGAGCTCTCTGCACACTAGAGCTTATCCACACTCCTGGAAATATCTGTGCTGAACCAATTAATATCTGAGAATTGGATTTCATTTTATTTAGCACTCACCCAACTGTGGATCATATTGAATCTTTTTTAATGTTTATTCTATGTGTCTAATTAAGATGTGAGAGGTGTATAGCCTCCACTCTTCACTTCAACATCTAAGAATGTATTCTACAGAGTACCTAAGATTTCCCAATGCTAATAGTGTTTAGATTGAGAGGACTTATATAATTTATCTGATTTATATTAATGCAAAATTAAATGATGATATAGACTACTACTAAACACTGTGAGAGTGCTAGTCATGTTTTCCATACTGATGCACAGAGGCAGCTAAACATTTTGTTACTTGAAGTTATTTAGCCTACTTCCCATTCATTCAGTCACTTTTTTATGAGTCAAGATCTTACTATGGGGCTGGAGGGATGGCTCAGTGGTTAAGGCACTTGCTTGCAAAGCCAAAAGACCCAGGTTTGATTCCCCAGTACCCACATAAAGCCAGGTGCACAAGGTGGTGCATGCCTCTGGAATTTTGTTTACATTGGCTAGAGGCCCTGGCATGCCTATTCTCTCTCCTTACCTCACTCTGAAATAAATAACGTAAATAAATACATAAAATAGTTTTTTAAACAAAGATCTCGCTATGTTGCCCAGGCTCTTCTTAGAATCATGACAGCCTCCTGCCTCAGCCACTCTAGTGCTGAGATTACAGGTGTGCACACAGTTAAATGCTACCTTTTCTTTACATACCTGATGTCAAACCAACCTGCTCAAGGCCAATCCCTCAGCAGCTCCCTTTGTGCAAGTTACAAAAAAATCTAGCAACCTTCAAGGAGGGAGAGGGGAGGGTCACAGCCGTAGAACTAGGCAGTGGGTGAGTTTTCATTTCCCTAACTGGCATAAAATAGAGATGCTAAGTAGAATGGTTTGGTTTTTTGTTTTTCTGAGATTCTCCCAGGTTGTCCTTGAACTCCCTTTAGCTGAGGATGACCTTGAACCCCTATCCCCACCTCCCAAATACTAGGATTAAAAGTTTGTGCCAAAACAATCAAACAAACAAACAAACAAACAAACAAAGGGCTGGAGGGATTGCTTAGTGGTTAAGGTACTTGCCTGTGAAGCCAAAGGACCCAGGTTTGATTCCTCAGGACCCACGTAAACCAGATGCACAAAGGGCACATGCGTCTGGAGTTCGTTTGCAGTGGCTGGAGTCTCTGGTATGCCCATTCTCTCCCCGTCTGTCTCTCTTCTCTCAATCTCTCTGTCTCTGCTTGCAAATAAATAAATAAGAGTTACTATAAAAAATGTTTGTGCCACAGGTATATGTATGTGTATGTGGGCACACATGTGTGTGGAGGTCAGAGGACAACCTCAGGTGCCATCCCTGGGAACACCAAATGCCTTATTTATTTATTTGAGAATGGCAGAGGAGAGAGAAAGAGAATGGACACGCCAGGGCCTTGAGCTGCTGCAAATGAACTCCAGATGCATGTGCCACCTTGTGCATACGACTTATGTGGATCCTAGGGAATTGAACCTGGGTCCTTTAGCTTTGTAGGCAACTGCCTTAACCACTAAGTCATCACTCTAGTCTGCAAATGCCCTTTTTGAGGCAGGCTTTCTCATTAGCCTGGAGCTCACCACGTAGGCTATACTGGCTGCACGGAGATCCCCAGGATCTGCCTGTGTCTGCCTCCCCAGTGCTGGGGTTACAAGTGCACCACCATGGCTCACTCGTCTTAGGTGGGTGCTGGGGTCTCCACGCTTGCAAGGGTAACATTTTTACTAACTGAGATATCTCCCCAGTCCCTATAACTTTTCTTAGAATTAAGAAAAAAAGACCAGCAGAGAAGGAGAAAGACTCACTAAGAAGTCTTTCTCCTTCATCTCTCCACTCTGCTTCCTCCTCATCTTCCTGACGTTCCTGTGGTTTCATACTTTTATTCACAATACAATCAATGTGAACATGCATTTTCTTTTTCACACAAATGGCATAATGTGTATGTTTGTCAGTTCCTTGATTTTTGTTTTCACTGAGCAGCATATTCCCAGGAGCCTCCACATTATATTTTAATGTCAGACTCTCTGTCGCATGCATACATCACAATGTCTCTGTTTGCTGGCTCATGGATAGCTGACATGTTTCCAATCTCCTGATCACAGACTGAAGAGTCTTATGCCTGTGTCATCACTCTGTTCACCAGAGGTTATTAATGTGTGGGAGTGTTGTTATGGTTCACATGGATGGAAGCATGATGTCTGTGCCATTCTGCTCCTCTGTGTAGCAGCACAGTGTGCTGGCGTGCACCTCATTGGTAGCTGTCACATGTGAGAACAACCACCAAAGGGAAGTCACTGAAGTTGAGTTGTTTCATGGCAGGGCTTGAGCAGGCGAGTCTCTAGTTTGTCTAAACATTAGTGCCACCTGAGACTCTGTTAAAGATTCAAGAGTCCGGGCCATAGCCCAGGCCAGTTAAATTACAGTGTCCAGGTGGGACAGTAACTGCCGACATTCCCAGCTGACTGAAGGTACAGTTGAGTGTGAAATCCACTTGTCCGAGCATTTGCCATTGTGAAGGATGTGGCCAAATCACGCCGATCTGTTTAAGCTGTGCCAGTGTCCTCTGGGACTGCTAAGGGTGAGTGTGGAACTTCATGTGAATCTTTTATTAAAGTGGTGTATTTGTGATCTTTGTCCTCTGATATGTGAAAATAAGCCTTTGATGTAACCAATCACAATGCAAGGTAATTGTCACATAATAGTGTGTCCTGCTTCTGGCTTATGCTAATATGTGATGAGTGTTTTAAGTAAATGTAATTATATTATTGGTTTTATGAGAGAGAGAGTGAAGGAGGGAGAGGGAGAGAGAATTAGCATGCTAGGCCCTCTGGCTACTGCAATTGAACTCCAGACATGTTTGCCCTCTTGTGGTCATGTGCAATCTTGTGCACATGTGTAACCATGTGCATCTGGCATAAGTTGATTCTGGGGATCTGAGCCTGGGTCCTTAGACTTTATAGGCAAGTGCCTTAATCTCTCAGCCATCTCTCCAGCCCAGTGATGAGTTTTTCTAAGAGTTCTTTGTTTATTTGTTGACTGTAGCCTAGTGTTGGGCTCTGTTGCTCCTGGTGTCTACTGTGTCACTCACTAGGCTGAGAGGTCTTCCCTGGTGACTTATTGGCAGTGGTTTTAGGTAAAATCTTTACAGCCATCAATTCATATCAAGAATAGAATTCTTTGGGGCTGAGGAGATGGCTCAGCAATTAAAAGTATTTGTTTCAGAAGCATGAGGGCCTAGGAGGGTCTCAGTTTGATCCCCAGTACCCACATGAAAAGCCGGTGTGGCCACTTATACCTGTAACCCCAGTCCTGTGTGAAGCAGAAATAGAGGAGCTGTTGGGGTTTTCTGGCCAGCCAGTCTAACCAAAAAGACGTGAGCACCAGGCTCAGTGAGAGACTCCGTCTAAAGGAAACGATGCCAAAGAGCAATAAAAAAGGACACCCGGGGTTCCACTCAGGCCTTCATATGTGGGTGCCTGGGGTGTGCTCAACTACACACACTGCAGCATGCACTGTAATGCATACTGCCATGCATAAGAGTACCTGTGAATAAAAATCAGCAATAAACTTGTTAACTGGAGCCCCCACTATCACACTGTCGACAGATATTCTAATTTATCTTGTCTACACTGATTGCTCAGCAAACCAAATGTCAGAACACTGGCTACCCTATGTACCTGCAGCACTGTAAGTTTTATATAGGATTTCTTATTTTGTAGACTTTTTAGTGGATAAAGAAGCCCTTAAAAGCTCACCCATCATGCCATTGAGGGTTTGGTTTTGTCCCTTCAGAAAAGAAACAATTATACTGTCAACTCTTCATTGTTCATGACTGTGGTTCTATGTAACCCCAAAGTTCATTGTGCTTCCTTAGTGAACAGTACTGGGGTGAGCCTGCTGGGAGGGGCTGAGGTCACTGGAAGTGGGACCCTCACAAGTGGACTAATGACTCTCGTGGGAATGATTTGGTTCTTCTGAGACTTTGGCTCCGTCTTCTGTCATCCACACCCCTTTCCTTCTGACTTACACCATGCTACGTAATAGCATGAGTCCCTCACTAGATATCAACTGTGAGCCTAAATAAACTCTTTTGTAAGTGATCCAGCCTCAAGTATTCTGTCATAGCAAGAGAAAATGGACTAAGAAATGCATTACAGGAATTCTATTCTTTTGAACATTACTGCCCTGGTGAATCTAGGTTACAACTGAGTTCATAGTGGAAAGGTAATTTTTTTTTTAAGTCATGCAGTAGGAAAGGAATGTGTTAAATCCCCCAGGCACTGCCCTTTCTCTCGCTTCTTAGTTTTACAACACGTTGCACCAAACCATCCCTCTCAGTGAGAACAACCCTCTAGCATCTTGTTTTCATTAAGAATAATTAGCTTTCAGTAGATCTTCTCAGCAAATAAACAGCATTTTAACTTTGAGTTCTTTTGGAACAAATTTTAGCTCTTTTCTTTAATTACCAAAAAGCTGTTTTTGTTCTATATCTAAAAAGAGATAGTATCATTTAAGCTTTCTCAAAATGTTAGGGCCGTTGATTTCATGGAAAGATTTATAAAAGTGCTTTTTAGAAAAATGAAATTTAGGGATCTCTTAAATGAAGTCCCCAGTGAATGAATGATGTGTGTACCCTTTGTGAAGAAGGTCCTAGCCTTCTTAGTGTAGAGATACACTCTTGTCATCCAGCACAGTGCGGCCGGGGCACAAGGACTTCAAGTTCAAGGTTAGTCTGTGACATAGAAGGAGATCCCAGTGGTTCTCTTGAGGACTTGCTTGTGGTCCATGCCCCCCCCCAAATGACGATTCTTTTTCTTGCTGATATATTTCTGTTCAGTCCTCTTTCCTCCCTAGTGCAAAGGCAAGTATGCCTCTTTCTTACAGCATCCTGTGAAGCTGGGGGATGAATGCCAAGGAGCCCATGGACCATGGCAAAGGAAGCCTGCTGCAGAGGAGAGAGGAGTGTGCAGGGAGAGTGTGCTCAGGACCCAGAGGGAACAGTCAGTCCCCAGGATGGAGGACATGGGACAAGAAGCCAAAGCCCTCCACCAGTGACCTGTGTGGGGCAGTGATCTGTGCGGGGCCAGCACATGGAAAGCCCTCCATCAGTGACCTGTGCAGGGCCAGCACATGGAAAGTCCTCCATCAGTGACCTGTGCGGGGCCAGCACATGGAAAGTCCTCCATCAGTGACCTGTGCGGGGCCAGCACATGGAAAGTTCTCCATCAGTGACCTTTGTGGGGCCAGCACATGGAAAGTCCTCCATCAGTGACCTGTGTGGGGCCAGCCCATGGAAAGCCCTGGGTGAAGCATGATTTTCAGGTGTGCCATAGCACTGGAGTTGGGAGGCATCAGGAATGCATGTAACAGGGTTCCACCACTGTTCAGAAACCGTCTTGACTATGGCTCACATCTCCAGCCTTCTAACATACATCTCTTCCTCTTACAGCTATCATCTTCTCCCCTTATGTATTTGCTATGAGAGGCTGTAGTGGGCACCTGCTGAGGTATTTGCTGTGAAAGCATTTTGTATTCCACCTAAAATCTCTCTTCTGTTGGAAAACTGGAAGACTGCATTTTAAAAAAAAAAAATTTAGCTATTCATTTAAGAGAGAGAAACACACACACACACACACACACACACACACACACAGAGAGAGAGAGAGAGAGAGAGAGAGAGAGAGAGAGAGAGAATGGGTATACAAGGACCTCTAGTCACTGTAAATGAACCTGTGCATCTGGCTCTACATGAGTACTAGGGAGTCACATCTGGGACGTTTGGCTTTGCCAGCAAGCACTTTAACCCCTAAGCTATCTCTCCAACTCCAACATCTGTACTTTTAATTGAACCATAATCTCACTTACCAAAGTTCTTATCTTTTCTCTGCCTGCTTTAGGGATATTGTGAGATTTCTTTATGAGGGAAACACATTGTATCATAGGTCCACATTGTAATGTAATTCTACAATTCTAGCATAGGTATGGATCATGGATCATCATGTAATTCTGCTTGTTAGGTCATAGGCCCATATTGTGACATAATTCTGTAGTTTTTGGCATAGGTCCATATTCAACATAATTCTATACATTCTGGTATAGATCCATATTTAATGTAACTATACATTCTAACATAGGTCTTATTGTAACGTAATTCTCAACCTTTAACTGAGATTAAGTTTTGTGTCCACTGGGTGTAAACATTCTCAAGGAAGAAGTATAGGTCTACACAGAAGGAGGGTTCACTGGATCTCTGTAAAATGACCAGATATAAAATGTATATCTGCCAAAATTGCTAAAAACTCAACCCTGCCCTGTATGCATGTGAAAAATAGCCTAGGGCTGGAGAGATGGCTTAGCAGTTAAGGCATTTGCCTGCAAAGCCAAAGGACCTAGGTTCAATTCCCTAGGATCCATGTAAGCCAGATGCACAAGGTGGTGCATGTGTCTGGAGTTTGTTTGCAGTAGCTAGAGGCCCTAGCGTGCCCATTCTCTCTCTCTCCCTCAAATAAATAAACAATAATAAAGCTTTAGAAAAATAACCTGTTTAAAAATGTGTAAATATGCCTTTATTGTTAAGAGTTTTGCAGTTCTCTGGAGTGAATAAAGTGGTGCTGGCAAGGGTAGATATTTCAAGGAGAAACATTACAAATATTATTGCTTCCAGGGTAGACATGATGTCACACCACAACTAAACATTACGAGTCCATTTCTTTTTGAAGCTGGCTCACTGAATGAATAATTTGGGATTCAGCTTGATGTTAGGGATTTTAATTTAAAATGACTGCTGCTGGCCCACCGGACTGGGAAATTATGTAAATGAGAATGCTTTGTCTGTAGCCACCGCTCAGTTAGTCACAGAATAAATATGGATCTCAGGCTCCTAACCAGCACTGCTGGAACACTAAACACCGCCCGGCCGCTCTCATGGGTGCATACACGTTCATAAACACCAACCAGCCAGGCGCTCTCATGGGTGCACATGCACATTCACTAGGAACCGCTTCTTTGGAGAATGAAATGTGAACTATTTTGAAAAGGGAAGCCTGGAAGTGGGTGAGTTCAGGCCTGAGGTGACAAAATTCTGAGATGGGCCTTAGGCTTCCCAGCCCCTGGGGTACATGGCCTTCATCCAGTTTTTAGCCACACTCTCGAGCTGTTGTGGAAAGTTACTGTGGATGTAGTTAAGGCCCCACATTAGTTGACCTTAAGTTGTAGAGACTGTTTGGGAGGGTCTGACCCATCATATGAGCCCTTCACTCTGATGTAGAGTTAGGGACAAGTGTGTGAAATAGAGTTGAAGCTTGTGGAGAATTTTGACCTGTTGGATCATTTCCCTGTTGGAGATGAGGTGGCCTCGTGGTAAGAAATGTAGAAGAGAGAATATTGTCAAGATAGACTGATGCTTTCAAACTGTTGAGACAATGGACCCAAAAAGAATGGGCATGCTAGGGAAGAAGAAAGCCAACCAGAGGGGAGCTTCACACAGTGCTGGCAACTTGCAGGATAGAGTGGGAGCCAGAGAGTGATGGGTCCAGGATGGGGGAGGGGGACCGCACCTTCACCTGATAATGATGGGTTAAGAATGGATGAGACCACATCTTGACAAGACAATGATGGGTCAAGAATGGTCCATCTTGAGCCACATCACCTGCTCTGAGAAGTATGTCCCCCCAACTCCAATGGGTGGACCACACCCTGACCAGACAATGTTGTGTCCAGGATGGACTTGGGGGTCCATCCTGAACGACTTCACCTGCTTTGAGAAGTGTGCCCCCCAAGTCTAGGGTGCATGGGTTACACCTTGACCAGATAATAACGGATCAAGGATGCATGGACCACAATTTGACCAGGACTCCTATTCTTCACCTTATTTTGGTGGGCTCATATTTTGAAACTGGTTTCAACAGTAATTCAAATTGTCTGGCTACCTAAGAGTCCAAGGATGCACCCTTCCATTTCTCTTTCTTTTTTCTATTTTATTTATTTCCATGAAAGAGGGGAGTAGGTAAGGAGGGACTGAGGAAGAATGAATGAGTACACCAGGGCTTCTAGCCACTTGCAAACAAACTGCATTGTTCCTTTGGTCTGTCCTTGGTGCCCTTTCCTAGATGAATACACTTGCTCGAGTTTCCCCAGGAAAAGTTAGTGCAACATTCTGTGTGTCTGAACCAGGTGACTCTGAGCAGGAAGATGCAGACACTGAGTTACAGAGTCGCCCATGGTAGGGGCTTAGCAGGGCTGATCTCTCGTGTTGTCACATGTCACTCGCCTGCTCTGAGACGTGCGTCACAGGAAGTGTAGCCACTTTATGAGCATCATAGCTCTACTCACCATCTAGAGGGTTCGAGTCAGTCACTCACTGTGTCTTCTGATCACAGTCAGGAGACACTTGCAAGTGGGTATGTGAGGCTGCTGCTGGCGTTGCCGTGCGGAGCCCTGGGGTGGAACACTTAAGATTAGCTAATGTGGCATGGCCTACTGAGACTTGAACCGTGACCGTGGTCGGTTGTTCTTTCTCGGCTGTTAGGCACATAAAACTTTACATTGTATTCTGGATGATTATCAAGATCTTTAGAACAAGATGATCATAAAGTTTAAAAGAACAACTCCGTAACATTGATGGAAATGTCACATGAGGTACAGAGAAGAGTTAGAATGGCAATATAAATATTTTTATTATTTTATGTAACATTTTCCACTGAAACAGGACTTCTTCAGCTTATAATGGATAGCACATGTCCACAAAATCCTAATGAAGCTTTAAAATATTTTATTTATTTGAGAGGGAAAGAGGGAGGGAGAGAGAAAGAGACACTGAGAGAATGGGTGCACCAGGGCCTCCAGCCACTGCGAACAAACTCCAGACCTATGCGCCACCTTGTGTATCTGGCTTATGTGGGTCCTGGGGAATTGAACCTGGGCCTTAGGCTTTATAGGCAAGTGCCTTACTCGCTAAGCTATCTCTCCAGCCCTGAAAATTGATTTTTTTTTGAACCACCCTGTAAGAGCATACTGAAAGGTAAATGCATTTTGTTCCCCAAATTTGTGAATTTTACATGTTTCTTCAAGTTGCAGTCAAAACAAGCAAACTGAGCAGCGTTTTATGCTGCTATTCCATGCACCGCAGAACAGCGCTGTGGTGCTCTAGGGAGTTTTATTACTGTCAGTTTAAGCCCACTTGCTGCTTCCTACAGTTTGGGAAACAGTTATAGTCACCTTGTTCCTTACTTCCTTTGGAGTTAGACTCAAGATTAGCTCGTAAGTAGAAGATGCAAACACAGATATTTTATTAGTCAAAATAATTTAGAGCTTCCTTTTTGGTTATCAGATGTGACACTGGGTTATTGCACTTAGAAGAGCTTAGGGGACCAGAATACTCCATCTCAGACTTGGAGAATGTTAGAATGCCATCTGGGCCAGCCCACGAATGTGGCGACATGGAGAAGACTCCAGTGTTGTTGTCAAGAAAGAATTACAGTAGGGCTGGAGAGATGGCTTAGCGGTTAAGCGCTTGCCTGTGAAGCCTAAGGACCACGGTTCGAGGCTCAGTTCCCCAGGTCCCACGTTAGCCAGATGCACAAGGGGGCGCACGCATCTGGAGTTTGCTTGCAGAGGCTGGAGGCCCTGGCGTGCCCATTCTCCCTCTCTCCTTCTATCTGTCTTTCTCTCTGTGTCTGTTGCTCTCAAATAAATAAAAAAAAAAAAAAAATTAAAAAAAAGAAAGAAAGAATTACAGTAGTTTTGTATGACTACATCTTAACAGAATGTATTTTAAATTCTCTCCTCTGGACCTGGTGTTGAGTGAGCTCTGGCTCTGAATGGGGGGCATGGCTTGCAGGAGAGGGGAGGGGCCACCCAGGTGCCACAGCAAGAGGCATGGCTCTGTGACCTTGGGTCTCTCAGCCTGTGTTGTCAGGGCAACTTGGACATTTCTGTGCTTGGCTTCTTATCCTGGACCAAATGATAGTAAATACTATTATATTTTTTAAGTAACCAGTTTAGGGAAAGAAAGGAGGCGGTGAGTGGGTGGTGCTTGAAGTTTCCTGTGGTGTTGTGTCTGACCTAAGCAGGAAGCCAGGGCTGTCCACCACGTGTGGCCCTTCAGGTGCCCAGGAGGGGAAAGAGCAAAAGAACTTATACTTGTCATGAAAATTCCCTTTCTCTGAACAAGTAGTCACATTTATTTCTTTTAACATTACTTAGTATTTATTTAAATTTTATTTTGTACACATTTGTGGGGCTCTATCATGATGCTTGTACGTATGTACATTGTGGGATGGTTAAATTGGGCTCATTAGCATATTCAACATCATATGTAGCTATCACTTCCTTATGGTGAGAATATTTAAAATGGACTCTTCAGCAATTTTGAAATACACATAATTGATTGTAGTAACTGCTATGAGTAGATGGCAAAAACTTTCTGAGGGTCATTTCTCCCCTTCCCATGTCCGTCCTGGGCCCTGGTATCTGGTAACTGGCTGCACGTTCTCTACTTTGAGTTTGACATTTTTAGATTTTGGACATAGTAAGTGAGGTCCCACATGCTTGCCCTCCCTCCCTCCCTCCCTCCCTCTCTCTCTCTCTCTCTCTCTCTCCATATATATATATATATATATATCTTTGTGTTTCTGTCTCTATCTCTCCCTTTCTCTGTTCCTCTTTCTCTCTCTGTGTGTCTCTCTCCCCTTGGCTCTTTGTTTCTCTCCCTCCATTTCTTGTCTCCCTCTCCCTTGATATGGGGTTTTGCTATATAGCCTTGGACTCACTCTGGGCTCATGCCAGCTTTGATCTCATGATCCTTCAGCTGAGAGCTGGGATTATATGTGCCTGCCTCATGCTCAGCCCCCCATAGTTCATGTAGATCCTTGTCCCTGGGTTCAGCATGGTTGTCACCAGCGGTGGCATCTCCTCTTCTGAGGCTGGCCACATCCTGCCCACTGTCTGCGCTGCGTTTTCTCTGTGCGCTCATTCTGTGATGGGCTTTCAGTTGTTTGATATCTCAGTAATCACACACTGCCTCATACTCAGTAATCACACTTTTTACATGTGGCTGTCCTTGGGAAATCTCTCTGTGGCTTACATATTTATAAACACTGTGATATGTTTTGGTTCTTCTCATAGACATTTCTTTTATATAAGTATTATCATAGACAGACAAGCTCCTGGGAGGCCAGATTACAAAATTCTGTTGCTATGTACTTGGTGTTTTCTACAAAATAGACCAGCTGCACATATCACAACATATACAATATGCTGTCAGAAGCTTTGTAGTTTACTCTACAAAGTTACTTCTAATAAAATGTTATAAAGGAATGTGATTGTTCTTGACTGAAACAGCAGGCAGCCAGCTGTGGAATGGGGAAGGGGGAGCTCGAAGAGCCACTGTTAATTCGAGGTGGGGTCTCACTCTAGTCCAGGCTGACCTGGAATCTGCTGCGTAGTCTCAGGGTGGCCTCCAACTCACGGTGATCCTCCTACCTCTGCTGGGATCCTCCTACCTCTATAGGACTGGGATTAAAGATGTGTGCCCCTATGCCGACTAGGAAGGGCCACTTTGAAAGGAAAGTTTCCTGTCATGGAAGAGAAGGCAGACTGTAGGAACAGAGGATGGGGAGGAGTGTCATGGAACATGGTCTTCTGGATGTGACATGGCCCTGTGGCATGAATACACACCAGCTGTGGTTGCCTGCCCCAGACTGGCCCAAGATTGGGCCCACTGACATTCCATAGATGGGAGAGTGGCTCATGGAACACCCCTCCCTGAGGAGGGTTGCCAGTGCAGGGGAGTGATTTTATTCAGGGGTACAGCGACTAGTAAGTTGCCCATGTTCTAGTCAGTAATTCACCACCCATGCTCAGGCGAGAGACCCTAATTAAACTCAGTGAGTCACAGAAAATGAAAGGAGGAAGACTAGTTGGGAAGAAGAGACTCAGCAGGAGGGGGAGGTATTGGATAAGAAGGTATGGGGGTGAATATAATCACAATACATTGTGTGCATGTGTGAAATTGTCAGTAAATAAAGTTTTATTGGTACACAGCCTTACTTATCTGTTGCAGTATTGTTTATAGATGCTTTTACACTATCATTTCAACTGCATTGTTGCTATAGAGATTGTGCAGCTACTAAGTATAAAGTATTGACTGTCAGCCCTGCTAATGGGGAAATATTTGCTGAGCCTTGGAGTACAGGAACATTTAGAAATTCAAGTATTGATTTTTTAAAAATCTTAGTTTTTTTTCAGTCCCGGGAATCAAGTGTTCCACCACTGAACTACTGTCCTCAGCCTTGAAGTCTCATTCTTAATAAAAACTGACTTGAGTGGTTCTGGTTTTATCAAGGCTGTTTTCTCTTAAGTTTTATGAAACAAAAATACTCTGTTTAATGGCTGACAATTGATAACTAGATTTGAGGAAACTGCTTACAGTGTACTAGGTGATTGGTGTCCAATATTTTAAAAATAAAAGGCTATTAAAATTCATTGTACATTAATTCATTAATGCTGAGAACACAGCTAATGAGGCATATATAAAGAATTACTGTGTCACAGGCTTATAACTCAGCTGAGCAGTGAAGGTTGGTCACATTATTCAGCTGGCTGTGCCTTTCTTGATAGTCTTACAATAATTATGAATTTTAATTAATTTTCACATTAAAATATCAATGTATTTGAGATTTCACTTTCTACCAATCAATAAGGCTAAGCTGGTAGTCACAGAAATGTTTCGTATTTCTTGTGTCTAAATGGCTGGAGCTCGGTGTACATTGATGGTCATTGACTCATTCTATTTCTCCCTCATAGATTGTGGGTAATAAAACATGAGGCTTTGTTGCAATCGTTTAAATACACATTATCTAATTTGTGGTCAACTTTTTTCTTTTTAACAGACTTGTGGAAGAGAGCAAACTGATTCCACTTATTTTTGAAGTAATTCTGGTAAGAATGAAAGTATGCTTTTGGAATTCAAGTGACATTTTAGATCTTTAACGGTTTTGATCCAGTTGCATGATTAGTTCTCTAGCCCAGAGCCCTGTCCCCAAAGATTGTATGTCCTTATTAACCTCATGAGACTTAGGCTTTCTCACCTGTAACGAATACGACATTCTGAAATTGAGTAGATACTGTTAGAAGGCCTGCCTTATGCAAACCGTCTGCAGTTTATTTCTACTGAATCGATTCTCTTCTTTTTCTCTTCCTCATTCTTTTTTCTTTACCTCTTTCTCCTTTCCCTTCCCTTCCTGTCCCCCACCTCTTACTCTCCTTCCCTCCTCCTTTCTTTCCTTCCTTTCTCTCAGATATCTTACTGTATAGCTCAGGCTGGCCTCATACTTGTGATCTGCTACCTTGGCCTCCTGAGTGATATTATTACAGCTTGTTCCACAGCATTCAGCTATCAAATGTTTGTTTTTTTTTTTTTTAACTCAATAGAATACCTACTTTGAGGCGAGTATATGATGGCAGGGTAGAGGGATCTTATAGGCTGGTCCATGGATCTTACAGAGCTCAGCCTGAACATCAGTGGCCTTGGGGATGGTCTGTGGTCGGAGGTTGTCTTTATTACAACTCAGACTAGCTTGGCTTCCTGGTACCATCTTCTTCCAGTCACAGAATGTGTCTTAGATGAACACCATATACCCGATGATGCCTCCCACCTGTGCAGCTTGGGAGGCAAATGAAGTGGGGCAGAGAGTTGGTTTTCTTTACCTTGGAAAAATGTTATGTAGGTCCTACCTAAGCCTGAGAGTTAGGCTGAATATGGGGTTGAAGCTCATCGTAAAGAAATCTCCTCAGCTACAAACTAGTTCTCCTGTACCTTGATCTGTGTCCCTTTTAGGGGACCTTTACCTCCCGAGTTCCCCTGTACCCGGCCTGTGTCCCCTTTAGGGCACCTTTACCTCCCGAATTCCTCTGTACCTGGCCTATGTCCCCTTTAGGGCACCTTTACCTCCCGAGTTCCCCCGTACCCGGCCTGTGTCCCCTTTAGGGCACCTTTACCTCCCGAGTTCCTCCGTACCTAGCCTGTGTCCCCTTTAGGGGACCTTTACCTACCAAGCTCAGTGATGGCACAAGATACATTGAAAAGGACTTTTTTCCCAGCAGATACCAGCATGCCTCCCTCAGCCATCCTTGCAGCCTTCTCTGTGGTAGTCCAGTATCACGTATTGCACACGGAGACAAGGCTCTCCTTAGTCATCCAAAAATATGTCTACTAATCATGTGTGTGTGACCTTTGGCCTGTGTGGTAAGGAAGTCTTTACTTGTCTTAGCTTCCCATCACCTTCCCCCTGTTAAGCATCACCAGTTTCTTTACTGATCCGTGCTGCAAACAGAATGAACTAAACACTAGCTCGTTTATAAGGAGTGGTAACCCACTTCTCATATTCTGAAGGATGGACTGTCCTGTTGAGGCTGGCTTATAAAGTCCTCCTGAGCACACTTGAAGGGGAAAGGGAGCCGCCTTGGGAAGCCCCCTCTGAGAAAAGACATGCTCTTGGTCTGCTCACCTTTCCCAAGCTCACCTTATGGTACTGTCACCTTGAAGGCACCTAGATCTTGGAGGGGCAACATTCCAACCCCATTACTGAGCTACTTGCCCTGAATGAGGTTTTCGGTGGGAGCAGGAAGCATTCTTAAAGCATGGTTGCAGAAGCAACTTGCTGAATGGATGTAGGAGGGAGGGCAGAGGCTGTGCCACACTGACCGCAATGCTAGAGGGATGTGGGAGGAGGGCAGAGGCTGTGCCACACTGACCGCAGTGCTAGAGGGATGTGGAGGAGGGCAGAGGCTGTGCCACACTGACCGCAATGCTAGAGGGATGTGGAGGAGGGCAGAGGCTGTGCCACACTGACCGCAATGCTAGAGGGATGTGGAGGAGGGCAGAGGCAGCGCCACACTGACCGCAATGCTAGAGGGATGTGGAGGAGGGCAGAGGCTGCGCCACACTGACCGCAATGCTAGAGGGATGTGGAGGAGGGCAGAGGCAGCGCCACACTGACCGCAATGCTAGAGGGATGTGGAGGAGGGCAGAGGCAGCGCCACACTGACCGCAATGCTAGAGGGATGTGGAGGAGGGCAGAGGCTGCGCCACACTGACCGCAATGCTAGAGGGAAGTGGAGGAGGGCAGAGGCTGCGCCACACTGACCGCAGTGCTAGAGGGATGTGGAGGAGGGCAGAGGCTGTGCCACACTGACCGCAGTGCTAGAGGGATGTGGAGGAGGGCAGAGGCTGCGCCACACTGACCGCAATGCGGGAGGGATGTGGAGGAGGGCAGAGGCTGCGCCACACTGACCGCAATGCGGGAGGGATGTGGGAGGCGGGCAGAGGCTGTGCCACACTGACCGCAATGCTAGAGGGATGTGGAGGAGGGCAGAGGCCGTGCCACATGACCGCAGTGCTAGAGGGATGTGGAGGAGGGCAGAGGCTGCGCCACACTGACCGCAATGCTAGAGGGTTGTTGAGGAGGGCAGAGGCCGTGCCACACTGACCGCAATGCGGGAGGGATGTGGGAGGCGGGCAGAGGCTGTGCCACACTGACCGCAGTGCTAGAGGGATGTGGGAAGAGGGCAGAGGCTGTGCCACACTGACCACAGTGCTAGAGGGATGTGGGAAGAGGGCAGAGGCTGTGCCACACTGACCGCAGTGCTAGAGGGATGTGGAGGAGGGCAGAGGCTGTGCCACACTGACCGCAATGCTAGAGGGATGTGGAGGAGGGCAGAGGCTGTGCCACACTGACCGCAGTGCTAGAGGGATGTGGGAAGAGGGCAGAGGCTGTGCCACACTGACCGCAGTGCTAGAGGGATGTGGAGGAGGGCAGAGGCTGTGCCACACTGACCGCAATGCTAGAGGGATGTGGAGGAGGGCAGAGCCGTGCCACACTGACCGCAGTGCTAGAGGGATGTGGAGGAGGGCAGAGGCCGTGCCACACTGACCGCAGTGCTAGAGGGATGTGGAGGAGGGCAGAGGCCGTGCCACACTGACCGCAGTGCTAGAGGGATGTGGAGGAGGGCAGAGGCCGTGCCACACTGACCGCAGTGCTAGAGGGATGTGGAGGAGGGCAGAGGCCGTGCCACACTGACCGCAGTGCTAGAGGGATGTGGAGGAGGCAGAGGCCGTGCCACACTGACCGCAGTGCTAGAGGGATGTGGAGGAGGGCAGAGGCCGTGCCACACTGACCGCAGTGCTAGAGGGATGTGGAGGAGGGCAGAGGCCGTGCCACACTGACCGCAATGCTAGAGGGATGTGGAGGAGGGCAGAGGCCGTGCCACACTGACCGCAATGCTAGAGGGATGTGGAGGAGGGCAGAGGCCGCGCCACACTGACCGCAATGCTGGAGAAATGTGGAGGAGGGCAGAGGCCGTGCCACACTGACCGCAATGCTGGAGGGATGTGGAGGAGGGCAGAGGCTGTGCCACACTGACCGCAATGCTAGAGGGATGTGGAGGAGGGCAGAGGCTGTGCCACACTGACCGCAGTGCTAGAGGGATGTGGAGGAGGGCAGAGGCTGTGCCACACTGACCGCAATGCTGGAGGGATGTGGAGGAGGGCAGAGGCTGTGCCACACCGACCGCAATGCTAGAGGGATGTGGAGGAGGGCAGAGGCTGTGCCACACTGACCGCAATGCTGGAGGGATGTGGAGGAGGGCAGAGGCTGCGCCACACTGACCGCAATGCTGGAGGGATGTGGAGGAGGGCAGAGGCCGCGCCACACTGACCGCAGTGCTAGAGGGATGTGGAGGAGGGCAGAGGCTGTGCCACTCTGACCGCAATGCTAGAGGGATGTGGAGGAGGGCAGAGGCTGTGCCACTCTGACCGCAGTGCTAGAGGGATGTGGAGGAGGGCAGAGGCCGCGCCACACTGACCGCAGTGCTAGAGGGATGTGGAGGAGGGCAGAGGCCGCGCCACACTGACCGCAGTGCTAGAGGGATGTGGAGGAGGGCAGAGGCCGCGCCACACTGACCGCAGTGCTGGAGGGATGTGGA
Source organism: Jaculus jaculus (assembly GCF_020740685.1). Classification (NCBI taxonomy): domain Eukaryota; kingdom Metazoa; phylum Chordata; class Mammalia; order Rodentia; family Dipodidae; genus Jaculus; species Jaculus jaculus. Next base: position 3,671,671 of record NC_059118.1, read on the forward strand.
GGAGGGCAGAGGCCGTGCCACACTGACCGCAATGCTGGAGGGATGTGGAGGAGGGCAGAGGCCGTGCCACACTGACCGCAATGCTAGAGGGATGTGGAGGAGGGCAGAGGCTGTGCCACACTGACCGCAATGCTAGAGGGAAGTGGAGGAGGGCAGAGGCTGTGCCACACTGACCGCAATGCTAGAGGGATGTGGAGGAGGGCAGAGGCTGTGCCACACTGACCGCAATGCTAGAGGGATGTGGAGGAGGGCAGAGGCTGTGCCACACTGACCGCAGTGCTAGAGGGATGTGGAGGAGGGCAGAGGCTGCGCCACACTGACCGCAGTGCTAGAGGGATGTGGAGGAGGGCAGAGGCTGCGCCACACTGACCGCAGTGCTAGAGGGATGTGGAGGAGGGCAGAGGCTGCGCCACACTGACCGCAGTGCTAGAGGGATGTGGAGGAGGGCAGAGGCTGTGCCACACTGACCGCAGTGCTAGAGGGATGTGGAGGAGGGCAGAGGCTGTGCCACACTGACCACGATGCTAGAGGGATGTGGAGGAGGGCAAAGGCTGCGCCACACTGACCGCAGTGCTAGAGGGATGTAGAGGAGGGCAGAGGCTGTGCCACACTGACCGCAGTGCTAGAGGGATGTGGAGGAGGGCAGAGGCTGTGCCACACTGACCGCAATGCTAGAGGGATGTGGAGGAGGGCAGAGGCTGTGCCACACTGACCGTAGTGCTAGAGGGATGTGGAGGAGGGCAGAGGCTGCGCCACACTGACCGCAATGCTAGAGGGATGTGGAGGAGGGCAGAGGCTGCGCCACACTGACCGCAATGCTAGAGGGATGTGGAGGAGGGCAGAGGCTGTGCCACACTGACCGTAGTGCTAGAGGGATGTGGAGGAGGGCAGAGGCTGTGCTACACTGACCATAGTGCTAGAGGGATGTGGAGGAGGGCAGAGGCTGTGCCACACTGACCGCAGTGCTAGAGGGATGTGGAGGAGGGCAGAGGCTGTGCCACTCTGACCGCAGTGCTAGAGGGATGTGGAGGAGGGCAGAGGCTGTGCCACACTGACTGCGGTGCTAGAGGGATGTGGAGGAGGGCAGAGGCTGTGCCACACTGACCGCAATGCTAGAGGGATGTGGAGGAGGGCAGAGGCTGTGCCACACTGACCGTAGTGCTAGAGGGATGTGGAGGAGGGCAGAGGCTGTGCTACACTGACCATAGTGCTAGAGGGATGTGGAAGAGGGCAGAGGCTGTGCCACACTGACCGCAGTGCTAGAGGGATGTGGAGGAGGGCAGAGGCTGTGCCACACTGACCGCAGTGCTAGAGGGATGTGGAGGAGGGCAGAGGCTGTGCCACACTGACCGCAGTGCTAGAGGGATGTGGAGGAGGGCAGAGGCTGTGCCACACTGACCGCAGTGCTAGAGGGAAGTGGAGGAGGGCAGAGGCTGTGCCACACTGACCGCAGTGCTAGAGGGATGTGGAGGAGGGCAGAGGCTGTGCCACACTGACCGCAATGCTAGAGGGATGTGGAGGAGGGCAGAGGCTGTGCCACACTGACCGCAGTGCTAGAGGGATGTGGAGGAGGGCAGAGGCCGTGCCACACTGACTGCAATGCTAGAGGGATGTGGAGGAGGGCAGAGGCCGTGCCACACTGACTGCAATGCTAGAGGGATGTGGAGGAGGGCAGAGGCCGTGCCACACTGACCGCAATGCTAGAGGGATGTGGAGGAGGGCAGAGGCTGCGCCACACTGACCTCAGTGCTAGAGGGATGTGGAGGAGGGCAGAGGCCGTGCCACACTGACTGCAATGCTAGAGGGATGTGGAGGAGGGCAGAGGCCGTGCCACACTGACCGCAATGCTAGAGGGATGTGGAGGAGGGCAGAGGCTGTGCCACACTGACCGCAGTGCTAGAGGGATGTGGAGGAGGGCAGAGGCTGTGCCACACTGACCGCAGTGCTAGAGGGATGTGGAGGAGGGCAGAGGCTGTGCCACACTGACCGCAATGCTAGAGGGATGTGGGAGAAGGGCAGAGGCTGTGCCACACTGACCGCAATGCTAGAGGGATGTGGAGGAGGGCAGAGGCTGTGCCACACTGACCGCAATGCTAGAGGGATGTAGAGGAGGGCAGAGGCTGTGCCACACTGACCACAATGCTAGAGGGATGTGGACTAGGGCAGAGGCCGTGCCACACTGACCTCAGTGCTAGAGGGATTTGGAGGAGGGCAGAGGCTGTGCCACACTGACCGCAGTGCTAGAGGGATGTGAAGGAGGGCAGAGGCTGTGCCACACTGACCGCAGTGCTAGAGGGAGGTGGAGGAGGGCAGAGGCTGTGCCACACTGACCGCAGTGCTAGAGGGAAGTGGAGGAGGGCAGAGGCTGTGCCACACTGACCGCAGTGCTAGAGGGTTGTGGAGGAGGGCAGAGGCTGTGCCACACTGACCGCAATGCTAGAGGGATGTGGGAGGAGGGCAGAGGCCGTGCCACACTGACCGCAATGCTAGAGGGATGTGGGAGGAGGGCAGAGGCCGTGCCACACTGACCGCAATGCTAGAGGGATGTGGAGGAGGGCAGAGGCTGTGCCACACTGACCTCAGTGCTAGAGGGATGTGGAGGAGGGCAGAGGCTGTGCCACACTGACCTCAGTGCTAGAGGGATGTGGAGGAGGGCAGAGGCTGTGCCACACTGACCGCAGTGCTAGAGGGAGGTGGAGGAGGGCAGAGGCTGTGCCACACTGACCGCAGTGCTAGAGGGTTGTGGAGGAGGGCAGAGGCTGTGCCACACTGACCGCAATGCTAGAGGGATGTGGAGGAGGGCAGAGGCTGCGCCACACTGACCTCAGTGCTAGAGGGATGTGGAGGAGGGCAGAGGCTGTGCCACACTGACCGCAGTGCTAGAGGGATGTGGAGGAGGGCAGAGGCTGTGCCACACTGACCGCAATGCTAGAGGGATGTGGGAGGAGGGCAGAGGCCGTGCCACACTGACCGTAGTGCTAGAGGGATGTGGAGGAGGGCAGAGGCTGTGCCACACTGACCGCAGTGCTAGAGGGATGTGGGAGGAGGGCAGAGGCCGTGCCACACTGACCGTAGTGCTAGAGGGATGTGGAAGAGGGCAGAGGCTGTGCCACACTGACCGCAGTGCTAGAGGGATGTGGAGGAGGGCAGAGGCTGTGCCACACTGACCGCAGTGCTAGAGGGATGTGGAGGAGGGCAGAGGCTGTGCCACACTGACCGCAGTGCTAGAGGGATGTGGAGGAGGGCAGAGGCTGTGCCACACTGACCGCAGTGCTAGAGGGAAGTGGAGGAGGGCAGAGGCTGTGCCACACTGACCGCAGTGCTAGAGGGATGTGGAGGAGGGCAGAGGCTGTGCCACACTGACCGCAATGCTAGAGGAATGTGGAGGAGGGCAGAGGCTGTGCCACACTGACCGCAGTGCTAGAGGGATGTGGAGGAGGGCAGAGGCCGTGCCACACTGACTGCAATGCTAGAGGGATGTGGAGGAGGGCAGAGGCCGTGCCACACTGACTGCAATGCTAGAGGGATGTGGAGGAGGGCAGAGGCCGTGCCACACTGACCGCAATGCTAGAGGGATGTGGAGGAGGGCAGAGGCTGCGCCACACTGACCTCAGTGCTAGAGGGATGTGGAGGAGGGCAGAGGCCGTGCCACACTGACTGCAATGCTAGAGGGATGTGGAGGAGGGCAGAGGCCGTGCCACACTGACCGCAATGCTAGAGGGATGTGGAGGAGGGCAGAGGCTGTGCCACACTGACCGCAGTGCTAGAGGGATGTGGAGGAGGGCAGAGGCTGTGCCACACTGACCGCAATGCTAGAGGGATGTGGAGGAGGGCAGAGGCTGTGCCACACTGACCGCAATGCTAGAGGGATGTGGGAGAAGGGCAGAGGCTGTGCCACACTGACCGCAATGCTAGAGGGATGTGGAGGAGGGCAGAGGCTGTGCCACACTGACCGCAATGCTAGAGGGATGTAGAGGAGGGCAGAGGCTGTGCCACACTGACCACAATGCTAGAGGGATGTGGACTAGGGCAGAGGCCGTGCCACACTGACCTCAGTGCTAGAGGGATTTGGAGGAGGGCAGAGGCTGTGCCACACTGACCGCAGTGCTAGAGGGATGTGAAGGAGGGCAGAGGCTGTGCCACACTGACCGCAGTGCTAGAGGGAGGTGGAGGAGGGCAGAGGCTGTGCCACACTGACCGCAGTGCTAGAGGGAAGTGGAGGAGGGCAGAGGCTGTGCCACACTGACCGCAGTGCTAGAGGGTTGTGGAGGAGGGCAGAGGCTGTGCCACACTGACCGCAATGCTAGAGGGATGTGGGAGGAGGGCAGAGGCCGTGCCACACTGACCGCAATGCTAGAGGGATGTGGGAGGAGGGCAGAGGCCGTGCCACACTGACCGCAATGCTAGAGGGATGTGGAGGAGGGCAGAGGCTGTGCCACACTGACCTCAGTGCTAGAGGGATGTGGAGGAGGGCAGAGGCTGTGCCACACTGACCTCAGTGCTAGAGGGATGTGGAGGAGGGCAGAGGCTGTGCCACACTGACCGCAGTGCTAGAGGGAGGTGGAGGAGGGCAGAGGCTGTGCCACACTGACCGCAGTGCTAGAGGGTTGTGGAGGAGGGCAGAGGCTGTGCCACACTGACCGCAATGCTAGAGGGATGTGGGAGGAGGGCAGAGGCCGTGCCACACTGACCTCAGTGCTAGAGGGATGTGGAGGAGGGCAGAGGCTGTGCCACACTGACCGCAGTGCTAGAGGGATGTGGAGGAGGGCAGAGGCTGTGCCACACTGACCGCAGTGCTAGAGGAATGTGGAGGAGGGCAGAGGCTGTGCCACACTGACCGCAGTGCTAGAGGGATGTGGAGGAGGGCAGAGGCTGTGCCACACTGACCGCAGTGCTAGAGGGATGTGGAGGAGGGCAGAGGCTGTGCCACACTGACCGCAATGCTAGAGGGATGTGGAGGAGGGCAGAGGCTGTGCCACACTGACCGCAGTGCTAGAGGGATGTGGGAGGAGGGCAGAGGCCGTGCCACACTGACCACAGTGCTAGAGGGATGTGGGAGGAGGGCAGAGGCCGTGCCACACTGACCACAGTGCTAGAGGGATGTGGAGGAGGGCAGAGGCTGTGCCACACTGACCGCAATGCTAGAGGGATGTGGAGGAGGGCAGAGGCTGTGCCACACTGACCGCAATGCTAGAGGGATGTGGGAGAAGGGCAGAGGCTGTGCCACACTGACCGCAATGCTAGAGGGATGTGGAGGAGGGCAGAGGCTGTGCCACACTGACCGCAATGCTAGAGGGATGTAGAGGAGGGCAGAGGCCGTGCCACACTGACCTCAGTGCTAGAGGGATTTGGAGGAGGGCAGAGGCTGTGCCACACTGACCGCAGTGCTAGAGGGATGTGGAGGAGGGCAGAGGCTGTGCCACACTGACCACAATGCTAGAGGGATGTGGAGGAGGGCAGAGGCCGTGCCACACTGACCTCAGTGCTAGAGGGATTTGGAGGAGGGCAGAGGCTGTGCCACACTGACCGCAGTGCTAGAGGGATGTGGAGGAGGGCAGAGGCTGTGCCACACTGACCGCAGTGCTAGAGGGAGGTGGAGGAGGGCAGAGGCTGTGCCACACTGACCGCAGTGCTAGAGGGAAGTGGAGGTGGGCAGAGGCTGTGCCACACTGACCGCAGTGCTAGAGGGTTGTGGAGGAGGGCAGAGGCTGTGCCACACTGACCGCAATGCTAGAGGGATGTGGGAGGAGGGCAGAGGCCGTGCCACACTGACCGCAATGCTAGAGGGATGTGGGAGGAGGGCAGAGGCCGTGCCACACTGACCGCAATGCTAGAGGGATGTGGAGGAGGGCAGAGGCTGTGCCACACTGACCTCAGTGCTAGAGGGATGTGGAGGAGGGCAGAGGCTGTGCCACACTGACCTCAGTGCTAGAGGGATGTGGAGGAGGGCAGAGGCTGTGCCACACTGACCGCAGTGCTAGAGGGAGGTGGAGGAGGGCAGAGGCTGTGCCACACTGACCGCAGTGCTAGAGAGTTGTGGAGGAGGGCAGAGGCTGTGCCACACTGACCGCAATGCTAGAGGGATGTGGGAGGAGGGCAGAGGCCGTGCCACACTGACCTCAGTGCTAGAGGGATGTGGAGGAGGGCAGAGGCTGTGCCACACTGACCGCAGTGCTAGAGGGATGTGGAGGAGGGCAGAGGCTGTGCCACACTGACCGCAGTGCTAGAGGGATGTGGAGGAGGGCAGAGGCTGTGCCACACTGACCGCAGTGCTAGAGGGATGTGGAGGAGGGCAGAGGCTGTGCCACACTGACCGCAATGCTAGAGGGATGTGGAGGAGGGCAGAGGCTGTGCCACACTGACCGCAGTGCTAGAGGGATGTGGGAGGAGGGCAGAGGCCGTGCCACACTGACCACAGTGCTAGAGGGATGTGGAGGAGGGCAGAGGCTGTGCCACACTGACCGCAATGCTAGAGGGATGTGGAGGAGGGCAGAGGCCATGCCACACTGACCACAGTGCTAGAGGGATGTGGAGGAGGGCAGAGGCTGTGCCACACTGACCACAGTGCTAGAGGGGTTTTGCAGGTAGTAGCTGATGGGAGGGCAAAAGGAGATGAAGGAATGCTTTTGGAGTTGCGCGTTGAGGAATTTAATCTGGGGTATGTGGGTACATGTATATCTATCATATCAGTACATATATCAATCTAAAATATGGAGTATGTTTTTATATATCATGTGGGCACATATACCTCTATCATTTGAATATATTTATATATATTTATCTGTCATGTGGGTATATATATATCTATTGTGTGACATACATAATACCTGTGTGTGCACATATTTATCTGCCACATGGCTACACACATACATACACACACATATATAAGTATATACACACATGCATACACACACACCCATATATATATATCTGCCACAATGCTACATATATATCATGTGGGTACATATATATCTATCATGTCAGGTATCTATTTACCTCTTATGTGGGTATATACATATCTATCATGTGTGGCATCTACTATATACCTGTCATGTGGGTACATGCATATTTGCTGTGTGGGTACATACATATCTGTCATGGGGATACATATCTGTCATGTGGGTACACAGGTATCTACCATGTGTGTCCATATATATCTGTCATGTGGTGTATATATATACATATACATATATATATACACATACATATATATATATATAATATATGGGATATACATATAAAATATGTGATATACTCACACACATATATATCATGTGGGCACATATTTCTTGCATGGTTCCTCTTGATGCTACCTTCACTGGATTGAGTCTAGTCATGTACCCCACTGGGTCTGCATGTACTTCCAGAGATGATTCGTTAATGAGGGCTCTTACCTAACTCATAGTTGATCCAGCAGTAGGCACAGGGCAAGAACCAAAGCTGTCTACAATGAGCCTCAGTTGGCACACATTTGCAAAGTGATGTTCTAGACAATCCAGAACTAGGTCGGGCCCTCATGTGAAGACGTGATTTATCTTCTCTCTGTGGTGAGACTGTCTCTAACTAACTCTGGTCAAGTCAGTTCCTTTTGTGGTGGATAAAAATTCTCACTCTCCCTGAAGTACTTGTGCTGGAGAAAACCCTATGTGTGAAAAGCCTCCCTGTTTCTGTTCCGTCTGTAAACAGAAGCATGGCCCTAGGTAGAGTCGGCAACCCTGGACTGTGTGGAGGCGTCACTGCTGCCTCTCCAGCAGTCACAGCAGTGCTCAGAGTAGGGTCCTCTTGGTGAGAAGTGTGTGTGGTGCCTCTGGTCACCTCAGCTCAACTCCCAGGTGTGAGGGAACTCAACATAGTAGAAGAGATGTGCAAAAGTCTTCACTGGGCACATGCACGCACACATATGCACGCTGGACCAAAGCCTGGGAATGTGAAAAGTAAGAGAAAGTTGCTAACTGTTATTAAAGTCTTTATTGTGATCTTTGGCTGCAACCACAGGGTCTCAATGTAGACACTTCATTCCTGTGGGTTGCCTGACTCACCGTCATGTGTTAAGTACCTCACAAGTGAGTAGAAGGTGACATCTAGTCAGCAGGGCAGGAGCTTAGCCGGTCCTAGCTGCATGGCCTCTCTGGCAGGATGCCCTTACCCTAAGAGAACAGCTCTGGGCTGGGTTTCTTGTAGGACACAACTGATCTCAAGGCTGCTAACAAGTGAAGGGTGAGAGTCTGAAGTCACTGTCGATGGGGTGGGATTTGGATGTCCTTGAAGAGCATTATGTAATTCCTCTTCTACTTTTGTCTTTCTTGAGACATATAATCTGTCTTTTCTTCTTATAGGCACATCTTCTGATCAATGCAGCATCTTTGCAGACATTATATTGTGAACTATTACCTTGTCCTTTCAAAAATTTTGTCACCCAGCTATATATAATGTAGTATTTTATTGACTCCAGAGTGCACACTTTTTAATATTCTAACATTTCTGAAAGTGAGCTATACTTTCCAACTTAATGACCTTTTACAGTTGCTCTAAGCCAGATGACCTGCTTGCCATTGCCTTAACCAGTTTATCTCACTTTTATTTTTCTTTCTGTAAATGCCTGAGAGTGACATATTACAAAAATTCATGTCTGGATAAGTCTAAAAATTCTTTCAATAAAAAGAAGGTAAAAACGCCAATAAGAAACCATGTCATAGTTTAATTGGCAACATTTTTCTTTCTTAACACTGGGTAAAATGATGCATTTCCAAATGGATGGATCTTGAGAGTCTATGTTGCAGTGATGTTTGCTGTCTGAGTCTGGGGGCCTGGGTGGTGTCCAGTATGTATGTGTAAGCTTCTGGCAGAATGTGATCCAATTAAGGTGTAATGAGACGATTGTGTGGGACCCTGCCTTCTAGCCACCCATTAACAAAACAGGCATATGGGTGCTAGTCGCCGTGACCTCTTGCTGACTTCATGCGGTAAGAGTCGGCTGTACATATGTGGGCTTGCAAGGCCTTGGAACTTGGTTCCTTGCCAACCATGCACCTTTTCCTAGTGTCCTTCAGTAAGAAGGTCCTTCTGTGTCTTCTGATGGGCAGGGCTTTCTTGCAGCTTCTCTCCCGTGCCTTGGCATTGGAGACCGTTGCAGTGAGGAGAGAATGCTGAATTTGGTGTCCTGTTTGGGCAGATGAGCCATGTAGGCCTCTCAGGAGGGGCATGCAGGCCTGGGACTGCTAAACCTGGAGTTCAGTAAGAAAGCGATGGAGAGCGGCTTTGGTTTTGTTTTTTTTTTTTTTTTTTCTGGGGGTGTGTGTGGGGGGGACTCAAAGCTATGTCTAATTTGGAGTAACTTTTCAGAAGGTGCCATGCTACTTCCGGTCCATATGGCCAATGCAGAGGTCCTCTGAATTAACCTTGAGAAGAGACCCAGGTGTAAGTGCCTCACTGGGTTTGAGGGAAAGGCAGATGATTCTACCCAGAAGAGGGAGTGGTGACTCTTGTGAGCCAGAAGAGTTTGTGTGTGTGTGTGTGGGTGGGTGGGGGTCTCTCAAACGTGACCTTGAAACAATGCGTCAAGGGCAGAAAATGAGTTAGAAAGGGAAGACACTGGTGAGTACTTAGTGAACCCAAACAGCGGAGCCGAGGCCAGGGGAGTGGAGGAGGAGAGCAGTAGTTTGGAAGGAACCTGACAAACCATTATGTGATGGTTTTTCCTGCTTGGCTTTGCAAAGAATGTACCTTCAAAGTGGCATGGCCACCCTAGTATGTCACAGACAGTGTGTTCTAGGGAGAGGTGGACTGGCTGACTGTGGGCCTGGAACTTGTTTAGAATCAGGATGAAGGCTGCGGTTACCTGGCAAGGATTCTCCACACTGCTCAGTTACTGCGGGTCTCAGGGAGTGAGGCTGTGAGGTCAGCCAGAGGGTCGGACTGCGGGGAAGACAGCTGGTTTGTGCAGTTTCATTTAAGGCCCCAGGAGGTCTCTCACCCGCAGAGAAGTTTCTTGCAGTGCCCCGAGTCCAGATCACCACGTCGGCCTGAACCAGTTCGGGCGGAGGTCAGCTGCTTTCCCCGCCCGCCCATCTGGCTGCCTGGTGCTGTCAGCGCACGCGGGGTGCTCCTGCTGATGGGCCGTGTGGGGGGCGGCACCCACCCTGCAGGGTGGGATGGCGTGGTGAGCAGTCTGCGGCCCCCTGGCCTCCTCCATGGCTTGGCCTGCCAAAAGCAGGGAGACGCAGCTGGGGCTGAATCCTGGCTGAATGTGACTTCCTGAAGGACATGAGTTGGTGAGGACTTACTTGGCTTTTAAGTGTAGGATTCCCGGGTGAACAGGATGAGCAATGCTCTTTTTCCTACTTTGCCACTTTCCAAAGCAGAAGTTGCTTGAAAATGTGTCTTAAGTGTAAAATTGGACATATCAGCCTCTGGATATGGCTATAACTCTAATCTCTCATTTTATTCCAGTGGTGTGTGTTGTGGCTACTTCCATCAATCATTTTAATACCAGGCAATATAGGCAAACTCTATTTTACAAGGAAAAAAATCTTTATTCATGACAGATTTTCTAATATGGGCCAAAACACGCCTGTCACGATGCTTTATGTGCCTGCTCCTAGACAAACAGCGTTGAGCAATTTCAGTGGCAAATGTGAACAATAAAAGTGTGATTAGCAGAACACACGTTCGACAACAATATTGTTTGAGCAGTTCTCGAGGATGGCAGTTGGAGCCAGCTTCAGTAAATCTTTCCAGTCAACTGTGTCTTTAGAAGAGTGTCTTTATGGCCACTGGTGCCTAAAGTTCTGTGTCGCGAGAGACGAGGGAGCAGGCTGACTGGTGCTGTGCAGCGAAGGCGTGGAGTCCCGCACCCTCATTAGGCTGTTCCAGTCATTTACTCCGGCTGCAGCGGGGAGGATGCTGGCAAACCCATGCAGTGTTACAGACATGGGCAATTATGTGCTGTTAACAGGATCCTGACATGCTCAGGGGCAAAAACTTCTAAAATAAATCAAGATTTGTTTAAAATTTCAAAAGACATAGGAAAGTATCTACACCAGTTACCTTCTCAACGCAGGGACAAGATAGCTGACAAAGCTCAGGGGTTCTTTCAGTGAGCTGTGGCAGGTCACAGTCCATCCTGGTGGGGAAGGTGTGGTGAGGAGCTCGAGAAAGCTGCTCACAGTCACTTACAGTGAAGAAACAGTGATGAATGCTGTTACTCAGCCAGCTCCCTGTATACATCTCAGGAGCCTAACTCATGGAATGGTACCTCCCACAGTTAAGGTGGGTTTTCCTGCCTCAATTAACCTAATCAAGATAATCCCTCACAGGCGTGCCCAGAAGCTAATCTACTCATCCCTCACAGGTGGTTCTAACACCTGTCACATTGACAGTATCAACCCTCTCGGTGATTTAGGAAGGTACTTCCACATTTATGCAGGAATACCTTCTGGATGAAGGGACGAATCTCATTCTCTTAATGTACGCGGTGCCTGCAGATGTGACTGCCCCTGGTCAACCCCAGCCACTGCAGTTTGAAAATGGGTGGCTCACCTCCAAGCCTCTTAGCTGTCATCAACTTGTATTTGAAGAACATCTGTCAGTGGCCGAGATGCCCTCTGCTGATACCTGGTTGAATGAAAGAAAATGCTAGTTGCGCTAAGGAAGATGACCGTAGACCAGCGCGCAGGCTGGCGCGTAACTCACTTCTGCATGGGCAGGTCAGCTGGCTTCACAGAGGACAGCCTTTTAAAGACAGACCCACATACATCCCTAAATAAAATAGCAAAAGTAGTATAGCCTGTCTTGGTCACGCATGGACATATTGCAGCTGGGCTCCATGTGCCTTTTCCCAATCTTGAGTTTTGTCGTTGCTGTAATTTGGATCTGCAAGGTTCCCCAAAGGCTAAAAGGTCTGTTTCCCAGCTGTGACACTGAGAGATTGGGGAGCTCTGGTGGGCTGGGGCTTGACTGGACAGGGTTAGGTCAGTGGGTCCATGCCCTCGAAGGTGGGAGTGGGGCCCTGGATTCCTTTCCTCTCTTTTGCCCTTCCTCCCTTCCTCTTTACCCCAGCATACTCCTATCCTAACATGCTTCCTTGGCATAGGCCCAATGGGGCTAAGTAACCAGGATTGAAACCATGAGCCAAAACAAACTTTCCTATCTCTCTTGGGTAATTTCTTTAGCACCAAGTAGCTGGCCAGTACTACCATCCATCATCATTCTTTCTTTGAGATATTTTATTTATTTGTGTATTTGAGACAGACAGAGAGAGAGAGAGAGAGAGAGAGAGAGAGAGAGAGAGAATGGGCATACCAGGCCCTCCAGCCATTGCAAATGAACTCCAGACAGATGTGCCACCTTGTGTATCTAGCTTATGTAATTACTGGGCAATCGAACCTGGGTCCTTAGGCTTCACAGGCTCGCGCCATAACTGTCAAGCTATTTCTCCAGTCCTTAACTCTTTTTCAAAAAATACCTTATTATATTTTTTTGCAAGAAGAGAGAGCGAGAGAATATGGGCACTCCAGGGCCTCTTTTCACTGCAAATGAACTCAAGACACGTGTAACTTTGTGCATCTGTCTGCATGTGGGTACTGGGGAATCAAACCTGTGTCAGTAGGCTTTGCAAGTAAGCGCAGTTAACCACACAGCTATCTGTCCAGCCCATTTCAACTCTTGATTGAGAAAAATGGAAAGACAAAAGAAAAGACGTGTTTTCAGTGTGACATAAAACGGTGGCTTGTCTGTGGGACGTCTGTCTCATCAGCATTCCTACTGAGCTTCCTTCCTCACGCTGCACTGTCTGGGCCTGGGCATTGGTCACTAGCCATTTCCATCTCAGGCTTATGTTGAGAAATGCTTCCTATTATCAGATATTAACCAGCCACGTAGTCCAAACCACGTGTATTGGGGCCCACTGAAGGCTGGAACGGGCCGGATAACTTAGCGGATGCGAAGACGTCCAGAAGAACCCGACGTCAAGTCAGAGTTGCCCATTCTCTGTGTCATCACTGGATGGTGTTGCCTCCGAGTCTCTCAGCAACACAGCAGTCCAAGGCGGGTCAGGGCCAAAGCGTGGAGAGCACCCACCTCTCAGGAAAGACAAAAAGTCAGCGAGGAGTGCTTCTGATGAAAGCGGCAGCCTGTCTCTCATCTCTCTCAGCATTTGCCTTGATGCTGTCCAGAAAGATCCAGGAGAGGCAGATTCTGTGCTCACCAGGGCCTACTGAGGATTTTCGGGCTGACGGTTTGCAGATTTGTGGGGAAAGTAAAGCCTTTTGAGCAGCTCTAGCAAGTAAACTTGTATTTGGGGTTTGTTAGACGTGCCAACCTGGAAAGAGACCCTGACGCAAAACCTGGAAGGGAGAGTTACTAACAGGGCTTTTAGACTTGGAGTTTCAGTAGTGAAAGTAACACCCACTTATAATTCTAAATAATGCAGAAATGTCTGGAAAATCATGTTAAGGATTCTCATGATTCCATGGCCTATAGCTTGAAGCATGTTCTCCCCAGTGCTTTTTAAACACATGCATTGTATCTGTCTTATCTTTATTTTTTTTTTGGATTTTTTTTTTGGGGGGTAGGGTCTCACTCTAGCCCAGGCTGGAGGCCCAGACTGTGCTCTAACTCATGATGATCCTCCTACCTCTGCTTCCCCAGTGCTGGGATTAAAGACATGTGTCCTCATACCCAGCTTATCTTATTTTCTTTAAAGTGAGCCAAAGTCCATATGGAATTTATCTTTTTGGCTTGTGTATGTGTGTGCTGTGTGTTTGTGTTTATGACGTGTGTGCATACGGATGGGCGTGTGTGAGGTCAGAGGGTGACTGGGTGCGTCCATCCTTGCCTTTCACCTTGTTTGAGACAGGGTCTCTTATGGTTTGCTGCTGTGAATGCCAGGCTAGCTATCCTGGGAGCTTCGGGATTTTCACTTTGCCTCGCACTGTGGTGGGCATGTCGGGATTTGGGGATTATAGATGTATGTAGCACTAGTGGTGTCTGGCTTTATTTTGGACTCTGGCAATCAAAACTCGGGTGGTCAGGCTTGTGCTGCAAGCGTGTTACATTGAGCTGTCTCCCCGCCCTAACTTCCTGTTGTCATGTCCGTGGCAACAGGGTTGATTGCGTGAGTGTCTGTGTCCTTGTTGGCCCTCGTGTTCTTCGTGATATTTCACTGGATGTGACAGTTAATCTAGGGTTATCCACTTTGTAAGATTTAGAATCACATGGGAACAAATCTCTGGTCATGGCTGTGAGGAATTTTCTAGATGAGATGTCTTGAGGTGGGGACCCCACCCTAACTGCGGGCAGCACAGCCCATGGGCTGGCCCCTGGAGTGCATAAAAGGAGAGAGCTGGCTGAGCACCAGCACCCATCGCTCCGGGCTTCCTTGCTGGAAGCTGAAGTGATGCTGACGTTCGGCTTCTTCAGTAACCCCACCCAGCCTGCATGATGGACTAACCCTGGAAACCAACACTTTCCCAGGCTGCTTCCAGTTGGGTGTGCTGTCCCGGCCATGAGAGTGACTGGTACATTGGGTCAGCACCTCTTTTTTTTATTTTTATTTTTATTTTTTTAATTTTTATTAGCATTTTCCATGATTATAAAAAAATATCCCATGGTAATTCCCTCCCAACTTTCTCCTTTGAAATTCCATTCTCCATCATATTACCTCCCCATCACAATCATTGTACTTACATATATACAATATCAACCTATTAAGTACCCTCCTCCCTTCCTTTCTCTTCCCTTTATGTCTCCTTTTTAACTTACTGGCCTCTGCTACTAAGTATTTTCATTCTCATGCAGAAGCCCAGTCATTCTGTAGCTAGGATCCACATATGAGAGAAGCACTTCTTGATTAAACTGGTTGGTCGACATTTCCAGTCAGATTTTCCTACACCTGTGGGGAACCTTTTATTTTTGTGCCCCTGCTCCAGTGAACTGCAGACTGATCCCTCATCTCCTCTATTAGATTTATAGGTGTACAGCTCATTTTTATTCCTGCTGCTTCATTTTATTCTAAATGAAACTATATTCTCAATTAGTCACACGGCTCATTGTTGGGGTGTAGAAATGCAGTTGGGCTTTTTGCATGTGTAAGTGTGAATGATGTGTGTGCACAGGTGTGTGAGTGTGTGAGAGTGTGTGAAGGTCAGAGGTCAATGATGAGTGTCTCTTCAGTTGCTTTTGACATTGTTTTGATACAGGGTCTTTCACTGAACACAGAGCTCCGGATCTGGCTGTGCTTGCTCCAGCAAGTCCAGGGGTTCCCTGTGCCACCCACCCAGTGCGGGGATTTCAGGTGCACAGTGTCACGTCTGGGGATCAAATATGAAAATACAGGCATCAGGGGGAACATTTCACATTGACACCATACTAGTGTGGGCAGAAACCAGGCCAAAGGTTGTGGCCTCTAGGAGCTGGATAAGGCAAGAAAGTCGATCTTGCCCTTGAGATTCTAGAAAGACACAGCCTTGCTGATGGCATGAGTTTCAGTCCAATGAAGCCTGTCTCCAACTTTGGACCTCAAGAAATATTACGGTGGTAAATTTTGTTGTTTGAAGCATGAAGCCCATGGTGATTTTTTAAAAAATATATTTTTATCTTTATTTATTTATTTGAGAGAGAGATACAGAAATAAGCAGGTAGCGAGAGAGAAAGAAAGAGAATGGGCATGCCAGAGCCTCTGTCCACTGCAAGTGAACTCCAGATGTGTGCGCCCCCTTGTGCATCTGGCTTACATGGGTCCTGGGGAACTAAGCCTGGGTCCTTTGGCTTTGCAGGCAAGTGCCTTAACCAATAAACCATCTCCCCAGCCCTTGTGGCGGATCCTACCACATACTTTTGTTGTGTTTGTTTTTTGAGTCAAGATGCCACTCTAACCTAGTCTGACCTGGAACTCATCTGTAACCCAGGCTGACTTCCACACACGGTGACCTAGTGCCTCAGTCTCCTGAGTGCTGGGGTTAGAGGTGTAGGATGCCAGCACTTAACAAATATTGATTTATTTGCAAGCAGAGAGAGAGAGAGAGAAGAGGGACAGACCAAGAGAATGGGAGCACCAGGGCCTCCAGGCACTGCAAATGAATTCTAGATGCACATGCCTTTCCGTATCTGGCTTTACATGGGTACTGGGGAATTGAACCTGGGTTGTTAGGCTTTGCAGGCAAGCACCTTAAGTACTGAACCATCTCTCCAGCACTACCAGGACTTTTAAAATAGTAAGTCGATTATTAAAGAGATTGTGAGATATGATACTGTCATAGAAGGCCCAGCAGAGATTAAGTATGAAATTTGTTTGGGTCATCATGTGTGTATAGTCTGCAGACAATGAAAATATCCACTTATGCTTTTTGGTGTTTATTAAATTAAAATTCACAGTGCAGTTCTTAATCCAAATTGGTCAAAGCAGAAATAATGGTTTTTTTTTTCAGTGCTGGCCCCACGTGACCCATATGTGATAAGTCCCACTGTGCCGTGTAACTGTGGCAGTTTCAAGACCTCATTATAAAAATGATTCACTTTGCTCTCTATGATAGACTTTCTTCTGAAATATATCATTCATATGCTCCAGGAGACTACTCACAAAAGTCTATCTATCCAGTCTCCTGAGATGGTCTATATCTGCTCAAATACTGGATTTTAATTTTATTTCACTACAAACACTACAATTTTTTCATTGCCTCCGCTGAGCTCTTTTTAAGCAGTAATATTTCAGAGGATGTGCTCTGTCGAGCAAGCAGCTGCTCTGTGTGTTCAGATGGCAGACCGTGGCTGGCTGGAGCAAGTTCTGGCCTTTCTAACTCTTCCTGTGGTGGCTGCTTGGGGAGGGAGTGGGAGCTGGTCAGGGGTCCAGGCGTCTTTGCTTTGGTCACTTCTGCATCGAGGGGGTTGTTGCAGTGTTTCTGATTCTTGCAGTTCTCCCTGGTTCCACTCCTCTTCACAGGGCCTTAGAGCTTGTAACCTTCATTAAGGCAGGGGACTGCTATGGTGGACAGTGTTTAGAAATGAGATTGTTTCCCCCAGAAGGTTCTTTAATTTAGAGAAATACATGTTAACAGGATTCAGCATATCTGCTGGGTTAAGATTTTTTGCCTTAAAGAAAATGATCTCCACATGGTATATGATTGGTGGATATTACCTGTGGTGTGGTGTGACTGGTGACCAGCTCCTCTCCTATCCAAGGCTTCTCCCCTCCCAAGTCTCTTGGTTTGTATTTAAAGGATCTTAGCCTCTTTTCTCTCTTTCACAAATGTCCAGTGATCAACCAGCCAAGGTGAGGCAGCATTCAGAGGCAATTGAATGTGGGCAGAGCGGACCCATCAGGATCTGCCCAGAATCTGCCACTCCCAGTGGTTTTCACAGGGGGCCCATCAGCACTGTTTCCATGGCTGGGGGCAGGGGATCCAGACAGCTCTGGGCGGCATACAGAGAATCCGTTGTTGGCTTTCACTGGGACTTGATTCTGCCTGAGACGTACTGCTCACCTAAGACTTCAGCCCGGGATAAGAGGAGGGGAAGGGTGCAGTTTTCCATGTCTTGGCCAGAGCAGGTTCTAAACCAGAAGAAATCAAAACAGCAACAAGACCTGCTGTGTCCCTGCCTTGGTCTGCACAGAGAAAGTTCCCTGAATCCTATTAAGATTCTCAGAATATCCTGTAACATCCTGGCTTTAGGAGAACAAGTAAAAGTTGGCTTTGGAGCTGTCTTTGGATGGACTTAGCTTGGGGTTTTCCATGATGCCCTACTACAGGGTGGGGAGCAGCAGGGTCTCTCATGAGGTTGTTCTTCTCAGCGGACAGAGCGTGTCTGCTGGGATCTCCACAGACCCCAGGGCTTTGTCCGTGACCTCTGAGGCGCTACCTGGAGGCTGGCCTGCTTTCAGCCCACCATCAACTCAGGGACACTGTGACAGACAGGACGTGGATGCCACCTCCCCTTGGAGGGTAGGGCCGCTACTCTGGAGCATGCAATGCGCAGCACAGCCCCCAAAGAACGGCCTGTCCCGTGTGTCGGCGCCACTGTTGAGGGACTTTGCACGGGAATCTGGCTGCTTCTTCCTCCTGTGACAGCCTTGGCCACTGCTGCATTGGCTGCAGCTTTCACGCGATGTCACGCTGCACCGTGACCCTCAGCCCCCGACTGTCTTCTCGTGGTCTGTCCTCCGCGCTGCACACCGCGATGCACGTTCTGCGTGCATGTTTCTCACCTTGTGATGCTGTAACTGGACTCCTTATATGACCAACCTTGACTTCACGTCTCTCACTCCCCAACTCTGCCTCCTGTTCTTGTAGCTCACTGGTGACAGCTCCCTCCAGAGACTTGTCACCTCCCAGAAATGTTTGGATGCAGCCCCTCTTGCTAGTTCCCATCTTCCTTTTTGCACTTTTAGTTTCTCCTCTAGCCTCCATGAGTGCGCTTTGCACACATCAAACCACACATACTTCTCTCACGTGTGTGCAAAACATGGAAATAAAGCTATGTAGACTATGTTATTGTGAAGTAGCCATGCCTCTCTCTTTCCATGTGAGCACTTCCGTCTCACTGGTACATGTGACCCCCCTTCCTCTGCTCCTCCATTCTCCTAGCTTCCCAGCTGGTGGCATTCTATTTTCCATTCAGATCAATGTTTTTGGCTACTATTACATATGAGAGAGAACACACAGTGTCCATCTTTCTGTGTCTACTGTAAAATTTTACAGCTTATCACTTCCTTTTAAAATTATATATTTACTACTTTTTAAAAAATATTTTATTTACTTATTTATTTGAGAGAGAGAGGGCGGCAGATAAATAGAGTGAGAATGGGTGCACCATGGCCTCTAGCTGTTGCAAAGGAACTCCATATGTATGGTTCACCTCATGCATCTGGCTTACGTGGGTACTGGGGAATGGAACCTGGGTCTTTAGGCTTCACAGCCAAGTAAGTACCTTAACCATCAAGCCATCTCTCCAGCCTCTACTTTTCTATTTATGCAAGTGCTACATTTAGATATTTGTTGTATATGGGTTAAAATAAACAGACAAGCCCAAAGAAGAAACTAGAAAGTAGCCCAGAGATCATTATAGAGAACACTGTGGACAGACAATGCAGTCAGGTGGCACGTGATCACTGGATGTGGTTCTGCACTGTCTGTGGGTCGGCTCAGGGCGTTCACATTCCCCCTGACTCTCGAGGTTAATGAGGCGCTCGGTCCTCTCCTAGAAGTGCTGCTCGCTGGACTCGCACTTCCTCGGGATAGAATTCGTCACTCACGGTTCAACATGTGTGTCTCCAGTCTTGCTTCTCTATGAGGATCTCTCCCAAGTACATGAATACATACATGCACATGTGCATATGCTACCTGTGTCTACACATACGTACATATGTATGTCTATGTATGTGTGTGGCACTGCCCTTGTGAGCAGCTTTCTCCTGAGGCACACACACTCCATGGCCTCTGGCTGGTGCACAGAACACCAGGAACTCCTTGGCCGTGTTGGGTTTTGTCTGTTTTGTTTGCTGCTCTTCAGTGACTTTGGCGTTTTTCATGAGCCTGTCATGTTGTTGATTTTTCTAGACTTTTCCTCGGGTTGCTGGACTTTTTAGAGATTTGTTTTTAAGCTCTTTTCAAGCAGGCTTAGAGCATAGAAAGGTCAGGCTAAAAGGCACTTATTTACTTGCCCTTACATTTCCCATAAGAGAAAGCTTCCCAAAGTCCACGCCAGGCCTGGATGCTGGAGAGCTCTCTCTGGGTGCATAGTTACTGAAGTGGGTACAGATACAAACTGCAGGCCATCACCTCTTTGCCTGACCCCAATATATGTGAATTTCAGTTATTGTGGTTTTAATTCAGTAACTCCTGTTTCTGTGCAAGGTGGTCCAGAGGTACAATATGCTGATGGTGAGTAGCTGTGTAAAATACTACAGATCACTACTAATGCCAGGTATTCCTCACAATCAGAGCCTGCCCCATCACTTCCTCCTGCCCCATCACTTCCTCCTGCCCCATCACTTCCTCCTGCTCTATCACCTCCTCCTGCCTCATCGATTCCTCCCTGCCCCATCACTTCCTCCTGCTCCATTACTTCCTCCTGCTCCGTTACTTCCTCCTGCCCCATCACTTCCTCCTGCTCCATCTATCCCTCCTGCCCCATCACTTCCTCGTGCCCCATCACTTCCTCCTGCTCTATCACTCCTCCTCCCTCATCAATTCCTCCTGCCTCATCATTTCCTCCTGCCCCATCACTTCCTCCTTCTCCATCGATTCCTTGTGCCCCATCACTTCCTCCTGCCCCATCACTTCCTCCTGCTCTATCACTCCTCCTGCCTCATCGATTCCTCCTGCCTCATCACTTCTTCCTGCCCCATCACTTCCTCCTGCTCCAGCGATTCCTTGTGCCCCATCACTTCCTCCTGCTCCAGCGATTCCTTCCTGCCCCATGGCTTTCACACAGTCAGTGGTGACTTGCCACTGGGCTTCGGGTATACTCAGGCAGCAAGATGCTTCCTCGGGATTTGTCCAGTCTTCCGGGGGCAAGCCCGTGAACTTGTGCAAGGGTGGGTGCTTGGGCAGGTCAGTCAGCAAAGGTAAAGACTCTGCCCGGAAACCATGAGCAGACGCTGCAAGTGAAAGTGCAGTGGGTGTGCGTGGAGCCAGGGAGAGTGTGGCAGGTATGTCACAGCTGACTGGCTGCTGTCCTAAGAGCCTGGGCAGCTGGTCACGATGAACTTGCTGCCTGCAGTAGGGGTGTGGGGGGCAATGGAGAAAGCACGAGGGAGTTCCAGAGGAAGCGATGTCACTCAGAAAACACCATAGATGGAATCCCAGTGGTGTCCCACAGCATTGGAACTATGAGGAGGACATGGTGGCGAGAGAGAGCCGCTCCCCACATAGAACTGACACTCACCGTGCACTGGCTGTGTGACAGAGGGGCACTGTTCCCACACCTTTGTAAGCGCTGAGGCTTAGGGCACTTCTCGCTGTTTCAGCTGCTGCAGAACTGTGAGGCCTTCCTTGAACTTCTCTTCTCTACACTCATCACTGGTGAGAAGAGCTTCCAGTGTTCTGACGGCCAGTTTTAATTAAAGATGGTGGAGCAGTTGTGATTTCCCACAGCCCAGGCTGGACTCGGTTTGCTTGCACTGAGCTGTTCCCTCATGCGTGCGGTCAGACGTTTGCGCACATGGTGTGTCTATGCCTTTCACTTGTGCATGTGCTGTACATTCCATGATACACTCTCAGCTTTATTTTTCTTGCTCTCTTTACAGAGATCTGAAAGTATAAAAGGATGTTTAAAACTCCTCCACCATCAAATCGTCTGAGGGTCATCCCAGTGCATGCATTTGTTTTTCTCTTTTCCTTCCCTCCCTCTAGGTACATGTATACCGACAACTTATTTCTACATGAAATACCTTATTCAGTAGTTGAGTTTGTCTAATTCACTTATTCTTACAATTTTTTTCCTTCAGACTCTTGTACAAAGCAGTGAGGGAAGAGGGTGGATCATGTGTGCCTATTGGGTCATCCTCTCCCTGCGCAGTGAGCAGTCTTTTCAGGTGGTTCATTTGAAATAACCTCAATCGATATGTCCCGAGGCCCGTTGAAATGGCCAACTGTGATCCCAGATTCTGGCACGACACAAAGCAAGTGTTCTGTACAAAGAACCTTTAAAGCACCAGTTTGCTGCAAGCATACGGTGAGCGGTCACCCTCATTCTCCAGAGCCGCCTCCATTTGCCCCTGACCCAGTTCATGATGGCTTGTCACATGGTCATACCCAGGGGCTCACCTCCAGGTGGCTGTGTGGCAGCCTCAAGCTGGATGTAGAAAATGTAGCAGTTGTGGTCAGTCATGAGAAAGCACTGAGCAGGTGAGCAGAGCCCACAGGCCGAAGGTCAAGGCTGTGGTTGAGGAGGCAAGGTGCGGGTGTAACAGCCCAGCACCAGGAGGGGGCGCTGTTCCCGCTGCCTTTGTGCAGATGAGCTCTCCAGCTGGGGACCCGCTGCCTTTAGATGCACCTGGGCTGTGGAGCAGTGCCCTCCATGCTAACACAAGTATCAAGCTAGGTGTTTCTTCTTCAGAATGCTGCTTCCCCGTTGCAGAGTGGGTGACATCTCAGATGATCCATCTCTCCTTATTAATCCCACAGGGGCTCATCCTGGAAAATAAATGAGACTTATTTGTGCTTGCAAATCAAATTGCCATAAAAGGTTATTTCAATAGACACAGGCAAAAATCATAATAAAATAATTTAGTAAAAATGGGAGCTAAGAGTATGCTTAATGGAACATGATGAGATTTAATTTTCTTACTCTTTCCATCATTAAAGCTCCATTATCTTTTCTGAGACCTCATTTAGGCTTCCTGCCACAGTGCGGCTCTGAGGCATTTCCAAGGCATAGATAGGAGGCCATGAGTTCCATCAGAAAACAAAAATAGCTGATAATGTCTGTTCTTTCATTTCTGCTATTTGATATCGGTGTCTCACACCAGAGTTTCTTATGTGCTCCTCTTCACTTCGTCTCCTGAAAGCCATAAACATCATTATCTAGGAACTCTCACAGGAAGAAAGTTTGATTCTCAAGTTAGAACGGAGCTGTTCTTGTAGAGAGCAGTTACAGAGGCCTTGAGGCCGTTCTGTGGCTCTGTCCTCCAGCACGTCCACCGCTCAGTCAGACTGGAAGGTGAGAGTGGACAGGGTAAGCACATGAGCCAGCCCTTCATTGTTTGCAGAACTTGGTACGCCAGAGTGGTGAAGGACTAAGCCCCACACAAAACCTCCAAGGTCTTGCCCCTTTGATTTAATGTAGCTAGGAAGAGGGGGCTGACCTGTCCAGCCAGAGGAGAGCCTGACTTGGTTGTATTTAGTCCCAGGTCAATGCTCCACAGCCCAGAGGGTCATGTGAAAGCAGAGAGGGAGGTGATGAGTGTCAAGTAGTGGAGGCTTTGTCACAGAGAAGGGGTTTAGAGAAACTGGCAGCAAGAAATACCATGTGTGTGGCCACCATGAAGCTGCTGTGAGCCCATTCCTGCCCATACCATGCAGATATCACTGTGTTCCATTGGCAGCATTTCTCACTTGCTTTCAGGCTGATTTGGAATCACTCTGTAGCCCACACTGGCTCGAACTCATGGTGATCCTCCTATCTCCACCTCCTGAGTGCGGAAATTACAGACCTGAGCCACCACACCTCACCTCACTTGCTTTTAATTTCACCAAATCCAAAATAACTTAAACTAGGGCTGGAGGGATGGCTTAACGATTAAAGCATTTGCCTACGAAGCCAAAGGATCCAGGTTGGAGTCCCCAGGACCCAGGTTAGTCAACTGCACAAGGGGCGGCACATGTCTAGAGTTCGTTTGCAGTGGGTGGAGGCCCTGGCACCCCCATTCATTTTCTCCCTCTCTCTCTCTGTCAAATAAATAAATAAATAAAAATTTTAAAAAGTGTTTTTAAAAAATAATAAACGAACTTAACTAAATTGTGACCAAGATTTAGTGTAGATTCCAAAAGTCTGAGCAGTAGGGGAGGGAGTCAGAGTGGCTGGCCCAGCATGCCTCTGCAAGGTCACACCTCTCTTTCTGTGTCTGTGTGTGTGTGTGTGTGCCTTTATGCGGTCATGAGTGTCCCTTCTGTGTGTGTGTGTGTGTGTGTGCGTGCGTGTGTGTGCGCGTGTGCACACGCCTCTGCAAGGTCATTCACCTCTCTTTCCCAAGCTCCTGTGTGAACCCTGGTCTGCACAAGCCGTGACCTGCGCCGCTTCCCTCTTCCTGGTTCACATCTGCTGTTTATTCCTGCCCAGATCTATTTCCCCATCCCATTCTTTCCCTCTGGTAGCCTTTCTCGCTTCTTTTTGTCCCGTGATTCTTAACTCTTACTGTGATTTCTGGCTCTCTCTGACCAGCATGAGGGGAAATAATCAGGCTGCCTTACCGTCCTGCCTCTTGGAGCTAGTGTCGCTGGTGAAGTAGGAAACCACTCTGAAGCCTCCCTTCCCAGCCTCCCATGCTCACACTCGGAGGTGGTCTCTAGGACTGGCTGGCCTGGAGCTCAGGTGCTGCACCAGGCTCTGAGCAAAGGAGCGAAGGACTCAGGTGAGTCTTGGCTGCTCAGTACGTAGCCCTGGTCCCCACAGGCATTTGCCCCAGAACCGAGCACATGACTGGACTTTAGCTGGTGTATAAGAGCCCTAAGTCCCAGCCTGGCTGGGACTAGGAAATATTTTTTCTAGGAAATGAATCTAAACTCTAGGAGTTCCTGTGGGACTTAGAAATAATGACAGGCCCATATATTCGCATTTCCTTTGGTCAGGTGGGTTAGGCCCTGACTTCTGGAATGTCCATACTTCCTGTTGCTTGCCCAGCACGTTCTGTGCTTGAACACACTGGTCTGTGGTCTGTGGGTTTTTTAAATTCTACTGTATATATATAGTATGTATATATATATGCAGGTTATATCCTTTTATTCCCTCGCCTCTATTCCCATTACCCTGGGGGCCCTCCTCAGCAGGGTCACAGTGTTCACTGTGTGGTCACGAAAGCCTCAGTCAGTCCCTGTGTCATGTAGGAGAACCGTGCCTCAGGTTATTCCTACCCTCTCTGGGGCTCTTTCAATCTTTCCACTCCCTTTTCCACAATGTTCCCTGAGGCATAGCAAGCCTGCTGACAGTCTGATTTAGTGTTCCCTGTAGCCTCTAGATTTCTGCTTTGATAACTTTTTTTTATAAGTTTTTTATGAGAGAGAGAGACAGCAAGAAAGAGAGAGACAGCCAGAGAGAGACAGAGAGAGAGAGCTGGCATTTCAGGGCCTCCAGCCACTGCACACAAACTCCAGACATGTGCTCCACCTTGTGCACATGTGTGACCTTGTGTCACCTTGTGCATCTGGCTTATGTGGGATCTGAAGAGTCAAACATGGGTCCTTAGGATTTACAGGCAATAACCACTAGGTAATCTCTCAGCCCTCTGATGGTTTTGATTGATCACTGTGTCTCTTCTGGGCCCTAGTAGATGTGGTAGAGGTGACACATCTCATGGTGGACAGTTGGCTGTCTTTTGTCTTATCAATGGATCTTTCTTCCCCTCCATTTTCTCTGCTTTTTAAAAATAAACACAGATTCTCCAACCAAGAGTGAGAACAGCTTGGGTTAAAGGGGGTATGCAAAGTTATTTGAGAGATCTTTTGGTGTGCAAGTCCACTATGGTTGTCTAGAATGTAAGCAACTCTAATTAAAATCATTGGTATACACACACACACACACATACACACACACACACACACACACACACACACACACACACACACACACACATATCATTAAAACCATAAAAGAAAATAAAGTGAAAACTTGTTTTATGGCCCAATATTTTTACCATTCTTTCTTAAAGTGTCTCAGTTTACTTGAGTGAGTACTCTGATAAATGCAGTGCATTAAACATGCCCCTTAGATTATGATAGTTGAGTGTGGGGTTCAAATGCCCCTTAGATTATGATAGTTCAGGACCAGAACAACCTCAAGCAGCATTGCTCTTTCATCGCGGATGTTGCACCCAGGCACTAGGGAGGTGACAGAGGTCTGGCCTGGCCTGGAGGGCTCTGTACTAAGCAGCCAGTGCCATGCCTGTGGTAGGTGTGTGGTGAAGGCAGGCATGAGAACCCTTGGAAGCACTATCCATCCCACTTGAAGAAGGGAACCTTCCCTACACCTGGTTTCAAGAACTGGCAAGAGATTAGTTGGCTGAGACCTCATGGTAACTTCACTGTGATGATTGTAGATAGTGCTGGAGGTGTGAGGGAAGACGGAAGGCCTCACATGTCCATGTGCACACTGACATTTGCTCATTTGTCCTCCCTGCTTTGAGCTGGCCTGCAGCTCAGCGTATTGCAGGGAAACTGGACTGTCAGTACTCCGTGAAGACAATACAAGGGGCACCATCCTTCCCTGGGCACCGGTCCTGGCAGTTTCTGTTTGTTGCATTGGCAGGGTCTCCTGTTGGACAGCTTTGGCTGCTGTGAACCCACTGTACTTGCCTTAAGGCATAGGAGCCAGAATGATGGAATCTTCTAGAAGCCTAAATGACATGAAAGCATTGGGCTAGGAAGCCAAGGGATACAATTAACTGACCTGCAGGGTGCCACTGTCACCTCTGTGGGCAAGGCCTGCAACTGTGGAGAAGCTCAATACATAGCTTGGCAAATAGCACTAGTTGATCCCGGGCTCCCCCTGAGTCAGGTGAAGAGCATCTCTCAGTGTAACGTAGGCTTGCCATTGCTTGATGGCCTCTATGGTGTCTGTAAAATTAGTGTTCAGGTCATTTGCTGCGTGTCTGTGGAGGATGACACCCACAGGAAAGAAAGGCTTGTACTTGTAGACTCTCAGAGTAAGTAACGTGCCTCCCTGGCTGCTGATAGGGGGCGATCCCGGGTCCAGGTTCTCCCTGAGCCTTCCCAGCCCACCAGCGCACACTTAGCCCCACGAGCCCTGGCTGCGGTGGCAGAGGTTCAGCCGTGTCACATTCATGGCAACCACTCCAGCCTCAGCTGCATTGGACCCAGGAGCCCTGGCCTTTCCTCCCAGGAAGACTGAGGTGAAAAACTCACTTAATTTTATATTAGCTGATGACCTTTCTGTTTCATCCATCTTGCTCCCTTCCAGTTTCTCACACCATGGGTTAGGATGTGATTGCATGAGTCACGAGAACCACCCCCCCAGGATTGGGGCATTAGAGTAACACCTCACTTCTTCCATCCCTGACTCTTGTGACCTCCCTTCTCTTCAAGGTTGCAAATCCCAGCAGGCCTCTGGACATGGCTGGTCTGTGGGAGTCATGATCTCGGGCCTCCTGTGAAGTCCCCTGCTCTCCTGGCCTACAGCTGTTCACAGAGAAGCTCCAGAAACAGACAGGATCTCTGCCACTTAACAGGCGGGTGTCCGGTAGCGGTAGAGGTCCTGGTGTTGGAAGCAGAGACACTCGCCGAGCTTGTGCTCACGGGGATATATTAGTTACCTTCCTCATTGTTGCAACAAAACCCCTGACAAAGATCAGTTTAAGGAAGGCAAAGTTTAGCTCAGCTTACAATTCCAGGTCACAGTCCATCATGGTGGGAAGACATGCCCAGAGGTGTGACTCCTAGCTGATTCCAAATCCAGTCAAGTTGCACGTAATGTCTATTTCTGGCTGTCTCTCTTAGCACAATGTCCTCCAGGTCTATCCATGCTGTGGCAAATGACAAACATCCCTGTGAAAGGCTGAATAGCAAGTGTCCCATTGTGTGTATTCTTTGCCCATTTGTGAACAGACACACACCGGGTTGTTCTAGAAGTAGGTTTCTTGTTGTGAACAATGCTGCAGTGAGTCTACCCAGCTTTTTAACGGAGACAACCGCCATCCCCTTGTGCACTCACCTTAGCTGTTGGAGGGAGTGCAGTGCCTGCCTATGGTGTGTTCTGGGGGAGTGCCGTGCCCTTGGCGTGTGAAAGTGGTCCTTTGCAGGAACAGCTGATGTTGAAAAGGTTGATTTCTCTGGGTCCACTGCTAACCTGTCACTCATTGCCGACTCTGTCACTGTCACTGGAACTTACATTCTAATGCCTTCTGCGTACAAATGACCTCTGTGTGTTTCTACAGACTTTGGTGTCTGTTTAGTACCCATCCCCACATTACGGCATCAGCCACACAGCTCTGCTTGTTGAGGCAGAAAAGAGGGGCGTATTTCTTCGTGAGCTTCACATGTGCTGCGTGTGCCATTTGTGGATGTCAGCAATGCCCTCCTCCTGGAGCTCAGCTTCCTCATCTAGAGACCGTTCTATGCTGGCACCATGACTGAAGTATGTGGCTCTTGCTGGTGGCTCTAGTCTGTTCACTAGTCCTTTGGGTAAAGTGCTTATTCTTTCATTACTGCAGTCGCTATCACCTACATGGTGTGTAAGGGGTGGCACGTCTTTCTTATCTTAAGGACCCGAGGGCTCTCCTGAAGCGAGAAGATCCAGTGGGGGTGGCAGGAGTCTGGGCACAAAAGGAGGGACACAAGTGGCACCTGGGAGCCTGAGCCTGGAGGATTGCTGCCCTGAGTTTAGGGACAGCTGGCTATATAGTGAGACATTGTCTGAAAAAGAAAAGAAAGAGAGGGAAGAAAAGGTGCATTTCACCATAAAATGTGTATGTCAACTAGATTTATTTCCAGCAAGACTGGCCTGTATTTGTGGAGGAACAGGAGAAGTATGTGTCATTTTACCAAACAGGGCTGAAGACGGACGAGCTTTGCCTCCCTCCGTGAGAGTAACTTGCCCATGTGTCGTTAGTCATTCTGTCGTGAATAGCATGTCGTGTCGTGTTGGTGTGTATTAATCACCCTTCCTTCCAACTGGCTGGAAGCATTATTCGATGAAGTGGCTAGCACACTGCATCTCCACATTAATCTTCTTAAGCCGGCGTCAGCAAAGCAGTCGCACATTAGCAGCCACCACAAAAGTGCCTTGAGTGGCTTCTGAAGATCACAGTGTTTGGAAGCACGTGCCTTGGCCTCGACGGTGAGACCATGCGGGGTCACGTGGCTCTTCATTGCAGACGCCTGTTCATCCAGCTTCACTGTGCATAGGCATTCCTGTGACCTCAGTGAAGCACGTTGGCATCCCTGGCCTCACTGCCTCATGGTGTCTCCCTCAACGCCCGCAAGCAGAGTCTGCCATGTGGAGAGTCACAGGGCAGAGGGAGAGGAAGGCAATGAGGTCCTCACTGGTTCTAAAGCTTTTGCCCAGATGAAGCCAGTTGGCCACTGTGTCATGGTCATTTCTACTTATTATAAGTGGGCAGGGAGGTGTAGTCCTACAATGTGGCCAGAGAGAGATGTGGGACCTTGTGCGTTTTCATAGCGATGCATAGTGACAGAGCTCAAAGCAGAACATGAAGACGGCTTTGAAGTGGCAAGGTGGTGCTCGGCCAAGCCCAGCACCTGGCGGCCGGCGAGTCTGAACTATGAGGGCGATGTAGGGTGAAGCGCGGTGAGGGGCGGGTGGAGGCCGGCGAGGGTGCCACAGGGCGCTGTGTGCGGTCTGCTCGCAATGTATTGAACTTGGGAATGATTTTCTAGGGAAATGGAAATAAGTAAAATTGGGATAGGGTGTAGAAATTTGAGAAACACACAAAAATTGTGTGCGTGTGTGTGTACACTAAAACATCTACTGGTAGTGCTGGGCAATGGCTCGTTCATGGCACTTGCTGCGTGAGTGGAGGCCTGAGCTGAGCTCGCAGCGCTGTGTAAGGGGGCCACCTGCAGCCTAGTGCGGGACACGAGAGAGGGGGCAGGAGATCCCCAGTCCTAGTGCGGGACACGAGAGAGGGGGCAGGAGATCCCCAGTCCTAGTGCTGGACACAAGAGAGGGGCAGGAGATCCCCAGTCCTAGTGCTGGACACGAGAGAGGGGCAGGAGATCCCCAGTCCTAGTGCTGGACACGAGAGGGGGGGCAGGAGATCCCCAGTCCTAGTGCTGGACACGAGAGAGGGGTCAGGAGATCCCCAGTCCTAGTGCTGGACATGAGAGAGGGGCAGGAGATCCCCAGTCCTAGTGCTGGACACGAGAGAGGGGCAGGAGATCCCCAGTCCTAGTGCTGGACACGAGAGAGGGTCAGGAGATCCCCAGTCCTAGTGCTGGACACGAGAGAGGGGCAGGAGATCCCCAGTCCTAGTGCTGGACATGAGAGAGGGGCAGGAGATCCCCAGTCCTAGTGCTGGACATGAGAGAGGGGCAGGAGATCCCCAGTCCTAGAGCTGGACACGAGAGAGGGGCAGGAGATCCCCAGTCCTAGAGCTGGACACGAGAGAGGAGTCAGGAGATCCCCAGTCCTAGAGCTGGACACGAGAGAGGGGCAGGAGATCCCCAGTCCTAGAGCTGGACACGAGAGAGGGGCGGGAGATCCCCAGTCCTAGAGCTGGACACGAGAGAGGGGCAGGAGATCCCCAGTCCTAGTGCTGGACATGAGAGAGGGGCAGGAGATCCCCACTCCTAGTGCTGGACATGAGAAAGGGGCAGGAGATCCCCAGTCCTAGTGCTGGACATGAGAGAGGAGTCAGGAGATCCACAGTCCTAGTGCTGGACACGAGAGAGGGGCAGGAGATCCCCAGTCCTAGTGCTGGACATGAGAGAGGGGCAGGAGATCCCCAGTCCTAGTGCTGGACATGAGAGAGGGTCAGGAGATCCCCAGTCCTAGTGTGGGACACGAGAGAGGGGCAGGAGATCCCCAGTCCTAGTGCTGGACATGAGAGAGGGGCAGGAGATCCCCGGGATATGCTGGCCATTAGCTAGGCTAGCTGAACAGGTGAGCTCCGAGTCCCGGTGAGACTCTCTGACTCAGTCAAATAAAGTGGAGAGTAATCAAGGAAGACCGATGTCAGCCTCAGTCCTCCACATGCACATGCATATAAGCCCACACACTCATGTGTGCCCTGCATGTACAAACATGCATATACACATGCCTGCAACCCACACTTGCATGTGCCCCACACATGCAAGCATGCATTTACACATGCATGCAACCCACACAGACATGTGCCCCCACACAAGCATGCATAACACATGCATGCACACAACATAAATATGCAAGAAAAGGAGATTCATTGCAAAAAACTATAGTAAGGCCAGTTGTTTTCATGGGTGAGTGGTATCCCATCTACCAGAAACAGTCCTACAGTAAGTGTAATAAGCACACTAAGTATTTGTGGAAGAAAACAGAGGGACTTCTGTGCAGTTGTGATGAAATGATCTGTTGCAGGAGCATCAGGAGAGCATTTTGGGAAACACCATGCAGAGTGGGATCGCATTACTCAACAACCTGGTCACCTGCAAAGAGTCAAATATGACGCTGCTTTATGAGCAAGGTAAGTGCTCCTTGGAAGTACCTCTGGTTCTGTGGAGTTCTGCCCGTGCACAGTTCCCCGTCCTCCTCCACAGCAGAGCCCGGCACTGCTACCTGAAGTTGACCAGTGGAAACTAGGATAAGGGTACGTGGTAAAGACGTGACTCACAGAACGGGAAGGGCAGTTCCTCAGAGTCATTCCCTTTCTCTTTCTGCACGGCCAGTGGGCATTGCTTTTTGTTGATATTTTTCCTTGGGTAAGTGTGTAAAAGATACAGGTAGGTCAGGGTGGCCTTGAACTCACTGTCACCGAGGCTGGTCTGCACTCCTGAACCTCCTGCCTGAACCTCCCAAGCATTGGCATTACAGATGTGTGTCACCATATCTGGATTTGGCCTCATTTTGTTGTTGATGACTTTTGTTTATTTGGATTCAGAATCTCAATGTCTATCCTAAAATGACCTATAACTGGCTATATAGTCCAATTTGGCCTTGAATTTAGACTTCTCCTGCCTCAGCTTCCCAAGTGTGTGGGTCACAGGGTGTTCCACCATGCTCCCCTGTGCTGGGCACTGCTCCCGTAACAAACCTGTGCTTGGATATGGAAACACAGCACTCAGCCGCACTGCACTGCACCCTGGGCAGCAAGGCTGGGTGGGGGAGAGTGACTTTTCATCTACCTGCGTGGTGCAATTTTTAAAATCCTATGCATGGTCTGCTTTTACATTAACAACATGTCTTATTAGAGTTGTTCATAAAAATAAGTCTCATAAAAAATCTGTCACTGAGTAAAAAATAAGGTCACTCTTTTGATGTTTTATTTACTTATTTTTAAGTTTAGCAAGGATATTTCATTTTAGAGTTTTGTTTCTAGGTGCGTACTACATTTAAAATGTGTGTAATACTTTTTACTACCCTAAGAATAATAGCACTGAATTTTTAAACATTTATTTATTTATTATTAGCATACAAAGAATTAGGTTTTGTTATGTTTGTTTTCAAACAAATTTTCCCTTTGTCCACACTGCCACTGTGCATGAACTTCGCATGAGCCCCAGCGGCAGCTGTGGGCACTTTCTCCGCCACGGCAGCACCTTACTGCTCGCGGGCAGCTCCCTCTCTTCCCGGTGCTCTCCGGTGGACGTGGGCCGCCCTCGGCTTTTGTTATTGCGCACGGTTCTGCAATGGAGAGCCTTATGTGTGCGCCCTTTCACGCAGATCCAGATGGTGTGTAGATCAGAGGTGGAGCCATGTCTATGATTTGGTGGATGTTGACAAGGTGTTCCAGGTGGTGTTCAGCTTTATAATTCTACCATGTCAAATGAGAGTGTTTGCCTTTGAAACTAACGCACGCTGCATGTCCCCATCCGTGTAGGACAGTTGTGTCCTTCAGCTACGTTTTGCAGCTTTCTTTTAGGCCTGTGCGTTTATTTATTTATCTGGTTCTAGAGTTTTTATCTTTTTGGCTTGTGATTAGAAATGAAGAATCAAGCTGGGCATGGTGGTGCACGCCTTTAATCCCAGCACTCGGGAGGCAGACGTAGGAGGATCGCTCTGAGTTTGAGGCCACCCTGAGACTACATAGCGAAGTCCAGGTCAGCCTGAGCTGGAGTGAAACGCCTACCTTGAAAAACCAAAAAAAAAAAAAGAAATGAAGAATCATTGGCATTATGTTTTCCAATTTAAAAGAGCAGTCTGAAGGAAGGGGTAGTGCAAGCCACGCGGCTAAGCCATGGCCGGGCTCCGGGGTGGGAGCTGTGGCGGATCCAATGTCTTTACAGTCCAAGCAGGTGGTGCAATTTGCTTAAGAACTTTCCTATAAGTCACTGATCTTCTAAATCATTGATGTTCATTCAAGTAAATAAATATTTTTTAAAAAAAAAAAACATCCAGGAACTCTAGTGAAGTGTTCTTTTCTCAGCTTGGGCAGAGATCCAGGGCACTGGGGGATGGTGCCCTTTAGAGTCTCCATTTCTCTGCTGGCTAGCTGAGATCCGTAGGTGTCTGCTACCTGGACATGAGCTGACGGAGGTTTGCAGACACCACCCCATGAAAGCACGGGTAGTGTGACTGAGCTGGGATGAGGATAAAAGCGCTGCAGGAGCAGGTGCTCAGCCAGCTGAGAGCTGAGTCCTGGAGGGACTGTCAGAGTTGCAGCGCCAGTACCAGCTCAGGTGGTTTGCTCTGGAGCTGAGTAGGCTCACGGGGCGGCATCTTGTTGACACAGGGGCAGCCTCATGTTCAAACACTTTGTTTTCTTCTGGTCCAGGGCTTTTCAGCATTTTTCCCTCCAAACCTCTTTTCATGCAAGAAATTTTTATGTGACCCTACACATATAGGTATATAAAGTGGGTATACACATGAAATATTTGCAGTTAATAATTCATAAAGAATTTTAAAAAGACAGTTCTTTGGTATACATGCCATTTTACCATGTATGAAACAGGAAAGCAAATTTGCATGCTAATGAGATAGGTATGCTCGTCTGTCTAAAAGTCTAATACAAAGACCCACTCATGTGGTACATGACAAGGGCTGACAGTATAAAAATGTTATAAATTTAACCAAAAAACTATCAGTCTTTGCTTTCCATAATTAAACCATTGTGTTTCTATAAAAGCAAAACTTTGTTTTATCTAGAGTGAAACGGTGCAGTTCCTACAATAGTCCTGACGCTGAGCTGAGGTGTGGTGTTGCGTGGCATGATGGCCCGGCACTGTAGTGCATGCTGTGTTCAGAGCCAAGGCTGCAGTGAAGTCATGGGGTGCAGCACAGGCGGACGCGACACACACCTCAGATTCATTAGGCACAGCATTTAGATCTCTTCCTGCTGTGCATTCAGAACGGCTTATTGTAGCCATACGTTTTGATCCTCTTGTGTTTAATTACATTACCTCATTGGGGTTGCTGCCCACATGTGAGGCTTCATTCGAGTCCCTTCCCACCTTCTAACTGTATCCACCAAGTTCTCACAAGACCTGGAGTGTGACATAGAAATCAGAGGACCGTACGAGAGAGGATAATGTGGGCTTCTTGGAATAGATGGGAGTGATTTGGTGGTCTAAGACTGATGGGAGCTAGAGAGAGGAAGGAGGTGGTGAGATTGAGACGGCTGTAGCCTGTCATGCTTGCTTACACAAATCCAGTTGTATTGGCACATGGAGATGTGCCTGCATCTGTGTGTTGACAGTGGCTGGTTCTGTGCTGTAATGGCGGGTTGGGGATTGAAACAAGACTCCCTGACTCACAATCTGCTCGGTGGCCTTATGCACCCAAGTTTGCCAACCCCAGGTCCAGTGGCAGCGGTGTGGGACAAGGGATGCCCTCGAGGCCCGGCAGGAGAGACAGCTGCAGAAGGGACCAAGTCTTACGCAAGGCAGGTTTGAGATAAAGAGTGAAAGTATAGGAAGAGACAGAGGAGAGTTGATCTGAGTCCAAAGGCCACAGTGGGAAGGGCTCACAAGTTAAAGTGGAAGGGATGTGGTGTCTGAAAGGGACAAGTGCAGATGTCCTTTGGTTGAGACTATAGTAGGTGAAGGTGACTTGGGATCCCAAGCTTCCTCCTGTAGTGTGACTGGACACAAGGACATACCCAGAGCCCAGATGCTCTGCAAGAAGGGATGATGGGGTCACGTCAGCAGACGAGGTCAAGAACTCCATCCTAGCTCTTCCTGACAGACACGGAGAGGAGTGGGGATGAGAGGCCCATGTGAAGAACCACTGGTGGCAGTTTGCAGAGATGAGCACCTTGCAGGAAGCCCAGAACCCTCAGGAGACCGTTCAGCATGGTCCTCCTGTTCCAGTGCTCTATAACCAAGGCAGGAAACCCCGAACTCCCGATCCTCCCACCTCTATCCTAAGGGCTGGGATTATAGGCATGTTTCACCAGCTTTGAATCTTATAGTATATAGCTCCATTTTTTTTTTTGATTACACGTTTTCAGTTTTAAATGACACAGTAGAAGAATTATAAAATAATGTAAGACTGTTTGTTTACATTTGAAAAATACCGGAGCTATTAACATTTTGAAAGTGGCTAAAGCTTGTCCCAGTGCAGTGACCTTTCCATAATGGATATGAATTTCAGCCCAGCTTCCCCAGCAGAGCTGTTGGGTAATGGATTTACATGGCATGGTTCAGTGGCCCCCCCAGGGGCATTTAGAGAACTGTTTGTTGTAATGGTTTATGGAGTTTCGGAAATTAAAAATACTCATTTTTACTAGGTTTATTATTAATCTGTCTAAATCAGTGTTTACTCAAGAGAGAAAAAAAAAACCAACTGAGAGGTGCTTGAGCTATGAGAATAAAGAAACCATACTTGATGGCTCTCTTAGATTCTTTTACCTTTAATAACAACATTCAAAGCTAAGTGTAAATACCTGTCTCCCTAGTATGTGGGAAGTGCAGACAAGAGTATTAAAAATTCAAGGTCAGCCAGGTCTACTATGAGACCTTGTCTCAAAAAAAAAAAAAAAAAAAAGAAAAAGAAAATATTCAAAACAGCATTATGTGGACTGGAGAAGATGACTTAGTGGTTAAGGTGATTGTCTGTAAAGCCAAAGGACCCCAGTTCAGTTCCCCAGTACCCATGTAAACCAGATGCACAAGGGGCTGCATGTATCTGGAGTGCATTTACAGTGGCTGCAGGCCTTGGCACACCCATTCTCTCCCTCTCTCTCCCTCCCTCACTCTTTCTCTCTTTCTTATAAACAAATAAAATAAATAAAATGTATTCAAAACAGCATTATACAGGAGGAGGCTGGCAAATTGCTCCTGCAAGACAAAATAGTAAATATGTAAGGCTTGAAGCGGCAAGGTCTTTGTTGCTGTTACCTCCGCCAGCACAGCATGAAAGGCAGTTGATTCCCCTCCCATGTAAGCCAGATGCACAAGGTGGCTTGCGCACCTCCAGTTTGCAGTAGCTGGAATTGGGGGCGGGGCTGAGCAGTGCTGACTCAAGACTACCTGAGCAGGTTATCTGAGCCACCTCCACTCATCCCACACAAGGCCCCTCCCTCAGAGTGCAGTTTCCCTCCTCCCTTCCTTCACCCATTAGCATGAAGTTTCTTTGCCTTGAACTTCAGATCTCATGGTCTCCTCCTGGTGTCAAATAAAAATCTTGGGTCCAAAAAACTGTCTCAGTCCTCTAACTCTTGACCCGAACCTATATTATTTACATGTGACTTACACAGTCCTCTCTAGTTAATTCACTGTGGGTGCCTTGAAGGCCCAGCACACGTAAAACCTTCTCAGCAGTCACAGGACCTGCCTTCTGTGGAAAGCCCCAGGGCAGCCACTTCCTGTTGACAGGTGGAGACTGAGGATGCAGAGGTTGGCTGTGCACTGAGACTGCACACGATTCGGAGAGGAACACCCTCAGGAGATGGTTACAGTGGGGCTGGGGGGTTGGCCATAGCCCAAGGGCTGAGAGCTGTAAGAACCTGAGTCCTGCCAGGGTAGGAACATTGTGCAAGATAAGCTGGGGAGAAGCTAATGAAAGCGGCAAGAAAGCAAGCTATTCAGATGCAAATTGTTCTCCCCATAAGTGCTCTCCCTGGGTACTGAAGCCACATTCCCTTTTATATCCTCCTTTAGCGGCTGCTGGCACGGTGGGAACTAAGGATGGAAGTGCGGGAGCGAGCAGGTCAGACTGCGAAGAAGGAAGCTCACATCTGCTCTCGCCTTCCTCCTCTGGGGTAGACACAGTGTCTCTGCCGCCTTCTCTTTTATATGCTTAGTGTTGGGGGGGGGATCAAATACCAGGCAGCAGGTACCATGGCACATTACTGCCATAGTCAGCAAACAGTAGGGCGTTTAAAGTAAAGACAGTTATTAATGGGATTAAAGTAGTAATAAAACTTTATAGTGGTGTTTAATGGCTCCTTTGCAGACCATGAAACAAAGATACATGTCAACCTTCACGGGTGATGTGTTCCCTTTGTGTTGTGGTCCACAGCTTAACTTTTAGTCAAATGTCAAGAGATCACTTAGATTTCAAATGTCTGTGTGTGCATTTTATTGTTAAAGCCCACAGAATTCCAAACGTGTGAAAAGAGAGTCCCAAAGGAGCGATGACACAGCATTAGCATTTCTAATAGAAAGTCAGCCTGAGCTCTTCCCACTTGCAGATCTATAAATGAGTGACTGGGAGACCGCAGACATTTCATCTATGCAAACACCAAGCTGTGAATTTAATCCACTTTTCATCTCTGGGTATTTCTGTGACTACACATGAATGGCTGAATACATCACGGACCATTAGTTTTCCATCCCATTAACTCTTTCCCATAACTATTTTCATAATACCCCATAACCACCCCATAACCATCCTATAAGGTCCCATAACCACTGTATAACCATCCTATCACCATCTCATATCAACCCATAACCACCCAATGACCATCCTATGACCACCCCACAATCACCCCATGATCATCCCATGACCACTCCATGACCACCCCATAACTATCCCATAACCACCCCATGACTTTCCCATGACTATCCCATAACCACCCCATGACCATCCCATGGCCACTCCATGACCATCCCATAACTATCCCATGACCACCCCATGACCTTCCCATGACTATCCCATAACTGCCCCATAACCACCCAATGACCATCCCATAACCACCCCATGACCACTCCCCATAATAATCCAGGCTTTGTAGTTTGTTTCTCTCCCTCCTATCCTCCTAATCTCTCTCTCTTTCTCTATAGTGCTCAG
The DNA here is from genome assembly GCF_020740685.1 of Jaculus jaculus. NCBI lineage: Eukaryota > Metazoa > Chordata > Mammalia > Rodentia > Dipodidae > Jaculus > Jaculus jaculus. The sequence goes on from NC_059118.1 coordinate 3,709,222, forward strand.
AAGATTGCCTTTCTTCATGTAAGCATTATAAATTACAATTTTTGACTGAAGTAAAAATTATCTATCTAGACATAAAATACTATCACTAAATCCATGTGTGTGATTTCCATATGTAAAACTAAGTACAACTATGTCTATATGATGACATTCCGATATAGGGCAGAATTAAGTTGAGCACTATCTATGGTGAGATTATGGCTATATATTTTCCCTCTTAATGCTATCATGTATACTAAAACAAATAATGTGTTACATTTCGTTTGGTATAGATGGTAGGTTGGGATCTAATAATGATTTTTTTCCCCTTTGCAGCTTGTCAAGTTTAATCAGTAGGTAATCAGACACAGATGGTAAATGAAATTCAGAATTTTGCTCTCCACTTCCAAATTAGCATAATCAGTCTGAAGGCCTGAAGCAGTTTATAGTCTCTGTCAACAGACATGACTTTTGTTCCCATTTGCTTAGTCACTCACATATTTATTTATTTAAATATTTATTGAGAAGTGACTAATTTCAGGCACTCTTGTAGGCATTGGTTGCAAGCGTATAAAACAAAGCCCCGTCATAACTGTTTATAGTCTGGGTAAGAGAGACAGTTCTGTGTGGTGGAAAGGAGTCAGATGGAGACATGAGCAGTGATGCTGGGGTGGGGGCACGTGTGAGGTACTCTGTGCAGAGCGACTGGGGCATGTTCTGTTCTCAATATTACATTTGATCATAGACATGAGGGAGGGGGTGAGGAGGGTGATGCCAGTGTGCAGAAGTTAGGAGTTAAAAATGTTTTTATTAGCCGGGTGTGGTGGCACACACCTTTAATCCCCGCACTTGGGAGGCAGAGGTAGGAGGATTGCTGTGAGTTCGAGGCTACCCAGAGACTACATAGTGAATTCCAGGTCAGCCTGGGCTAGTGTGAGATCCTACCTCGAAAAACCAAAATAAATATATTTATGTATTTGAGAGAAAGAAGCTGACAGAAAGAATGCATGCATCAGGGTTTTTAGCCACTGCGAACAAACTCCCGTGCATGTGCTACTTTGTGCACCTGGCTTTATGAGGCTTTGCAGGCAAACGCCTTAACTGCTGAGCCATCTTTCCAGTTCAAAACTTGGTGTTTTTAATAGTTTGCAACATTCTAACCTGCACAGATAATTTCTAAGGCACTTAGACATCCTGCAGGAAGTTTCCTGTGGACAGGGTCTGCAGAGCGTGTTGTTAGCTGGCATCTGCAGGGTGTGTCCTCCTTGTCTCCTGGTCAGCATGAGGGGCAGAAAGGAAGCACTGTGTCACACTCAGTTGTATAGTGACAGACATGTTGTGCATATGATACGTTTGTTGACAGCTATGTGTTGGTCTCTTGTTGGCTTTTTAAATAATGTTTGTGCTCCCTGACCAAGAGGACGCACAGACGGCACCTTTGGTCATCGAGGCTGTCACCAAGCCGGAAGTCTTGTCCCACTCTACCCAGAGAGTTTTGTCACAATAACCTGATTTCTTAGGAGAGTTTTGAAATGAAATGGTGGATTGGTGAGAAAAGCATGACTGCTAGAAATTGAGGTTCTGTTTAGTTGACATCAACTCACAATTTTAATTTTGTCCTTTGAAAATGTAAGATTTCTTCTCAGGTCTGTTGTGACTATTCCATCTTTTTTTTTTTTTTTTTTAAATGAGGTGCGTGGTTGCCATCCCAGGACCTTCTTTAGTATTTGGATTTTTGAGTTGATTTTAACATTCTTGGGTGTTCATTTTATTACCATGTTTTATAGTTTGCTTACATTCTGTCAATGTTGTGTAGATTGTGTCAGAACTACATTTACAGATGGTGTAGAAGATTGTGGCTCAGGGAGAATTGTATGTCACACCGCTCAGATAAGCTCTTCTTAGATTAAAGTTAATAGATTTCAGCTCTTTTAGATAACATAGATTTCAACTCTCCTAGATAACAAAGAAAAGACAAATAGAATAGGAACAAGGGGAATTCTGGACCAGCCTGAACTTTGAGATCCCATTTGAAAAGAAAATTAATACATTTTTCTTTTGCCAGATAAATTAGAAAAAAAGAAAATGGATAACAGGAATAAAAACCCTCAAATTTAACCACTTTATGAAGAAGTTAAGGTTTCCTCTTCCTCCCTGTCCATTTTGTTGAAGTTTACCCAGCTGCAAGCCCACTCTATGTTTTGATGTCCTGTCCTCGGCTCCCAACACACAGGACAGTGGTGGCACTTTGCCAAGGATCTGCACGTTTGGAGGCTTGGCAGTGGGTTTAATTCAGACCTTTCTTCAGTATTATCTACTCTTGACTCCTGCCCAGGCCATGAGAAGAGAGAGTAGGCTACTGGGAGTGACCTTCAAGGGGAGGTCAGTGTCCTTCTATGAAGGACAACATCTCAACTCTCACTGTGCTATGGATCAAGACTCTTCGTGAGCTTTCCTAGAAAGAGTTTCTATCACTGAAAGTCCTTTTGGAAACCAGTGCTCGGGGCTGGAGAGATGGCTTAGCAACTAAGGCTCTTGCCAGCAAATCCAAAGGACTTAGGTTCGATTCCCCAAGACGCACCTTGTGTATGTACCTGGAGTTCATTTGCAGTAGCTAGGGGCCCTGGTGAGCCCATTCTTTCTCTGACTCTATCTGCCTTTCTCTCTCTCTCTTGAATAAATAAATACATATTTTTAAAAAGAAAAACAAAACAAAACTGTGGTGGTTTGATTCAGGTGTACCCCATAAACTTAGGTGTTCTGAATGCTAGGTTCCCAGCTGGTGGAGATTTGGGAATTAACGTCTCCTGCAGGGAGTGTATTGTTAGGGGCAGGCTTATGAGTGTTACAGCCAGTTTCCCCAAGCCAGTGTTTGGCACACTTTCTTATTGCTATTGTCCAGCTTATGTTAGCCAGGGGGTGATGCCTACCCTCTGCTCATGCCATCAGTTTCCCTGGCCATCAAGGAGCTTCCCCCTCAAGCTTGTAAGCCAAAATAAGCCTCTTTTTTTCCCCCACAAGCTGCTCTTGGTTGGGTGATTTCTACCAACTATGCGAACCTGACTGTAACAGTAAAGAAAACAAAAGAAAATCAAGTGCTCAATGCTCTATTACTGCCCTTTACTTACGAAGCCTGTCCCTTTGTGGTCTTTCTAGTTTCTCCTTTCTAGACATTCCATAGGAATAGAGTCCCACAGTGTTTGGTATTTACATCTGGCTGTGTCTTACTTAGCACTGAAGTTTTTGAGGTGTAATTGTTTGTAGCATGAATCAGTATTTTACTATTTTCTGCTTCCAATTCACCATGTAGCTAAGGCTGGCCTTGAACTTGAAGTTCATCCTTCCTGTATTCCTAAACCCTAGGTATATGCCCAGCTCTTAAGAAAATGTATTATAAGTATATATTTTTCTTTCTCTTTAATTTTGTTGCAAATTTAATAAAGTCCATTCATTTTTTAATGAGATGGGTAGGGGGAGAAAATTGGCATGCCAGGGCCTCCAGCCAGTGCAATTGAACTCCAAACCTGTGCGCCACCTTGTGTGCATGTGGGACCTTGTGTGCTTGCATCACCTTGTGCATCTGCCTTACGTGGGATCTGGAGAGTCGAACATGGGTCCTTAGGCTTCTCAGGCAAGTGCCTTAACCACTAAGCGATCTCTCCAGCCCCTCACTCATTTTTAAAAACAGAAATTCTCTGATGTTTTTTCCTTTTTAGTTTCATTGATTTCTGTTCTCATTGCTCTTGGTTCTTTTCTTCTATTTCCATTGGATTTAATGACTCTGTTCCTAGATCTACAAGGTGGATGTTTGTGGAATTGATTTTAAAGTTGCTTCTTTTGCAGTGTTTAACGATACAGATTCCTAGCTAGGCACTGTGGTGTCTTCATTATCACTCCTCTTGAAATACTGTCAAATGTCCCTTGTGACTTCTCTGGCACAAGTGCGTTATTTACCTTCCAAGAAAGACTTGGGGTTTAATGTGATTGATTCCTTGTTTTCAGTTATGTTGAAAGAGCACAACTCTGCCACATTTCAAGTTTGGAAGTTTACTGAGTCATTATTTTAGGCTGATGTAGTCTTTCTCGGGGGGCTTGTGGGTGCTTGGAAGATATATATTCTGAAGTTTTGGGGTTCTAGTACTCTGTAAAAGTCATCAACATCAAGGGGCTGAGCATGCCGTTCAAGGGATTTGTCTCAGAGAAAGAAGTGTTGAGTCTCCATTCATGAGTGGCTATTTCTCTTGTTAGTTATATTGGATTTTTGCTTATGTGTCTCCAAATTGTTATTTAGTGCTTATGTTTAAGACTGCTAGGTGCTTTTCATGAATTAACCCTTAAAATACTTTTTTTTTTCCAATCTGGCTTTATGTGAGTACTAGGGAATCAAACCCAGATCCATGAGGCTTTGCAAGCAAGTACCTTTAACCACTGAGCAATCTCTCCACCCCTCAAAACACTTTTTAAAATTGCATGTGTGTATCTTTGTGTGTGTATGGTGTGTGTGTGTGTGTGTGTGCGCGCGCGTGCGTGCGTGCACATGCCATGGCACATGTGTGGACAACCTTGGGATGTTTGACCCTGCCCCCATCCAGCTGCAGACAGATCTCCCTTGTTGCTTTTGCAGTGCTGCCTGCTGGCCCTAAGATTCCAGAGTCTCCTGGCTGGGTCTCATCAGTGTAGGCATGCTGAAATCACAGAAACGTACACCACCTCTGTCAGACTTTATATGAGTGCTGGTAGCTGAACTCTGACCAGCAGGCTTGTAAGCAACTGTGGTTAGTTGCTGAGCCATCTCACCAGCAGTTAAAACTGTTTTTAAAAGGTATCTGGTATAACATTTGATTTTATGTGTGAGCTCATATTTTAATACTCGTGTGTGTTCGCATTTTAGTGCCTATGTATGAATGCGTGTTTCTTTTTTAATTTTTATATTTTTTTATGTGAGAGAAAGAGAGGGAGAGAGACAAAGAGAGACAGAATGGGTACATCAGGGTCTCCAGCACTGCAATCAAACTCCAGACGCCTGTGCCCCCTTGTACACATGTGTTACATTGTGAGTTTGTGTCACTGTGCATCTGGCTTAATGGGACCTGGAAAGCCCAACATGAGTCCTTAGGCTTTGCAGGCAAACACCTTACCTGCTCAGCCATCTCTCCAGCCTGAGGTCATGTTAAAATACCAGTGTGTGAACTCACATTTTACTATGTGTGGAATACATTTTAGTTCCCATGTGTGAGCTCATATTTTAGTACCTGTATGTAAGCTCACGTTTTAGTTCCTGTGTGTGAGCTCACATTTTAGTACCTGTGTGCTTCTTCCAATCCAAGAACATGGGATGCTTTACATTTCCTAGTGTCTTCTGCAATTTCTCTCTTGAATGTTTAAAAAATTTTCATTGTAGAGATCCTTCACTTCTATAGTTAGGTTTATTCCAAGGTACTTTATTTATTTATTGTTGAGGCAATTGTGAATGGGAGTCATTCCCTGATGTCATACTCAGCATGTTTCTTGTTAGTATAGAGGTAGTCTATTGATTTCTGTGTGTTTATTTTGTGTTCTGCTACATTGCTAAAAGTGTCTATCAGCTCTAATAGTTTGCTGGTAGTATTTAGGGTACTTTATATATATAATCATATCATCTTCAAATAATGATACTTTAATCTTTTAATCTTTTCCTTTTCAATTTATATCCCTTTTATGTGTGTCTCTTGCCTTATTGCTATAGCTAAGACTTCTACTACTATCTTAAATAAAAATGGGAACAATGGACACCCTTGTCTTGTTCCTGATTTTAGTGGGAAAGCTTCAAGTTTTTCCCCATTTAGTATTATGTTGGCTATAAGTTTGTCATAAATTGCTTTTATTATGTTGAGATATGTTCCTTCTATTCCCTGTTTATTTAGGACTTTTACCATGAAGAGATGCTGGACTTTGTCAAATGCCTTTTCTGCATCTATTGAGATGATCATGTGTTTTTTGCTTTCAGTCCATTTATATGGTGTATTACATTTTATCAGTTTGCATATGTTGAACCATCCCTGCATCTATGGATAAAACCTATTTGGACAGGGTGAATAATCTTTTTGATATATTCTTATATTCTGTTTGTTAGTATTTTGTTGAGAATTTTTTGCATTTATGTTCATGAGGGAGATTGGTCTGTAATTTACTTTTTTTGTTCTGTCTTTATCTAGTTTTGGTATCAGGCTTTGTAGAAGGAGTTTGGTAGTATTCCCTTCCTTTTCTATTTTATGGGAAAGTTTGAGAAGTAGGAGTGTTAGTTCTTTGCTGAAGGTCTGGTAGAATTCACTTGGGAATCCATCTGAGCCTATACTTGTTTTAGTTGAGAGATTTACTTAGTTAGTTAATTTGAGACATACTGTGAGATGCAAATAGAGAGAATAGGTGTGTCAGGGCCTCCAGCCACTGAAAATGCATGAGTCACTTTGTGCATCTGGCTTAAGTGGGTCTTGGGGAATTGAACCTGGGTCTTTAGGCCAAGCTATCTCTAGTCCTAGTTGGGAGATTTGTTTTTAATCACTGTTTTTATCTCCATGCTTTTTATAGGTCTGTTTAAATGGTTTATCTCATGCTGACTTGATTTTGGTAGGTCATATAAATCAAGGAAATCATCCATTACTTTCAGATCTTCAAACTTAGTGGAGTACATGTTCTTAAAGTGTGTCCTCATGATTTTCTGAATTTCATTGGCATCTGTTGTAATGGTGCCTTTTTCATCTCTAATTTTATTCATTTTTGTTCTTCTCTCTTTCTTTTAGTCAGATTTACTAAGGGTTTATTAATCTTGTTCATCTTTTCAAAGAACCAACTCATTTCATTGATTCTTTGGTTTTTATTTTTTTGTTTATTTTTATTTATTTATTTGAGAGTGACAGAGAAAGAGGCAGAGAGAGAGAGAGAGAATGGGCGCATGAGGGCCTCCAGCCACTGTAAATGAACTCCAGATGTGTGTGCCTCTTGTGTATCTGGCTAACATGGGTCCTGGGGAGCGAGCCTTGAAACAGCGTCCTTAGGCTTCACAGGCAAGTGCTTAGCCACCAAGCCATCTCTCCAGCCCCATCTTTGGGTTTTTTGTGTGTTTGTTTTTTATTTCATTAATTTCTGCCCTAATCTTTATTATTTCTTCCTGTCTACTGATTTTTGGTTTGTCTTGTTCTTCTTTTTCCAAGTCCTTAAGGTGAAGCATTAAGTTGTTTACTTGTGACCTTTCTAATTTCTTAATACAGGTATTTACAGCTATAAACTTCCCACTTAGGACTGCCTTCATTGTGTCCCAAAGATTTTTGTATGTTGTATGTTCATTATAATTTGATTCTGTGATTTTAAAAAAAATTTCCTTCTTGACTTCTTCACTGACCCATTCATCATTCTGTAGTGTGCTGTTTAGTTTCAATGATTAAGGTTAGTATTCAGGTTAGAAAGAAGGAATTCCCACATCGTATCATTCTGCTTCCACTTGTTAAAAATTTTTTTGTTATTTTCATTTATTTGAGAGTGACAGAGAGAGAAAGAGGGTTTGTTAGTAAGTGTCATTGAATGTTTTTTGGTTTGTTTGTTTGTTTTTCCAAGATATGGTCTTGCTCTAACCCAAGGTAACCCAGAATTCACTATTTAGTCTCAGGGTGGCCTCAAACTTACGGTGATCCTCCTACCTCTGCCTCCCAAGTGCTGGGATTAAAGGCATGTGCCACCACACCCAGCTCATTGGAAAATTCTAGCTCTGTATTTAATAATGTAAAAAGTAAGAAGGAGACAGTTTTGCCTACATTATCAGTAGAAGTGAAATAGGATGGCATTTTGAATCTTTGGGTTTTTTGGGGGGGTTACTAAGGCTGACGCAAGGTCTTGCACTTGCCAAACAAGCACTCAACCACTAAGCTACAACCCCAGCCCAAGATGTCTTAAGGGGGCAGTGAGGCCAGTTGACTGTTTCCATAGGGACTGAGAGAGTGGCCTGCTTGACTAATGACAGAGGAGGGGAAAGCAGAGACAAAAAAACAAGGCAGTGGGCACCTCCAGGGAGGGGTTTGAGGAGGCAGAAGAGACTGACGTGGAGCTGCGCTGGAAGGAGAGGCTCCTGCTCTGGGGCCTGAGGGGGAACGAGCGGAGTGTGCCACTCGGCTCCGCGCCCTCCCCGCCTGCTGCCCCACTGCCCTGTGCAGGTGTGCACAGCCACGCTGCCCTTGTGCTCACCCCTGCCTCGCTCTCAGCTCAGGCACCCGAAACTTTCCCCAAGGGACCCAGCCTTGAGAAAGGGTCAGCGTGCAGGAAGTTTCTCTAGCATTGTGGGGACTCAAATGTGGGGACTCACCATTTGCAAGTTAATGTTCCAGCCACAATTTCAAAATGCTTAAAGTGCTGTCAATCATTCATTTTAATTTTTTAGAAGATGTAAAATATCTGTACCTTTTCTGATTACAAAAGCTATGAATATTCATTATACAAATTTAAATAGTGCAGAAGTTTATGAAGGTAAAAGTGAGTCACCTCTAGAGGTGACCTGAGCTTTGGCGTGTGTAGAGCTTACCAAGCATCTCTAGAGGTGAGGAAGAGCCCGGGGCTGAGCTGGCTTGCCTGGGCTCATGCCTTTCTTCCAGCCCTCTGCCCAGCCTGCCCTCTCCCCTCACTGTGACTGAGTGGAAGGGCGAAGGCGTGGTGCAGTGACGTGTGCACACATCATGAAACCGCAGAGTGTGTGCAGTGGGAACCGTTTGCTGGCGAAAGTTACACTCGAGTGCTGACAAGTAACGTGTGGGCTGGAGGGACAGCTTAGCAGTTAAGGCGCTTGCCTGCAAAGCCAAAGGTCCTCAGTTTGATTACCCAGAACCCACGTAAACCAGAAGCATAAGGTGGCACATGTGTCTGGAGTTCGTTTGCAATGGTTGGAGGCCCTAGCACAGCTGTTCTCTCTCTCTCTCTCTCTCTCTGTGCCTCTTTCTCACTCAAATAAATAAATTAATTAAATTTTAAAAAGGTAACATGTATGCTGAAAAGTAACACTGGATCATCAGGCTTTGTCTCCTAATCTTCTATGTCTTTGGTGTATTTCTGTAAGCATAACTAATTCTACTTCATTCTTAGAGGGTTTCCAGGCTCCTCTTTCATGCCCCTCCCCAGGTGGGCTTCCTCAGTGTTAAGATGAGCACTTGGATTTCTCTGGTAAACAGCTCCTCTCCTATACTGACAAATTATTGGGCTGTCTTTTCCTCAGCAAGTTATACAAACTCTGCATATTGCGGATATAAACACCTTATCCCTTGTTGAAGATATGTGAGCTAAATTTACTGAGGCTGTTGTAATGTAGTGCTTCTTAACTTGTGTGTATGTGTGTGTGTGGGTGCATGTATGTGTGCTAGTCCACATGCAGGAATTTACCCCTAAGAGTTTTGTTAAATTGTGAAGTAGTTACACCACCACTACTAATTCCTGCTGGAATTAAAATCTCACTGTGTCAGTTACTTTCTCATTGCTGTGAATAAATTCATGACCAGAGGCATCATAAAGAAGGAAAGGGCTTATTTTGGGTTTGCAGTTTCGAGGAGAAGCTTCATGGCAGGAAGGTGTGGTGGCAGGAGTGGGATGAGAGCTGGTCACATGGTCAGGCAGGAGGCAGAGGACGAAGAGGAGCTGGGGTTGGGCTCTAAGATCTCAAGACCTGCCTCCAGGGAGCTGCTTCCTCCAGCAAGGCTCCACCTCCATAAAGCTCCACAACCTTCCCAAATAGTGCCACCTGCTGGGGGCCAGGTGTCCCAAACCTTGAGCCTGCTGGAGGCATTTTATTTAATTTTTATTTATTTGCAAGCAGAGAGATATATATCAGAGAATAGGCATGCCAGGGCCTCCAGCATCTGCAAATGAATTCCAGATGCATATGCTAATTTGTGCATCTGGCTGTATGTGGGTACTGGGGAACTGAACTTGGGGTCATTAAGCTTTGCAGTCAAATGCCTTAACCTCAGAGCCATCTCTCCAGTCGTGCTGGAGGCATTTTACTTTCAAATCAGAGTAGTCATTTTTCATTTTCTTGTTTATATTATACCTCATGAGTTCATATATCAATTCCTATTATTTATATCTGGACTCTGTCTTATCCCATTGGTGTAGCTTTTAATTCTTACATTGGAATCAGAATATTTTAACTGTTGTTTTGGAATGTAGGTTGTTATTGGATGGGGCAGGGATTTAACATTATTTTTAACTTACCTAACTATTCTCATGTACTTTATACATTCAAAGAAACCTTAAATTCTATTTATGTTCTCTAGAAACATTAATTCCATGTCTGTTTGGATTCTGTTTGTATCTTACCAATACTCTCCATGGAAGCTTTTAAGCCTTTTCTCCTTATTCAAGTCTCATTTTACATCTGTCTATAATGTGTTGTATTTTTCTTTACAGAGGTCTTACACTTAGCCAATGTATTCCTAACAAAAGTGTGTGTAATTTAATCATGAAAGGGATTTCAAAAATATTTATTTATAAGCAGAGATAGAAGAAAAAGAGAGAGAGAGAGAATATATGGGTGAGCCAGGGCCTCCAGCTGCTGCAATGAACTCCAGATGCATGTGCCACTGTGCATCTGGCTTTATATGGGTACTGGGGAATTGAACCCTGGTCATTATGGTTTACACATAAACACCTTAACTGCTGAATCAACTCTCCAGCCTATGAAAGGGATTTTTAAAAATAATCAAAGTTTTCCTAGATAATGTCTTATTAAGGAAACTTTACTTACTGTTGGTAATAGTCATTTCTTCTTATATCTTGTGGGCTCATAATTACATTGTCTATAAATAATGATAATTTAAAATACTTGTTTATGGTAGTTTCCTATAAAATGGGGTCAGGAGAGAGGGCGTCCTTTCTGGTTCCTCACTCCAGTGCCCCGAGGAGGGACTGCAGTATGAAATTCAGTGGCCAGATGTGCGTGTGTTCATAGAACTCTGGCCTACGGCCTCTGTAGCAGCAGGCCCAGGGAACCAAGGAACTCACATTGGTCAGGGCTTGGCCAGGGACTCTCAGCTTCTCTGAGTTTGAAAGCCTCAGGCTGCACCGCAGAAACAGAAAGCCAGATAAGTGCCCCTGACTGGAAAGAAGGTGTTCTGCTTCCTGACAGCCACCAGCCTCGAGCGTCCAGTCAGATAGCTGAGCCTCCCTGGCTGGCTCAGTGCTCTGCGTTTCCTGCCTGTCTTGAGCCTCTGCTCCCAAAACCCCTCCATGTTGCCTCTGCTTGTTTCCATTGGGTGACTGACTGAGCTGTCTTGATTCCCACACAGCTGTGAAGAGTCATGTTCAGTGATGAGTTTTCCAATAAACAGCCACACGTGTGTGGCCCAGGCTCTCCTCTGGTCATGTTGAATCACCAGGTACCTGGCTGAGCGTCAGGGGCTGTGCAGAGATGAGATGACCCAGGAATCCACATAAACACAGATTTTCTGCTCTTGAGAGTTGATGGCTGAGTAGGAAGATGGAGATTTGTCATAAAAGTGCACATGACTGTGGGCTGTAGTGGGAAGAGCTCTGGGAAACTGAGGAGTGGCCAGGGAGGACACCAGAGAGCAGCGTGCCTTGTTAGCCAAGAATAGCAGCTTCCAGATGGTCAGGAGTGTGACGGATGAGCCACCCACGCAGAGGCCAAGGAAGGGTCGCTGGCTCTGCATGCTTAGCCTGTTCCCACATTTCCTTTCCTGCAGCTTCAGCTCCATTTATATCTCAGGGCACGTGTAGGAGTCTCCTTATGACTTGGATTGGTTCACTGTGGTTCATATTCTTCAGTCCTTTCCCCTGTTACTTCTTTCCTGCACCCAAAACAAAGTGAAATGCATTCCTTGTCTGTGGTTAGCGTTCACTGAATATCTGATACTGCGTGAACTAACAGCCTCTGTGCGTGTGGTGCCTGGTAATTACTGCTGTAGAAGGTGCCACTGTGGCAGAGCACTGTTTTGGGGCAGTGGGTGGGCTGCACAGTGTGAAAATATTTCAGTGAAGTAGGTTTGTTTTTAAGGGTAGACTAGAGCTGGGCATGGTGGCTCATGTCTTTAATCCCAGCACTTGGGAGGAAGATGGCTGTGAGTTTGAGGCCAATCTGAGTCTACATAGTGAATTTCAGGTCAGCCTGGGCTAGAGTGAGACCCTACCTCAAAAGAAAAAAGAAAAAAATTAAGATGCAAATCCATGAAATGGCATAAAGTGTGCTAGAAGCCAGGTGTGGTGGCTCACGCCTTTAATCCCAGCGCCAAGGGGCAGAGGTAGGAGGATCGCTGTGAGTTTGAGGCCACCCTGACTGTATACTGAATTCCAGATTAGCCTGGGCAAGAGCAAGAAGAGTAGAATAGAATACCTTGGTGCTGTGGAGGTTGCCTATCACATTTTACCTACATTTTCCTTTTTTTGGGCCTTCTCCCTTTTTTGTGTGTGTGCGTGGCAAGTGGGGAGTCTGTATGTACACGTGAGGAGGCAGAAGAAAACATAGGGTATTATCCCATCAGCTCTTGTGTTTTTCTGAAACACCGTCTCTCAGTGGCCTGGAACTGTAAAATATGCTAGACGAGCTGGTCAGCAAACTCAGGGCTCCTCTTGTCTCCCCCAACCCAGTACTGGGGTTATAAGTATGCACCAGTACACCCAGCACTTTACATGGGCCTGGGATCTAACTCACATCCTCATGCTTGCAAGGCAGGCTCATTAAAAGCTGAGCTATTTTCCAAGCCCCATGAGGCCCTTATATATATTATGTATATCTACCATACTGGAAGGATTCTACCTGAGTCCCCTTTTCCCTTTTCATCCTAGTTACATTTTACCACACACGTTCACACTCTAGACTTGCAAGATACACCCATTTTCCTTTCTCTAGTTTTCCAGTTATTTCAGTTGCAGGAAAGGAGTCCTGCAGAGCTGCAGCATGCACCATCGGCCGTGGAATTGGGAAAGCTGTCGATCCTCCTTAGCCCCAGTATCATCTTCTGTTAAGTCATGAGGGATGTAGCACACAGCTTCAGGTTTGCTGAGATGAACTTCCAGACCAGGCACAGTTATGGAGGAAGGGATTTATTGAAGCTTATAGATCCAGGGGGAGTTCCATAATTGCAGGATAAGCTAGCCTGCCTTCACAGGACCAAGCAGAGAGAGAGAGAAGCACAAGCCAAAAATCAAAAGCCACACAGCACAGCACACTTCAGGAACTCCAGCTAGGCGCACTTGGCATATCTTTAGACTGAAATCTGAAACCCACCGCCACACCTTAAGATCTTCCCAGTGACACTGCCTCCAGCCAGGCGATTGCAGATGCAAAATACAAACTAATAAAACACTGATTATATTGGGGTCCATCTATTCAAACTACCACATTCTGCCCCTGACCCCAATAGATTTATAACCATCACACATTATAAATTATACTCAGTTTGGTTTCAAAGGTCCCCACAGCCTTGACCAATTTAAGATAGTGAGTCCTGTAAAATTAAACAAGTTGAATACTTCCAACATATAAAGGCACAGAGTAAACATTTTCAACTGGTATAAGACATAGCAAGGAGAGACTAAAGCAATGCAAACTGCACCACCATCAAACAAACATCAAACTTTGGCATTTCAACTCCAATACAACCAGAGACTGACAGTCTCCAAATTTTCCAATTTCACCCCTCCAGCTGGCCAAGGAACACTTCCATCCTAGGCCAACAGTGCCCTCTGTTGTAGCCCCTGCATAGTCCTGGTATATCCAAAATATCTTCAGGTCTTCATGCAGACCACAATCCATCTTCCAAAGGCTCTTTTAGCCTATCAGGGCATCAGGCCCTGCCTTATGCCTCATCTCAGCAGTGGCTCCGGGAACCGTGTGCAATTCATGACCACTCCTCACATTTTTCCCACTTCTGAAACCAATATCAGGTGTACAGGACACAGCCATATTCTTAATTCAGGGACAAAATAAATCCTAACATTGAAAAGCATGTATGTTCTCTAGTCAACTCTTTCCAAAACAGTTTGCATTTTTATGATAGTCTTTCCTCAGACATCCTTTCCATTGTTTCAATGTAAAGCAGTTGGGCCATCTTCCTTAAGATTGCTAATGTGTTTGACAATAGCAGGTCAAGTAACCTAAGACCATTCTCAATGACTGTAATTTTAACTTGTTTGAGGTTTTCCAATTTAAAAATCTTAAATCTCTGTCCAGCATCTTTAGCCAAGCACATCAGTCCATTACAGATTTCACATTGATCATACTCTCTGGACCTGGGCAGCAGAATGCAGCCAGCCCTTATGTCAGTATCCCAGTTCCAACAAAGTTCTCTGCAGTCCTTCTTTCCCCTTAGAAAGTTCGTAAGCCAAGCCTCGAAGTTCAATACTGTCTTCACTTAGTATTCTCAAACTCTCATCAGAGTAGTCCATAAAACTTGGCTTACCACTCCAGAAGGCATCTTCAGTTGTGAGCACTAAGTCCATGCCCATTCCCCCAAAACAAAAATTTCAAAAGACTAACATCCACATGGTGAGGTTCATCTCAGTCCACTCCTCAGTACCAAGTTCTGTAGCAGACAGCTTTAGGTTCACTGAGATGAACTTCCAGATCAGGCACAGTTATGGAAGAAGGGCTTTATTGAAGCTTACAGGTCTAGAGGAAGTTCCATAATGGCAGAAGAAGCTGGCCTGCCTTTACAGGTCCAAGCAGAGAGAGAGAGAAGCACAAGCCAAAAGCCAAAAGCCACATAGCACAGCACACTTCAGGAACTCCAGCTAGGCACATTTTGCATATCTTTAGATTGAAATCTGAAACCCACCACCACACCTTAAGATCTACCCAGTGATACCACCTCCAGCCAGGTGGCTGCAGATGCAAACTACAAACTAATAAAACACTGAATATATTGAGGGCCATCTATTCAAACTACCACAAGGGATGTGGAACAGATGTCAGTCAGGTACTGAGGACAGTGATGGATGTTTGGTAACAACCATGACAGATATCAGTCAGGCACTGAGGACAGTGAAGGATGGATGGTCACAACCATGACAGACATCAGTCAGGCACTGAGGACAGTGATGGACGGATAGTCACAACCACATAGATTTTGGTGTTCTAGTTTCCCTGCACAGGGTTGTTCATGTCACATTTCAGGTTTAGAGTATTGGCTGATAAATGATAGTTACAGTTTGTTATGATACATCTTTATTGAAAATGCATGAAAGTAATTTTCCGTGTAGTGTGAGTAGGTTTACAGCTAAATGTATGAATCATTATCACATATAATTTCACATGGTTGTGCTTCTCCATTTTTGAATTAGCAGTGCTGTCATTTGGATCTTGAATTTTTCCCAAAGGCCATCTATTGAAAGCCTGGTCCCACCTGTGGCTCTATGGAGAGACTGTGGAGCCCGTGAAAAGTGGGCCCAGGGGAGGAAGCAGAGTGGTGGTGCCTGCCCGTGGACAGGGATGTGAGGACTCCTCCTCCTCACAGTGTCTTTCCTTTCCGGCCACCACAACATGAACAGCCTGCTCTGTGCTCCCACCGGGATGTTCTGCGCTACCACAGGCCCATGAACCAAGACCTTTGTGAGCCAAAATAAACCGTGTCCACTTTCAGTGGCTAGTTACTGGTTGACTAGTGCAAGATGGAGGCTCAGTAACCCAGTCTCTGTGAGGTGGTAGAGGTCAGGGATCAGGACGTGCATCTCAGGCTCCCAGGCCACCATGCTTTCTTTGCTATGACTTGAACAATCTACCTTCATCCCATTTTGGACAGCTCAAATTAAGGAATTAAAAACCCCTCCTGACAAACAATGTGCTGGGCATTAAGTGGCTCAGTGTTACCACACGGGCTCTGTAAGTTCCTGGTCCATCCATTGATGTCAGGTCAGAGTGTGTCTGCTCCTGGCAGTAGTGCCTCTCGGTGAGACAGACAACAGCCTAAGCCACTGCAAGTATGTTTGCTCCTTCTGGTGTTCATTAGCTCTGTGTCTGAGAGAAACCAACAGAGGTGTCTTTTGGCTCATGGTTTCAGGGGTTTGGCCCATGGTGTCCTGGTGCCATAGCTTCTGGGCCTGCAGTGAGACCATGCTTCCTGGTGGATGGATGCTGCTTGTCTCGTGGCATACAGGAGTGGGGGTAGAGGAGGAGTGAGAGAGAAAGAATATGTGAGACATCAGGACAAAATATACCCTTCAAGGGCATGTCTCCCTCTCGATAGTCCATTCAGCTACAAACTAATGAGTGAGTCCATTGATGTACTTACAGGCCTGTGACACACTCCTTTCTCCAGGCCCAAGAGTTGCTGCACTGGGGACTAAGTTCAACACACTTGTCTTCAAGAGGCGTTTTGTATACAAGTCACGCTACCTTGTACCAGTTTCCTGTTGCCATAGTAATAAGGAGATGAATGTAGTAGCTGAAACAACACAGGTGGTTCTCTGTACTTCTGGAGGCCAAAGTCTGAAGTTAAGGTATTGGACAGACACTCTTTCTGGAGGCTCCCGTTTCCTTTCCTTGAAAACCAAGCTTTGGAGCTTCTAGCAGCATCTGCATTCCTTAGCCATGGTGCAGTTTTTAGCATCTGTTATCATGGCCTCTAAGGCTTCCTGATCTCTTGCCTCTCTCATTAGACCCTAGGAATCATTGCATCCACGTGGATAACAGAATATTTTCCCATGGCAAGATCCTTGCTTTAATCATGTTTGTCCAATCTCTTTTGCCATATCTGCCCACAGTAACAGTGTCCCAACAATAGGATGTGGAAACTTTGATGGAGGTATGTGCACGGTGAAGCTGGAATAGCAGAGATGAGAGCTACACTGAAATGCCTCAGCACATTGAAGTTCACTCGTGCCTGGGCATGTGTTTGTGCGGGGGCCTTTGTTGATTATGGGCAGCACTCCTTGTTCTTTGGCTGGAAGACGCTGAGTGTTCTTGGATTCCACAGGGCACTAGTGCTTCCATTTATCTTGTCAGTGTGTTTAAGATGGACAGTGCCACATTCACCTCCACTCTTAAAAACAGAGATAAAACAACAGATAGGCTACTTGAGACCAGCCTCTACATAGAACATTCTAGACCAGACAAGGCTGCATAGTGAGACCTGTGAAATAAAAACAACAGAGGGTGGGGGGGGGGCAGAGCGAGGAAGAAAACAAGAAAGGAGAAGGGAGAGAAAGGAAGGAGAAGAGAGAGAAGCAATAGAGAAGCACAGACATGAAAGTGAGCTTTGACCTCTGACTTGTTGTGCTCTGTCCTTGGTGGTCAAGCATTGATCATTTTAGGAATGAATGACTTCCCACATTGAGTCTTGCAGATGCCTTATGATCTCCTTCCAGGCAGCCTATTGAGTGGGAATGAATGAACCTAGTAGAAGTGACCATACATTTGCATGGTAGAAATGTAAAGTTACCCAGAAGCGAGTTTCTGTTTGGGGAGTTCTGTTTTGTACTTAGAGTGTGTATTCAGAAACACAAAGTGCTTTACAAAGCCTGAAGTTCAAAATGTGCTCCTACAGTAAGCTCTCCACTGCCGCAGGTTTTGAAAACGTAACAATACAATAAGGACACAGTGACCGGAGCCAGGGTCAGCTCATGCACATTAATGTTCCCAGAACATTAAGCACTTGAAAATTACTTGTGAGGAGAACTCCTTCAGGGATTTGCTTATAATTAACACAAAATAATGCTCAAAGGTTTTTAATGAGTTAGTTATAATAAATGCAAACTAATTCTTGGATTCTTAGACTTAATGAATGTTAGTTTCTTGTAGAGATGTTGAGATGGAATTAAGAAGTTATTATGGGGCTGAAGGGATGCTTAGCAGTTAAGGAGTTTGCCTGCAAAGCCAAAGGACCCAGGTTTGAATCTCCAGGACCTACGTTAGCCAGATGCACAAGAGGGCTCATGTGTCTAGAGTTTGTTTGCAGTGGCTGAAGGCCCTGGTGTGTTCATTCTCTCTCTCCTTCTTTCTTTGTCAAATAAATAAATAAATAACATTTTAAAAATTAAAAAAGAAATTATCATGGTGACACACAACCTGAAGGCTGGGAAATGCCATGAATGCTTCCCACATTCCTTTATGTAGAACCTCTGAGGGAGATGGCAAAGGACCCGTGTGTGGCATCCCCTTCAGAATTATGTAGGCCACATAGAGGGTTGCTTTTACTACACTTCCGGTACTGACTGGTTGGGAACAAGGCTGGCGGTGTGGCTTTCCCTGTATTTTTGCCTTAGTGTTAAGACTTCAGTCTTAAGTCTCAACATATTTATGCAAGAAGTCTCTTCCTTTTGAGTAGATGTGTATTAGCCAGAATCAATGAAAAGAAGCACAAGGCATATGAAGGACAAAGCGCTTCCCCAGGGTCTGCAGCAGAGCTCCCCAGGCACAGGGAGCTCTGGCACCTCCAGTAGAGTCTAGTGGAGAGAACAGGAGGGGAGGGGAGGACACAGGGGAGGGGAGGGGAGAAGGGGAGAGGAGAGGAACCAGGTTCATTCCTTGGGCTGCAGGCCTGTCCATGTGGAACTGCTGCTGTTTTCCACAGAGGATATAAGCGGAAAGCACCTCACACCCCTCCCCACCAGGGTTCTGGTTCCTGGGCCATTGTCACTGTGGTGAGTGAGCTCAGCTTCACAGTAAATACCCTCAAGGGTCACTATCTCCTTATGACTTGTCTGTAAAGAATGAAGACAGCGAGACAGGGGACTGCTAGCTGGTTCCCTTGCCCACAAAAGGTTTTTAGTTTCTAGACCCCATTCTAGGCTCCTGAGCTGACTCTGGGTTTGAAGTGTGGAAGTTGACATTTGAATGACTTCTTCAAGTTGGGAACACTAAGGAGCCGTTGCATGCGTGCCATGGGAGTGCAGCTGCAGGTCCACGTGGCACTTAATCACATCATTTTTATTCTGGTCATGAGAGATTTTCCCATCTTCTTTGCCCACCCTCAGGACTCGTCAGTCCCATGTGTAACCTGTTCACTGAAACCGCCACCCTGTACTTGGATGTGGACAAGAGGAACAACAACGAGATGGCAGCCACCCTGCTGGTCTCCCTGCTTGACATCCTGCACGCCATGCTGATGTACACATCGAGCATCGTCCGGCTGGCTCTGCAGGTAAGCCAGCTCACTTCCCGTGCCTTGAGCAGGTGGGCTGATGCCATTCTAGCCCTTTATTCCCTCCTTCCTAATCTTTCTATCTATGTCTTCCTTTTTCCAAGGACACATTCTAGAGAGGTGACATGCCAAAAGTCACCTCAGGGAGAGCACTGCTGAGAACAAAGACAGAAGCAGTCTCCAGGGAAGGCAGGGCCCACTGACCCAAGACTGAGTGGGCATCCCTGGGAGGACAGTCCTGTCTGAGCAGAGCCTCCTGCTCTGTGAGGAGAGCCTCTGCCCTCAGCCTTGGCACCTCCTGGGCTTCACTAAGTGATGCATGGACTTCTGCATCCAGAAATGGCTCTCCAGCCCACCCTCTGCAGAAAGGCTTAGCTTGCTAGGAGTTTAGGGCTGAAAGCTTATACATACATGTAGTACACGTGTTTTAGTACTGTATTAACTACTGTTCATTTCTGTGACAAAATATTTCAAAAAAAAAAGAAACTCAAGGAAGGAAGATTTTGTTTTGGTTCACAGTCAGGGATACAGTCCGTCCTGGCAAGGGAGGGCAAGATGATGCCAGTGTGAGGCGCCTGCTCACATTGTGTCTTCAGTCAGGAAGCCAGAAGAGATGAATGTGGGTGCTCAGCTTTCTTTCCCTTCCCCCGTTTTTATTCAGTGTGGACTAAAAAACAGCCCATGGAATAGTGTTGACCATGATAAGAGTGGGTCTTCCCTCAGCTAATCCTCTCTGTAAGTTCCATCACAGACACACTCAGAGCTGGGTCTCTTAGCTGACTTCAGTTAAACTGAAGATTAAATATCAAAAATGCATGTGGGGTAGGGGTGGGTGCATCCATACATGCCATGTAAACTCATTGATTTACATCCTATTGTGAAGGTGTGGTGGTTTGAATGTATACCCCCTCCCATAGACTCAGGAGTATCTAAGCTTGGAAAGAAGCAAACAGTGAAAGTGGACTGTATTGCTCCCTGGACAAGGGAACTGAAGCATAGCCAGGAATGAAACTCTAGACTTTGGTCAGCCTCTACCTTTCCTCACCATGGTTAATTCTGTCTGGTCCACTGCTAGCCACTCGGGTGTTCAGCTTGTTTCATAGGGTTTAGGAAGTAAGCCCATGATCCTCTCAAAGGTGTGGTAGATACTGAGTGCTTAACAGAGACCGTAACCAGCAGGTCAGCATGGCCTTGGCTTTATTGCTCAGTCATAATTCTGACAGGAGAGCATCGTGAAGTTCTTGTAGAACCCTAAGATATGTCTTTCTCTGGTCCTTTTCTCTGTCCCTGTATGTCTCTCCTCAGATAACATGGCTTCCCTTGTCATACCTGATGTAATTCTTCAAGATAGGAATGGTAGTTACACTCTCAGAACACCACGGTAAAATAGTACTCATTATGATCATGTTGTGTAGATTAAAGGAAAGCATCTGAAGTTTAAAAACCCTAGGATAATAGAAGTGTCCTTTGGTTGCAAGTGATTAGGTTGATAGGATATTCAGGGATTTTAAAATCAAAGTTCCTTAAGATAAAATAATATCCTACAATACAATTTCCTATTTTCTTTTGGTTGGCTAGTGTGTCATCTTATCACTTACATTTAAAATTCTTTTCATGTTCCTCAAGGCCACAAAGTAATTTATTGTTTCCATGTTTCTCAATTCTCTCCCATGTGGCTTTCCTTGACTTCCACCTTGATCTGTAATTCCTGGTATTGGAGTCCTTAAATATGAGTTGAGGGATCAAGCTGCCATCTTCTGAGTGAAAAGTGCTCCCCACAGCCACACGTCCCCCATCATTCATACCGCACCCGACACCGCCCATGCACTGAGGGGGAAGTGCTCCCCGCAGCCACACGTCCCCTGTCACTCACACAGCACCCACACCACCCACGCACTGAGGGGGAAGTGCTCCCCACAGCCACACATCCCCTGTCACTCACACAGCACCCACACCGCCCATGCACTGAGGGGGAAGTGCTCCCCACAGCCACACGTCCCCCGTCACTCACACAGCACCCACACCGCCCATGCACTGAGGGGGAAGTGCTCCCCACAGCCATACGTCCCCTGTCACTCACACAGCTCCCACACCGCCCACGCACTGAGGGGGAAGTGCTCCCCACAGCCATACGTCCCCTGTCACTCACACAGCACCCACACCGCCCATGCACTGAGGGGGAAGTGCTCCCCACAGCCACACGTCCCCCGTCACTCACACAGCACCCACACCGCCCATGCACTGAGGGGGAAGTGCTCCCCACAGCCACACGTCCCCCGTCACTCACACAGCACCCACACCGCCCATGCACTGAGGGGGAAGTGCTCCCCACAGCCACACGTCCCCCGTCACTCACACAGCACCCACACCGCCCATGCACTGAGGGGGAAGTGCTCCCCGCAGCCACACGTCCCCCGTCACTCACACAGCACCCACACCGCCTATGCACTGAGGGGGAAGTGCTCCCCACAGCCACACGTCCCCCGTCACTCACACAGCACCCACACCGCCCATGCACTGAGGGGGAAGTGCTCCCCACAGCCACACGTCCCCTGTCACTCACACAGCACCCACACCGCCCATGCACTGAGGGGGAAGTGCTCCCCGCAGCCACACGTCCCCCGTCACTCACACAGCACCCACACCGCCCATGCACTGAGGGGGAAGTGCTCCCCACAGCCACACGTCCCCCGTCACTCACACAGCACCCACACCGCCCATGCACTGCGGGGGAAGTGCTCCCGGCAGCCACACGTCCCCCGTCACTCACACAGCACCCACACTGCCCACGCACTGAGGGGGAAGTGCTCCCCACAGCCACACGTCCCAGTCACTCACACAGCACCCACACCGCCCATGCACTGAGGGGGAAGTGCTCCCCACAGCCACAACCCCCACCCTCCGTCACTCATACAGCACACTCCACACTACAGTTCTTCTGCACCACAAAGCTAGAAGCCTCCATAAAGAAGACAATGTGGGGCTGGAGAGATGGCTTAGTGGTTAAGTGCTTGCCTGTGAACCCTAAGGACCCCAGTTCAAGGCTCCATTCCCCAGGACCCACGTTAGCCAAATGCACAAGGGGGCGCATATGTCTGGAGTTCTTTTGCAGTGGCTGGAGGCCCTGGCGCACCCATTCTCTCTCTCTCTTTCTGCTTGTCACTCTCAAAAAAATAAATAAATAAAATGATAAACAATAAAAAATTAGAAAAGGAAATCCTAAAGAACGACTTCATGGTTTTGATTTGTTGTCCATTAGCATTTATGGGTGGGTACCTGTTAGCATTACCCGTACCTGCTACCTAATCTTCAACTGAAAAAAGAAAAGAAGACAATGTGAAGGGTGCTGGTGTGTGGTCTCAGAGCTCAGGTGAGGGTTCTGCATACTTGTCT
This sequence comes from Jaculus jaculus, assembly GCF_020740685.1. NCBI lineage: Eukaryota > Metazoa > Chordata > Mammalia > Rodentia > Dipodidae > Jaculus > Jaculus jaculus. The sequence goes on from NC_059118.1 coordinate 3,731,697, forward strand.
TCTCCAGGGAGAACGGCTTGCCACAGGTGTGTGAGGGGCATGTAGACCGGCAGTCTGAGATCCCCTGACCCAACAAAGGTTCAGAATTCATCCCACTTAGACTTCCCGAGTGTGGGGTATGGAAGATGGACGGGCAAAGACAGCGGAGGTGCTCATAGCCCCCACATACAGTGGGACATGGCCCGAAGCCTGCAGACCTTCCATTCAAATCCCAAACTTACTCAACATGTGCATCCCCGGAGTAGAACCTTGGCCTGTGTGGGAAGCAATGCAGTAATTTCTGTGAAGGAGTGTTGTGAGGCCGACACAAGAACATAACAAGTGTAAGTCATCACATGACATATAGAGAGTCTTGCCTGGGATTCAGCCAGTGATGGGGGGCCTATCCCAAACAGCATTGTGCAGAAGACCTTACCTTCTTATCTTCAGCGAGCTTCCGTGGGGCAGATGTGCGCATTTCTGCAGCCTTGTGCATGGGAAAGGACTCGGTTGACATTTTCTGGCTCAATTGAACACTGGGAGTCTGATGCTATGACTGTATTGTTTTACTTTGGACTTAGGAACCCAGCATAGGACTAGGCGCCTATCACTTCAGTGAGATCAAGAGAGAAAGAGCTGTCAGTTCTTGGGGAGCTTTCAGCTTCGTAGGTAAGACTGTTAATACACAATTTTTCTATAGTGGAGATTTTAAACATTTCAAACTCCTAGCTGAGAGAATGTGTGCTAACAATAAATAACTTTGGAGCCCAGCCCAGCATTCATCATGTCCCAGCACAATCTCATCCTGACCTGCAGTCAGATATCTAACAGAAACTCCCCTTGAGCTAACAGCTTCTGTCTTGCCTCTTGTAACCCACTTATCAATGAAGAATGTCATGACTAGGTAGCTTTAAAAATTTTCCCACCAATAGTTAAAATACTCAAGGTGATGTCAAGCTGCCTGCCAAGCAGCTTATAAAAACATACAGCCTCCAGAGTGGGCTACAGAAGGAATTTGGAGCACAAGTTCCCTTCAGGCCACTGCTAGAATAAATGTTGAGTTTTCTGTTTTCACTGGCCTGAACCTGTGTTTCTTCAATACTTCATCTTATCACATATGTGAAAAGGAAATGATTTATAGGACCCAGCTTGGAGTTGGGAGGACTTTTGTAGGACAGCAACTTCAATATTTCTATTCAGGCCCCCAACTTCCCCGTCTGGACTTTGTCTCCTACTTCTGAGGTGAGGTGTTGAAAGTTTATGGTGTACCCTATCTGTGCTCCCAGCACCTCTGTGAAGTACCAGCCTCTAGGCACTAACTTCATGTAGCAAGGTTAGACACAATAGGATCGTGTTCGGTCCTGGACAGTTTTGTAGTGAGACAGACCCTGTATTTTACGGCTGATCTGAGATCATTTTACACTGACACTTCATGTGGCATGTGGCTCATGATTGACATCCACAGACTTTGTGTGATTGGGACTATTACGGATATATTTCCATTCAGATCTCTCTTCTGAGGTCCATACTCATGCCTAGCAGCTTGCTCAGTTGACCACCCATGTCCTGTAGGCTTAAGCTGAATTTTGGATTTGCTCCCAAGCCCATTCCACTGTTAGCAAACCATGGCAGCCTTTACCTGCTGTGTGAGCAAGAACCAGGGAGATCACTCAGTTCATTCTCTTTTTCATCTCCACATCTACTCTGTCATCAAGCAGTATTGATTCTATCTTATGTGTCTAAGAAACACAATTCTTTCCAAACTGAGACCAGACTTCTACCCCTTTTCTTGCCTGGCTGGGTCAAGAACACTGGATGGTTAGTAGTGGGCTAAGCTACCGCCCAGTAATGGTATATCACTTACCTTTGCACTGCTGAGACAAAATACATGACCAAAATGAGCTTAAGGGAGGAAGTGTTTATTTTACTTTATAGTTCCTGGTCACAGTTCATCATGGTGGGGAAGGCATGGCGGCAGGAGCTCGAGGCAGCTGCTTACCTTCAGCACAGTAAGGAAGCAGAGTGATGAACTTTGCTGCTCAGACAGTTCCCTCCTTTAAGGATCCACTCCATGAAGTTTCTACCCACACTTAAGAGTGGATCATCCTACTTTAACCAATCTAATCTACTCCCTCACAGACATGACCAGAGGAGCAAGTTGTTATAGGGTAGATGTCTGATTGCCAACCAAAACAGCAACTGAAATTCTACATATAGACCTAGAGTGCAGAGACAAACCTGGCATCCCTGAGGAAGACCCTACATGCCCAGGCTGATGGTGTGGGGCAGAGTAGGCTGCTCTGCCAGTATAGGCAGTGGTCATGCTCTCAATGTGGTTTGGATTCTTCTAGAAAAAGTGAATGAAGCCTGAGAAGACTGTGAGTGAAAGGTGTACTCCACAGCAAATTCAGTAGTACTGTCTTAATATGGAACTGTTCACCTCTGGTAGAAACTTCCTTTGCAGGGAACACACAATCAAAATGACTTGGCAATTTCTTACTCCCATGTGGTTTAAGACTCTATGTCCAAGGGGATGAAGACCCACATTTGAAGCCTCTTTATGCAGTTGTGTGTTAGGCAGGTCTACTGTATGTCATCTGAGCATGTCGGTGCATATAGAGGAAAACATGCCAAATACATTAGATATGTGTTATGTGATGAAAACTGTCTAGAGATTCGTGCATGTGACTTGGAGTCAGATAGCATGGATTTGGGCCCCACTGTCTATCAGACATTAACCAACTGAAGTTTTTTTAAACTTTGGTTATGTCACCTGAAGTGGGGCAAGTGTCAGAATGGCTAGATGTATAGTCCTATGTCCAAGGGGATGGAGGTCCTGTGGTGGATGTAGAGCCCCTAAGTCCAAGGGGATGGAGGTCCTGTGGTGGATGTATAGCCCCTAAGTCCAAGGGGATGGAGGTCCTGTGGTGGATGTATAGCCCCTAAGTCCAAGGGGATGGAGGTCCGGTGGTGGATGTATAGCCCCTATGTCCAAGGGGATGGAGGTCCTGTGGTGGATGTATAGCCCCTAAGTCCAAGGGGATGGAGGTCCTGTGGTGGATGTATAGCCCCTAAGTCCAAGGGGATGGAGGTCCTGTGGTGGACGTATAGCCCCTAAGTCCAAGGGGATGGAGGTCCTGTGGTGGGTGTATAGCCCCTAAGTCCAAGGGGATGGAGGTCCTGTGGTGGATGTATAGCCCCTATGTCCAATGGGAAAGGCAGAATGTCTCCTCTGCCACAGTCACCTGTGCAGCGTGTGGGGAAGGGCAGGATGTCTCCTCAGCCACAGTCACCTGATCAGGGTGTGGGGAAGGGCAGGATGTCTCCTCAGCCACAGTTGTCTGTTTAGGGTGTGAGGACAAGCATATGTCTCCTCAGCCAGACTCATGTGTCCTCCATCTCCTGCTTCCAAGTTGCCTTTTGAGAAAACTCCATTTTCTTATGTTTCAGGCCCAGAAGTCTGGCTCAAATGGAGACACTCAGGCTGCAGAAGACCTGCTGCTGTTGAGTAAACCCCTGACGGACCTCACCAGCCTGCTCATTCCCATGGTAAGAGCTCTCTGTGTATCTCAGGTGATGCTGAGGTGGAAGCAATTTTATTTGAATTTCATTAACTCACAAGGATTTCTATGTTTTTTATTCCATTCAAAGCTGGAACCAAAGAACTCTCCAACAATCACTTTTCTGAAAATACTAACTTTACACTTTCTTTTAAAACCACATGGAGCATCATTCATATAAATAAGTGTGTAATTGCCAGATGGCACTTGCCTGTCATCAGAGCACTGGGAGGCTAAAGTAGGAGGATCACAGTGAACATGGGGCCAGCTTGGTCTCCATAGCAAGTCTGAGGCTACAGAAGAGATCCTATGTCTAAAAAGAAGATAAAGAAATAGGATCAAATCTAATCACTTTCTCCATGACCTCACAGTGCCTGACACTACCTAGACAAGACCATCATAAGAGGAGGACGAGATCATGACACCAAAATAAAAGAGTCTGATTGAGATGGGGAGGGGATATGATGGAGAATGGAGTTTCAAAGGGGAAAGTGGGTGGAGGGAGAGTATTATCATGGGATATTTTTTAAAATCATGGAAGTAGTTAATACAAATTAGGAAAAAAAAAAAAAAAACAAAGAAAAAAACCCCAACAGATTACCCAAACCTTTAATAGGACAAAAAATAATTTTATGGGGTAAAAAAGTAAAACTGCTAGGCAGGGACAGCTGCTGAGAACTTTTTTGCATCAAATATCAGAGCATGGAACTGCATGACATGAGGACCTAAGACACACAGGAGACATCTGAGCACCACAGTAATGTTTACACATTCAATTTGTTTTTCTCATTGCTTCAGTCTAGCTTGGTGAACCACTGGGTTTATTGGAGTTACTTACAGGAGCCGAGGAGACCCAAACTCCAAAAAGCCCAGGGCAGCATAGGTGACAACTCACAAAAGCCGCATCTTTGTAGCTAGCTCCCTGCAGGCAGCTCCCCTGAAGCGTCTGCCCTGGGCAGCTGAGACTGCTCACGTAAGCTTGGGGTGGGCCTTGTCAGTCCTCAAGCTCTGTGAGTTGCCTGAGCCTCCGACATTCCACGAGGGTCCCTCCTCCCTTGAGGAGGGGTTGGTTCATTTCCACACAGCACTTTGGCGTAAATGACTTTCATGAACAGAACAAGGCAGGGCAGCAAGACTCAACAAAGAGAACAGGGAGTAGGAGTTGGAGGGACAGAAGTTATTTGTAACTGTGACGTGGGTCACACCCAAAGCAATCAGCTCATGAGAAGGTTTCTAAGCCTCATTCCCCTTACATAGGATTAAAAACACAGGATCACAGCATTGTTTATTTATTTATTTATTTGACAGAGAAAGAGGGAGAGACAGTGAGAGAATGGGTGTACCAGGGCCTCCAAATCCAGCCACTGCAAATGAACTCCAGTCACGTATGCTTCCTTGTGCATCTGGCTAACGTGGGTCCTGGGGAATCGAACCTGGGTCCTTTGGCTTTGCAGGCAAATGCCTTAACCACTAAACCATCCCTCCATCCCATATCACAGCATTTGTGCATAATTACTGGTTGTGTTCTCATGAGCATCAGTGGGGAAGGCTTCTTAATAGCTGTTCTCTGCAGGTGAGCTGTCACATTAGAGTAGAATGAGGCTATGATTTTTATATTTGAATATAGTGATTATAACCAATGATTTTTTTGATTTCTAGATCTAGTAAGTTCATTTGTGAGGCATAGTCTCTCAGACAGAGAGGTGATTCAAATCATTTAGAGAGAGGGAGAGAGAGAGAGAAAGAAAGAAAGAAAGAAAGAAAGAAAGAAAGAAAGAAAGAAAGGGTGCGCCAGGGCCTCCAGCCACTGCAAATGAACTCCAGACACGTGCACTTCCTTGTGCATTTGGCTAACGTGGGTCCTGAGGAATTGAACCTGGTTCCTTTGGCTTTGCAGGCAAATGCCTTAACTGCTAAGCTATTCCTCCAGCCCATTCTTTATTTTCCTAGTATTCAAATCTGGAAGCTGACTATGGAAAACAGATTGGTAAATTAAAATGTAAGTTAGTATGTACACAATTTATTTACATCTTGAATTCTACATCCAGAAATTATTCAAAGGAAATAATCAGAGAAGTACAGATTTATTTGTGTAAATAGCAATATATATATATATATATATATATATATTTATATATATATATATAAAACATTATTTTTAGTATGAAAACTTTTAAAATAAATTGTAGGTTGTTCATTGGAAGTCTATTTTGTGGAATTGTGTGATACCATTAAGTAAGATTTTGCAAGCATATTTATAATGTGGGAAATACTACAACATAAGGTTAAGCAAAATATTAGAATATTAACTATCACATACTAATCTAAAAGATATTAGACAAAAAATGTACATGCAACTGAAGGATCTTTTTTTGTTGTTTTCTCACTCTAGCTCAGGATGACTTGGAATTCACTATGTAGTCTTAGGGTGGCCTCAAACTCATGGTGATCATCCTACCTCTGCCTCCTGAGTGCTGGGATTAAAGGCATGAGCCACCACGTCCAGCTGAAGGATCGTTTGCATATAATTTTACATACATTTAAAGTCAGCATCTTTTTTCTTGAGGTAGGGTCTCGCTCTAGCCCATGCTGACCAGGAATTCACTATGTAGTCTCAGGCTGGATTAAAGGCATGTGCCTCCATGACTGGCCTCAAGCTGCTACAAATGAGCTCCAGGTGCATGCGCCACCTTGTGTATCTGGCTTTACGTGGGCACTAGGGAAATGAATTTGGGTCGTTAGGCTTTGCAAGCAAGCGCCTTAAGTGCTGAGCCATTTCTCCAGCCCTAAAGTTAGCATCTTTTGATGACGATAATGGCAATATGTATTTGCACACAGGCAGCCCTTGCTTTACACAGATTCCATCCTGCTACATGGAGTGAGTGTCTTCAACAGAGCCTTAAACCTAGGAGAAAAGAAGTTCCCAGTGCCCACCTAGGAATGACTATCCACTGCCAGCCCACATCAGCTTGTCCACATGCTCATTGTCATGCCAGTGGGGACAGGGGCAGCCTCGACCACAAAGGAGGAAAGCACAGGAGAGGCCCCAGGATAGAAGCTCCATCCACCGGTCAGGGCAGTCCTGAAGGCACCGGCCATGAGCAGCAGCTGGTCTGGCGGGCTTGCTAACAATAGTTACCAGACTCAAGGCTGGCTGCTTGCTAGACAAGGTGTTGAGGCCAAAAAGAGGTGGGGCGGGGGGGGGGGACGATTGGAAAAGTTGGTGGATCAAGAAGATGGAGGACTCTTGGCCAATTCCATCCTATTGGGAAGCTGACTTGGGACCAGTTTGCATGGGTGGTAATGGTTGATCACAGACTGGTGGAAGCCTTCTCATAGCAGGTGGGCCAAGTGCACATCTGATGTGACTCACCAGTCATCAGGAAGCATCACGTGATATTTTCCCATTCTGCAAATCTCAAGGACAACAGTGACTATGGTGGTTTTCTGACTAATCATGACAAAGCAGTCAGGCTGGAGAATGTGGCAGCCCCGAGAAGAAAAGTTAGGGTCAGGCGAAGTTAAAGATGGAGTGCTCAGTGCTCAGTGCTCACCTTCAAAAGCACAGCACAGCATGATGCATACTTCTGGGTGTGACGTTCCTAGTGTGCTACCTGGTTGTGGGAGCAAGAGGTGAAAGGTCGTAGATCAGCAACCTCAGCTCCCCCTCAAGAGATAAGAAAAATGCTAAGCCAGGGTCAGCCGAAGAAAAGAGAGTAATAAAGATGATAGTAAAAATCAGCAACGAACAGGAAATAGTCGAGGAAATAACTTGTTCTTTAGAAGGGCAACAAAATTGTTAAACTCATTGCAAGATGATCAGAAAAGAGAGCAGAGATACCCCCGTGGGGAACAGGTTCTATAGGTGTTAAGAATATGATGTTTTCAATGTCTTTATGACATTCAGTTTAAAAAAAAAAAACCTAGCAATTAAGTCAGGTGTGGTGGTGCATGCCTTTAATCCCAGCACTCTGGAAACAAAGGTAGGAGGATCGCCATGAGTTCAAGGCCACCTTGAGACTACATAGTAAATTCCAGGTCAGCCTGGGCCTTTGAGACCCTACCTCGAAAAACCAAGCACCCCCAAAAGAAAATCTAGCAGTTAGCAATTAAATAATTCCTTAAAATGAATATATTGGATATAGGATAGTGCTATATCCACTAAAGAGGTTATTTTTAAATCTTTCCATAAATACGTCTGAAATAACTTCTATGGTGAATTTAACCAAATACCTAAGAAATCACACCAATTTTTCACAAACTTCCCTAGAAAAGTGAAGCAGTTTTTACCTACTTTTTTGTTTTTGAAATACTTAAACATCTTGTTCATTATTTATAGGATTATCTTATTTAATAATTAACCTCTTTAGTGGACATGGGCTATCCTGTTCATCTTTTTCTTCTTGAACGGGCTTCAGGAGCTCCTATTTTAAGGAATTATTTAATTGCTAGTTTTTTATTGAATGTTATAAAGATGTTGAGAATATTACATTCTTAATACCTGTAGAATGTGCTGGACTGCCTGTCCCGCTCCTCACATGGTACTCTGTGATTCTCTCCCTATTTCCCTCTTGCCTCCTCCTCCCTCCCTCCCCCAAGCCCCTCTCTGGGCTACATCCCCACTCCCTGTGCATGGGCGGTTCAGTGATTTAGCATGTGGGAGACAAAAAACAAAGATTTTGTGTTGAAGTGGGTATGGGCAAGTGCCATTCTACATTGGCTTTAGAAACAGGTGTCTACTGGAGGGAGTGGCACCTTCCATCCTGCCTCAGTAGGACCAGTGTGGAGGCACAGGTTGCAGGGTCTCACTGCGGCCCTTTCCCCGCTGGTGTTAGCCGGCAGACCAGGAGAAGTGTCTATCTGAGCCTTTTCCAACTGTACCTGGTCACTTTTAGTCAACAGTGAATTTGACTCTGAATTTAAGACTTGAGATTCTGAAGTCAAATGTGCTGCTAACTCCAGGCTTCTCAGGTGAGTCAAAAGAGCACATCTGCCCATGTCCACTGGCAGAGACACGGGCACTAAGCACCTCAAGCGTACTTACCAGCTCTGTCCTCGGACGTCTCACCATTCTCTACTCTGATTCTGCCAAGGGAGGTCAGCATGATGTTCTGTAGAGTGGAGGCAAGGCATGGTCTGGCTGGCTTTCCTGCGGTCCTAACGTAGTTCTATAGTACTATGTTACACATTTGCTTCTAAAATAAACAGTTAAATATTACTTAGTAGAGCATAAAACGTTATGTTGAGATCATGCTGATCTTAAAAAAATATTACTTTTCTACTTTCAGACCTAGTAAATTTCATGTCTTAACACCTGGTGATAAAACCATGAAATAAAACTTGTAATTTAATTTTTAAACAAGCAGATGATGGCTTTTTTCATGCATATGACTTGTGACATTATAAATCGTCATGCATTCTTGCTATCCTTCCTGAGGAAGCTGGATTACTTCTTGCTGCTGGGAGGACACAGGCGCTGTACTTTCTGACCTTCTCTAGCAGTCAGGCCTGGGGGCAAATGGCCCTGGTGACGTCTTGAATGTAAAATGTCCTCTGTAGCCTTACATGCCTGTGATTCAGTCTCATACTTAATCCCAGCTGGGGGCAGTCCTTGTGTTGTTGGCCAACCTGGCTTGCCACAGGTAACTTTCTCTCTCTACTTCCTGCTGATGTGGAGATGTGATGTCTGCTGTCCGCTCCTGCCATGCTTTCCCTGCCACGATGAAGCTTGCTTTCATAACTGCCAGCCGGAAATAAACCCTTTCCTTCCATGAGCTGCTCTTGGTCAGATGTTTTGTCCAGCAGGGAGAGTGGCTGCTGCATCCCCACAGCTAGGGACCTGGGGCTGTGGGCTGTACTGTGCTCGAGGGCTCCTTTCTGTCCACTTTGTTTGAGCTTGAAGAGCTCTTCTGGCCCTTTAAGCTCTGTCATTGGGAAGCTGATTAAGACATAGTGGAAATACCCAACATATAGTGAAAGGTGATGAAAATCAAGTAACTGAGCTCCAGAGGAGCCGCGAATGGCGTGTAAAGGGTGTCTGTCAGTCAGAAGGCTTCATGCAGCTCCTCCCACTTTCCTGTAACTGAAGGGTCTTGTGAGTCAAAGAAAAGTGACACAGACTCAGTTTAACATCACTGTTCCCTCTGATAGGAACTTGCCTCACAGTTTTAGAATTATTTGGGGGTCATGCCAAGAAGATACAAATTGGAAAGCATCAGCCTTGATTGTTTTGACCCTATTTGCACCCTTTCTAGAAATAGATGTCTGCCATTTGGATCTTTGGCATATATGTACAACTTCTAATAGGCACGCTTTAACTTCTATTTTGAGTGGCTACTCTGATAGTTATTTTTGGCGTGTGTGTGTGTGTGTGTGTGTGTGTGTGTGTGTGTGGTGTGTAGGGCATCATGTGTGTGCAGATGCATGTGAAGATCAATAGATGATGGCCAGGGTTGTCCGTAGTCACTCTTCACCTTATTTGTTTGAGATAGGGTCTCGCTGTACGTGGAGCTCACCACGTTGGCTAACTAGCTGGCCACCGAGCCCCAGCAGTCTCCCTGTCCGTGCCTCCCCAGCACTGGGATGCAGACAGGCCACACTGGGCTTTTAATGGGGGATGGGCATGTGAATTCAAGTCCTCATGCTTATGTGCCCGTTTGCCAAGGCCCACTCCAGTAAGTAGTAGCAAACTTGCCCCAGTCTGTCCTTAGGATAAAGCTGTCCTGGAAAACAGTCAGGCGAACCATGACTGGGGACTTAGGATGGGAGAACCCTCGCTGGCTGGGCCTCCCAGCCCTGCTGGGCCACAAGCTTTGATATGCAGCAGACAACTGCTCATTTTCCACACAAGTAAATCTCGGGATAAGTAGTTTGGTTAAACTATTCCTATCTTTCTTTTTGTCAGTGTGATTTGGAGGAGAACATTTTTTTTCAACTCAGAACTTTATATATATATATAATTATGTCTTGCTCATAACTAAAGATTTACTTGAGGCAAAAATAGGAAACTCACATTTCATGTAAATGAAACCTCAAAGCTGTTTGGGATGCGGAGGCCAAGATAATTACAAAATCCATCATGCAGAAACATTGCAAATACAGAAAATTCAATGTTTAACTCACTCATCAGTTTCTCTTAACTTGTTATTGAGAGAAGAATAAATTGACTGCTTAAGCACTAAACTTCTTTTCCTGCAGGTTACTGTTTTAAAGTCAGTTCAAACTAAAACATTTTGACCAATAATGCTGAAAATATAAAACAATAATAGAATAAGGTAATATATGTTTCTACTTGTTTTGGTGCTTTGTCTAAAAAAAATGATGTGTGATAACCATTTTTTGGTTTTAAATGAGTTTGTTAGGGAAATAGCAAGGAAAAGTAAAAGAAGAAAGGAAGGTTCAGATAAGAGGACACCAAGCCAGACACTGAACACCACCCAGCAGGAACAACTGAGGTCCCCCCCCCACTTCACTGCACAGCCACTGGAGTTACTTAGCAAGGGTCCAGGGCTTTTCTCCCCCTGTGAAGCTTCTTGTTGACAGCTTCCACCACAGGCATTTTTAAACCACAGGGTAAATAGTAGTGACCTCTTCTCGATCTTAATATTTTGGAGGTTGGTGGGTACCAGACAGCCTATAGAGTGATTTGCCCTCTCGCTGTTCTCAAGGGCACAGTGTTGTCAATCCTTGGGCTGTAACTATGCCTGGATCTGAGATGGGGAGGGCTTATCTGCTTCCCAGAGTCAGCCCTGGGCAAGCTGTGCTAGCAGTTTGACAGTTGACTAATATAACTTTCATTACACTTGATAAGAGCTCTTGCAATATTAAGAAACTTATCTTTTGTCACAACAAACATACCGGTTCATTTTCTCCTTAACAGTTTTTATTTTCTTACTGGTACTGTCACTGTAAGTGTAGCTTTGTCCTGTAGACGAATGTATCAGTGCCTTCCTGTATGTGTGCTGGGCATCGCGTCTTGTGTGTGGGCTCTTCCTGCCCAGCGTGGTAGACACAATCAAATGTAACTGTGGGTGTTCTCTTCTAGTGCTTCCTCGGTCTTATTTCTCGTGTTTGCCATTTACTTTATTCAGGACTGTCTTGTCCTACTGGATCTGATGGACACCCATGTGGTGTAACTGGTAGGAGATATGTCAGTGTCACAGCTGTCAGAATCTGGGTTCGTTGTTCCTAGTTGTCCTTTGTCCCATGGTGAGGGACCTGGAGGGCGCCTGCACATCCTGTACAGTTGTCACTTGCCTCACAGAATGCCACTGGCTCCATTTGTTATTACACCACAGTTGTAGTAGTGTGTCCAGGGATAAAGTGGCCTACAAAAGTTAGCATCCCCAGAGCCGGGCGTGGTGGCTCACGTCTTTAATCCCAGCACTTGGGAGGCAGAGATAGGAGGATCGCCATAAGTTCAAGGCCACCCTGGGACTGCACAGCGAATTCCAGGTCAACCTGAGCTAGTGTGAGACCCTATCTCGAAAAATCAAAATAAGTAAATAAATTTTAAAAAGTTATCATCCCCAGACACAGCTTGCTTTCTTTTTCAGAAGGCAAACAAATGGGTTTGGGTGATAGGGGCTGCTTTCTGCAAGAGAAGTGGAGATAAACAGTCAGCCCTCCAGATCCGTACCAACTACAGCCCGAGAAGAGCATGCTCGCTGTGCTGAACATGGGTGGGTTTTGTTTTCTCATCAGTTCCCGAAACCATAAGGCAGAACCCCAGAGCACCTGCACCATGCTGGGCAGTCACGTCCTCAGAGACAGCCTGAAGTCTGCAGAAGCAGGTGCCACAGCTTTATGAGACCATTGCAGACACTTCCCTGCGCAGCTGCAGATTTCGATAGCCTCTGGGGACCCTGGAACCAGCCCCCCTTCGAATATGAAGGGGAACTTAGCAGAGTCCATGTAGGAGAGTTACTCTGGTGTGTTCCCCAGGGTCACACAGAAGAGCTCCCCGCCTGTTTCCACGTTCTGCCATCTTCCAGAGGAAGTGACATGTCCATACTGGGTTCCCTCCAAAAACACACCTTTCCTTCTGTGGCCCATCAAAGAGAGACAGACTCAAGACATGCCCCATCATTTCTTTGGGGGTAGCGAGGAGGACAGCTTCAAGTTGAAGGGCTTGTGGCTGAAAGCTAATGCTCCCTGCTTGTTTGTTTGAATCTGTATCTGGAGGTCCTACTGATGGCATGTGCCCTATCACTGCTGATCTTTGACGTCTCAGTCTCCGGAAGTATATGCCAGCTAGATGTTTAAAATGCTTTTGCTTGACAATTTCCATAAATATAAGCAACATGTCATGATCATAATCCCTTTCACCACCCTCCCTTCTCCCCTCCCAAATCCTCCCTTCACTGAATCCCTTCTTCTCAACTAGTCTCTCCTCTATTTTGTTGCCATCAGCTTTTCCCTCCTATTATGCAGATCTTGTTTATGTAGTGAGTGTCAGACACTGTGAGGTCATGAATACCACATCCACTTTGTGTCTGTAAGACAGCATTGTAAGTACTCCTCCCCTTCCTTTGGCTCTTTTTAAAAGATTTTTAAATTTTATTTATTATACAGAGAGAGAGAGAGAATGGGGTGCACCAAGGCCTGTAACCACTGCAAACAAACTTAAGATACATGCACCACCCTGTGCATCTGGTTTACGTAGGTACTGAGGAATTGAACCTAGGTCCTTAGCCTTTGTAGTAAAATGCCTTAACTATTAAGCCATCTCTCCAGCCCTAAAGATTTGTTTTTATTTATTTGTTATATACAGAGAAAGAGAGAGAGAGAGAGGGAGAGAGAGAGAGAGAGGGAGGGAGGGAGGGAGAGAATGGGCATGCCAGGGCTTCCAGCTACTGCAAACTCAAGACACATGCGCCACCATGTGCCTGGCTTATATAGAACCTGGAGAATTGAACCTGGGTCCTTAGCTACATAGGCATGCACCTTAACCACTAAGCCATCTCTCTAGCCCTTTTAAAGTTTTTATTTGTTTAAAGATTTATTTTTATTTATTTGTTAGAGACAGAGAGAAAGGGAGAGAGTCCTTTTGCTCTTACATTCTTTCTGCCACCTCTACCACAATGGTCCCTGAGCCTTGTAGGGTGCAATAGAGTTGTCTCAGTGCAGAATACACCACTCTCATTTCTTCTTAGCACTTTGGTGAGTTTTTGACCCAGTGGTCACCACCACCTGAAAAGAGAATCTTTTCTAACCAAAAGTGAGAGTAGCATTAATATATGGGCATAAATGTAAGTACTTAGAGGTTATGAACTGGATTGTTAAATTATAGAAACAGCTTTCATATCTACAGGTCTAAGTAGCGGTAAGTAAAGGAGCTGCGGATAAGCTCAGCAGATATGAGTGCTCGCTACAAAATTACGAGGACCTGAGTTCAATCTATAACTTCAGTTCTGGGGGGTGGGATAGAGAAGGAGGATCACTGGTACTCCCTGGTCAGCCAGTCTATGGGAAAATGAGGAGCTCCAGGTTCAGTGAAAGACTGTCTCAGTGACAAGAGGGAGACACCTGACTCTTCTCTGGCCTCTATATGTGCCTGTACGTGTGAACAGAGCACACATAGATGCTACATGCACACACTCCACTTATTACATACATACATATTCCGCATATTACACACACACACACACACACACACACACACACACACAAAGTAGAATAAAAAACTAGAGTAATTGAAAAACAAACTAAAAACAAGGTGATGTTATCTACTCTATCTGACATTCTGCATGAAGGTGAAGCCATTTAATAGGAAGGAGAGAGTGGTATTTCCTGCCACCTGGGTCAGCCCTGAGCACCACTTGTCTAACTGTGCTTGAGTTGACTCTAATGGTTGCCAGGTAAGTAAGCTTGGTGGTCCAGTTAGCCAGCTAGCTTTCCATCTCAAAAAGGGTCTCAAAATGTGATGCTCCCTAGGAGTAAGACCTAAAACGCTCTTAGCACAGCCCTCAGTGCATAGTAAATGTCCCTCCCATGTCTGCTGTTTTCTTTTTTATTACAATTACCTCATCATCCAGGAGTATAACATGAAAACTACTGTGCAGACAATGAAATTCCAGGTGCCATTAGAAGGCCATATTTAAGTGATCTAGTGAGCTAGTGGGTTTTGATAGAGTAGTGTGGCTATGTACTGGAACTGTGATCCAGTGAGCTAGCGGGTTTTGATAGCATGTTTGGCTCTTTGTTCTGGCTTCATGCCTGCACAATTATCCTGCCTATGGCTCCCAGGGGCTCTTCCCATACAGCAAGTTCTGTAATCATATTACTGATCTAATAAACATCCATCTCTGATTGTAATAAACTCTCTTTGCAAACAGTCTCATTAATGTGCTAAAATAATGCACCCTGGGGTATTTCAAACAATTTCATTGTAGCTCTGAAATTAGCTGCCCTAACTGCTCCATTGGCGTGAAAACTGCCACTTGAGCTGCGATGATTGAGGCTCCTGTCACGCCTGCAGGTCACAGAGGTCCATGGAGCAGGTGCTCAGTGGAGGCGCATCTGGGGCAACTGGGTCCTATAGCCTGAAACTGTAGATAAACCGCCTCGTTTTCATCTTGACTCTGGATCAGCTTTGGAATGAATGAACCTTCCATTCTTGAAGCCACGGCATTAACTTATGGAATTCATGCTGAATGTCTAGATAACAAAGTCCTAAGTATGGTTAGCCAATGTATATAGAGAATTTTCTCCTCCCAGGTATAAAAATTGCCTGGCTGGATAAATCTTCTACTGTTCGGAAGTGGTGTTTATGTTATTAGCTTTACAATTTTATTAGGAAGTATCCATTCTTTTATTGGAAGTAACAGTTTAAAGAAAAAAGTATAATCTACTTTTTTCTTTCAGGGTATAATTTTCAACCTCAACCCTATATTCCTCAGATATAAACTCTGCAGAAAGAAATTACTTGAGTGTGAAGAGGGCGTCACGTGTTTTCCAATATCCTGGAGTCAGTCAACAGTAATTTTAACAGACTTTCATTCCACATAATTCTGCACTGCACTTTTGAGTCTTATAGCAGCATGCTAACATTCCCAGATGCCTCTGTTCCTCATCTGATGGTGAAAAGACATTGTGCACCTTGTAGGACCTGTTAGTAACAGCCTCCCAGCTTGTCCATTGATTATGGCAAACCTGGTGTTTTACATGTCACCATGTGAAGGTTGCCAAGATAATTACCCAGTGTACCTGGGAAAGTTTCCTTTTAAAAAAATAGTCATGAGGAAGAAAGACACATTTCTTTCAGGTATTTTAATTACAAAAGGTCCGATGATCACAACATCCAAACCATGTACACGTGACTCAGATAAAGCTGTAGTCCCCTCCTGTTTGTTTCCCTGCCAAACTGTCCACAGTGTCATGTGATCTGCCCTGTCCTGCCTGCAGCCACCAGCATTTATGTCAATGACTTCCTTTGATTTATCTTTGCTTTCATTTCTTTCTTATTTCTTATCTTTTAATTATTTTTTCATACATATATGTTGCATTTTTAAACATTTTAATATTTAGTTAAGAGAGAGGGAGAAGGAAAGAGGCAGGTAGAACGGGCGTACCAGGACCTCCAGCCACTGCAAATGAATCCCAGATGCATATGCCACCTTGTGCATGTGGCTTACGTGGGTTGTGGGGAATCAAACCTGGATCCTTTGGCTTTGCAGGCAAGTGCTCTAAACACTGAGCCATCTCTCCCAGCCCTATATGTTACATTTTGGCCATGCCCTCCCTTGTCCCCTTCAGTCCCACTGTAGTCCTTTACATCTGTCATCAGCTCATCGGGCTTGAGAGGCCTCTCCCCTATCTGTACCAGAATGTTCTCCGGCCCCATCATGTGCAGATCTGTGCAGCTAATCACAGCTGCTGTGAGTTCCTGAACACAACGGCCTTGTCATGTCTGGGTGACAGTTTCACAGTGCTCCTCCTCATCCTCCAGCTCTTACATTCTTTCTGTCCCTTATTCCCTGAGCCCTGGAAGAGTAGTGTATATGTCCCACGTAGGACCTAGCACTCATCAGCAACTTGTTTTCAGTACTTAACCTGCCATGATTCTCTGTATTAACTGCCTCCCACTACAGAGAAAAAGAAAGGTTTCTGAATGGAGCTGAGATCTGAGCTGACTGTGGGTTTAAAGATACATAATTAGGAATTTGAGTCCCATCTACTTATCAACCCAGCAACAGTCAATTCTTCTTAGGTCTATAGTTTCCCTGGCCATGGGCTTCGGATCTTGTGTTCAGTACCAGGCATGAGATCCGTCCTGGGGAGAAGACCTCCAGTCCAGTCTTAGAGCAGTTGTTTACCGCCATAGCAGTCCTGCTGCTACTGCACTGGAGGACAAGTCCTGTTTGTTGGGTCACTATTATAAAATGCAGGACTTCCCTCTGGGTGATATCGTTGGTGATTTTCCTCAGCCAGCAGTCTGCATCCCAACTTCTGACACTTTCAACACTGGCCAACAGAAAGGAAGCTCTGCCCACACCCCCCCCCATGTCTCTGTCCTGCACCCCACAGGTGTGGCGTCTTCAAGACAGGCATTTTCTTTTAGCTCTGGTGGGCTCTCGCTTCCATTTCTAAATAGACATTATGTTCTGTGTTTCAGCTTGTTTTACTGTTTACGTGTTACCTCATCGCAGACCTCTTGCCATGTCAGCACTTAGGCATCAGTGCTGTTCTCCTGAATGGCTGAGGAGCACTCCAAAGTCCGGATGCACACTCACGCAGTGCACGTACCTCCTGCCGGTCGCCGTTCAGCTCACTTTTAGCTGCTGTCAGCGTACTGCAGTTATGTCTCGTCTTTATGCTGCTGTGTCCCCTGGATTTGCCACCCCCAAAATGAAAGCGCTATGTAAAAACACGCTTTAATTTAATTCAGTATTAATTATAATATAACTTCCTCAAAGGCCCCAGTGATGTGAGTTCTGCATGAGTGTGTGTGTGAACCTGTTCTCCTTCTTCACCATTTCTTATGAGTCTTTGCTTGTTTGTTTGTTTGTTTTTTGAGAGACCTTAAAAAAATTATTTATTTTGAGAAAGAGAAAGAAAGAGGGGGGGAGAGAGAGAGAGATTGAGAATGGGCACGCCAGGGCATTCAGCTGCTGTGAACAAACTCCAGGTGCGTGAACCCCCTTGTGTGCATGTGCAGCGTTGTGCACTTGCATCACTGTGTGTCTGGCTACATGGGACCTGGAGATTTGAGTGTGAGTTCTTTGGCTTCACAGGCAAGCACCTTAACCACTAAACCATCTCTCTAGCCCGTCTGAGTCTTTTTAAAATTTGTTGTTCCTGAATAAAAATGTCATGAACTTTCAATTTGGACATTTTGGTAATAACAACAGGAGGCAGAAGTGAAATACAGCTACATAAATACAAAATATGCATGACATTAAAATATTTAATTTAGTAATATAGAAAATTAGATGATTTTGATAGAAAAGTATAATTATCAAATATGGCATCAAAATATATTTAAGGGACTAGAGAGATTGCTTAGTGGTTAAGGCATTTGCCTGCAAATCCAAAGGACCCAGGTTTGATTCCCAAGGACCCACATTAGCACAACGGGGCACACACATTTGGAGTTCATCTGCAGTGGCTGGAAGCCCTGACATGCCCATTCTCTCTCTCTCTGTCTGTCAAATAAATAAATAAAATATTTTTAAAATATATAGTTAAGATTCCAACTTCAGAACTATTACAATCGCTAACATTGTTGAATTTGTTGAGTGTACTAGCACAAGCCTGTGATCCCAGAGCTCAGCAGGCCAAGGCAGAAAGTATGAGTTCAAAGCCAGTCACAGCTATGTAGGCATCCTATCTGAAAAAAAAGTTGTTAAAATTTGATAATCTAATGATGTGATGATAAAATGTTTCAACCTCTGTTTAAATAAGAACCCACAGATCTAGTTTAATGTCATCACGAGCAAGCAAACAAGAGGAATTTGCCACTCCAACAAAGATGTTTTACAAATTCTCCTTCATACCTGTAAGAATGTCTACACGAGTATTACTATCAAAGAAAGCCTTGTTAGGTAACATAACCAATCAGACTCCTTTATTTTAAAAGTTGAATGTTGATTTCACAGGACATCATCAGTCTGTCTTCCTTCTAGATATCTGACATGACTTCTTTATTAAAAGTTATATTTCCAAGGACTGTTTTATGATACAAAATAGGTTCTGGTTTTCTGCAGCTGTATGAAAAGAGAAAACATTTTTCTCTTTATTACCCTATTAAGATTCTTTCACATGCAATTAGAACAGCTGCCATTTTGAAGGGTAACTACTAAAATTCCATTACTAACTATAAAAAGAAATCTCATGTAAAGCCTGGCAAGTTGTGGTTTATCAGTGACTTTTCTTGTCACTGTGTAACACAGAGAAACAACTCAAAGAGGAAACATATGTTATGTCTCACGTTTCAAAGAACTCACTCCATCTTTGCTGGGCCACGTGTGCTTTAGAACATCATGGTAGTGGGACATGAAACAGAGTAGTCTCTTCATGATGAGCAAGGAGCAGAGAACAGGACAGAGGGGTCAGGGTTGATGTACCCCTAGGACTCCCAATCTTCCCCTAGGACATACTTCTTCCAGCTAGGCCCTGTCTTCTAAAGGTTCCACCACCTTCCAAAAGAGAGCCACCTCTGGGAACCAAGTGTACAACTCATGAGCCTGTGGGGGACATACTCAATTATGACACTGGTGATGTGACATTTCGCATGTACCAGATGTATCCTGAAAATGTTACCTAGCTCTAAATTTTAATGAAATAGACAATTCATGTGTTATCAAAAGGATCCAGAATATTAAAAAGATGGAAGGCTTCTGCTCATTTGCTTAAAGTGATAACAAATTTCAGTCTTATCTGGACATAGCTCAGAAAAGTGTAAGTCATTTTCACTTAGGAATGTAGCTAAGAAAACTTTAGGAGAAAAAAGTAGTCATCTAGAGTATTAAAGAACTAATGTCAACAGAGTGAGCTTGGGGTTTGACTGAGGAACTCAGGATATTTTAAGCCTTAGAGAACATGCTTTAACATTCTTTAATCCTGAAGGAGAATATAAACATGACCTCAATGATGCTGAAGGTTTACCTCTCTTCTTCAAACCAACATTCCAGGTAAGATGACATGCACTACCTCCCGTACCACATGTTAAAGATTGCCCCCACCACATGTTAAACATTGCCTGCTAGAAGTTAGCAGTGACATTCTAGGAGAGTACTGGAGCAGTTCCAACAGCATGGGAGACAATAATGCCTTTTGCTGCTGTAGCAGCTAGTGGTGATGGATGCATGTCACTGAGAAGGCCATAATAGAAGAAATGTGTTGTTAGAGGAAGAAAGTTGTGCATGGAGAAGTGCATTGTTTGAGGAGGAATGTTGTGCATGGGAAAGTGCATTGTTAGGGGAAGAAGGTTGTTCATGGAGAAGTGCATCGTTAGAGGAGGAAGGCTGTGCATGGAGAGGTGCATCGTTAGAGGAGGAAGGCTGTTCATGGAGAGGTGCATCCTTAGAGGAGGAAGGCTGTTCATGGAGAGGTGCACCGTTAGAGGAGGAAGGCTGTTCATGGAAAGGTGCATCCTTAGAGGAGGAAGGCTGTTCATGGAGAGGTGCACCGTTAGAGGAGGAAGGCTGTTCATGGAGAGGTGCATCGTTAGAGGAGGAAGGCTGTTCATGGAGAAGTGCATCGTTAGAGGAGGAAGGCTGTTCATGGAGAGGTGCATCGTTAGAGGAGGAAGGCTGTTCATGGAGAGGTGCATCCTTAGAGGAGGAAGGCTGTTCATGGAGAGGTGCACCGTTAGAGGAGGAAGGCTGTTCATGGAGAGGTGCATCCTTAGAGGAGGAAGGCTGTTCATGGAGAGGTGCACCGTTAGAGGAGGAAGGCTGTTCATGGAGAGGTGCATCCTTAGAGGAGGAAGGCTGTTCATGGAGAGGTGCACCGTTAGAGGAGGAAGGCTGTTCATGTAGAGGTGCATCGTTAGAGGAGGAAGGCTGTTCATGGAGAGGTGCACCGTTAGAGGAGGAAGGCTGTTCATGTAGAGGTGCATCGTTAGAGGAGGAAGGCTGTTCATGGAGAAGTGCATTGTTAGAGGAAGAAGGTTGTTCATGGTGAAGTGCATTGTTAGAGGAAGAAGTTTGTTCATGGAGAACTGCATCACCACCCACGAGAATCCTACATTTCTGTTCATAAGGAGTTATTACCTAGAACAAAGAAATTGAAGTAAAATGTTTGTTGCTGAAAAGGAAATTTCTGTATTTTGATTGCATATATGAACAAATACATGCATAGAGTAGCTCACTTATATCACTGGTTTTTATTTTTTCTGGCTACAGTGAAAAGATAGTGAAGTGGAGGGAATCAGGCCCTTCACAGAAGTGACCACCATCACCCTGCTAAAAGGCAAAAACATAAATCACAAGAAAATGCAAGTCATATGATTGCAACTATTGAAAGATAATTAAGAGAAAAAAATAAGACCTAAGTGAATTGAGAAACTTGACACATATCTGGTGGCAATACTTTACTATTAAATATTTAATTCTGTCTAATTTAATATAAGTCAGTAGAAATACTTATTTTTCTATTTCTTAATTTATGTATCATGTATGTGTACGATGTGTGTGGGGGTGCACACCCCATAGCACATATGTGGAAGTCAGAGAACACGTTTTCTTTTGCTCAGGAATCCTCATCTCATCTTCTTTTTTGAAAAGAAGTCCCTTAGCCCTCTTAGATGATAAGAATATTGTCCTTTTCTCATGGGAATTTTACAAAGATTATATTGTTGTGTTTTCCCCTACAGCAGAGCCTGTAGATAAAAATGTCTCTGCAGCACTAATGGTTGACATATAAAAATGTACATCACTTGCGGGTCTCTGTGATCCTTCTCTGGACGTCTGGTCCTTGCACTGCTCACTGGCACTTGTTCTGGGCCACACTTGAAGAGTGTGTGCAGGCCAGCTCTCTGCCAGCTGCATGAGGCGGCCAGAAGTGAACAGATGAGCATGCTTCTTTCCAAGTGACAGGTGGGCGAGTGACAAAGCATACTGCGGCAAGAGAGATGGTGGGGTCAGGAGCAGAACCTCTGTGCACATGCTTTGGGTTGGAATGTAAATGTACACCCCAGGCGTGTGATATTTTTGATTCCCATGAGCCCACCGTTTAGGCTGCAGCAGGTGGAGGGGCGGCTCTTGGGTCCGGCCCCACTAGCTATGTAGGGAGCCAGCTTCCGGAAGCCTTGCTGATATATATTGCAGCTTGACTTCCTTTTATGCTAGTAATGGTTATTCCTTTTTAAAGGAGTTTTATTTTCCCATTCTTTAGTCACAGCAAGCAAACCGAAGGGCATTGTGGATAGCAGGACAACATAGAGACCCAGAATTCAAAACCACTTTGTCTTACCTTTAACATTCAATTTATATTTTGGAATAAATATATATTTTAAACTTTCATGTAGACTTTTAACTGAATCAGTAAAGGGAATGACGGATTCTTGGGCATCTAAATCCCCACATTGAAGAATACAATGTCTCAAGTCAACTGAGGCTAAAGAGCTCCCACTTCTTCAGGAGAAGGCACAGTGCCAAGGCCGTGGCACCTCTGTTACCTTGGGTGGTGTCACTTAGAATTGCCACCATTCATCAGGGTAACGGCCTTTTCTGCCACCTCTTCAGCTGCACTGGGCAGTAGTGATGTATGGGAAAGAAGAGGGACAGGATTGATGGCCTCGTGTGCACTCATCTTAAAAACGTCCTCCCTGTGCCCTGGGAATCTGTTCTTCAAGTGTTGTTAGCAGCATAAAATGGGTGGAAGCATTGCATTATTAATGGGTTATTTTTCTCCTTCTTTGGTAATATGTTCTCTTCTCTGGAAATAGATATTCCCATATAATTTTATTTATTTACTTATTTAAATTTATTTATTTAAGAGCAACAGAGAGAGAGAAAACTCCATACGTGTGTGCCCCCTTGTGCATCTGGCTAACGTGGATCCTGAGGAATTGAGCCTCACACTAGTGTCCTTAGGCTTCACAGGCAAGCACTTAACCACTAAGCCATCTCTCCAACCCTTACTTACTTAGAGGAGAGAGAAAGAGAATAAATGGGCATGCTAGGGCCTCCAGTCACTGCAAACAAACTCAAAATGTATGTGCCACCTTTGTGCATCTGGCTTACATAGGTCCTGGGGAACCACCAAGCGTTAAGTCCTTAACCACTGAGCCATCTCTTCAGCCCTCCCATGTAATTTTTGACAGAGCACCACAGTAGGCAATATTTTAAAAACAGAATCCATAATGAAAAAGATTTTGGAATGTGTTGGTTAATAGAGGGAAATAAACAGCACAAGTATGATTTTAAATACCTTAATCCAGTCCTTCAAATCAAGGATATGCTCCTTAGACCACTACTGAGTTGTGTGTGTGCTGGCGTCTTCTTTGTCCACAAAACATTTGAAGTAGCTGATAAGAGAGCTTGTAAGAAAATTAGAACGATGGAAAATAGAGATGCCAAGTGGATGTATTTATACTGAAGTACAGAGATTCTATGTTTATGCCACATCCAGATTTAACCAGTTGCTAAGTTAGGAACATAAGTGATACAACGGGAGAAGAGAGCAAAGTTTCTACACACACAACTCATTTCCAGTTCATTTTGGTTCAGGAAGGCGTGGAGCAGTCTGTGCTTTGACGTGCTGTAGGAGTGTTTATGGAAAGGTGTTCTCAGAGGCAGCTAAGAACCCGACCCTTGTCCAAAAGCAGCTGGCTGCGCTCTTCTGCAGGACCTTTCGGACCGTCCTGTGTCTTTTGCAGTTCCATGAGAAACTTGGAGAAGGCTTCGCAATTACTACAAGTCAGAAGCTCCTCAAAGTTCCAATTGAGACTGGATAACAGGCATCTGTGGGGTACAAGGTTTTCCCTTCGTTTACTTCTCGGCCCTGTCGGGTGTGCTCCATGCATGTATAGGTGATTTCAGTCACGTTGGTATGTTCTGTGCATGGACAGGTCATTTTCTCTTAGGTGTATCCTTATGTATTTCCCATCTCAAAACACAAAGCCCAGCCTCAGCAAGTGCAGTGGACTCTTGCTCCGTGGAACCTCACCTGCTTACCTCCATGGCTTTGCACGCGTCCCCACTTTGTTCACACCTGCCTGCAGAGCTCGCGTGCGGGTGCCGTACTCGTTCTGGCTGATGGGAAAGTGTGGTTCATTTTGTCTGCTGTTCACGCAGCCTGCAGCCCACTGGGGACTGTAGCAGTTCTTTGTAAATTGCACCAGACATTTTTACTGAGAGGATTAGGCTTCCCTAAATGAACACCTCTTCCTGTCCAGTCTGAACCCCACAGAACAGACATGCGCAGTGGAGGGTGCACTGACATGAAGTCATGCTACCGTGCGCTCAGCTTTATAGGGCTCTGGCGATCTGAACTCAGGTACCTGTGCCTGCGCAGCAGACACATAATCCACTGGGCCATCTCCCAACCTTGCAAGTTGAGTACAGTTAACACTTATATTTAAGCTTTGATCCCTTCCGAGTTAATTTCTATATATTGTGTCACCAATATAAACTGGTTCTAGACTATTTAAAAGTCAGCAAATATAAAAAGATGGAGATAATAGTCATTCCTCTAGCTACAGTGGAATCAAGCCAGATGTAAGAAAAAATTAACATATAGAACTGAATTAAAATGAAAATGTATCAAGATACAGCTGAAAGCAACATTTAGAGAAAAAAATCATAATACTAAAACTTAAATTAGAAGAAAGTAAAACCTCGCTGGGCATGGTGACACAGGCTTGTTACTCCTGGAACTTGGGCAGCTGAGGTACGGGTCATGAATTTGAAGCCAACCTGGGCAACATAGCGAGACTCTTTTTCAGAAAACCAACACCCTAGAAAGAGCTCAGGTAGAGCACATAGGGTGTTTGTGAAGCCCTGGGTTCAATGCCAGTACCACAGACAAAAACAAAGGGAGGGAGGGAGGGAGGGAAGAAAGAGAAAAGCCTCTGGTTAAGCTAAGCCCCTGCTTCAAGAAAGAGTAGAAAGAACCGCAACATTCAAGTAAACCAGCCCAGCTGCTGTAGACGGCAGTGGGACAGCCCTCGGCAGACTACCCTGTGACTCAGCCCACTCCTGGGTACGCACCTAGGGAAGGAATCAGCCTGCCACAGACATGCTCACACATTGCTTCCCACCAAACTGTTCAATAGCCAAGAAATGGAGCAGCCCAGATGCCCATCAGTGGATGGATAAAGAGAAAGTGGTGTGTGGACACAGTGGGACTTGATTCAGCCATTAAAGTGAGAGTGAGATGCTTGCAGGAGCCTCAGTGGACAAGAGAACACTAGGTTAAACGGAATAAGCCAGACTTAGACAACAATTGCATGTTTTCTTTCACATGAGGAGTCTTATATTTAAACTGTGCATGTGTGTGTGTCAAAAATAGAAGATTGAGGGAGAAAAGAGCTATTAAGGAAAGAAGAAAAAAATGGAATGTATGTGAGGTGAAAGCAGAAGTGGAGATTATTTGAGGGAAGGAAGGGGAAGAGGAGAGATGGAGCAGTGGTGGATGGGGATGAATAGGAACAAAGTACAATATCATATGCATTTGGAAGTACTATAATGAAACTTATTATTTTCTCTGCTAATAGACATAAAATAATAAATAATAAAATCTGAAGGCAAATAAAAGTGGAGAGTTTTAAAGATAAAAACTACAAATGAGTGAAATAAAAAGCAGGAAAATGATATCAAAAGCTCAATGAAATAAATAGTTAACTGAAATAAATAAACAAAATTGAAAAACCCATGTCAAAGTTGTAAAGAGAAAAGGAGAGAAGACAGAAATCACTGGTATCAGGAAGAAATGGGCAACATCCCTGAACACAGCCACCGTAGGAGTAACAAGGGAGCACTCTGAATGACTTTGTGCTCATTAAGAAATTAATCAGGGCCTGGAGAGATGGCTTAGCAGTTAAGGCGTTTGCCTGTGAAGCCTAAGGACCCAGGTTCGCTTCTCCAGGTCCCATGTAAGCCAGAGGCACATGGTGGCGCATGCATCTGGAGTTTGTTTGCAGTGGCTAGAGGCCCTGGTGTTCCCATTCTCTCTCTCTCTCTCTCTGTCTCTGTCTCTAATAAGTAAATAAATGATAAAATCTAAAAAAAAAAAAAAAGGAAAGAAATTAATCAGGTCCTTTAAACCCAGGAAATTTCAACCAAGATGAACACTTGAGCTACCCTGCAATCATTCAAAGATTGAATTTGGGGCTGGAGAGATGGCTTAGCAGTTAGGCGCTTGCCTGCAAAGCCTAAGGACCCTGGTTCAAGTCTCAATTCCCCAGGACTCATGTAAGCCAGATGCACATGGTGGTGCATGCATCTGGAGTTCGTTTGCAGTGGCTGGAGGTCCTGGCATGCCTATTCTCTCTCTCTCTCTCTGTTTGTTGCTCTCAAATAAATAAATAATTTAAACAAATGATTTTTAAAAAGATTGAATTTGTCTAAAAGCCCCTAAGAAGCAGTCTCTCAGCCTGGATTATTTCATCAGGATTTTGAACAACTTTACATGATTTCTTGCAGAAAATAAAAGGTGCTACTTCCCAACCCCTTTTCTAAGGGTTATATTAAATACCTTGATACTAATCTCAGGCAAAGAATTAACAAAGAGCAAAAGAATGCATTAAAACAAGAAGAAAAACACTACCAACCAATATTTTTCATGAACTCAGATACCAAAGTCCTCAGTAAAATGTTAGTAAATTGAATGTGTCGGGCTGGAGGGATGTCAGCATGTAAAAAGAATGGTCATTACCAAGCAGGGTGCACCTTGGGTAATAACAAGCACTGCTCAAATGTCAGCTAAGATGGTCTATCGTAGAAATGGTGTAAGGAAATTTTACATTCCACTTGACAAGGAAAAAGCCAGCACTCAAAAATGGCCATAAAGTAGGATTGTATGGACAATGTCCTCAACTGGACAGAGTATCTGTGAAAACCTGTGGCTGAGGGGACTGAGCGGGCAAAGGTGCTTGCTTGTAATCCTGCTGGTCAAGTTCAACTGCTGAGCATCCACGGAAAGCCAGGTGCACAGTGGTGCATGCATCCGTGATCCCACCACACCTGTGGCAGTGAGAGGAGGATCCAGGAGAAACCTTAGGGTCCTGGGCTGGCAGCAGCAAAAGAGTGAGACCCTGCCTCAAAAAGAAGGAACCCCAAGATCGTCCTCTGACCTTCACACATATGCCATGGCGTGTGTGTGCCCATGCACACACACCATTCATAGTCCACACATGCATGCAGATACATACCTAATGAAAAAAGAGAAATAAATCCATATTCCAAAAGCCTACAGTTAGCATCATGTTTAATAGTGACTGAATCTTTTTTCCCCCCAAGATTAGGGAAAGTTCAGAGTATCTCATCCTGCAGTGTTTATTTGTTGTAATCTTAGGAATTCTAATTAGTGTAATATGGGAGGAAATAAATAAAAAGTGTACTCTTAGGCAAGGAAGAAATGTTACTGTCCTTATTAATAGATGACATGATTGATTATTTAGAAATGTCTGTAAAAACGCCCCTAAGGGGCTGGAGAGGTCAGTGAAGTAGGAGTTGTGCAAACGTGAAGACCTGAATTCAAACGCCTGTCACCGCCCAGGAACTGTCAGTCATGATCGCGAGTGGCTGTCATCCCAGCGTTCAGTGACAGAGACAGGCAGGTTCCCACGGCAAGCTGGTTAGCTAACTGAGCTAACTGGTGAGCGCTAGTTCAGTGAGAGACCTTGTCTCAATAAAGAGTAGGTAACTTGATTTTTCTCTCTGACTGCTTTCAATATTTTTTCTTTGGTTTGTATGTTTGGTAGTTTGATTATAATATGACAAGGGGAGGTTCTTTCCAGGTTTTGTCTGGCTGGTGTTCTAAAGGATTCCTGTGTCTGCATTGGCTCTTCTTTCACAATTTGGGAGAAGTTTTCTTCTGTGATTTTGTTGAAGACACAAACTATGCCTTTGGAGTGAAATTCTTCTCCTTCTACTATGTCCTGAATTCTTATGTTTCTTTTCATAGTGTCCCAAATATCTTGAAATTCCCACTCATACTTTTCTATAAGTTTGTCTTTCTCATTTTTGTACTGTTTAGATCTGCCACCTGGTCTTCTAGCTTAGATATTCTGTCCTCTCCTTCATCCATTCTACTGGTGAGATTTTCTACAGAGTTTTTTATTTCATTAACTGTGTTCTTCATTGCTAATAATTCTAACCTGTTTTCTTTATTATTTATGTTTTCTTATTTATGTCTAGTGTTGACCTCTTTATTTCATTAAATTGGCATCCTGTGTCTTCTTTGCTTCCTTTGATTTCTTCTTTGAGTTCTTTGAACACATTTTAATCATTCTTTTGAAATCTTTCTCAGGCATTTCCTCTAACTCGTTCTCACTGGAGGTCATTTCTGATGCATGAATACTTTTGGTGGATTTATATTGTCTTGATTTTTGGTGTTTCTTGTGTTATAATGTATATATTTTTGCATCTTGGATTGTTTAATGATTGGATTTCCCAGTTAGCTGGGTATTATGAGATGTATCAATCAATCTGATGTTATATATCTTCAGGGTAGGAGCTTAAGGTGCTAGATGTGGCTCTGAAGACTCTCAGAGTATCTACAAAAGTGACTGTAGGTATTGGGTGTGCCTGTTATGAGAATATTCAAGTAGGCTAAGAGGAACAAAATATAGGCAGATTCTAAAATTTAACTAAACAATGTCAATGAAAATCAGCACAGAGTATTTATCCAAGGGTAGGTATTGTGACAACCAGATCCTCTGTCTGTCCCTTAGGCTATGTGGTGCCTCACCCACTCCCTTAATCCTGACAACAAGGCAGTTAAGATTTCTGGTCTGTAGAGGGTTCCAAGTCAGCTTGTGACCAGGTGAGACCCTTCCCTAATGTATAACAGAAGAGTAAACAAAGCCACTATCATTCAAGAAGCAACAAATAACAAGCCCAAAATACAGCTTATTTAAGAATGGCAAATTTGACCATCCATCCAATTTAACATATAATTTATCCTGATATGGAAGCTGCAATTAGCACTTCTGGTTCAGGCATATATGCTAGGTTTGTTAGGTGGGTACTGACCTGGTATAATCCCAGTTACCTTTTGAGATGATTTTGGTCTCAGCTGCGCTCCTGCTTGGGTCCCTCTTTGGTGCTCTGTCAGTTCAAGTAGGCATGGCCGGGTCTCTGGACTGCTGCTCTGTTCCTGAGGGCTGGGCACTGGCGGTGGGGAAGGGGAGGGAGCTGATGCTGCTCAGTTCGCCCGCTGTTCCACATGTTCTTCTACCTTGTGATCTGCTCTTCCGTTGTTCACTGCCGTTCTCCCTTCACATTTCTTGAGTTTGTGGCTGGCGTGCACTGCGTGGTCCGCCCCACCAGAGCAGCTTCTGCCAGCCCGCACAGGCTCTGGATGCTCTGGATGTCTCCTACTTCTCCGCTGCTGTTTCAATTTCCTGTATACCTCACTTTTTAGTAAAAGTGTGTATTTTGGTGGGTTTTTTTTTTTTTTTTTGGCTCTTTCCCCCCTAGGCTGCTTTGTTGTGGTACCTACGCCATCATCTTAACCAGAAGCCCTCAAAATTTTTGAATTAATTGTTTTAATTAATTTTTAAAATTAAAACAGAAGTCACAAGAGCATCTCAGTCAATCCAGAGATGATGACAACAGGAATTCCTTTGTGATAAGAGTGCTGGGAAACTAGGAAGAGAAGTAACATCACTCCACATAAGGCCAATAACCAACAGTATACCAGTGGGGGAAGCTGAGCGCATTTGCTCTAAAATCTGGAATGACAGGAGTTCCCATTCTTATTCAGTATGGAGCCAAAAGTTCCCACGATTAAGCAAAAGCTGACTATTGTTTTCTTGTATGTTCATGTGTGTGCAGGTGAGTGTGCACGTGTGTGCATGTGTGTGGATGCCAGAGGATAAACGGCTGTCATTTCTCAGACACAGTCCAACTTCTACCTTTTTTGTTGCCCAACTCTTGTGAAGTGGCTAGACTGGGTATCTATGTAGATCCAGGGACCTGCCATCTCCACCCGCTCAGTGCTGGGATATCAGCGTGTGCCACCACATCTGGCAGTTCTACATAGGGTCTGGGGAACAAACTCGGGTCCTCAAGTGTGCAAGGCAGACACGCTAACCACTGAGCGTCCCTCAGCCCTGGTCATCTGGTCGTGCTTCCTGAGCAACCCAATTGTACCCGAAGGAACTCCAATAGCCTTGTTTGTTCATTTCCAGCTTCCTAGCGAGGATCCTGAAATTTCTGAGGTTTCATCCAAGTGTCTATCCATCCTGCTTCAACTGTATGGAGGAGAAAAGCCAGACAGCCTGTCTCCTGAGAACCTGGAAGGCATTGCTGAGCTACTGGCAGCCAAGGGGGACCCCAAGCAGCAGAGACTTCTGTTGAGAATCCTCAGGAGACTGGTGAGTCTGCCGTGGGCACCTTCCATGGCGTCCATAATGGGCCAAGAGTAGTTGTTTTCTAGACATCATTTTAAATTTCCAGAAAAGTTGCATATGTGATTACAGCTCCTGCAGTCTACCTATTGTTGACATGTTCATATTCTGTGTGTGTGTGTGTATGTGTGTGCGCGCACACACGCACAACACGTATTCCAAGTTTGAGAGATCGTGCCTGCACATCCACTATTGCATATTTCCTTTTTATTTTACTTTTTTAAATGGATCTGGGCCTGGGGAGATGACTTAGTGGTTAAAGGCATTTGCTTGCAAGTGCCTGAGTTTGGTTCCCCAGCACCCACATAAAGTCAAGTGCAAAGTGATGTCATAGGGGCTGGAGTCGGAAGAATCTGGAAGCTTGTGGGAAAGCGAGACTAACGCACACAGTGGCAAAGCAACAAGAGAGACCCAGCCTCAAACAAAAAGATGGAAGGAGAAAAAAGCACCCTGCAGTTGTCCCCCACTCATGTGCTGTTGGGTGCACAGCCACGTACGCGATCATGAACCTCCACACGGATGGCCACATGTAGATTTTAAGAAAGGATTTTCTCTTGCTTAACTATAGACATCACAGTTGAACATTAGTTTAACTTTTTTACCATTCCCTCATCATCCATATTCCACTTCTGCTACTGCCCCAACTAATAACATGCACAGCTTATCTGTAGGATATAGTCTAGGGTGATGTGTTTCAGTCCCAAATGGTCTTGCACGATTCTTTAAGAACACAGGCCAGAAGAGATAAGAGATGTGTGCAGCCGTTACCCTGTCTAGGACTGTGGTTTCCTTGTAGTTCAATCCATGAGTCTCCAGAAGTGACATTGGTCCTTCTCAGCCCGCCACCCCCAGAGGCTCATGGTGTCTGATTACCCTTTGCCGGCAGTGGGAGTTTTGATCATTAGGTTTCATTTTGTGATGGTTGCAGCATGGAGTCCCACTGCCGGCACTGCACCCTGAGGGAAGCCCCCCTTCTGTCCAGTGTGCTTTCTGTCTCCTTTATCTTGGGTGTCCTTAGCCCATGTCCACTGGAATCACTGTAGAAGACACACTTGCAGTCCATCCCGCTCTGTTGACTAGACAGCAGCTGGTGTTGGACAAGTGACAGATGGTGTCAGTCTGAGGTCTCTAGTCCCTGTCACTCTGAGGGCTCCTTTGGTAAGTGAGGGCTGTGGCAGCTCCAGAGAACTCCACTCAGAGTGGCTCTTGGGCCATGTTGATAAGAAGACAGTGGCTACTAGTGGCTGGTTGTTGGGTCCACATTGGCCTGCGGGGTGCTTCATGGGGATCCATGTCGGATGCTGCCAAGTTCCTCGCTGTATCCCAGCGGGGCTCTCAGCAACAGGGAGATGGGGCAGGAGCCTGGGTAGACAGCAGGCTCTCAAATGATGCAAGGAGTACAGGAGACCTCCTTGACAGTGACCCCTGCCTCTCAGGCCCTGCTCAGAGGGCCAGCGGAAGAGAGAGTCAGGCGTCTCCACGCACTACCTGGTGTCCATAGTTGGACCAAGACAGTGTGATACACACATCCTCTTGGGAGGAAGTTGCTGCTATCATGTTCCCAAGGCTGAGCAAGCCTGGATGGACTCAGAGAGAGGATGACCCCAAAATAAACATGGCCCCATAAATCACAAGCCAGGAAGTGGGCATGTCTGACTAGAAAGCTGCAGTCCTCAGCTTTGTCTTAGGAGATGGTGCGGCAGACCCTCCTGATAACTAGATGCAAGGACCTGGACTCTTGTCTTTTCTGCTGAAAGCCCTGATTTTGTGACAATATCTTTCTGAAAACATAATTTTCATTAACAAATTAAAGAAATAGGCTATTTAATTTCTGCTAATGGACTTGGAATGTGTTTTTTCCCTAAGGTACTTTACCTTAGTCTATATTTAGCACATTTGGAGAACGTTGAAGAAGCCTAATGATATAATTATCTGTTGTAATTTCCCAGGAAGTTGGGAGGTTTTACAACTATACTTTTGCTTTAGCTTTAAAAATGTATCAGGAATCCTTCAAGTATCTCCCCAGTCCACTCCTCCCTTGAACTTGGTATCATTGGGGGTTCTCCCAGGATGATGCAGAATAGCTCACTAGTCTTAATTAAAGTGAGCTTCCTCCAGTACTCCAAATATTGACTGCATATAAAGTGAGCCACAAACCCGTCCAAGGCCCAAGACTGACTATTGACTATGGAGCAGACAGGAGTGTGATAAGCTGCTGTGGCCAACCCTGGGCGCCTGCAGGCCCGTCTGCCTGGGCCGCCAGGTGGTGGGGTGTGGTCAGGACTCAGGTGTGTGGCGAGCCCTGGCTCCTCACTGTCTTAGCTCTGTGCTGGCCGCCTGAATGCCTGCCAGTTCGGTTCCTCCCCACCTCATAGCCTCACCTGTGCCTCGTGCTCCTCACGAGAGCCACGTAATCACGTCGTGCTGCGTCCTGCTGTGAAATGCGTGAGACTGGGGCAGGACTTTTCATACTGCCGTTGGGGTCTCACTGCTTTTGGACCAGGTTGTGTAGCAGAACTTCAGCTGAGAATGGACCTAATTTCTACCACAAATACAAAGAAATATTCTTTGAGGTATAACAAAAGGATAAAATATCTCTCTCCATCCTCTCTTACATTCCTCGTGGTGTAGATATTTGTTCTACTATTTCTCCCTCTCTCTTACATGTGTGAGTGTGGGTACACTTATGTGTGTACACATATGCACATGTGGAGGCCAGAGGTTGACACTGGGCGTCGCTCAGTCCTTGGTGGTGGGGGCCTGAACTTTGGTCCTCACGCCTCCATGGTAAGTGCGTATTCTGCTGAGCCACCTCCCCAGCCCTTTTGACTTGTTTCTTAAAGGAAAGCAGGGATGAGGATTGCTATGAATCCCAGGAAATTCTTAAAAGATACACTACTTACCTAAGTTAGTAAACAGCAAAGTTACAAGTCTTTGTGGGGTTCTGATGACCTTCTGAGGCCTGGAGAGGATGCTCTGAGCTTTCCTGGAGACCTCCTTCCTTCCTTGCCACACTCAGCCAGTCTTTGCGGCCCAAAGGTGCCAGAGTTTGTATGCTAACTCTGGAGCTCCTTAGGTGATTTTGTCATGTTTTTCCAACACAGCAAAGAAAGGAAAATTCTTTTCTAAAATTTCTATTTAGTTCCTGGAAGAGGACACGTTATAGGAACTAAATGGCCAGTGGAAAAACAGCTGGTGCCCCCGGGACATGGTCTTCTGGCCAAAGCACCAATGTGGGGTTGAGGGGAACCCTGTGGACCCGCTCGCAGAAGCAGCTTTCTCCAGATCCACCTGTGACTCTCCCTCCTCTGCTCCTGAGACCCTCTTCCTCTGTGCCCATCAGATGCTCCTTCCTCCTTCTGATGAGGCTGGGAGCATGCCTCCCTGTTTCTCCTGTCTCTCTCTGACCTCAAGACAATCAGGTCCCTTGTCCCTTCTTGAAATTGTGGCAAGTGACATATGTTCCCTACTTTTCTCCAGAGCCTCTTTCTGTGTAGTCCCCAGGGCCCTTTATGATACACTGACCCTCCTTTTATTATAAAATGTCAAGTCACAGAAAATCTGAGAGTACAATGGGAAGTTGTGTAATCAAGAATTGTTATCAGAACTGTTATTTGACCATTTGGCCTTTGGCCTTTTTTCCCCCAAGCCATGTTAAAGTGAAGGCCTCAGCCCACTTGGCCCCACGCACTCATGATGCCATTGCAGTACCTGAGAAGATAACAGAGGTCTTGGTAGTGCTTCTGGTATCCAGCTCTTGTTAATTGTCCCTGGGTGTCAAAAACAATTCTTACAGCTTTCATTTCAAGCCACATTCCAACCAAATCTCACTACTGAGTTTTTTCTTGGTACTGGGGATTGAACCTTGGGCCTCAACCCATGCTGAGTAAGTGCTTCAACCCTGAGCTCCATGCCAGCCCTCTCATGCTAAATTCAATTGATACACTCTTGGTCTCTTGATCTAGAAGAATGTTTTTGCTTTTTTTTCCCCTAAATTGAATGAAATTTGCCCTGCTTTATGGAATAGTAGATTGTTAACTCATGACATTTTAGATCAAGACATCTCACAGGTGGGTTGCTTGGTCACATGGCTGATGGCCACATTTCTCCATTGCTCAGGGGCAGGTTTCCCTTGCAGTCATCAGGCCATCCTTGGAGAGAATGTGGTAGATGTGGGCATACCATTTCCTCCACATTAATAACTTTATTTTATTTAAGAGAGAGAAAGAGGCAGATACATTAACAACTTTTATTTATTTATTTATATAAGAGGGGGACCTGCAGAGATGGTTTAGCAGTTAAGGCACTTGCCTGAAAAGCCAAAGGACCCTGGTTCAGTTCCCCAGGACCCCTGTAACTCAGATGCCCAAGCACCTTAACACTGAGCCATCTCTCCAACCCCAACATTGATGACTTTTTAAAGCAAAAAGTAAAAACTATAACAATAGGATAAAGTTCTTGGAGCAAAGCCATTCGTTTTTTAAGCCTCAGATAGAGAAGATTTAAAATATGTAAAATATGGGCTGGAGAGATGTTAAGGCACTTGCCTACAAAGCCAAAGGACCCAGGTTTTATTCCCCAGGACCCACATAAGCCCGATATACAAGGGGGTGCATACGTCTGGAGTTTGTTTGCAGTGGCTAGAGGCCCTGATGTGTCCATTCTCTCTCTCTCTCTCTGTGTCTGTCTCTCTCTCTTTCTCTGCTCTGTGTGTTTCAAGTAAATAATTTTTAAAAGTATGTAAAAAATCATCCATGCTCCTTGGTAACAAATGTGATATCACCCAAAGACAGGTGAGTTGCCAGAAAAACTATATCCTTCCATGTTAGTTCACCGAGTATCTAATTGATGTATGTTGTAAGTGAAAAGCCAGAAGGCCCTATGGGATTTGTTTTATAATCTGTTACTTTCCAATGACCAGCTAAGTAGATGAATGATGGGTTCATGGATGGATGGCAGCACTTTCTGTTAGACACAGTTACTTCTCCATACTGAATAATTTCATTGGTTCCATTTGCAGTGAGTTCAAGTACTTGGTGCCATTTTAATTCCTTAGGGATCTCTCTGAACATCATCACCTTTACACCGTAGCTTTGCCATGCAGAGAGCTGCAGAGTCCCTTGGTTATCTGGGATTTATTTAGCCATTTTCAAAATCATTGTTCACATTGTGTTAAGTTTCATCAGAGTTTGTTTGAGAAACACTTCCCTGGGGTGGAAAACAGCAATGGAAGTGTGGTGTCCTTCTCTTATGAACATCTACAGTGCATGTTGCCAGCTTTTCTCTCTTTTTTCTTTTTCGAGGTAGGGTCTCACTCTAGCCCAGGCTGGTCTGGAACTCATCCTGTAAGCCTAGGCTGGCCTCAAACTCACGACAGTCCTCCCACCTCACTCTCCTGAGTGCTGAGGTCAAAGGTGTGCACCACCATGCATGGCTGTTTCCAGCTTTTAAAAGTAATGTTTTAAGAAGAATTTTCTCTGTACAATCAATATTTTATAAGATGAATTCTATCCACTGAAACAATACCTAATAGCATATTGATTGCATGTTGTTATATATCCATAGAGGCTTTCCTTTCAAAGATGGCTTCCAAACCAGTGGGCTGTGCGTAAGGCAGAGAACGGGCCTGGGTACTGAGTAGTAGAGACAGAGCACTTGGTTGGCAGGTACGAGAGTCTGTGTTCATCTACAGCACACACACACATCACACTCTCTCACACACACCTCACACTCACACACAAAGAGAATACAGAGAACCAGAGCTGGGATTTGGGTTTAAGAACAGAAAGAGAAAGTATATATTTCAGTAATAATTTAAGTATTTGTCTCTGTCTTAAATTTCCAACTGTTAGACAAGTTGTATTTATAGGTATGGTAGAGTATGACCTCTTGGATTGTGTAAGCTGTTTTTTAATTGATGTAGTTTAAAGATATGATTTAGGCTGGGCATGGTGGTGCACGCCTTTAATCCCAGCACTTGGGAGGCAGAGGTAGGAGGATCGCTGGGAGTTCAAGGCCACCCTGAGACTACATAGTGAATTCCAGGTCAGCCTGAACTAGAGTGAGACCCTACCTCAAAAAACTAAAATAAATAAATAAATATAAAAAAGAAGATGATCTAAAAAAACAAAAGATATGATTTAGTCACATGGAAATTCTCTTCTGTTCCAGAGAAGTGAGACAGGGAATTGAGCTATGTACTATAGTGTCTCTACAACGTGCCACCTGGTAAATAATGAAAAAATGTTAGCTAGGATTTGTTCCCCCAAATGATACTGTTTATTTAGATGAATTTTATTTTGCCTTTTAACAATATTATGAAGATATTCCAGGAGTATATGCTACCGCAGTGAGACTGATGGCGCCGCTGCCTAGTTCCTAAGCGCCTCCACTGTGGGGCGCTGTTCACAATAGCAGCAGCTGTGCCAGAATGAGGTGGCAGCACATTTATCCACTAAAGGACATGGTGTTTAGGTATCAAAAGCACAGGGGAAGAGTAGAAGGAGAGAGCCGAGAATCGCAGCATGATCCTTGCTACTTTCAGATCCCATGGCCGGGCTCCCCAAGCTGACCTGTAAGGACGAGGAGCAGGGGAGAGTCCTGAGCTAGATGGGCACAGCCCAATTTATAACATGGGAGAGGGACAGGGCAGTGTGGTGGAGAGATGTCTCCGAGGGCCTGTGAGCCCTTGAGAAGCCAGGCGTTGTCGTGAGAGCGTCGGAGGCCTTGGGGGGTTCTGAGACCACAGACAAGAAGAGCTGGCCAGTGTGTTGAGAACAGTCACACCAATCAGCGGGGCAGGGACATGAGAGACGTGTCCCTCCGGAGCCTGTGGCCATCAGGACCTCCTCAAGTGCTCATGCTGTAGATGGATCTGGAACAGAACCTGCTGACCAATTGGAGCTGTGAGAATTACCTGTCCTCCCTCTTCTTCAAGATGTAAACGTCTGGCACTTTCCCATTGGCCAGGCTGTCACACATCAGAGTTTACTTGTAAGTCTGATTGTTTCACTGGTTTTGAGGAATCCTATATTTTGAAAGATCTGAATTTTCTTCACTTTAGTGTGGGTGCTGAATGCCACCTGCACATCAGGTTATCAGGGACCTGTGCTCCCTCAGAGTTCCCAGGGCATCAGGCTCAAAAATAAATATTTAAGTAATAAGGTCCCTCTGTCACTTTTCTCCTACCTGTTTGGCAAAGCAAACTTATGGTTCATATGCCAGAATGTTTTTTCTTCAGGACTGCCTTACAAATGAGGCATGGTAGTTAATGGCCTTTCTGATTCATGTGTTACTCTGATCTAAGTGTTGGTGGGTAAGGCTCAGCCTTTGCTGTCCTGCTACTGTTCTGTAGAAAGCTGAGGGTGTGATAGGGAGGGCGGCGGGGAGCCTGTGTATGCCAGAGAGCAGGCCTTCTTGAGCTTTCCCACTCATGGCCCCTCCATGCCTAAGAACCTTTTACATGACCTTGGGTGTATGGGTATATAAAATAGGCATACAGGTCTGGAAGATGGCTCAGTGGTTAAAGGCACTTGTTTGTAAGCATGATGACCTGTCTTAAGTCCTCAGTAGCTACGTAAAGCCAGATGCACAAAGTGGCACATGTGTCCAAAGTTATTTGCAGTGGCAAGATGCCTTGGTACATCCATACTCTCTTTCTCTGTGTCTCTCAAATAAATAAATAAAAATAAAAAAGTGTTATACAAGTGAAATATTTACTGATAATCACAAATAAATGTATTTTAAGACAATTCTTTGCTATACATGTAATTTTAGCATTTGTTAAAGATAAAAGTAAATTTGCAGGCTAATGTGAGAGGTGCATTTGTTTATTTGACATGAGGAGTTAAATCTTGGCTGGATACCTGCTCCTGCGGGATGTAAAGCTCCTTCAATGTTTTCCACAGTTGATGGGTACCTTGATTTTATGTCATCACTGTTGAGAAAGTTCCTCCCCCAAATGTACAGATGCTCGTTTAAACAACGTTGAAAATTCTGCCATAATCCCAAGCCAAATTCATTTGACTTTTTAATGAAATAATTCAGTTTGAATTAATAGCAATTTTCAAAAATATATTTATTTATTTATTTATTTATAAGTAGGCTAGAGTGAAAGAAAATGAGAGTGGGGGGAATGGATGTGTCAGTGGGCCTCTCACCACTCTAAATGAACTCCAGACACCTGGGCTACTTTGTGCATCTGCCTTTACATGAGTACTGGGCAACCGAGTCTGGGTGGCCAGCTTTGCAAGCAAGTGACTAACTGCTGAGCTGTCTCCCCTACTCAACAGCAAGTTTTATAATCTAAACTTCCAACAATAAAATCCAAAGAAGACTAATTGAAGAATGATACAAAAATACTAAAAGTGTTTGTTTTCTGTAAATGAACCACTGCATTTCTTTAAGAGCAGAGAACTTTGATGGCATGGTAACACTGCAGTTCATAGTGTACAAGAGTCTGACCTCAGGGCTCCTTGTGTGTGGCATGTGGGTACACACAGTGCATAGTGGGCATGCTGTGTGCTCAGAACCAAGACTCTGATGAAGTCATGTGATGTAACATGTGCAAGCAGTGCCTGCCCGAAACACCTGGGATTCTTTTTTATTATTATTATTATTTACTTGAGAGCGACAGACACAGAGAAAAAGACAAATAGAGGGAGAGAGAGAGAATGGGTGTGCCAGGGCTTCCAGCCTCTGCAAATGAACTCCAGATGTGTGCGCCCCTTGTGCATCTGGCTAATGTGGGACCTGGGGAACTGAGCCTCGAACCGGGGTCCTTAGGCTTCACAGGCAAGCACTTAACCGCTAAGCCATCTCTCCAGCCCATGGATTCTTTACACACTTGATTTTGAGTTAATTTTTGTTTAGAAGCTTTTTAATGTTTCCACAAGTTTAAACTCCACACCCATGTTCAATTACATGAACTATGTAGCGTCATGACCCACAGCTTAAGCAGGGCCATACACAGATCAAGTCCCTCTGGCCTTTTAGGCAGGCAAACCAAACACCCTGGCTGGCAGTGCTGTTCCTCATGAGGTCGGTTTGGAGCCCAGCGTAAGTTCTTCTGTTTCAGACATTGGCTTTCCTAGCACCTTTCTGAAGGACTCGTTTTCAGTGTGTGCCTGAAACATTTCCCATGGCATCCTCACTTCTCACATTCCAGCTGAAAGCATGCTGCTATCATGACACTCCTCGAAGCAAATAATGATTGGGGCTCTCATTGCAAATTATCCCCGACTCTCCTGATTGATACCCGGAACACATTTACCCCCGCTTCAAAGACAGCTGCGAAGTTCTAGGCAGCATCATTTTTTCAGGACACTAAATTTTTTTTTTTTTATTTACTACCAACAGTACTTGCTTGCTTTATATAAAACACTCTAGCTTTCTTTAGTTAGGTCTCCAAAATGTTTGCTTTTAAGTACCACAAAAGTTTTGATAGCACTTAAATTTTTTTCATGATTATGTCAAGAACCTAACTAAGCCTGCTTATAAACTCCGCACAGCCTTTGTGTAATGGGTATGAATAGGGTTTAATGAAACTTGAGTGTCTCTGGAGATCACAGATACTGGGGCCTTTAACACTGTGGTGTTGCTTAGCAACCTGGAAGTCATTACCTTTCTGGGCTTGGTAATAACGCCATACACTTTTCTTTACTTCCCTGATGAAAATGTAGTGGAAATAATCCCTTTCTAAGGGTGGCACTCTGTGAGTGGGCAGCGAAAATGGATTTTTCCCCTCTTTTCACAGCCCAGGCAGGTGTCCATTCTGTGTACAAAAGGTTGTTTTCTGGAGGTTGTATGTAACAGAGTAAAGTATTCTGAGCTAGTCTTCATAAAAGGCATGCCTACTTTTCTTAGATAATACTTACAGTGCCATAGAATTGTTAGAAATGTTAGTATACCCTTAGCATGTGGGAGAGGAAGTTGGATTTGCTAGTCGGCCTCCAGTTAGTGCAATGATGTCTGCTGATCCCTATTAGATTGATCCCAGCTAGATAGATCTGTGGAGATACTAGACGGAGTGTAAGAGTGACACAATGACCCCATCTAGATATGTGGAGATAGGAGACAGCATGTGAGACTGTAGTAATGACACCATCTAAATATGTGGAAATGATTAGATGGCACATAAGAGTGTAGCAATAACACCATCTAGAAGTGTGGAGGTACTAGATGGTGTCTAATAGTGTAGTAATGCCCCCATCTAGATATCTGGAGATAATAGCTGGCGTGTAAGAGTATGGTAACGTGCTCCAGAGCGTAGAAGTGATGTCAGTCTATTCTGTTAAAAGCTGAGCATAGAAGCTGGAGATGGCTTAGCAGTTAAGGCACTTGTCTGCAAAACCTAAGAACCCAGGTTGATTCCCCAGATCCCATGTAAGCCAGATGTACATGGTGGCACG
The DNA here is from genome assembly GCF_020740685.1 of Jaculus jaculus. Taxonomy (NCBI): domain Eukaryota; kingdom Metazoa; phylum Chordata; class Mammalia; order Rodentia; family Dipodidae; genus Jaculus; species Jaculus jaculus. Next base: position 3,772,169 of record NC_059118.1, read on the forward strand.
TTTGTCTGGAGTTTTTTTGCAGTGGCTAGATGCCCTGGTGTGCACATTCTCTCATCTAATAAATTTAAAATGCATATTTTTTAAAAAAGCTCAGCATCAATGCAAGACACATTTTATGTTTCAGGCTCCCCACAGCATTGTTCCTAGGAGCCAAAAAGTATGAGCAAGGCAAGCCTTCCTTAGACAACGGATGGGTCACGTGATATCCATGGAACTGATACTACTTTAGTCAGCCATAAAAAGGAATGAAGTAGTGGCATGTGGTAAAGCAGAGGTGGGCCTTTTGAAACAGTGGACTGTTGGAGTCAAACACAAACACCCAATAGTACAGGGCAAGGGAAATGGCAAAGTGCTTGCTTCATAAGCCTGAGGACTCAAATTCAGATCCCTTGCACTGCAGAAATGCTAGGAATGGTGCTGCACACCTGTACTTCCAACACTTAGGGAGCAGATGTGGATTCCTGGAGCACACTGGTAGCTGCAGTAGATGAGTCAGGGAGCTGATAAGAACCTCTGCAAACTCACGGAACTCAAGTTTGAGAGAATCTGATGGAGTGATGACCCACGCCTATGCTGAAGCCTCGCAGCCATGTGGTTGGGACTCTGCTGTGGCCCATGGGCTGCCCTGAGGCGCCTCAGATTGGGAAGGGCTCTTGCTGGTTTTGGGAGGTATCTCCAGCCTTGGCAGTGGTGGCAATGGTGGCCTGGTTTGTGAAATGCTTCCTCTTTTCCTGGACTGCAGGGTTTTCCCTGTGCATCTGTGTAGTGTGTGTAACTCATAAATCATCTTTCCTTGAGGTGAACAGGGACTGTCTCCAAAAGGTTTCTGAACAACTCATTTTGTAGTGTGGAGTAGTAATTAAAATAACCTGGCTTATATCTTTGGGGAAATTAAGCCCTCGTTTTATTTTTAAAAGACTTTAGTTGGGGCTGAGCAGTGGTTAAGGCACTTGCCTGCAACATGGTAAATTTACCCACATAAAGCCAGATGCACACCCCAGGTGCATGTTCCCGTCCTCACAAGCGTGCACACCCCAGGCGCATGTTCCCATCCTCACAAGCGTGCACACCCTAGGTGCATGTTCCTCAGGTGCATGCATCTCGGTCCCTAGAGTCATTGGCTCACAGTTGGTGTTAACAACCCGAGCCTCCCTGGGAGCAGCACTTAGCAGTGGAGAACATTCCAGATCCATCCTAGCTCAGAGGCACAGGTCTGGCACTAGAGAGCAAGCACAGCCCTGCGCCACTGCTCTTGCTGGAGACTTTCTGTGCAGCCGGGCAGTCTCCAGCCTCGTCTCCTGCAGCCAGGCCATCCTGCAGCCTTTGTAGTGGAAATGGAGGCAGCAAGCGTGTGCACAGCTCACAAGTGTTCACAGCCCAGGGGCACGGCCCTATCTTCACAAGTGTGCACAGCCCAGGTGTATGGCCCTGTCTTCACAAGTGTGCATGTCTCCAGCAGATCACACATGTTCTCTTCCTGGGGACCTGGCCAGTTCTGTTTGCTCCACCCCTTCCACTGGCAGAGTGCGCACACAGGCTGTGCAATGCACACACTATTGGAACCGTGGCAAGTATAGGAAGTGGGCCCTGAGCCAGCAGCAGGCTTGCTGTCCACAGGAGGCTCTGCTGCCTGTCTCTCCAAACGGGGAATCTGATTGGCAGTGGCCTTGCTGCGTCTCACTCAGGAAAGCTCCCAGTAGTCAACAGAACTTATGACTTATGTATGAAGGTGGGTGATCCCATCTGGCCTCCCTCAAGGTCTTGACCCTTCCCCCGCTGCCAGTACATAATCCGCAGCCCCTGGGGAGCCAGAAGCCTGTTGCCAATTACTGTGGGCATCTCCGTGTGCCCCCCAGGGTGCTCCTCGTGCCTTGTTAGGCTTAATTGCACGGCCACAGAGAGCTGGAGCCTCTGGCGGTGTCTCATCAGCAGCTCTGGGGCATCCCGGGGCTGGGCGGTGTGGTCTGGAGAGGCCACCACAGAGCTGCACCACAGAGCTGCGTGCACACGCTTGCTGCCTCCATTTCCACTACAAAGGCTGCAGGATGGCCTGGCTGCAGGAGACGAGGCTGGAGACTGCCCGGCTGCACAGAAAGTCTCCAGCAGGAGCAGTGGCACAGGGCTGTGCTCTCTAGTGCCAGACCTCCTGTGCCTGAGCCGGGATGTTCTCCACTGCTAAGCACTGCTCCCAGGGGTGCTCGGGTTACTGACACCAACTGTGAGCCAGTGACTCTGGGAACCGAGATGCAGTTTTTCTTCAAAGTTTTTGTTTTGGTCGTTGTCTTGATGATGTAGAAACCAGAATGTATGGAGAGATGTCTCCAGGCTGGCTGTTGAGCTGAGTCACAGAGGTAGGGACCATCACACATCCGCAAGGTATGCGTGTGGTGGGGGTGGTGGGGTTTATAATATCCTCATTCTTCAGTGAGGAAACTGGGGTGCACAGGCCAGAGAAATTTGTGAAATCAGGATATGAACCCAGATTTTTTTATGTGGCTTTTGTGTTTTATTTTGCATCCTAATTTTAAAATAGGACTACTCTACATAGGCTGACCTCAAACTCACTTTGTAGCCCAGGCTGGCCTTAAACTCACTCTGTAGTCTTTAACCTCCTGATCCTCCTACCTCTGCCTCCCAGGCAGATATTTTAGCGTAGTATTTTTAGCCAACATTCATAGTATGTATTTTATTTACCCACAAATAATGAAGAATTGGCAGAATCCTCTGGGGCTTCCTTTCTTCCATTTAGAAACACCGCTAACTGAAGGCTCTTCATTGGTCTGTCAGCCTCTAATTCAGCCACAAAATGGAAAGTCCACCTCTTCTGTTAAAATGGTCTTTTCTCAAAAAAAGAAAGGAAAAGAAAGTTCCTAAATCAGTGAGTACTGTCCTACCTGGCAACTTCTCATGTGCTGTAGTAAGCACTGTTCTGGAGGGACCAGGCTTGTCATGGTCCCATGCCTGTGGCTATCACAGCTGCTCTCTTAACTCCCTGCTGTCTGGCCTGCCTGAGAATTCTGGATCCTGGAGGCACATGGCCAGTGGAAGTCCCAAAAACTTTCTGCAGTAAGATCCACTCTTCTCAAGGAGAGTTCATCTGTATGTGGCTGTGTAGAGCTCATCTCCGAGGCTACAGCAACCAAGGGCATTGTGAAGAACAACTCTCAAGAGCAGGCTTATCTGAGTACTTTGCATGCCGAAGCCCTTACTTTAGAATGATGTAAATACAAAAATAGCCACTTTCCCTAGAAACGACATAAGTCTTCCTTAAAGATTTTATGGCAGAAGCCTGCATTTAATTCAAATCCATTATGTCAAAATGAGTAAGATGCTACATTTTACCATGTGCATTTCACACTCACAAAATGAATAATAAACATTTGTAGAGCCTACCACATAACAAAATGATGCTTTACAATATGATCCAGCAAGCCAGGCATGGTGGCACAGACCTGTAACCCTAACACTCAGGAGTCAGAGACAAGAGGGTCAGGAGCTTAAAGTCATCCTCAGTTACCAATTGACTTTGAGACTAGTCTTGAGACCTTGAGACCTTGTCTGAAGAGACTAATCAAAATTTTTTTAAAGTTCTGATTAAAACAAAATAATAAACACATCTAACCCACCACCCAACAAAATGCTAGTTTAAAATATGTCTTATCTAATTGTATCAGGCTAGGAAAGCTTAAAAGTCTTAGTAATGCTGTAATACAGAAAGCTCTCCTAACTTGTACACTTCAGCAGATAGCTTCTGGGCAGTTTCGTGGAGCCTAGAAGGTTCTAGATCCTTCTGTCTGCTTCTGCAGAGAATGGACCAAGTCAGGATTGATCCCACCTGAGAAGTGAGTGTGTGTGTGTGTCTGACAGCACTTTCCAAAACACATGATGTAAGAGATTGGCACTTCTGACAGTTTCGCATACTTCTTGAATTTGTTTTCAGCCCATCCAGTCAGAGTTTTCTCTCAATCAAACCTCAGTTTACAGCATTTATTTGAAATCTTTAAAATGTGTCCAAGCTTGTCAGTCCTCCCTCACTGAGGGCTTCTCTTGTTTGTCCCAGAGAGCAAGCCCTGTGCCTCTCAGCAGAGCAGCCCAGCAGAGTGCCCTCTACTGGCCTTGGGAGAGGGACTCCACTCGCTGCTGCCCTGCAGAGAGGCGCCGATGTGAGCCTCAGTCCGCTCGGGCCGCCGAGGGCTCTGCTCTGACCCCCAGCTGACTGGGCCGCTGGTGCTTCCATGACTTAGGCTCTCTCTTGCTTCTCCTCCCAGTACCCCCGCTGCTGCACGCTGGTGCCTGTAACACTCTTCATCCACGTCTCCCCTTGGGGTGGGGGGGTTCAGTAGCCCCTGCCTTTAATCACCTTCACATTTGGGGCCCCGTGTGTGTATCTTCAGCACCCCCCAGACCCCACCAGCACCAGACACACGCATGGCCTTCCCCACCTCACCTGCCCATCACGTGGCAGCCTTGTGGTTCTCAAGGCAGACCTGCCTAGGCCGGGAGGCTGCTCCCGAGTGACCGCTGTGTGAAGGCCTGGAGGACGGAAGAGGACAGTTCCCTGGCTCTACTTTCAACACACAGTAGTAGAATCTGGTCATTTTTCCATCTTCTTCCACAAGCACCGCCTCCCACAGGAATCCCCGTGGCCACCACGACCTAGCGTTCCAGCTCCCTGTGTTGCTCCTGTCCTGCCCCTTGCCGTGGTCTCTCCCCAGCACAGCCGTCTCCCTTTCTTCTCCTGGCTCCCCTCCATCACCTAGAGTCGTACAAGCTGCGACGTTTGTTTGTTTGAAGAAAACGGTGGGCTTTGCCGACTGGCACGTGCCCACCCCTTCCCCATGGACACAGACCCCAGGCTGCTCGGAGCCTGCTCCTTGAGCTGGTGTGTGTCTGAATTCCCGGTGACCAGAGATGAAGACCGGCGGTGTGGCGGGATTTGAGGTGTGCGGGCGCTGCAGCCGCAGAGCGGAGCCTGACCCCGGCTGCCGCCCTCGAGCGCCCATGGCCAGCCTGCCCGCGCCTCTGGTTCGCTCATCAGCACCAGCAGCCCGGGCTTCCCGTCGCGCTCTCTTTAGTGGGGCTGCTGGGAGGATGCGATGGATGATCTCCACTGTCCATGCGACTCCTGGACACACACCTCTGGGGAAGGTCTGTGCGGTGTTTCAGGAGAGGTTTAACCAGGAGGGAAGACCCGCCCTGGCCGTGAGCAGCAGCGCCCCACGATTCGAAGTCGTAACACAACCGAGGAGACCGAAGGAGCCGACCTCGCCTTCTGCCGCGGGAGCTCCCTTTCTCACGCGAGACCGCGCAGGCGCCAGCCGCTAGAGAAGTAGCGGCTCTTCCGGCTCTTCCGGCTCTCCCCGGAAGCACGCGCATTCCGTCAGGACAGGACAGGCGTGGTGAGGGGAGCATGAAGCCAAGCCAGTCACACCGCGTCCGGGGTCAGGTCTGCTCCTTCTGGGAGAGCGAGTGCAGTGGTGCTTGGCCCCTGACAGGGACTCCTGTTCCTCATCCAGTCTTCGAGCACACCCTGCATAGTCAACCTTATTAAGCAGCCGCTCATCTTGTCTCCTCAGAGGTGCGACCTGAGGGGGAGGAGGAAGAGCCGATGTAGTGCTGGGTTGGCACACAGTAGGCCTCTCCCTTAGCTGTGTCCAGTCATGTATGGGCTCCTCACGCTTGTGGTCCCACTTCACACTGGGAATCTATGGGGCACTGTGGCATAGGCTCAGGGAGACCGTTTAAGCCTGCTATCTGACCTGACCTGCTGGCGCGCGTCTCCCTCTCTCACATGTTCCCAGGCTGCCCCTCTTTTTCCTCTCCTGCCTCACCTACCAGTGCCTTGCCCACACTGGATGCTGCCCGTGGACTCCAGGCTCTTAGGTGCCTTGCCTGGTTTCAACTGACCTTCCACCCTGACCCTTTCTGCCTGGGTGGCCTCTTAGATCTAAGGACCATTTATTTTCACAAAACATACTTGATTTTTTAATTTTATTTTCAGATTGCGTAGCTAGCATGTGACCCTTAGGGAAAATGCATCAACCATTAAAGAAATGATGGAGATAGGTAAAAAGGCCAAACAAGAAAAAAAAAAAAGGTGTCATGTCTCCACTGTCTGCAGCTGCCTTTTTGCTCTGGCTTATGTGACGTGGGGTTTATATCTGCCAGTCTACCATTACTAAATCATAAGGGTGTTGTTTTTGATGCTACAACTTGGGATGTCACCCATCCTCAGACCTCTGTGAGCTCCATGGTCGGAGAAAGGGGAGTCAGTATTACCTGCAGGTGGTAGATGGTGCGCCACTGATAATGACAAGTTCAAATGGGTTCCTACAAGGCAGCTGCAGGTCTCCTGTGTGTCTGAAACATCTCAGAGGCTGCCACATTGCAGACTCATCCTAATAGGATGGTGGGCTTTGCACGAACCTGTGCCTTCATAGGAAAGCATGTGAAATAACAGGAGAGCCAAGGAACTGGAGGGCGTGGAGCACCCGAGGGACAGGGCTTGTCCCTGGGTGGCCTTCAATGTGAAAACACATTGCATTAGAAAGGACGCATTTCTCATTTCACCAAGGTCGAAATGAGAAAGCAATTTGAATTGCGTATAAGGAAAAGAACTTGCTGAAAGCAGAATGAGATATCCAGGTGTTTATGTGCGGGAGGCTCTGGGATGTCCTGGGGGCTAGAAAACACGTTTGCACAGCACATTTGTTCCCCAGCTTTCTGTTTTGACTCACATGCTGTTTAAGCTAGTTATTTCATTTTTTGCATACCCAGTAATGAAATAAACAAAGTGTGAAATACAAGACAATGCTAGTTAAACATTTATGCCAGCCCTACCCTGCCATGTCTTGAAACTGTTAAAATGTAATGTTTTATATGAAATCATTATACATTTATAGCCAGTCTGATCTGTGGCAGGGCACTGTCCCATGGCCTGTGACTGGCTGCTCTGGAGCTGGGGTGGTTGCAGCTCTCTGCTGTCCAAGCAGTGCTCCGGTGGCGACTAGTTCCTGTGATGTGTGGGAGGCTCTACATCTCATTTGCATGAAACACGAGTGCTGATTATGTGGGTTGATCTGAGACCTTCTGAAATAGTCTCCGAAACCAACATTATCCGATAGCTCTCTTCCAGGAAGGAGGGTGGCGATGAATTCTGCCCTGAAGACTTTTGACCTCAAAATCTCTATTAAAAATATATCTATAGAGAGGATACAAAAAGCATCACTGAGACTCCAGGATGGGCACACAGGTGACAGGTGTGTACGCAGAAATTAGCTTCTGTGGGGTTTCTGCTAAGCCCCAGGTCTTCTCAGGTTGGAGGTTGAGATTAACCCAGGCATCTGTGTTCCCAGATCCAATCATAGACCCAGGTGAATCCAATGCTACCATTTTGGGTGCTGGAAGAGTTCTATAATGCTGTTCTACTTCAGCTTTTCTGTCTTTCTGGTCCTCCCTGGAGGCAAGCACCCCTTCCTACTTGATTTAGCCAAAAGACCAAGAAGCAATTACTTCTTAAAACCCTGTCAGTGGGGATCTTTCTGTGTGGAATAAAGCCTTGTTGATAGACACTCGTACGTAGGTGATGTCTTAGTACTGACAGTGCCTCTGCAAGCAGCAGCTGGCCAGCCCCTTCCCACCCCAGTGTGTGAGTGGAGAATGGCGCCCTCAGACATGATGGATGGGAGCCCAATGGGACTTGATGTTTGCGTTGGGAGAGGGAAGGAAGATGACCGGCTTGGCAGCGGAGGGACATCCATGTGTGGAGGTGAGGTCCATAAACCCTTGTGGATCTCCAGAATACGACAGAGTGTGGAAGAGACCTTAGCCCAGGGAAGACATCTCAGGAGTGCTCACCCAGTCAACTGGGTCTGCAACGAACCCAGACTTGGAAAGCAAGTTAGAGTTTAGTCAGCATGGCTTTTCTAATGGACCCTCCCATCCAGTGGAGTGGGGCTTCAGTGCCTCAGGGATCCTGTTATACACTGGCCCATGTCAAGCTTCTGCCTGGCCCTAACATAGAAGCGGATCGTACATTAAGGAACTTGGAGTCTTGAGCTGCCAATTTGGTAGGTGCTGCGGACACATGAGCCATGTTGTGCATCTGGCTTTATATGGGTACTGGGGAACTGAACCCAGGCAGGCAGGCTTTGCAAGTAAGCACCTTTAACCACTGAGCAGTCTCTCCAGCTCCCACCCAGCACTCTTAATTACTGCCATAAGCATATCTCCATGGACAGTCAGGGAGCACCTGTCCCTGTCCTCCTTCAGTTCTGCTGACTGGGTGCTGACACCATCGCTCCAGGTCATTGTGGTGCATGGATGGGGTTTGGTGCCTTCAACTGACCCTTCCTCTGAATAGTTTTATCCCATCAGTGCTCAGTGGAGACAGTTCTCAGCCAGTGGGAACTAACTTCCAGAGGGGACTCTTAAGTTGGGGAAACCCTGGAGGAATGGTTCCCATGCTCAACATTCTCTGAGTGAGCAGGAGACAGTGTCCTGGAATGGGCCAAAGTCAAGTCCTCTCAGAGACTCCCTAAGCCAAGCAGGGAAGCTTGTGTTTTGTGACTTTTCATCACAGATGGGGCCCTGACAACAAACCCAAGGAACCACACCACGCAAGTCTAGCTTGCAGAGCCAATGAGTTTTGAGGGGTTACTTACAGGAGCATGGGTGACTCAAAGACAACTTCATCACTGAAGAGAATACCCCCGCATGGGTGATAGCTCACAGAGCTTGCCTCCCTGGAGTTCCCTAGACAGCTTCCAGGCAGCTTGCTGGGTTAGTGTCTTCCTCAGTAGTTGTTACTGCTTCTATAACCTTAGGGAATAGCTCACAGATCTTGTAAGCTTCAGGAGTTCCTGAGACTTTAGTTTCATTTACTACTTGAGGTGGAGGGAGGAAGCCTCCCTCCAGGAGGGATGGTGTTGCAGTCCAGTTCACACTGCTGGTAGAAATCACCCAACCAAGAACAGCTTCTGAGAAAAATATTCATTTTGGGTTACATGCTCAAGGGGAAGTTCCATGATGGCAGGGGAAAACAATGGCATGAGCAGAGGGTGGACATCACCCCCTAGCCAACATAAAGTGGACAATAGCAACAGGAGAGTGTGCCAAACACTGGCATGGGGAAACTGGCTTTGATACCCATACGCCCACTCCCAACAATACACTTCCTCCAGGAGGCGTTCATTCCCAAATCTCCATCAGTTGGGAACCTAGCATTCAGAACACCTAAGTTTATAGGGAACACCTGAATCAAGCCACCACAGATGGTTTCAATTGGGAGGAAATAGCTATACAACCCCATGCATGAGAAGGAAGGGTGAGAGGCAGGCATCAGGTACCAAGGGCACCATCCTGAGACCCAAGAGGGTGGTGGTAGTGTTTCAGGCTGAAATGTTGTTCTTGATGTTTTAGTGTGTGCCTGGACAGATGGACAGCCACAGCCCTCTCCTTTAGCTGCCCCAGAGTGAAGCTCCTGGTATATTTTCTGGAAGCCAGCCTGTGCCTTTTGTTGCTCAGGTGTAAAGCTTGACTCCTTTGGAAGGGAGCAGTGTTGGCATGTGCCCCTGCACGTGTTGTGCCCCAGCCTGCCCACCACTTCTATAGCATCTTTTCCAACCACAGTGGCAAATTGTCCTAGAGAGAGCCAAGTCCTCCAGTTGCCAGCTTGGTCTGGGTCTTGCCATGTCCTGACACAGGACGGAGAGCCCTCAGGCCTTCTCTTTGGGTAGAAGAGGAGTTTCCTACAAGGAAAGCTTTCCTCTCAAGCTTCTCCACACTAGGGACTGCTATCTCCATGCCATCTTGATCTGTCATTCTAGAAGAGGAGGGGAGATGATTGTCTTGTCCATATCTCTGTGCTGGAAGAAGAGGACCCAAAGGGTGATCTCCAAAACCACAAAGCCTCTTTTACTCCCCTGCGGGAAGAAATCCATAGGCACCTCCTCATAAGGCTGCTCCTGTTCAGAGGCCTTAAGGCAGGAAGGGTTTCCATAGCTTTCTGGGTACCCCAGAAAGGCAGGCCAAACACAGTGACATTTAAACATGGGCGAACTCCATGAGGAGTGCACCATGAACTAGTCACAGAGGCCTGGGTGGTTCTGGGGTTTGACCAAGTGGCTCTGGTCACTGTTCTTGTTCTCAGGCACACACACACATACCTTGTTTCTTATGCAGGATGACAGGAAGCCTCCAAATGAAATGTGTCCTCACACAAGTTGCCTTTTGTTGTGTGCACACAATAAACACAAGATAGTCAGTGATGTATGGCTGTGTGCAAACGTGACCCCTGTGTTCTGCTTATGTTAAAGAAACACTTTTCGGGCTGGGGCGATGGCTCAGCAGTTAAAGATGCTCACTGACAAGCCTGCCAGCCTGAGTTCATTTCCCCAGCACTCAGGTAAACTGGTACACACATCTGTGATCCCAGCGTACCTACAGCAGTGGGAGGTAGAGCCAGGAGTCTGGAAGCTCGCAAGCATCAGTGGTGAGAGACAAGGAGACACATCTTGAGGTTGTCCTCACACACATAAACACACAGACATACAAATATGAAAATTACCAATAAAAATAGAAGTTTTACAAAGAAACACTCCATGTGAATTAAGCGTTGCTTTTCTGTTCATGTATATTTTTCTGGAGGAGGGATCCATAACTTTTGTCGCATTCTTAAAAGGGCCCGTGGCTCACAAAACAAGAAAAACAAAGACAGAGGACTCAGTGCTTCCGCCCTCTAGATGGCGATAGAGAGGTCGGCCTGTCCTTCAACTTCTGCTTTTATCATCAACCTCAGTTAAATATGAGGTCATGAAACATGATGAATAGCAAGCAGGTTTGCATGAAATATGGAAAAGAGATGGCTCTCACAAATCACGTGTATCATAGTGTAGCACTAAATAATAAAATATATGCCATGTGCCTGAAAAATGTAACCATGAAATAGCCTAGAGAATTTACGTCCATATTAATAATGGCAAGAGGGACACACTAGTGTACATCTTATTTTTCAGAAAGATGAGTGTGTCCTTGAGAGTGGTACCATGGTGATATTTCCTCTTTACAGGGGAAAACACTACATGAAGAAAAATTATGCTATTTCGTTGAAAGTTAGAATGCAGTGCCTTGAGCCCTGCACTCCATGGCCAGCTTCCTCCAAAGAGAAACTTCAGCGCTTTAGATGTGTGGCCAGACCTCCAAAGAGAAATCAGAGTTACACATTTACATTGACGCATGAACTGAGGGCAAAGAGGACTCTGACTCTGCCTTTCTTAGAGCTCACTTGTGCAGCAGGAAGAGGGATAAGAGAGAAACCAAAATCGGTACTATTAACCGCCCATGAAAGGATGGGTGGCAGTGAGTTGAGCCTACTCATGCTGACTGGAGGGAGAAGAGTTTGACATAAATGTCACAAATCAAATAGACCCAGATGTATGCTTGCAGGCCATTCTAGATAGCTCTATCTTCTTCAGAAGTCTGCAGAGGTAGGGGAGCTGGCTCTGTGCTTCCCACATGAGTGTGAGGAGCTATGTTAGATCCCCAGAACCACAGAAAAGCTGGGCATGGTGGCATGCACTTTTGATCCCAGTGCTGGGGAGATAGAGATGGATGGGAGGAGCCCATGGGCATACTGGCTAGGTCAGTTGGTGAGCTCTGGGTTCAGTGAGCGACCATGTCTCATAAAAATGGTGGGGCATGGCTGAAGAAGATACCTGAACTTGACCTTTGGCCTCTACAAGTGTGTTGCATACATGTACACGCACATGTGTGCACACCACACACGCATATGCTCACACCAAAAAAGAATGTTCCTGGAGGCCTGTCATTTCTGAGCCTACATTGTTCAGCAGGGTCCTTGGTCCAATCCCAAGAGTTGATGACTGCCTGCTAGGAGCTGCTTTGGATTTGGATAAGTGTGGGGGCAGGTGGGTCTCTGTACTCTGGGAATAATAAAGTTCAGTAGAAAGGCGGCTTCACAGCCTGAGTGACCTTGGCTGTGGCCTGAGCCCTAGAGACTGTCTTCCTCGTGCTCATAGACTGATTCTCTGGATGATCACAGCTTAATGAGATGCTTTGGCTCCTCGAGTTTCGTGGAGGAAGAGAACTGGCTGCTCATGAGGCTGAGGGCACTGGTGCTCTGTGGCAAGGGGCAGCCAAACCTGCATTGTCATTTCTTCCAGGCACACAGCCTGGGGAAGTATGATGTGTTCCATGGACGGAAGTGACGTCTGTGGCTTCTGGATTTGTCCTGCAGCGACTACCAGCACTCAGAGGCATCTTAACCATCTGCCCCATCTCACTGGGGCCTAGCATCTGTGTTGAGAACATGGAGTTCTTGGTGGTTAAGGGAAGGCACTCAGGCTTCAGAGGCAGAAGTCGTGTGGGCCCATCCTCTCTCCCTGATTCCTCCTTTGTAAAGCAAGACAATCATGTGTACATTGTGATGGTTTATATCAACTGTCAATCTGACAGGATCTGAAAATCACCTGTAAGGATTATCTTGATTAGGTTAATTTAAGTGGGATCACCCACCTGAACTGTAGGCAGTGCCATTCCATATGGTGGGGTCCTAGGTGGTAGGGGGAGAGCTGGCTGAGCCCTCACTGCTCTCTGCTTCTTCACAATGGGCTGAATGGTACCCCTTCAAGCTCCTGCCACCATGTCTTCCCTGCCACGATGATCCACAAACTGGCAGAAACCCTTTCTACCGAGACAGATTTTTATCAGTGATTTTTGTCCCACCAATGAGAAGGTAACTAGTGCATACCTTCTGGGATTATTTTGAGGAATAAACTATGTAAGTAAAGCACTTGTCCAAGCCTCAGCAGTGCGGAGATGCTAATGAGAGCCTTGACCCTGTCCTCTGGGCCATCTTTCATGCCCAGAAGTGCTGGCTTGTGTTCACTGGGAGTGAATATACCTGTGCCAGAATGTCACACTGTCACCTTGGAGACCTCCTTCTTTCTGCCATCTCTGGATCCATTTGCTTTTTACATAAGAAATCCACTATACTTTCCCAGTACCTCACTGCCTGTGCAGGTAACAGGTACTGGTATCAGCCTCGGGTAAGGAAAACAGTACACTAAGCTATCCAGGGTCACCCTGTCCTGCATGACTGCAGAGTGTGTGGCATGACGAGGGGTGACAGTTGGCCCCTGACTCTGAAGAGAAGGCAGGTTTCTGTTGTTGTTTATTTTTAAGAGAAGGTGGTATCTAAAATGTTTTAATATAAAGGGAAGAACATTCTAAGTACAGGGACCAGTGTAGACTTCAGTATAAGGCAGGAAACCCACAAGTGAGAGAGGAAAGGATGCTTTAGTGTGGAGTGTTACGTGCATGAGATAAACTGGAGAACAAGTGGGCCGAATGAACCAGAACCTCCCCCACTGGGTTTAGCTGTCTCCTGTTGAAAGCTGAGGGGCAAAGTATCTGTCCCCACTTGTTTGCTGGGTGCTGTGGGCCTCGCGGCTTCACAGAGACTCTGAGCAGCAAACATTCAAAATAATTCCTTATTTTATAGTTTTTCCAAAAATGCAGACATTTTGCATACTAAAGACTTAAAAGCAGTATGGACATGACAAGTCTCGTTAGCACACGCATAGCTCTGGCCTGAGCTGATCACTGGGAGAAGCTTGAAAGATGTTTACAGCCTTTGAACTCAGCCGGGGCCACCGGGTTGATGCTTTTATTTAGTGCCGGGACTGTTCAGAAAAAAAGGTATAAATCCTCACTCTTAAACCCTTTGTGTTTTTATAAATATCTTTTTCTCTGTCTAAAAAGGGGGGATTCCAGTAACTAAATTCTATAATTGGCATGCTTTGAAGAAAATCCCATGTAATAATTCATGTATTATAGGTTATATTTAAACCATTAGAAAAGTTTGAAACTCATCAGAGAAAGCAGAATCCATATGTGGCCAAGGCCCCAAAATCTGAATGACTGTCACATTCTTTTGTCATGCTAAATGCAGAGTGCTGAAGAACACTTAGAAAATGATTCCTGAAATGAGTTGTTTTAGGAAAAAGAGAAACAGAGGTAGCGTATCTGCTCATTGTCATCCATCTTTTATTTTATTTCAGCTATGTTTTATGCAACACAGCACACCCATCCTTATTCCCTGGGCAGTTATCATAAAAAGTTCACAAAACCTGGGCGTGGTGGCACACCCATTTAATCCCGGCACTCGGGAGGCAGAGGTAGGAGGATCGCTGTGAGTTCAAGGCCACCCTGAGACTACATAGTGAATTCCAGGTCAGCCTGGGCTAGAGTGAGACCCTACCTCAAAAAGCCAAAAAAAAAAAAAAAAAGTTCACAAAAGTTGGCATGACCCTAAAGTTGGATTTAAGCTAACCCTGGAAGAATTAAATGGTGGAAGTTTTCTTCTCCCCGCTTTGAGCCTTCCTCCCTCTTTCCCCAGTCCCTGGTTTCTTCATCACACTGGCTGTCCTGACTCACTCTGGTCTCCAGACAAGCCAGCGTGGAGCCCAGTGGGGTTTGCTGAGTTCGTTTCTGCAGAGAAGGGGAAAAGCAATATCATCAACACACCATGAAGAGTAGGACTGATACCAACAATAGTCAAAACATTGTTTGTGATGAAAGTGTGAAAAGACACAAGTGAATGGATGAATGAGTGATGGATAGAGAGATGTAAAAATTAACTCCAGAATGCTGATTTGTATCTGATGTGAGCAGTGGATTGTGGGAGAGGTGAGACAGCAAGCCAGGAGCCTGGCCGTGTGGTCAGCACAAACTCAGGGTTTGACACGTTCCTCGCAGGAAGTAGCACAGGGGCCACGTGGAGCTTGGGGTCTCCAGCACAGCTTCTGCGCCCAGCCTTCTGGTCTGTGTGTGTCTCTCTGGGGCTGCCTCTCATCCCTTTCCTTTGGCTCTTTCCCTGCTGTTCTGGCCCCTCACAGTTCTCCAACTTGGCTGAACTTTCACTCCCACTGAGCAGTGTTCCCTTCCAAATCATTTTCTATTCTCCCAGTCCCCTGGTAGGTCCCTGATGACTCCGTGTCTCAGTGTTCAGCCTCTACTGAGGGAGACCCAGCGTGCAGCCTCTGAGAGGAGACTGAAGTAACATGCTTGCTCACCCCATGTAACATTTGATAGCATAGCTGTGCAGTCCTACAGTGCCCACATACAGTAACTGTCCAGTTCACACCACACTTGCATTTAGTTAGGACCTAAAGTTGACCTAGAAGACACTCAGACATCAGAAGGGAGGTATTGCTAGAAAGGCAATAGTAAGGCGAGAAGGTAAGAAAGAAAGACAGCGATACCTGAGTGACTGCAAGGGACGGTACCAAGCAGAAGGAATGAAGAATGAGATGGAAATTCTCTTGCCGACAAGGAGTTATAACCCATCAGGCAGAGATTTGTACTAAATTATTAAAAATTCTGGTATGAGAAAGTGCATGACAGCAGAGCAGTGCATATCCCGTGCCACGATGCCTCATGGAGCAGCTCCTGGTGTGAGCCTTGCTGTGGACCTCAGGGTCAACAGAGGGTCCTGGTACTGGTGGGACCAGGTAGCTAGGTGATGATTCTCCCTGACCAAATGCTGGTGAGATGCTGCCATGGGTAGACTCAAGTGCCTCCAAAGGCAAACCTGTGCGTGGTGTTGGCCACTCTGAGGAACTTCAGTGCCCCAGAACTCAGGACAGCACTCAGAGCAGCCCCTGAGGTTCCCTGGGAGCAGGAGTGTTGCAGTGGTGAGATCCTAATATAAGTGGCCACCCTGCACCCAGAGAAGCATACATGTCTATAACACCACTCCTACAAGGATGGCAGGCCAGAAAACTATGGGGCTTGCAAATGAAAACCCCAGCAGCTCCAGGCTCAGTGAGAGACTCTGTCTCAAAGGAACATGAGGATGAGTGATGGAGGACACCTCTAGCCTCTCTGTATGTGTTACATGGACGCAGATGTCTGCACACAAACATACACACACCACATGCACATCATACCTTACCACAAATAACTATACACATGCACAGGTCAAAAAATATGAAGAGCCAGGCATGGTGGAAGGCTGAGGTAGATGGATAGCTGCAAATTTGAGGCCAGCTTGAACTATGTAGTATGATCCAGGCCAGCCTGGGCTTCGGCATGTGAGACCCTGTCAGAAAGGAGAGAGAGAGAGAGAGGGAAGGAAGGGAGGGAGGGAGGGAGGGAGGGAGGGAGGGAGGGGAAGAGGAGGGAAGGAAGGAAGGAAGGAAAGAGAGAAAGACAGACATGGTGTTGTCTAAGTGAGTCGCTCTTTTTTGTTGTTTAAATGAATTGTGTAAACAGAGGAGAACACGCCAGGCCTGCCATGGTTCCCTGTTCAAGTTCACATCCCATCCGGGAGCTTCGCATGGAGCTCTGGTGGAAGTAGAAAGATAAGTAGCACTTGGCGCAGGGTAAGCCTCCCCAGGGACACAGAGTTGCTCGCTATTCTGTGAGACTGTGATGCGATGAGAACGTGCGAGGATTCAAATTAAAACCTGGCCACAGCTTGCCAGCGGCTTTCTTTTTCACTAGAGTCTTTATTGGCAGGAGCTGTGTGTTTCCTAAACCATGTTGGCTCTCGTATCTGTACCTGCATTGTAAAGTATTAGAGTCCCCTAGTCAACTAGGCCTGCATCACAGGTGAGGAAAATCTGATAGCTCCGGCTCAGTGACAGCTTGGATGGAAGCGTCTGATGGGAGTAAATTCACCACCTGAGCATAGCCCTCTTCCTCCGCATGCTTTCTTTCTAGAGCAAGAAGTGGCCGTGCATTCCTGTGTGGCTGCATGGGTTCACTGCTTTCTGTATGTGTGCACCAGAGAGGATTCATTCTGAATGCTCAGCTCGGTTCACTCCATCTGGTTCCTGACTTAGCATTGACCCAGAACTTCAGCAGAGAGAAGGAAGCTTGCTTAATTACTGTGGCAGTTCATCTCGCATCACACACCATATTGACATTTTCTCCTTATTGTTTGTATTTTATTTTTATTTTTGAGAGAGAGAGAGGAAGGGAGGGAGAGAGAGAGAGAACTGGCGCGCCAGGGCTCAGCCCCTGAAATTGAATGCCGGACACTTGTGCCGCCAAGTGGGTACGTGCAACTGCTCACTTGCCTCACCTTGTGCTTATGTGGGAACTGGAGAGTTGAACGTGGGTCCTTAGGCTGTGCAGGCAAGCTCCTAAACCGCTAAGCCATCTCTCCAGCCCTCCTTATTGTTTCTGTCTGTGTGTAGAGTATGTGGCATGTTTGGCATATGCATGTGTGTGCAGATGTGTCACATGTGGAGGCCAGAGAATGTTGAGTATCCTCTATGGACGTGCTTCCCTGAGACAGAGTCGCTCACTGAATCCAGAGTTGCTGTTTCCACCAGACTGGCTAACCAGCAAAACCCAGTGACGGGGACTATAGACATGGGTGGCCATGCCCAGCTGTTTGCTTGGGTGTTGGGATTTAAGACCGGGAAACTGAGGCCCTCATGCTTGTGTGGCAAGTGCTCTAACCTGCTGAGCCATCTCCCCAGCCCCAAGCTTTCTTGTCTTACCCAAAAGTCATGTTACCTAACACATGTACTGAAATTTTACGCTACCTTTTCAAGATAGTTTTATGATCCAGGCATGGTGGGGCACTTGGGAGGCTGAGGTATAGGAGGACCCATGTGAGTTCAAGACCAGCCTGGGGCTACAGAGTGAGTTCCAGGTCAGCCTAGGCTACAGTGAGATCCTACCTTAAAAAGAATAAAAATGTGATTTTATTGAGGATTTTGATACACGCACATATTGTAATTGGGTGAGTTCCCTCCTATTACCCTCTCCCCTCCCTCTTTACACTAACTCCATTGAGCACCTCTCCTTTCCAAGTCATCCTTCTGTTCTGGTGTCTCATTCTTTTTGTCCTCCTCTCTCTGTGTCAAAACACTGGTGGACTTAGAATTGTGCAGGTCTTGTGGGAGTGATGATAGCCACGTGAAGTCATTAATGCACCAGTCAGTGGATGTTCCAATGACAGTGTCCTAAAGCACCCCTTCCCATCCTGTGGTTCTTACATTCTTTCCAACCCTCTTCTGCAATGTTCCTTGAGCCTTGGAGGGTGTGACAGAGATGTCACTTTTAGTGTTGGGCTCTCCACAACCTTTTGTTTTCAGCTTTGTTACATTTTGAATTTCCTCAGTGTCTATCACCATCTCCACGTAGAGGTTTCTCTTGCCAGCAGGGACAGCACACTTGGACACTTTCCACCGCCTCTTCTGCACTCTTTTTTGAGCCCTGGCAGGTGTGGTACAGATGACCCATTGGGTCTCCCAGTATTCATGGCCATTTACAAAAGAAGCTTCTTCAACCAAAGTGAGAAGAACATTAGTCAATGGGCATAAACCTGTGTACTTAGAAGGCAATTTGACGTGTGTGTTCATCTGTTTTCCTTTGCAAGGCACTGTTGCATGTTTTTATTTTATATAGCTAGGAATTTCTGATTATGAAACTTTTGGGGGAAAAGAAAGAAAATGAAGGTTTTTAGAGATTTTCGCAGTTTAGCTTTCTCAGTTACAGAGTGTAAAAACTTAACAGCAGAAGCAGTATGCTACACAAGAGTGACTTAGACAGGCATATCCCATGTTAAATCCAAGTTCCACTGCATGATGCATGATATGGTTTGTAGTCACCTGCCTGATGTGGCCCTGCCAATCCAGCTCCTCCAGAGAGCTGTGGCCTTAGCGTGAACTTGAACAGTGCACTTTTCCCAGGCACTTCTTTCCATCACCATCCATGTGATGCCTCGCCCTAAGAGTGAGAGTCAAGTGTGCCCAGCTGATCTAGACCAAGTTTCTTATCTGGGGATCAGGTGGGCATCCCATAAGTTTGATGATAAGAAGTGTCCAAATGCTCAAGGACCAAAAGTGGTCTGAAGTGTTTCCTGGCAGCGCACTCCTGCAGCTGTGGTTCTGAGCACACAGCACAAACATGTGCACCAGGCATGCCTTCAGGCTGTGCAGCCCCAACAAACACTGCCTGCAACCGCTCCACCCAGAGTCCAGAGCGCTGCATCTTGGGAATGGCCGTGCTCTTACCATACAGACCTCTTCGCCTTGGGAATGGTAGACTTTCTTGATATTATATCAACATATTACAGCAATTTAAGGCTTTTCATATTTGTCTACTGTCATTCCTCAGCATGTAATATCAAATTAATATAGTGCTGGATTATATTGTGCTAGAATGTCGGATTTTTAAAACTGTTGTTTCAGCTGTGGACTTCAGCTTCAGTTGTTAAAAGTGTTCAGTGAATTTTAGCTTGAAGTTATGACAGACTTCCAACAGTGTCTTCCTTCTGGTTCAGCATTGCCCAGAACTTTTTGTGATGATGTGTGTGCTTTGTGTACCATCCTACACAGTGTCCACCAGGAAAACACCCAGTACTACTAAAGCGCTGGAGTTCAATCTTATTAAATTTTAATTAACCTAGACTTGAATTGAAATAGCCACTTGTGACTAGTAACGACTACATTAGACTGTGCCACACTAGTTTTGGCCTACAGTAATCATGAGCATGCTTTTCTTTTTTACTGCTAGAGGTACAGACCAAGGACTTGTGTACACTAGTCCAATACTCTACCTCCGAGCCATATCACCCACAAGATAATAGCTATGCCTTGAGTGACTGAATGAATGAGCAAAAGAGAAATAACCCCACCCAAATTCATACAGCCATAGAGCAACTCACAGTAGAACCATAGTAAGGCCCTGGGAGCGTGCACAGGCTGCCCAAGCATTTCCCCACAGCTTTCCTGCTTCTAATAGGCTGTATTTATTTTAGCTTGGCTTTGCTTTTGTAATTGTGACCTTCTAACAATATCTGAACACTTCATGGTCAAATAGGCTGGTGGGGGGGCAGGAAGAAGGGCAAAACAAAATATTTTTCCATAGTTAGTAATTTGAAGAGTGAACATTAAAAATCCAATAAAACATCAAATAATTTTGCACAGTAGAAATAATATATACTTTTCCATCCAAATTAAAACACATGCTCCCAGCAATTTAATTATGCAAATATGATATAAGCAGCAGAGCAGCTGTGTTGAAGGGAGGAATAAAGATTGATAAGCTAAAATTTCTGGTGACATTTTCCTTGTTAATTTTCTCTTTTGGTTAATATTATGCAGATTTCTATGCACAGCCTAGGTTGATGCTTTCTTTCTTTGTATTAAGTGCCTCTACAAATTTATGCAAACAGTATTAATCACCGTTGAGAAGAACAGCAGCCGTTCCATTACCCTCCTGCTGCCCACATGCCTTAGACCGTAGTAATAAATGGGTCTGTGGCTGAGAACATGATTAAGTACACCAGTCAGCAAGACTGCCATATTCGGAAATGGCTGTTCCCCTCTAGCTGCATTGGGAAGCTGAAGGTCCAGGTTTGTGAAAGGGTCCCAAGTAAAAACCCAAAGATTTTCTTGGGTAAAACTTGCATTTCCCCTTCCACGCCCCAGCAGAGAAGCCCCACTCCTCCCTACCCTTGGCAGTCAAGAACCCTGTCTTCAGGTGGGCTTCAGATGCTGACCCTGAGAGAAAGGTTTGGGAACAAGGTGAGCATTGAGGAAGTGCTCCAAGAAGCCTCTGAGGAGGGAGTGGGGAAAGCAAGCTGGAGAGGGAGGAAGCTGACTTGAGTGTGGTCTCACCATCATCTGTGGACAGCGACTCCACCTCACTGCACAGGGGACAGTAGATATAAGTGTTGTCACCATTTGAGGCTGAGAGGATGGCTCAGTGGGTCAAGTGCTTGCTGCTCAAGCTTGAAGACCTGAGTTTGGGTCCCAGAACACACATAAAAGTTGGGCATGGCTGTGCCCACCTGTAACCCCAGTTCTGAGGAGGTGGAGATAGGAAGAACCCATAGGTTTGCTGCTTAGCTAGTCTAGCCCTGCGGTCACTTCTGGTCTACACATACACACACACACATGCACACGCACACACACACACCACATGTACATTTATAATACAAAAACTTACGAGCCTTTAAGGCCAGGGGACCAGGTCTTCATCACGGTCCATCTGGTGGGCTGTTAATCCCCAAGGTCCTTGTAGCTCTCTGAGAAAGCAGATGGAATGGCTGACAGGCCAAGAGCAGCCCTCTGACTAGGGCCCCTGGAAGGATGCACACCAGGAAAGACACCCACGTACAATGTCCCCCAAAACCTTGCCCTAGTCCTTGCCCCTAGCTGGCACTCGCTGCCTTGCTGCTTGTGGTGGGTAATGCATCTGTCAATCTGACTGGCTAAGGCACACCCAGGTAGGTTATTACACACTTCTGGGTGTGTTTGGGCACTTCCATGGAATCAGTAGACTGAATAAAGCAGAGAACTCTCCAGGGTGAGTGAGCATAACCAAGCCACTGAGAGGCTGGACGGAACAAAACAGTGAAAGAAAGGAGGCCCTACTCTAGGCCTGAAGTGGGAGCAGGGCCACAGATCCGCCTTGGCATCCTAGGCCTCCGGCATCCCAAACATGCTGTCTGTTCTCTTTGAGTTACACCACCAGCTTTCCTGGGTCTGCAGCTTACACAAAGCACATCTGAGGGCTTCTCTATCTACATGGAGTCTGAGCCAAAGCCTCATAGTAAATCTCCTCATGGAAATTATATATATATATAATGTGTGTGTATAGATGCAGATGTATAAACACACACACACACACACACACACACACACACACACAGCCCTCTCAGTTCTGTGTTTCTGGGCAGCCTGACCAACACACTAGCCCACATAGCACACTGTGTCCCTTTTCTAGTCTTCCTAGGGGATGGGAGAGCCTCCTGCTAGATGATGTCCAGGCAGATGGGACTTTTTTTCGTAGTAGTTTTTGTCCCATCAGACCACATTAGGATCTGAAGAGCAGTCTTTGGAGTTCTAAAGAAAATGAAAGGCACTTGCTCAAAAAGCTGCCATTTGGGGGGGCTAACGGATCTCCTCATACAGAAAGTGATACTGTGTTTCTCCAGCATCTTGGAATTCCTTCCTAAAGCCAGGTTCTGTCTTGGTGACACCTACCTTCTCACAAGAGCAGAGGGTTCTTGTGGTCCCACTGCCTTGTAGCCTGTCACTGTCAGCGCCAGGGGCTCAGGAATCCCTAGTGTCAGGCTCCCTGACGTCACTCTCGCGTCCTACTGAGAAACATGGGAGCTGCAGGCCCCTCTTTCTCTCTCCTTGCTTACCACTGCCTTTCAAAGCAGGTACCCTCCGAAAGGCTCTGCCAGGCAGAGGTGCTGTGCTAAGGCAAACATAAAAGCTTTCTTGGCAAGGAAATGGCTTTGTTCCATTTGCGCAGCCTCTCTGCCTTTCAGAAAAGAGAGTCTGAGGCGCTGGGACCTTGATTAACACCCATCATCTCTCTGGTGTTCAGAGAAGCCAGACAGAAAGGCGCTCTTGTGTCCATCTGTCCACTTGTCGCAGAACTTCAAGGGCCACCACATCCACAGCTGGATGCCAGGACTCTGTTAGGATGAGAAGTCCAGGCGCTGGACTGGGGCTCGTGCAATGAGAGAGGACGCTGCTGTGGGCCTGCTACCTCTGCTGCTAAAATGATGGGCAACTCTGCTTCATAAAATAAGCATCTGAACATAGACATGTTGTGTGAAAGGCACATACATTATAATCAGTGTGTGTGTGTGCACACGCATGTGTAGGCAGACACCCAGGGGTGGTTGGCATCCATGTGCCCCTCACGTACCACCAACCTTTCCTCTCCCATCCTCCTGACCCCTCAACACAGGCCCCAGCTCTTTCAGAAAACAAAGTGTCGGGCACAAGGTGACTTATTTGTGAACCCCACCTTCACCTCATATAAGAAAGCTGTTAAGACAATGTCAACTAAAAATATTTTATTTATTTATTTGAGAGAGAAAGGGGCAGAGAGAGAGAGAGAATGTGTGCACAAGGGCCTCTAGCTACTGCAGAGGAACTCCAGATACATGTGACACCTTGTACACCTCGCTTACGTGGGTCCTGGGGTCTTGAACCTAGGTTCTTAGGCTTCACAGGCAAGCACCTTAACCGTTAAGCCATTTCTCCAGCCCCACAATGTCAATTTTAATTTACCCAAATTGTTTAACCTTTTTTTTTGCACATGAGTTGTGATAATAGTGTATGTATGTTCAGATGTGTATGGGCTCATGTGAAAGCACACAGAACTTAATGAGGGATGTCTTCCTCAACTACTATTCTCTCTTATTTCCTGAGACAGAGTTTCCAGGACTGCATCCCATGCTTGCACAAGACCCCTGAACCCTGATTTCTGGACTTATTGTGTAGAAGAGCAGGAGAGTTATCAGCTGTCACCTAGTTTGGGCTTTTCTTCTAAAAACTGTGTGGGTCAGCATTGTCTGAGTACTGGGACAGTGTGAGACACTGGGTAGCCATGGCAAATGTCCAGACGGGCTCAGATGGTCATAAAAAGAAGCCTAAGTAGGGTCCATTTCCTTGGAAAAGCAAAATCAGTCCCAGAAGCTTGGGAGAGAAGATGAGCAGATAGAAGGCTGGATGCACCCTGGGGTGGAGAGGACAGGATGAGGGGTTGGGAAGGCCGCAGAGTCCTGTGCTGGCAAATTCTAATCTCTGTGGCGTCATTCTATCCACAGAGTCTAAAAGGCTTAGCAATAGCAGGATCTGAAGTCTGTGGCAGGAAACAGCTCTTAGCTTCAGGGGAGAAACGAGTTACCTGGGCCTGCAGAGGTAAGGCCAGTTAACACTGTGAGGTAGTATGAGGCATCTTCCTGGGCTCACAAGTTAGGAAACACGAATGTTTCAGTAATCCATGTATTTGAAATTCCTTGATACAAGACCTATCTACAAATCTATATCTGTCCAATAAATACCCTTTCCCTTAAAAATGATTTTTTATTTATTTACTTATTTGTAAGAGAAAGAGAGCGAGAGAGAATGGGCATACCAGGGCCTCCAGCCACTGCAAATGGACTCCAGATGCATGCACCACCACCTTGTTTATCTGACTTATGGGGGTAATGAGGAATCGAACCTGGGCCCTTAGGCTTTGCAGACAAGTGCCTTAGCCCCTAAGCCATCTCTTCAGTGACCCCCCTTTCTTACAATAAACATTTTTTTCGCCCAAATGATTTATGACTCCTAAAATACATGAACATGAGATGTTTATTGCTTCATAGGATTATTAAAAACTGGAGGTATTCTGAAGTGTTCATCAGTAGGAAAGCTGATATGCTTTGGTCTGTACATGGAGTACTAAGAAGTTAAATAGAATGAGGTAGAGAGCTTGGGCTGGGGAAATGGCTCACTAGACACAAGTGCTTGCCTTACAAACAGGGTCTGAGACTATCTTAGTTTAATCCTCAGCACCCATTAAACAGCTGGGCATAGCCACACATGTCTATAACCATAGTGCTGTGGTGGGGGCAGAGAAAGGAGGATCAGTGGGGCTCACTGGGGCACAACTCTACAACTCTAGGTTCAGTGACAGATTCTGTCTCTAGAAAATAAACCAGACGATGACAGAGAGGGACACCCAGTAGTTTCTCCTGGCCTGTACATGAGGGGTACATCTTCACACAAACGCACACATGCATACACAACACATATCAAGAGAAAATGGCATATGTATTAATAGCAGAAGATGTTTATTACATTGGGTTGTCCCAACCACTGTTAGTAAGATCCCATTTTTATAAATGTATTTGGAATTATGACTATGTAAGTTGTAAAAATAGCTATAAATCATTAATCATATATCCCTTTAATGGTGAAAATTATAGAGGGAAAAAGTTCTTTTATTATCCATGCACAAATGCATTTATCTGGAGCAGCTAGTTTTCGGTAACTATGCATTCTTTTAGAGTTAAAATTAATCACCTTGTGAAAGAAGGAAAGAACTAGAGGCAGCAGATCCCTCAAGTTCTTGAGCTGTTTACTGCTCCCAAGATCGAGCTATAGGAGTTCGGGAAACCTGAGGTGGGGACGAGATCTGAGTATGCAAGTCGTATTGTGCATGGTCCCATGGAGAAGTTGACTTCTGATGGCACAGCAGCTAACAGGCCCTCACGGACACCACGCTGAATGAGAGAAGCCAGCCTCGGAAGGGCGCAGGCTGCCCAGTGCCATCTATCTGACATTCTCAAAGCCACAGGACTCTGGGGACAGAGCCAGAACCAGTAATGACCAAGTTTTGGAAAAACAAGCAGCACAAGGGAATTTTTTTTTTAACGTAAAGTTTTGTATATTGATTGTGGTGGTGGTGAAAACGAGACTAACATGCCATAAGTCATGGAAGCATATGTATGAAAAAGCCAATTTCATTCTATGCTAATTGAAAAACATGCTTTTCTAAAAGCAAAAACTAAAGGAGGACTGGGGGGATGGCTTAGTGGTTAAGGCATTTGCCTGCAAAACCAAAGGAACGAGGTTTGATTCCCTAGCTAGATGCATGTTCATTTTGAGGCCCTGGCACACCCGTTCTCTCTCTAAGTCTCACTCTTTCTCTCTGTCAAATAAATAAATAAATAAAACTAAAGGGACCAGGAGCCTAGGAAGATTATATGTCTGAAACCACATCAGAGCAAGGCTGTGGTTTTCTGATTGCTTGGCAACCCGGTCCTCCCCATGCTGCAGGGCCTGCTGTCCTTGGCAGAGTCCCAGAGGCTGCCTCAACCTCACCTCTGCTCAGGGCCTCGTTTCCTTTACCCAAGAACTGTAAAGCATTGTCTGCTTTCTGTTGTTGCTGTGACCAAATACTTAACAAGACCAACTCCAGAAAGCCGGGGGTGGGGTGGAGGTGGCTTCAGCTCACAGGAACAGTCCGTCCGTGGAGAAGGATGTCTCAGTGTATGGTGGCAGGATCATAGGAATGGGTCTGACCTCCTGTGGGGGTTGATTCAGGTGTCCCCCATAAACTCAGGTATTCTGAATGCTAGGTTCCCAGCTGATGGAATTTGGAAATTAACACCTCCTGGAGGCAGTGTATTGTTGGGGGAGGGCTTGTGGGTGTTACAGCCAGTTTCCCCATGCTAGTTTTGGCACACTTTCCTGTTGATATTGTCCACCTGATGTTAGCCAGGGGGTGATGTCTACACTCTGCTCATACCATCATTTCCCCTCATGGAGCTTCTCCCTCAAGCCTGTAAGCCAAAATAAACCTCATTTTCCCCCACAAGATGCTCTTGGTTGGGTGATTTCTGCCAGCAATGCGAACCTGCCCACATTACCTCCTTAGCTAACCTTCTTTGGAAAGGACACACCCCAAAGTGCACCTCATGAATGCTGTAGGTCTTTCCTAATCCAATCAAACTGACAGTCAAAATTAACCCTCTCAGCAGGCATGGTGGCACATGCCTTTAATCCCAGCACTCGGGAGGCAGAGGTAGGGGTATCGCCGTGAGTTCGAGGCCACCCTGAGATTACATAGTTAATTCCAGGTCGACCTGGACCAGAGTAAGACCCTACCTTGAAAAACAAAAACAAAAACAAAAACAAAACGAACAAACAAAAAAAACCCTCTCAAGGGGCAAGCCCTCTACGAGGAAGCACAGAACTCTGTAAAACTTGATCTTGGACTATGGGTAGGCCCTGTGTGGAGACAATTCCTCGGAAACTTGTACCAGTGAACTGTCATTTTGCTCAGAGGCATTTCACAGAAGAACTCCCACTCCTCTGCTGGTGATACAATTCCAGAAATGCCCAAATACTTCCATATTATCTCTCCTTCTGTGGTCGTGAGCTATAAGGACTATAAGTTGGAATGTCCCTGAAAGGCTCAATGGCTTGCTCTCCTACCCCACCCCATCTAGTGCTGTTAAGAGCTACAATGGTCCTTTAAGAAGTGAGTCCAGCCGGGCGTGGTGGCGCACGCCTTTAATCCCAGCACTTGGGAGGCAGAGGTAGGAGGATCACTGTGAGTTCAAGGCCACTCTGAGACTACATAGTGAATTCCAGGTCAGCCTGGGCTAGAGTGAGACCCTACCTCAAAAAAAAAAAAAAAAAAAACCAAAAAAAAAAGAAGTGAGTCCTACTGGGGGCTTAGGTCACTGGAAGATACCCTTACCAGTAGTAGTCAGGCCCCAGACCTCTGCCTCTTCCTTCCCCAAGCATGACTGGGTGGTGTGGTTCTGCTGCAAAGCAGTGGACCCGTCCATGATGGGCTGGAACCCCTAACCCTGAGCCAAAACAAACCTTTTCTCTGCAGGGGTCAACTATCTTGGGTTATTTGTAACAGATGCGGAAAGCAGACTGACATACCCCGTCCCTCTGAACTGTTTCTTCCCTCTTCTTGCTCCATCTTGGTCCCTGTCCTTTGCTTGCTTGCTCCCTTGTCTGCTGTCTCATTGCCAGCGTCCTTCTGCAGACACAGCCTCCGGACACGAGCACAGGTGCTGACAATCAGGCCCTGTCCCACGAGCCGCAACTGTCCAGGCACTGTTCGCACACAGGCCCTGGCTGAGCCCGTCTTCCCCGCCACGCTCAGGAAGGAAGGTCTTCATCCCGCACCAACCAGCTCAACTCACCTTGTGCACACGTCTGCCGGGCTGGCCCGTCCCCATCTGCCCAGGCCTCTTCGCACCTTGCAGGGTTGTGACGTAGGGCATGCCCTTTCCTCCAGCATCAAGCTCAGACATGCTGAGTTTTCTCTTACTCACCTGTGTAGTTTCCAAAACACGGGAGGGAGCTGTTTGCGTTTCATTCTACCCTCGCCCCTGACTCACCGGAGGGGCCTGTTCCACAAGAAGTGCGGACGCGCCTCAAGGCTTCTCTGCTCCTTTCTGAAAACACTCCTGCATTTCGAACTCTTCTGCCTGACGGTTAATTGTACACTTCGATGCCAGTGTAGGAGGCTGGGGCAGGATGGCGCCACCTAAGCACACGTAATTACCCCGCTGCATACTTCAGCAGGCTGCAGAGCTGGGCTTCCTCCAGCACTGCAGGGGTTAAGGGTTATGACAGAGCCACCACACTTCTGGAGGTCCACACTTGAAAGGTGGCTCTGGGCTGTTCTAGAAGGAAAAGTTGTTAATTACGCCAGTCATTGGGATCCTGAAGCGGCTCCTCTCAGCCGGTCCAGGAAAGGCGTGCGATCTGGAGACCACAGACAGGCAGGTAGCCAGGGTCCCAGGAACAGTGCAGAGACAAGGGGACATAGAGGAAGTAGAGACTCCATGGAGGAAAGTGAGAAAATTGAAGAGCAAATGGCTATAGGGCAATTTGATGGTGTGATTAAAAAGTGTGTTTTAGGTAATTAACTAGGCTGGGGATTTAGTATAATTCACTTTTTAAAGATTTTTTTTATTATTATTTTTTAATTATTTATTTATTTATTTGAGAGTGACAGACACAGAGAGAAAGACAGATAGAGGGAGAGAGAGAGAATGGGCGCGCCAGGGCCTCCAGCCTCTGCAAACGAACTCCAGACGTGTGCACCCCCTTGTGCATCTGGCTAACGTGGGATCTGGGGAACCGAGCCTCGAACCGGGGTCCTTAGGCTTCACAGGCAAGCGCTTAACCGCTAAGCCATCTCTCCAGCCCATAATTCACTTTTGAATCAAGTACCTCATGGACTTCCTCCAGTAAGACACCCCACCCTATGATTTCTCATGATGGTAAGGCTTCCAGGCTGTCCTTTTCTTCCCTTCCTGGAAGCCAGTGTTATATTTTCCAATGTGGATGGGGGGCTGCACACCATGATGCACGTGTGGAGGTCACAGATCAGCCCCAGGGTGTCTGTCTTCTCCTGCCACCAGCTTTCTGATGCAAGGTCTCCCTTGATGTTTTGCTCCTAAGTGTGGGCCAGTCTGGCTGGCCCACAAGCGTCCCCATTCCTGTGGCCCCACCTCCCATGGCCATAGCATGTTGGGAGTACACATGCATGTGCCACTTTGCATCTGGCCTCACATGGGAGTTCGGGGAATCAAAATCAGGCCAGCAGGCTTGTGTGCAAGCACTTTTAGCCACCGAGCCATCCCTCCAGCCCCAAGCCTCTTTTTTCTACTTTTTTTTTTCTATTTTGCCCAAAGCAATGAAATGAAACACCCCTAAATTAAAACAAAATTCTGTGCCAATCCTCATCAAAACCTTGGTAACACCAGGGCCGAGAGTCCTGCACTTACGTACAGTGTTATTAGATATGCTCCTGATTCCTATCATTTGATGGGTTCAAGCCTCTGACCTAGAACATTCACCACAGGGTCCTACCAGCCTGCTCTTGGGAAGTGGGGGAGGGGCTGGCCTCTCTGCTGCTGTCTGGCTTATGCTGCCTGTGTCTTGTGGGCCTTTCCCTCCCCTCCCCCTGCCACACACACACACACTGTCCCAGAGCACTGGAAATGAACTTTGTCCTTACTAGTCCATATGAGGTGACTTTGCAGATGGCAATGAGAAGACATGTCACAGAAACCAGCAGGGAGTGCACTTCACGTACGGCCACCAATGGGCACACGTCCTATGAGCTTTTCCTTTTCTTCATGTGCCCATGGGCCTGTTTGTCCTCTGACTCTTGGTTGGCTGAGGAGGTGGCACATCATATTGTCCTACCGTGTGTGCATTCTTGTACATATGCAATCATGTAATCATCTTTCTTTAACATAAGGCCAATGCCTTCTCCAATAAGTGCAGGCAATCTACTTGAAGAAGAGACCTGGAAATTTTTGCAGGCAGGCATTTCAGTCAAAGCTTCTAAATTACACTTCAGTTAATAATGAAATTCTTACAGGAATTAGCCACAAACTTGTGTTGAAGAATTGAATCTGAAGAGTTGTCCATGTTGATTTGTGAGGTATAATGGCAATCTTCGTGGTAGGAGTGCTGTTTGCTGCCTGCAGGGAGAAGGGCAGAGCCAAGAAGAGCAGTCTCTCTTGGGGACCCCACGCAGTGGACTCCCCCCGACACTCACAGGCCACAAGGTGCTGAAGCGTGTCCTAATGGGAGGCAACAGCCCCGTCGTGGTATGAGGCGATGTTAAATCTCCCTGGAAGACATCGAAGGCCTTGTTCTATTTCATCATGTACATAGAGATGCAGCACTTGTATACATGCTTCATTATAAACATGCACACATCAATATACATAATTCATCTATAACATAGGTGTCTTGCATGTGTATATGTACATGGGTGCAGTGTGTGTGTGTGTCTGAGACAGAGTCTCTCACTGAGCCTGGAGCTCACCAGTCTGGCCAGCCCACTGGTTTTCAGAAAGTCTTAACATAAATTTTCTTTTGCTGGAAGCACCTTCTTCGGGTCTGACAGCACACCTTGCAGCATCAGTACGTGCGGGCCGTTTGCATCCATGCTGGTAACAGATGTTCTAAAACTGACTGGATGGGTCAGCATTAGCACCAGAGGCATACGTTTGTTACAGCACAGCGTAGGCTCTGCTTTCTTTCATTTTTTTTTTAATGAGGAAGAGAAGAAGGGAGGGAGAGAACTGGACACCAGGGCCTCCAGCCATGCAGTCAAACTCCAGATGTGTGTGCGACCTTGCACGCTTGTGTCACCTTGTGTGTCTGGCTTACGTGCGATCTGGAGAGTTGAACGTGGGTCCTTAGGCTTTGCAGGCAAGACACAAATAACTAGAATAACTGCTAATCCATCTCTCCAGCCCTGTCTTTCAATTCTACCTGGAGTTTAACTCATCCTTCTTTGGAGAGACCAATGTAGAATTTAGGTTTAGGCTCTGAGAGTGTTTTTCTGACAAGGTCACCTATAGTTCATGTTAATTCCCTAGCTCCCAGGATACCTCCCTTCTGGACCTTGCTAAATGGCTTCACTTTTCTGAGTGACCAAATTGATATTTTCATTTGTTGAGAAAAGGATGGCATAACCTCAGGAATTCCACCATTCATACATATCCCGTCGTCCTTGGGTGCTGAGTGTATGAGGTTAAGCTAAATGTTAAAGACAGAATACCAATGAAGCTATCAGAAATTGGTGGGTTGTTCTGTGATGAAACCAGGGTTATTCCCAGCACTGAAACAGATCCTAATCCTTTTCTGTCGTCCACCTATTGGGGATGATCACATGTGGCTGGGTAATGACCTTTGTAGAAACAGTCATTTGGGTGGGCTCTTCTGGTACTTAATGTTTCTCCAAGGAAATGTTTGAATCTGAGAATTTCTCCACTCAAGAATGGAATGTGGGGCTGGAGAGATGGCTTAGTGGTTAATGCACTTTCCTGAAAAGCCTAAGGACTCAAGTTCAACTCTCCAAGGTGACGTAAGTGCACAAGGTCACACATGTGCACAAGGTGGCACATGCGTCTGGAGTTCAATTGCAGTGGCCGGAGGCCCTGCTGTGCCAATACTGTCTCTCTTTCTCTCCTCCCTCTTTTGCTCGCTCTCTCTCTCAAAAAAAACGCCAAAAAGAAGAATGGAATGTGTGTAGTGTGTCATGAAAACCCAAGAAGACTCTGCCAAGCCTGCAGTGTACAAGTGGAGGGTGGAGATGCCCTCCCTTTGCCTTTGCCAAAGTGTGAAGAGAAATGCTGGCATGTTGAGGCCCTAGAGGGGCTACAGTCTGGCTAGCTGAGTCAGCCCCTGCACTGCCCCACACGCCCTGTATGGTCACTGTGGAGGCTCAGAGAGGGGATACAGTTTAGGAGATGAGTCAGCCCCTCCACTACCCTGTGTGCCCATGTGGTTGCCCCCCAGCTTGGTCTGATGGTGGTTCTCTGTGCTTGTCTTCCCTGATAGTTTAACTCAGCTTTTCCTTATGTACAAAAATACGGCTCAGACCCTTTGCACAGCCCTGTGCATAGAACATACAGACCTAGTGTAGTGCGTAAGCCTTTGTGCACAGAGCAGCCCTCAGTAAACGCGCTGACTTTGGGGTCCAACCTCAGCTAGGAGGCAGTGTTCATCAGCCTCCTTGATGGGCGTAGCTTCTTCCTGTGCAGAAAGAGTGTGTGGACACAGCTACACGCCTTCTTTCCAAGGGCAAGGCCTCTATCTTCTTGCTTCCTCTTGGGTCTTTAGCATATACCGAACCCACAGAGATTCTTGGAACCTACATGGTGACTTGAAGGAAGGAGAAAGGCTGCCTGCTGGAGGTCCAGACCCAGTTGAAGAAGCTGTGACCTCAGGGCCCAGAGAAGGGCCAACCTGGCCTCCTGCTGAGCTCAGACTGCTGAGGTGACATCAGGTTCCTCAGAGCAACACAGTGGAACACTGGGGTGCTGCTGGACAGAGTGCCAGCTGCCAGCGGTCAGCTTCAGTCACTCCCCAGCTTATGAACCCAGGAAACTAGAAGGGAAGCAGTTCTAATCCACTTTTTTCTATTTTTGCAATTTTTTATCCGCAAGCCTCTTAGTTGCTTTTTTTTTTTTTGGTGGGGGGGGGGGCTTTCCAAGATAGGGTCTCACTCTAGCCCAAGCTGACCTGGAAGAATTCACTATGTAGTCTCAGGGTGTCCTTGAATTCTCAGCAATTCTACCCCTCCTTCTGAGTGTTGGGATTAAAGGCATGCACCACTATGTCTGGCGTTCTTGGTTCTTTTGAATTGCAGTTATCTTACTTGTTACTTTTTGTTGATTAGTAAAGGGTCCCCTTGTGCAACCTTCTCCCACTACGCCTGCCTTTGGCCCCATGTGCAAGTGCTTGTGGGAGTGAGGCCTGGATGGGCATGGGGGAACTCAGCAAACTTGCAGGTATGTTTGCAGCCAGCCTCACCTGCTGGCAGAAGTAATGCCAAGTGCATGACTGCAGCATTCTGGGCCATCAGCTCCCGCCTGTACTGCACAGTCTGGCTTGGTGATGTACAGTGTGATATGATGTAATGTGGTGTAGTGTGAAGTGGTATGATGTGGTGTAGTGTGGAGTGGTGGGGTGTGGTGTGATGTGGTGTGGTGTGATGTGTGGTGGGGTGCAATGTAGTGTGGTGTGATGTGATGTGGTGTACTGCAGTGTGGTATAGTGTAGTGTTGAGTGGTGTGGAGTCCAGTGGTTTGGTGTAGAGTGGTATGGTGTGATGTGGTGTGAAGTGGTATGGTGTGGTATGGTGTGGTATGGTGTGGTGTGGTGTGTGTGGAGTGGTGTAGAATGCAGTGGTGTGCTATTGTAGAGCAGGGCTGAGAGCACTGGCCTTGTCAGTGACTAAATCCTAACCAGAAGAGGTTCCTCTGTCTCATAGTTGACTTTGACTCCTTTCTTTCTTTAGATGGAGACACCTTGCTTCTCTTTTCTTGTTCTGTTGTCCTTCACCAGAGGCTGGGATTGAACAAATTCTCTTTTTTGAGCATCTATTCCCCTCCCCTCCCATGCTGATGTATTTCATGTATGTCCTTGAATATTCATCCTTAGGGCACACATGCATGTACATATATTATAGTCTGCATAGCATCTAAAAGCACATACACACTGCTATTATGTGTGTTTGTATAAATACACAGTGAATACACACAGGATAGCTTGTATCTCTGTGTGTGTGTGTCTTTAATTTGCATAAATGACATTGTATCATTGGTCTTGTTCTCTTTTTGAACCTAACACCATACTTTAACACTCCATTCATTTTACTGTATACAAATGTAGTTCTTGGTCTCTAGAGTAGATTTCCAGGCAGAGCTAACTGAGCCTCTGGACCAGGTCTCACCTCTCATCAGTACTATCAGATGGTTCTAGAGCAAGGGTTTGACTGGGCTCAGATATCCAGGCAGGCTCATGAGGATTCTTGACTCCTCCCCATCCTTGCCAGGTTCATATCCATCCCAGTGGTATAAATAATAGCATAAATTTTTCTTTTCTACAAATAAATGTGTATCTTTGGATTTTTCTCTTCACCTCTTTGGCCCATCTTTGTTTGTGTCCATTTCTGGTTGGTTACAGGCATTGCTTCTGCTTTATAAATATTTACTTCTGGATCCAAAGATGATGAATTTTCTTTTTGTAAATAATTTTAACTTTTATTTATTTACTTGAGATAGAGAGAGAAAGAGAGAGAAAACGGGCTCACCAGGGCCTCCAGCTGCTACAAACTCCAGATGTGTGCACCACCTTGTGCATCTGGCTTACTTGGGTACTGGGGAATTGAACCTGGTTCCTTTGGCTTTGCAGGCAAGCACCTTAACTGCAAATTCATTCCTCCAGCCCCAAAGATGATGAATATCTTGATGACTGTCGTGTATGTTCATTTTAGCACCGTGGCCTTCATCCACTAGAAAAGCCCCAGCTCTCTGCCTTCATTGTCACTTCAGACCCTTGCTTAAGGGTTCTTCCCAGCCCCTCCACATACCACCTCCTACAGCATGTCCTGCTTCACCCAAATTTTTGGCATGAATTCTCTAAACACCTAACAATCATTTATTTCTAGTTTTATCTAATTTCAATGAAGAAAAAAAAGAATGTGGTTTTAATATGTTTGAGATCTACTGTAGAAACCAGTGCGTGTGGAGCATTCAGCACTTTCCCCAGAAGTGAGCACTCATCATGTCCCCAGTACCCACATAAAGCCAGATGCACAAAGTGGCCCATGCATCTGGAGTTTGCTTGCAGCAGCAGCAAGAGATCCTGGCACACCCATTCTCTCTCTCTCTCAAATATTTTCAAAAGCAACCTCAAAGCCTAATTTTTATTAAGATCCACAACAATGTGTGTGTTTTGTGCGTTTATGTGTGCAGATGCTCACAGCCCATGTGCACACATGGAGGCCAGAGAACTCTGTGTCCTTCCTCTATGGTTCACATGTGTATTTCCTCGACATAGAGTTCCTCTCTGAACCCAGAGATGCTGTTTTCATGAGCCCCAGTGATTCCATGGTCTCTGCTCCTCACAGGACTGGAGTTAGAGATGTATGTGGGCATACCCATCTGTTTATATGGTGCTGAAGAATCAAACCCAAGCAGTCTCAGGCCCTCACACTGTGGCAAGTGATCCTACCCAATGAGCCCCTAAAATGCACAACAAACTTAAAAGCTAATTTTCCAACACAGTTCAGACCAATGTGGACTTCAGAGTATCAAAATTATTTCTCTTTTCAAGTACTAATGCTAGAGAAAACTCCCAACTATTACACTGTTTTACAACATTTGTGGGATGTAATCACTTTTTAAAAAAACATAACTTTTTTCTCTTTTATTGCCTAAAATTTCCCCCTGTAGGATTTTCTCAAGAGATAAGATAAAATGTTGAGAGCAATGTCTGCCTTTAAATTTATTAATAAATAATCCTGGGCCAGCAGTGCTGGATGCACCCATTAGTTATGGTCAAGATGATGCCCACAACAGGAGGAGGAAGTCCAGTCACTAACTCCTGGCAGCATCTATGCATCAGTGGTCATCACACACGGAGCAGAGGAATTGGCAGCAACTGTTCCAAAACCAAGGCCAGAAAGTACATCTTCCTCATCTGAACCATTGTGAGGCCTCTGGTGGGTGGGTAGCCCCAGCCTGTGCTGTGGAAGGCATTGCACTATGGTGTATGTGTCAGATCACTGTCTGCAATATCCCATTAAATTTATTTATAAAAATTACAATTCAGTTCAACACCAACTATTTACCTAAAGGTTCCCACTATAACATAAGCAATGCTTCGTTATCCAGAGTGGCAGGTTAATTGAATAAAAAAAACATGGTTACTGTGTTGGGTAGAGAGATGTGCTCAGGAGATGGAGGGAGGTGGGGGAAGGAGTAGGAAAATCTCAGACAGACCCAGGCTAGAACCAGCTAATATCATTTCCTCGTCTTTCGTAGAAGTTTTACAAATCTCTATGTTGGGTTATTTTTCGGGAGCTAGACACTTGAAAAATGTGAGACGACTCAGAAGAAATGAACTGAATTGGTAAGAAAGACATACTTGTCTGATTGACATTAAAAATGTCAAGCATTGAGGCTAGAGGGATGGCTTAGTAGTTAAGGCATTTGCCTGCAAAGCCAAAGGACCCAGGTTCGATTCTTCAGGACCCACATAAACCAGATGCACAAGGGGGCACATGCATCTGGAGTTCATTTGCAGTGGCTGGATGCCCTGGTGTAACCATTCTCTCTCTCTTTCTCTTTCTTTCTCAAATAAATAAATAAAATATATTTAAAATAAATAAATAAAATAATTTTTAAAAAATTTCAAGCATTGAATAGATTTAAGGGGAGTTTTAATATGTTTATAAGATGCCTGATATGTTGCTGAGGGAGACTAGAGAGGATATCCACGGTGTTTCTTCACTGTGCCCCATGTTTCTCCTTCACGAAACCCACCGAGCAGTGTTGGGAGCAGCAACAATGAGAAGGGCTAAGGCTTTGTTGACCTCTGATTCACACACTGTAGCTCATCCAGTTAAAGTGGGCAATCTAAGGGTTTTTAGTATATCATAGCTGCACAACCGTCAGTACAATCAATTTTGCATGTGTATCACCCCTAAAAGAATCCTCTTTCTTTTGAGTGTGCGCAGTACATGTGGCGATGTGCAGATGCACGTGCCCCGTGTGCACACCTGGGAGGCCCAGAGGTGCTCTCCTCCACCACTCTTCTACCTTGTTTCTTTGAGAGTCTCTCACTGACCTCGAGCTCACCGTGTCTTCATTAGACTGGCGGGACGGGAGAACAAAGTGGGCACTTCATTCGGCACTCTGACATAAGAAGCCAGGGATGGCATGTCTCTGGAAAAGTGACAGGCTCCTGCATTGCCAGCTTGACTTCCTGGCCGTTAGGGACAGAAACTGTTGCCAGGTGACTCTGGTGCCAGATGGAGTAGCTCGTACCAGTGAGAGATGGTGACTAATTCTAGACTTTGTCTGCCTAGCCTCAACTTGTACAGCTTCCCCTCAAACTGTGAGTCCCTGGTAACTTTGTTTGCTGAGGTCAGCTGGGGTTGGTCTCACCCACGTTAGGGTTATCCATGTTGAAACAGTCAGTGTTTCTTGGAGTCAGCACAGCCTGCTCCTTGCCAACATCATGGAGACTCAATATGGAGATTTCCAGTGGCCCACACGTTTCTTTGTGATAATGAATGCCCCTGTTTCCCACCACATAAGGGAAGCTATTGCCCTCATCCCAAACATTGGGTGCCTCTTACCTCCTGATTTAACATGACCTTGGCCATCTTGAGTTAGAGCAGCTGTGAGACACCCCTCCCTGTGAGATTCTACTTCTTAACTCACTCCTTCGTAGGAGAGGGGAGAGCCCCTGGGACCCTCCCTAGATGCTCAGGAGGTGCCTCCCACCCGAGGCTATAAAGGAGGTGGAAGGCTGGCAACTGGGACACGCTCATAGGAAGTGTAGCTGCCCATAGGCTGCCCAGGGTCCTCCCAAGTCACCATCCTGCAAGAGAGACTCTTCAGTGGGGTAGCGGCCTTGGAGCCACCTTGTACCCATGGCTCACCCATCGCTTCCTCAGGCTAGATTGGGACATTGGTCACCCCTTGTTGCAGTCCGGTTCGCATTGCTGGTAGAAATCACCCAACAAGAGTAGCTTCTTGGAAAAAGAGATTTATTTTGGCTTACAGGCTCGAGGGGAAGCTTCACGATGGCAGGGGAAAATGATGGCATGAGCAGAGGGTGGACATCACCCCCTGGCCAACAGAAGGTGGACCATAGCAACAGGAGGGTGTGCCAAACACTGGCATGGAGAAACTGGCTATAAAGCCCATAAGCCCGCCCCCAACAATACACTCCCTCCAGGAGGTGTTAATTCCCAAATATCCATCAGCTGGGAACCTAGCATTCAGAACACCTAAGTTTATGGGGGACACCTGAATCAAACCACCACACCCCTGTACCTGAGGGTAATAGATATTTCTTTATGTCTCCTCAGGAAGAGTCATGGTCACCAAAGGTCTTGTGCAGCTCTGGTTATCATTTCTCCTCTTCCTCCTCATCCTTTTCATCTCCCTTGCAATTCTCCAAGTCAGTCTTGGCCTGTGTCCCAGGCTCTGGTCTTCCCCCATGTGGCTGGACTTGCTGCACAGGTGTATTCCCAGGACATGTGCCTGAGGTGACCCAGAGCAGCAGCCCCGGGCATGTCAGAAGGGAGTCACCAGGCAGGAAGCACAGGTGCAGCTATAATCCCAAGACCCACCACGGTTCCTGGTTCCTAGCAAACCCTCGTCCCAGAGAACCTTGCCAGACATGCATGCGAAAACCCAGAGCCATCTGTGAGGAATTGAAGGTTGGCTGCCTGTATTTGACTATGAAGAAACGAGAGGACTCAAGCTGAGAGCTCAGTAACCTCCCCGGGTCCACAGAGACATCCATGTCTTACTTCTGACGTGCTCTGTGTGAATGTCGTGCTCCATTTCTGCAGTCACAAGATCTTAATTTTAATGAGTACCCCTTCTCCGTGTTCTCTGGGAAGTGGAATTAACACTCTACCATGAACTAGACTTGCTAAATTGTTAATAACCTCCCTAGAGTTTTACTTCTTGTGCTGACATTTTCAATGATTTAATCTTAATTTAGGCAGAATAAAATATCCCACTAGCAGCTCCTGAGTTAGATACTCTTTAAATGTTTGTCAAAAATAAGACAGTCTTTTCTTCCAAACTGTGAGACGAAGGCTATGTCAAAATCAATTAAGACCCAAATTGTTGTCAAGAACAAAGCTATAATTAAAAAATATATAATGACTTAAAAGTAATAACACTAGCTCATCTGGATTTGAGTGTTTGGCATTTCATAAACTTTTGAACATGATATTGGCTTTGTTCCTTTTGATAAATGCATAATTCTGTCCATGCTTTTTCTACAGACTCTTTAAGTATATTCCACTTTCATGAAAAGTTCATTTATTCTTTAATATGAAAAATCTCTATGTCTACATGGAATTACTTAGGCATCGATTTAGGTTACTGAATATTTAAACATGTTTATATAAAATTTGACATGTATATACCCGAAAACAGATGCTCGTTTAGGTGAGGCCCTGAGAAGTTGAAAATCACCCATCACCCTTCCTCCAGCAGACACTCCGTGGGATCAGAACTTTCAATGACTTCCTTCATTTAAACATTGCCTGTTCACTTTAAATTGGGATTGTGTTGCGACTTGGAATCTGCACTTCATGGAAAATAATGAAGAAGGAAGAAAAAAAAGTAGTGTGTGGTGCGCCTGGGTGACATTCTAAATACCGGAGCAGCTTGCAGGTGGCCATCGCGGCCACTCGCCACTGCGCGCTGCGCTCTCCTGCAGGTCTCTCCTTGGCGCACAGCCACACGCGTTCAGAGACTCTCTACCATTGTCTGGCTGTCTTTGTTTCTGTGGCTCTATAACATAATTCCAGACCAGGTATTGTGATGCCTCCCACAGTGCTCTTCTGTAAAGGGTTGTCTTGGCTATTTTGAGCCTTTTGTCCTTCTGTAAGAATTTTAATATTTCTTTCCTAGTGCTGTAAAGAATCTCATTAGGATTTTGATGGGGTTGCATTGACTCTGTGGACCACTTTCAGTAATACAGCAATTTTCATGATATTAATTCTGCCCAGTCATGTGCATGGGAAGTCTTTTCATCCTCTGGTGTCTGTTTCCAGTTCTTTCTTCTTCTGTGTCCTAACAGTTTCATTGCAGATGTCTTTTACCACCTTGATCAGGGTTATTTCTAGGGGTTTTTTTTAAGCTGCTGTGAATGGGAATTTTTTTCCTTATTTCTTTCTTGGCAAGTTTGTTTCCGGTATGGAGAAAAGCTACTGATTTTTGTGTGGGGATTTTGTATCCTGCTACTTTTTTCATAGTGCTTATCATAGCTAATATTTTGTGGACTTTTTAGGGTCTTTTAAATACAGGATCATCTCATCTGCAAATAGAGATATTTGACTTCTCCCCTTTTATTAGATCCCTTTTAGATCCCTTTTATTTCGTGCTCTCGTCTTACTGAGACTTTGAACACGACATGGAACTAGAGTGAAGAAAGTAGACAACCCGTTGTTCTCCATGTTCTAGAGAAAGTCCTTGCAGCTTTTCTCCACATAGTGTCATGTGGTGACACTTGTCATATGTAGGTTTGTTGCACTGAGACGTGTTCCTTCTGTTCCCAGTTTCTTCAGTGTTTTACCTATGGGGGATATTGAACTTTGTTAAAGGCCTTTTCTATATTGGCTAGGATGATCACATATTTCTGTCTCTGAGTCTACTAAGTGCTATATTACATTATTGATTTGTGTGTTTTCAACCAATTTTATGTTCCTGGAATGGAACCAGGTTGGTCATGGTATATGATCTTAATGTGTTCTTGTATTCACATTGCCAGAATTTTACTGATAATCTCGGTATCTGTGCCCATCAAGAAAACTGGTCTGTAGTTTTTTCTTTTTTTCTTGTCCTGTCCAGCTTTGGTAACAGGTAATGCTGTGTTTGTAGAGTGAGTTTGGGGTGCTTCTTCCCTGCTAATGCGTGTAGAGTGAGTTTGGGGTGCTCCCTTCCCTGCTAATGCGTGTAGAGTGAGTTTGGGGTACTCCTTCCCTGCTAATGCATGGGCACTTTGAGGAGCATTGCTTTGAGGAGCTTGTCTTTGGAGGGATAACGGGGCTAAGCCGGGAATCCACCCAGTTCTGGGCTTTACTGGTTAGAGACATCTGACTGCTGCGTCAATCTCACTGATTGTTGTTCATCTGTGTAAGTTGTTTATGTCCTTGGATTTAATCTTGGTAGATCACATGTGTGTAGAAATTTATCCATTTCTTATAGATTTTCCAGGAGGTTTTGGAATGTAAGCTTTCAAATTCTTCCTTAATGATTCTCTGGGTTTCATTGGAATCTGTGGTAATCTCTCCTCTCATTTCT
This sequence comes from Jaculus jaculus, assembly GCF_020740685.1. Taxonomy (NCBI): domain Eukaryota; kingdom Metazoa; phylum Chordata; class Mammalia; order Rodentia; family Dipodidae; genus Jaculus; species Jaculus jaculus. The sequence goes on from NC_059118.1 coordinate 3,812,859, forward strand.
AATTTTGTTAATTTGGCTTCCATCTCTTTTTTTAGTTTGGTTAAGGGTTTACCAATCTTGTATTTTCCCCCAAAGAACCAACTTTTTGTTTTACTGATTCTGTGTATTGTTCTCTTGGTTTCTTTTTAATCAGTTTCTGCTCTGGTCTTCCTTAGCTCTTGTATCTACTATTTTGGGGTTTGACATGTTTTTTTTCCCTAAGACTTTGGGGTATATTATTAAGTTATTTGATCCTGATTGGCAGTTGCTTATACTCAGGGCTTTGAAATACGTCAGCCCACGCTCTCCTGGCCGCCGGGCTGGTGAAGGGGTGTGGTGCTATACTGACACACCTGCCTTTGCAGGCAAGTCAGCCTTTCCCATGATGCTGTTAGCACTGTTCTTTGTTGGGTACTTTGGAATCTCTTTTTTTAAGATTTATTTTTACTTATTTGAGACAGAGAGGGAGGGAGAGTGAGAGAGAATGAGAATGGACGTGCCAGAGCCTCTAACCACTGCAAACAAATTCCAGACGCATGTGCCACCATATGCATCTGGCTTACGAGGGACCTGGAGAATTGAACCTGGGTCCTTAGGCTTCACAGGCACATGTCTTAACTGCTAAGCCATCTCTCCATCCCAACTTTGGAATCTTGACTGTGTATGCCATGGAGAGCTTCTTCTTTGGTCATGTCTGTTTGAGGTTCTTATAGTGTCTGTTTCTTTAGATTTGGGGATTTCTCCACTAGAACTTCATACACAGATCTTCTGTGCTGTTCGTTCCTCGTCTCAGCCTCGTCCTCAAGCCCATGAGCTTCCAGTTCTGGCCTCTCAGTAGTATCCCAGAGTTCCTGGGCTCTGTAGTCATGGTTGCTGATGCTTGAGTGTGGTGTGTCACCAGCCTTGAGATCTCCCTTGCTCTTGTTCTTTCTTCTTCTTGGTCAAGAGCCCTGGCGACGCTCTCCACTGTGGTTTTTATTTGATTTCTTAAGTTTTCCATTTCTAGCATTTCTGTTTGTTTTGTTTGCAGAGTCACAACTTCCTTGCTGGAATTTTCTACCATGTCTCTGGCTGTTGCAGTTAGGCTTACATTGCTGGTAGAAATCACCCAACCAAGAACAGCTTCTGGGAAAAAGAGGTTTATTTTGGCTTACAGGTTCTAGGGGAATGGCAGGGGAAAACGAAGACAGGAGCCATGGACACCACCCCCTGGCCAACATAAGGTGGACAACAGCAACAGGAGTGTGGGCCAAACACTGGCAAGGAGGAACTGGCTATAATACCCATAAGCCTGCCCCCCAAAATACACTGCCTCCAGGAGGTGTTAATTCCCACATCTCCATCAGCTGGGAACCTAGCATTCAGAACACCAGTTTATGGGGGACACCTGAATCAAACCACCACACTGGCTTTTTCATCCCCATTGCTGCTTCTCTTGTCCATGGTCCTGATGTCCTCCACTTGTTGTGTCCTCCTTCAGAACACTGATCATTTCTGCAAAAAGCTTTTGAACTTCACCCTGCATCTTTATCTGCATCTCTGAGTGCAGTAGTTAAGACCTTTTAGAGGAGTCATGTTGCCCTTCTTTCTCACATTTCTGTGTTGTGATTTGTGAATCTGGTGGGTTGGATGTCTCGTCTGGATTTGGGGGCATGCATCATCTTAATGAGTAGCTACCGATGAAGGCTCAATCCCCAGTACCTCGAAGGTGAAGACAACAAACTTTTGGAAGTAGTTCCTGCTTCTCTTCCCTCTGCCAGGGAGGTGTGTGCATGAAGCTTATTTCTCTATGTTGCCCCAGAAATGTTAAATGCATTAAAATTATAAAGATATTTATTAACCAATAGGGCCACAAATATTGTTGAACCCTAAACTAAGCATTACTGCAGTTAATCAACATCAGATGACTCAGAATTGGTGTTATGGGCAATATGGGTTAACACTGACTTATTTTTCATGGCATATCTTCTCCTCATAAGTGTTTGGCTGTGAAATACTTTAGTGATTACATATCTGACAGTGTGCATTGAATATAGTCTGTCTCTTGATTTTATGTTTATTCTTTTTTATGTTTCTTCATTTGTGTTGATAGATATTTAAAATAAAGATATTCCTCACTTAAAGTAAGTGCATTTACTCACAATACATCAAAAAGGCTGTTTCTGGGCTGGAAAGATGGCGTAGCGGTTAAGCGCTTGCCTGTGAAGCCTAAGGACCCCGGTTCGAGGCTCGGTTCCCCAGGTCCCACCTTAGCCAGATGCACAAGGGGGCGCACGCGTCTGGAGTTCGTTTGCAGAGGCCGGAAGCCCTGGCGCGCCCATTCTCTCTCTCTACCTGTCTTTCTCTCTGTGTCTGTCGCTCTCAAATAAATAAATAAATAAAAATTTAAAAAAAAAGGCTGTTTCTTTTTTAAAAAAATATTTTTTGTTTTATTTTTATTTATTTGAGAGCGACGGACAGAGAGAAGGGGGGGAGAGAATGGGCATGCCAGGGCTGCCATCCACTGCAAATGAACTCCAGATGCATGTTCCCCCTTGTGCATCTGGCTAATTTGGGTCCTGGGGAATTGAGCCTCGAACCGGGGTCCTTAGGCTTCACAAGCAAGTGCTTAACCACTAAGCTATCTCTCCAGCCAAAAAAGGCTGTTTCTGGGGCTAGAGAGATAGCTCAGCTGTTAAGGCACTTCCCTACAATGCCTAAGGACCTGAGTTTGGTTCTCAAGGACCCACATAAAGTCAGATGCATGAAGTGGCATAGGCATTTGGAGTTTGTTTATAGTGGCTTGAGGCCTTGGCCTACCCATTCTCTCTCTCTTTCTCTTTCTGTCTCTCTCTTCCTCTCTCATTCTGTGTGTATGTCTGTCAAATAAATAAATAAAATTAAAAAAATTTTTAAAGTCTGTTTCTGCAGGAAATAATGATCAGACCTTCCACCCGTTGTGTAAGCTATTGTCTAGTTAAAAGTTGAGTAAGTTAGGATTGGTTTGAAATCTCAGCTGCCCCACACTTTAAATGTTAGTGTTCATGTGTCATGTTTACTCATGGTGCATAATTTAGAGCTAATTAGAAAGTATCCTGGGTCCTACAAGGATTTTATCCACTTGGTTCTATCATTGCACTGAAATACACATTTTGCCTAACCTTAAAAGATTGAGGGGCTGGAGAGCTGGCTTAGCAGTTAAGGCACTTGCCTGCAAAGTCAAAAGATTCAGGTTCAATTCCCTAATACCCATGTAAAGCTAGATGCATGTGTCTGGAGTTTGTTTGCAGTGGCTAGATGACCTGGTGCACCTATTCTCTCTTCCTCTCTCCCTCTCTCTCTCCCTCCCTCCATCCATCCCTTTTTCTCTCTCAGATAATTAAATAAATAAATAGACAAAATAGTAGCCAGGCATGGTGGTGTATGCCTTTAATCCAAGCACTCAAAGGCAGAGGTGGGTGGACCGCCATGAATTCAAGACCAGCTTGAAATGACATAATGGGTTCCAGGTCAGCCTGGGCTAGAGTGAGACCCTACCTTGAAAAACCTTTAAAAAGTGCGGGGCGGGGGCAGATTGAAAAACATCTTATTTAAGAATGAAATAGGGCTGGAGAGATAGCTTAGTGGTTAAGCGCTTGCCTGTGAAGCCTAAGGACCCCGGTTCGAAGCTCGGTTCCCCAGGTCCCACGTTAGCCAGATGCACAAGGGGGTGCACGCGTCTGGAGTTTGTTTGCAGAGGCTGGAAGCCCTGGTGCACCCATTCTCTCTGGCTCCCTCTATCTGTCTTTCTCTCTGTGTCTGTCACTCTCAAATAAGTAAATAAATAATATTTTAAAAAAAGAATGAAATAAAATGCTAGCCAGTTAAGAGGGGGGAAATTTAGTTAGTATGATATTCTCTGCATGGGCATGTCGTCCCTGCAGCCCACAGATGTGGCAGTGTGGATGATCCGCAGGCAATAAATGACCCAGAAATCATACCTTTTCATTTCAGAGTGAAATCCATCTTGTCCCTTTGACCCTTGGTAAGCCTTGTCCTGCTCTGTCCACATTAGCTGCAACGTCTTGAGCAAGTCCAATTCTGAGGGATTCAGTTTAACCAAATAAATAACCTATTCTTCGTGATCCTTCTGCATCGTGTTTCAACCACTTTCCTATAGTGGCATCAGGCCCTGCCTGCACTACCTCAGAAGGAGTCCAGAAGCATCTGTGAAATGACTGCGCTTCAGTCATGAAAGATGAACGAAAGGGACCTCTTCTTAACCTCATGGCTGCCACTGCTCTGAACCACACATGTCCCTGTGCCATTCTCTTTGCTGGATACATGTGGTGCTCTGCCCAGCTGGGTGGCTGCAGAAGGCACCATGCTTGCTGCTGTGCAGTGAGTGAGCAGTCAACACCGGCTTAAGATGTGCCCAGGTCATTCTCACCATACTTTTGGTGCAGATATTAATGAGCACCTGTGCAGGACCCAGTGATGTGTATTTGGTATCAAAGTCTTGTCCTTTAGTGTGGTTATGCTAATCCCCAGTGTAAATACATCGGGAGAGTCCAGTTACACATGCACATATGATTTCTGTAGTCATGAGAATCCCGCCTCCACCTCTGGTTCTCTGCATTCTCAGAGTTGTATGCCATTTGCATCTGTCCAGTGCTACATAAATCAGGCAGCACTGAGGTCTCAGGCTTTTAGTTTTTCAAAGAAATGTAACCAGTGCTCTCATTTTTCCCTCTGTCATCTTCTAAGTTCAAATCTTGTAGACATAAATCTGGCCCTGGAAAGTATGTAGTGAGATGGGCTCTCCTTCTGATGTGTCCATGAACTTGGCTCAGCCTTGTGGAAAGTACATGATGGCCTGCTTCAAGGGTCGCGTTGTTAACAGCTTTGACCTAGTCGTTGTGCTCTGAAGACTCTATCGGAAAGAAATCATCCAAGGGGCTGAGAAGAGGGCCCGTGTATCAAGTGTCTGCCACACAAGCACAAGGACTTGCGTTCAGTCCACAGCACCATGTGGAAGCCAGGTGTGGCAGGAGTAATGGGGAGGTGGAGACAGGAGGATGCCGGGAACTTGCTCAATCAGTTAGTACTAGGTTTAGTGAGAGATCTTGTCTCAAAAAATAAGGTGGAGAGAGACTGAGGAAGACACTTAACATCAGCCTTTGATCTCCATGTGCACCTGCCACACATGCATGTGCCACACACATAAACAGACATGTATGCACAGCACACACATACAGATGAAAAAAATCATCTAAAACATAGAAATTGTCATTTGCATACAACTCTTTATACTTCTCAGAACATGTAAGCAATCTAAATGCCTGCCAAGCTGGATGTGACTAATTAAAGTATATCCCACTCCTCGGTGTGTACTTTCAGTTCATATTGCACAGTCACTGGGCTTATGATAGTCAATGCAGATTAGTAATGTGGAAATGTATACAGTGTATAATGGTTGGAATGGGAAAATATAGTGGGCACAGACAATCGTACCATCACGTTGAAGTTCTGGGGGACTGATTTTTGAGAAACTGACCAACTTGGGAGTGAATAGTGATCCTTAAACCCTTAATTTTTTTTTATTTATTTGAGAGTGACAGACACAGAGAGAAAGACAGATAGAGGGAGAGAGAGAGAATGGGCGCGCCAGGGCTTCCAGCCACTGCAAACGAACTCCAGACGCATGCGCCCCCTTGTGCATCTGGCTAACGTGGGACCTGGGGAACCGAGCCTCGAACTGGGGTCCTTAGGCTTCACAGGCAAGTGCTTAACCACTAAGCCATCTCTCCAGCTCCCTTAATTTTTTTTATTAATTAAACTCTTAGAAAAAGATGATGCTATTGTCCTTTGAATCATATTCTTTCCTCACCCCCTCCCTACCCGGCCCCCACAGAGTCTCATGCTATAGCTCAGGCTGGCCCACCTGAGGTCAAGGTCCTCCAGCTTCAGCCTCCCAAGTCCTGGGATTGCAAGTGAGCACACCTGGGTACATTAGCTCCTCTTATTGACATAAAGGCTGAAATACTTCATGCATTAGGAAACTCAAAAGCCAACTTTTTAAAAAGTTACCAGTAGCTTTCTGTTTGAATTGTAAACCAAATCTTATTTTCTATCCTATACTTTAAGCAGATACTGCTAATGGCATATGACATTATCTGGGTGTCTGATCCTTCATGCATTAGCAGCATCAGGTGACAGATGCAACACCCTTGGTGGTGATGAGCCACCATTTTTTTTGATGGAAACACATGAGGCAAAGCGCCTGCTCAGTTGTTCAGCGAACACTTACCGATCTGCATCAGGCCTTTGACCGACAGGTGCGGAAAGCGTTGGTGTTTGACAGTGCCAGGACAGTGTCCTTTGTTTTCCCCTCACAGTCTTGGATGCCTGCACTGAACATGGCTGAGATCATAAATACTCACCTCCCCTGCCCCTCCTCACGATGTAGCTTTGTTCAGGGCTTTTCCTCCACACAGTGGGCCCAGGGAAGGGGGACACCAAGGTCATTTCTGGATCGTCTGGGCACTAAGTGGGGCCCATGGGACTTGCGCAACAGTCTTCTGGGCCTCTGAGAAAGATTATGTCTGAGGTCTGAGCAGGTCTACAAAAGACCTTGGCAGCTGTGCCCCAGAAAGGCACCTGAATCTCTGTGGGCATCCTGCCCTTCTGCATCCAAAAAAGCAGCTTGGGTGAGGAGGGACAGAGGGGCATGGAACCTCCTATGCTTCTGGACTCTCCTGTGCCCTATGACCTGTCCACTCCCTTTCCAACAACCTGACATGGAGGCGTTTTACTTGCTGGTGACACAAGTAATTACCAGCGTGTTGTCTTAGGAACACTTTGAGGGGTCTTACTTAGTGGACCTCCCAGGTACTGGCACTCCCTGCAGGGTCCCCATGTGACCTGGAGAGCTGCAGCACTAGGGATGCTAAGGCCCTGGGGGAAGCAGGGAGGCAGATGATCACTTCTAAGGCTTTCCACCTTTTCCTATTCAGCAGACCCACCATATTTAAAAAATTTTAGCTAGGGGTTGGGGAGATGGCTCAATGGGTAAAGTGCTTGCTATGCAAGCATGAGGACCTGAGTTAAGATCCCCAGTGCTCACAAAAAATGCCAGGCAAGCCAGGCATGGTGGTGCAAGCCTTTAATCCCAGCACTTGGGAGGCAGAGATAGGAGGATGCCATGAGTTTTATTTGTCTGGGGTGATGGGTGTTGAACCCAGGTTTTCATACATGCTGTGGCTCTGCAGCTGAGCTCTGTCTGTGGTCCTCTCTGGCCTTAGTGACACCAAAGACGTCACTGTGTCCCTGGGCGCATCTCATGTCCATCTCAGACTGAAGGAGCTTGGAAGTAGCTACAAAGATGTTGAACCCTCTCAGATTATATTTACATAGGCTCATGGGATTAAGTCCAACAGAAGTTCTTGCCTAGTTTAAGAAAACAGACCGTGCATGCCCTGTCCTCTCATAGCCCTGTGGGTGACCTTGCCTGGTAAATAAGGGTCACTGGTACAAACATGGTTTAGTCTTCAGTGTAGGATGGCCCTGGGGTGATTCTAGCTCATGGGGTACACTCTGGAAACGTGAGTATGGTCAAAGGGGGGAGGGTGGTAGGCTCTTACTGTGATTGCAAAGTCTTGGCTTCCACAGATCTCCATCCATAAGACTTATCAGTCTCTATCTGAAGAGTGCTTCACACCCCATCCCCTGCTGCTAGAGTGTTCCCCAAAACGCATGTTCACATGGTAGAAACTTAATCTGGGCTCGGGATGGACTCAATTAGAAGAGTGCTAGCTTAGTCTGCACGAGGCCTTTGGTTAAATCCATAGCACTGTATAAACTGGTTGTGGTATGTGGTGGTGCATCCCCCAGCACCCAGGAGGTGGGTGCAGGAAGGAAGAGAGGAAAGAAAAAGGACTGAGGAAGAAGAAAGAAAAAGAAACTTAATCCCTAAGGCAACAGTGTTGAGGGCTGGCACCGCTGAGAGGTGATCAGGTTGAGTACAGAGTCCACTTGAATGGAGTGATACTGTTCTTTCTCCTCTCTCCCCTCCCCTCCCTTCTCTCTTTCTTTCTTTCTCTCTCTCTCTCCTTCTCTCTCTCCTACCATCTCTCACCATGGGTGAAATAGCAGGAAAGCTGTTGCATGATCTGGCCTCTCAGCCTTGGATGTCCCCGCCTCCAGAACTGTGGACATGGATCTCTGAGTGTTCCATTTTAACCACGCAAAGTGGACTAAGATTCCCCTGAGCACTCCCGCCCCAGGGGTGGGGGAGCAGAGCTGAGGACGTGAGCAGCGTCCAGCACAGCTGTGCGACCTGCTCTTTGCACATCAAAGGTGCACACCCAGACCTCACTCTATGGAGGGCTCACTTGATGTTATTTTGTTCTTGTATTTTGGATGAAGAAAAATCAATATAAAGATAAGCATCATATTCCATTCACAGCTGAAATCCATGTTGTAAGGACAAAGACAGAAAGCTCCATGGCTTTCTGCTCACGTCGCCTCAGTTCTTGAGCCAGTAGGAAATTGTATCCCTCTGTCGGCCTCAATCCTGTTTTCCTTCCCTTCATCAAGTCAAACAGAAACAATTATTTTCTTCCTGCTCCTCACAAGCAGCAAATCCCTAACTCCTTCGCTTGAAGAGTCCGTGAAGCCCGGGCCTGCCTGCTGGGCAACCTTCCCTGTCTGTTCTTATTCCTCCACATTCAGTCCCCCTGACGTGACATTTCCATTGAGGTTTTCGCCAGTTCCAACGATGAGCTCCGGTGGTTGCTGCCAGCCTTTCTGGCACGCGCGTGGCTGAGTGACCCTCCACAGCCTTCTGCACTGCCTTCAGTGAGCAGTTTGCCTGTGTCACATCACAGCACAGTCACAGCATCAGACCACCAGGAAGGCATGGTTTGACCTGTCAGGCCTCTCAGTCCTGTGGCCCTTACAAAGTGCCCTGGAGGGGGACATCACAGTCCCAGGGAGAAGACTCGACCTGCCTCTCCTGGGTGTTTGGGATGAAGGTCTTGCAGAAGGGCACAGGCCGGAGGCAGAATGGGAGATGGAGAAAGGACCCTCCCCCAAGCCCAGGTGTGCGAAGGTGAGACCAGGACATAGAGTTAAGGGAGCCTGTGGTTCCTTCAGAGCAGGAAGCCATGCCCAAATCTGTGTTCCTGTCACTCCCGAGCATAGGCCAGCCTCCCCTTCCAGGCTGAGGCAGTGTTTGCAGGGCCCTGGGGAAGCTTCTCCCCCACTCTTTATCCTGAGCACTTCCTCCTCCTCCAGGTCTGCTTGCTCCGGGGTGGGCTGTGGGGCTGCACACACATAGCCCCTCTGCTCCACACCCATCCTGCGTGGTCTCATGCCTCCTCTGCTGTCCACCATGGGCTGCGCAGAAAGGAAAGCTGCAGCCGTGTATACTCCTGCAGCAGCCACATTCACTCTGAGAGCTCCCTCACCCCACTCCCCACCCCACCAGAGAAACACAGGTCACTAGAATGCCCTTCTCACAGGGTTGTTGCAAGGACTCAAGAAGTTACTGTCAGCTGAGGAGATGGCTCAGTCAAGTGCTTGGCTCCCATGCACAGGGTGTGAGTTTAATCCCTAGAGCCCATGTAAAAATGCCGAGTGATGGCATGTGCCTATTCCTGCAGCCTTGGGGAGGCAGAGATAGGAGGACCCCAAACAGGCGGACAGCACCTGAGGAACGACACTAGCGGTTGTCCCCTGGCCTCCACATGCATGCTCACCTCCCTCCCCCAACACACGGGTGAGACTATTCACGAACACAATAAGGAATGTCTGGGCCTCAAAAAACAAAAGAAAGGCATGTTTGAAGGACCTTCATAAGCCAGTCTCTAATAAGGATGTAAACTAAAGTCTCACATCAAATCCTTTTCTCTAGCCACCAAACTCAGCTCCTTAGAGGCAGCCTCAGTGACCATTTTTCTGTATGTCACTTCAGAGCTGCTTTGTGTGAACACGAGAAGGTGGCTGCTAGGCATTCTCTCCCCTGTGCGCAAATTGCATCGTTGATGACAGACGCAGGTGTCAACACTTGATTCCCAGCTGGCAGCACTGTTTTGGGAGGCTGTAGAAGCTGGTTTCCTCCCTTGATGGAGCCTAGCTGAAGGGCAATGCCTGGGCACACATGTGTTTGAAGATTGCCACAGGCCTGGTCTCCCTCACTCTCCCCACTCACAAGAGAACCGGTGCTGGGGTTCCTGGGAGCCCTCCTGGAGCTCACTTGGGTGTGGCTTCCAAACCACTTCACACCATGAGACAACCAGACAACCAAAGGGGAGTGGGCGGGTCTGACCCACTGTGAGGTCAGCCATTGAGGCAGTGGTCTGAGGTTCGTTCTCTGCTCCAAAGGGCTAAGCCAGGCCCTGTGGATTCGCGGTGGTCCCATATGTTACATGGTGGTGGCCACGTGGAGTCAGACACTGGGAAGGAGGCACATTCCTGATTGCTGGTGCTTATATCTGTTCTGTGTCAATGTCCTTTCTTTAGCTCAGCCATGGGAAAGGCTCCTGCCCGCCCAGTGAGGGCAGCCACCTGCCCTGCCTGGAGACAGTGGCAGCTGGGAGGGACAGCAGAGGGAGTCACCTCGGACCCCGTGAGCAGCGAGGAGGACTGAGCAAGTTCCCGGCCTGCGTGCGGACGCTCTCGTGAGCACTCAGCATCCGGCAGATGTGCCTGCCTGTCAGGACAGGCAGCCGCGCAGTTTGCTCTGATGCGTCACTGATCTCTCCCCACCCTTCAGCCATTCTTTAGGGGACAATTCTGATGTTTGTTCTACAAAGAAATGTTTTTCTGCCTCTGCCTGGCACTCCTGCACCCAGCAAGGACGAGCGAGCTTTGATCCTGTGGCATTCTTTTTAAGTTTTATCTTCTGATCTCGTGTTTGTTTCTACGTACTTAATGGTTTGCCTGGAAATCGCCTAAATGTCGGGTCACATGAGACCAATACACTCACAAGGAAAATCCAGGCCTGTGCTTTATTGTCACCCTAACAAGGGCTATTCAAATTGCTCTTGGCAACCAGCAAATTGTTTCTAACCTGATCAGAGGGTGTGTGGGAGAACATCCCGTCTCCTCTGTGCTAAGGGACCACCACCCAGGTGACACCAGAGCACAGGCGGCAGGTCACACATCAGTCACTCTGCTTTGCCCTCGGCCTGTAAGAGTTCCACTGCCTCCTCCAGGGCCTTCACCAAACACCACGGCTGTCCGGAGCTGCCTGCGTCTGTTCTGTGAGGGTGGGAAGGTGACCCAGTTCTCTCTGCCTTGACGTGACTGTAATGTGGGGCTCGGAGGCAGGTTGGGGCAGTGCAGACCACAACCATCACCTATTAATAATTCTGTCCATTCCCACACAGAATGGTTAGCGGGCAAAGCCCTGAGCTCAGGGATATCAGAACTGTGCAGCCATGAAAAATACCTTGTCTTAGAAACCTTGATCTCCCTACAGGAAACCCTAGACACCTAAGCCCAAGACTTGCAAGACTCTGATAGAGGTCCACACCAACTGTGAACCTGGCCCTATCGGGTGTGGATGATTGGAGTAGCCACTTGAGATTTGAGGACTCTAAAAGGACTTGCCCTCAGACCCACCAAAGTGTTTCTCCTGGGAACTGGGGAAAGGGCCCAGTGGATGAGGGCACTTGCCACGTAAGCATCAGGTTCTGAGACCATCTGAGTTTGGACCTGGCATCTGTGGGGGTCAGAGACAGGAAGATCACTGAGGCTATGGGTCAACCAGTCTGACAAAGAAATGGCAATCCAGGTGCAGGGAGACGTCATCTCAAGAGATGATGTGAAAGAGTGATAGGACTGGGTACAAACATTCTCCTCTGTCTTCCACACATGTACCTACAGGGTGTGCATGTCTGCACACACAAGTACACGCACCATATACATACCACATCACACATATTACATGCACACACACATGCACATATACCACACCACACATACTATACACACACATGCACACATATCACACCACACATACCATAAGTACACAGAGAGAGAGAGAGAGAAAGAGAATGCTTTCAGCCTGTCCTTTTGCCCATCTGCATGTGATGGGACTTCTAAGTACGCGTTTGCATCCTTGGAATACTGGTTGCTGATGGCACTAACTCATCTGAAAAATGCTCAAAGCATTTCTTTGGATTAACACTCTGATACTGCCAAGAAGGCTGACCTTCTACCTGTGCACCCCTGGGAGGAATAGAAAGAAACAGTAGGACACAGGTAGTCTGTCCCTGAGCACCCCACCCCACGGTCGCCCACTGGACTGAGGAGGGAGTCCGTCTTGTGCTGAGATCTCTCTCCACCTGCTATATTCTCCTCCACATGTCCCTCTGCGTAAAATCATGGGACTCAGATGCACAATGAAGGTCCCCCAGCTGAAGTGCCCAGCTTTTCACAGGAAGACAAGTGAGTGTTTGCCATGCATTTGGTCACAACTCCTCTGAGCCCAGCCCTCGAGCCCTTGCACTGACATGAGCCCTAGCTCTCTCCTCCCTCACCTGCCCTAGATGAGTGTCTATGAGGACAAGGTCAGAGGCCTGAGGGGACTGGTCAGCTCAACCTCCCCTAGTCATTGATGAAGGAATATCCAGGTTTTGCAATGCCACCCCAGAAGCTTTGAAACCTTGTTTTAGTGACTCCCATATATACGGAGGCCAGTCTCACCCTCAACCAGGAAACTGTTTCTTGTGTCACCTTGGGGGTGGAGGGAGGGTAAAATCTCACAAAGGATCCACTCATTTGGCTCATTGTCCAAGTGTTTCCAAATGGAGCCTGTCCGCATTTGATCAAGCCCCTCGACAAAATCCACAGCCAGTGTGGGAATTCTCACTGGCCAACAGTCAGCACCAGGCTTAAATTTTGATTAATTGGTGCCTTGACAGCTTTAGTCACATAAACCAAAAGCTGCTTTCATTCTGATTTTTCTTTCTGCTTTATTTTCCTCCCAGCTTTGTTAATGGGAAGTAATTTCAGTGGCCCTAATGTTTCCTTAGAGACACAGAAGTGTGAGGTGAAGTTTGGAGGGCAGAGCAAGGCCAGGCAGACCAAGAGGGTAGGCTCCAATGGACCTACAGCTACTCTTGCGGTGGCTGCCCAACTGCCAGCCTCCTGGACATGCACTGAGTGGGTTTCTTGAGGTGAGGGCGAGTCTCATGGAGGTGTCTGGTTGCCACTCTGTCCAGGAAGCAGACAGGTCATTTGCAAAGCTGGCCATTTCCGGGGCCCATGAGTTGCTGCCTTGGGCTTCCTGTGTCTGTGGACCCAGCGTGGCCCCTCACCTGCCTCCTGACTGGGGACTCAGGGCCAGACCCAAACCAGGGTATGTTGGGAGTTGGCCCACCCTCTAGCTTTTGGGTCTGACCATCTTGGTCTCTTCTGTCCCTCTGATCCCAAGACTGTCTGTCCTGTGCCACAAATACCAACCTGGATGTGTTCAGAATTTTGTGAATGCAGGCTTCCCTGAGGGGTTTAGAAAGCAGGCCCACCCTGCAGCGTCTCTTCAGCCCCCTCCTTACCAGTGGGCTCTGTGCAACAAAGGTGTTTTCTGCTAATAAAATGTGTTGTTATGAGCAGAAATCACAGCCAGACGTAACCAGCCAACTTTGCCCCAGTAAGAAGAAGTTTCAAGAGAATGCTGAGGATGTCAGGCATTTAGGTGATGACTTTCCATGTGCAAATTGGTCACTTGCCAGAATGTCATGTCCTGTTGAAGGGATCACGGATAATTATCAGCTACTTGATGTCCCTCCACTCAGAATCAATGTGTGGCTGGGATGCCCTTCTCAGGCATAAGCTCCATCCAGTTCCTGTCGTCTGAAGAGCGCTGAGTTCTTGTAGAACTCACAGACATCTCGGGGTCTGTGTGCAAATCACCAAGCATGCAGGTTTGTCTCATTCCCCCCAAAGGAATGACACAGACACGTAGATAAGGGGCCAAAATTACTTGGTTGCTTTCCTATCAGGTTTTCCCAGTGGAAGCTCTGGCTTGACCCCCGACTAGGGCTTTCCCCCCATAGTCCAGGAGCATAGCACCTGGTAGGTAGGTGCTGTGAACTGTGTCCCTCCAACCTCAGAATCCAGCTGATAGTTGCAGATCTTCACACAAGTCAGCAGGGCTTCTTGTCTGTACACATCTCGTGTCACTTATGGTTCCTTCTCCCACCACCTCTGAGGGCAAGGGCCTTGGGCGTGCGGGCTAGGAGCCGAAGCTTCGAGGCCCTCCGCCTCGTGGCCCATTCTGCAGGTCCTCAAGTGTTCGCCTTTGCTTTCATTAGGCATTTTTTTCATTGTCCTTCCTCACAGTGGTAGAGAGGCCAGCAGTGCCTTCGCTTTGTAGGGTGATGAACTGAGAAGGAAGTGTTGGCTGCCTCAGCCTGCCAGCCTGACAACAGTTCTACTTTACTTCCTCCTTCCAAGGGAACGTTGTGAGCAACAGCTTCACATGGTACCTATTAAGTTAGTGTCCAATCTCCTCACCCTTTCCCATCTCAGAATCCCTTTCCATCACCCACCCACCCCCGACACACACACACACACACTCCCAGCATGAAGACAGTGACTTTGCAGAATGTCTATCCCATAGCTCCTGAGCCACGTTCTCACACTTACCAGCTCACACAATGGTGTGACCACCTGGACAGTTTTCTCTCATGATGAAATTATTCTAGCCACATCCAGTGTTGACGTCTGAGTGTTGTTACCTTAGACACCTCCTCTCCAGTGTTTTTCTTTCTAAGCACTTAGCTGCGGTCTCCCTGGGCAAGATGGTGTGCCCCATTCTGACTCACTAGAGCTTTCTTTGGGTCAAAGCTGACTTAAACGTATATCCACAAGAGGTCCACAACTGTCTGCCCTTCTTTCTTTCCTTCTTCCTTCCTTCCTTCTTGCCAGTTAGACCCTTTTTTCCCCCATTTATTGTGGACCTGGCTGTTGTAGAGAGTCAGTATGACCAGTCCTCCAGGTTTCCCAAACCAGCTATATCTTGTTCAGCACTTTGAAATTTCAGGATTTAATGGCCAGTGACTGATGTGATCATGAGCAGTTTGTAAGCAGACAGGGCATTTCACTGCCCTGTGGAGAGCTGAGAGAATTGGCTGGACTCAAATGAAGCAGGAGGCAACTATGGGTAATTTTCCTCTAGAAAATAATCATGCCTTATGGGGTGAGAAAGAAAAACATTTAAACCCTTAGCTTGCCACTTCTAGGACCTGTGATTCAGCAGGTGCCCATAGGTATAGACAGGAGTGGAGTGTGGAGGTGTGAGAGGCAAGCAAGGCCCAGAAGGAAGGATGAGAAGAAACCCCTTTGGTGGCACCAGTGTGCCCGATGAAGCTGGTTCTCTCATGCCAAGCTCCTCTCCCCCACATCCCACCGGCATTTGTCACCATCTGTTTGCTTGATGGCTGTTCTGACCAGGGTGAGAAGGAACCTGTGTGTAGTGTTGAATCTCCCTGGTAGCTAGGGAGGTTGAAGAATCTTTCCACCTGCAGTGGTCATTTGTGTTTGTCTTTTAGAGCTTCCCAATTCATTTGTCACCAGTACTGACTAGATGACAGGATTCTGAGACACTCTAGAGTTTCTTCAGCTCATTCCTCTGCTGACCCTCACTTTTGAGAAAGGTGAGCTTTCTCAGGGGACTCTGGGGCGGCTCCGTGTGACTCATCAGAAGACACATCGTCGGGTGTGGACCCTCAGCACCCATGGGAGATGCGAGGAGCCTGCAGGCGGCATGCAGAGCCACATGGGCTAACCCAGTCCTGATGTAACATGAATGTGACAGGGGAGAACTTGGCAACAGCTGGAGAAATTTCTAAGACCCAAAATACACCCTGCAACACCAAGAGAGGAGAGAAAGGGCTTCCCAGCTCCTCATGGCACCTGTCGCCTCCAGATTCCTCCATGGCAGCAGATGGCAAGGGGAGGTTGAACCTGTCTCAGTGTGTAGTTGGGAGAAATGACTCTGAAGGAAACAGAAAACCCAGCTAGGAGGAGACAGAGTCAACATTAAGGGAACACTGTCCAGAGTGAGTGGATAGGCTTATTTTTGAAACTTAGCTGTGTGAAGTAGAGTAGTCATAGTTACCTGCTTGTTTTTATGTGTATGTGTGAGATCTGAAGCCCACTGAATGAAAATAACCTTCCCATGTGTGAGGCGTGCGTCGGTGATCACAAACACCACAGAGCACCTGGGCTGGTCCCACTGGTGACTGCTTTCTCGGCTGTCAGGTTTGCCTGGGCCTTTGAGAGGGGCTCATGGCAAAGCTGAAATTAACCCCATTTATTTTGCCATGCATACCCAGGATCACCAAAGATACAGACATATGCCATCACGCACTCACCAGCAAAGCACCACAGCCCGGGCCTCCTGCACCTGACTCCTGGCAACCAGGCATCTTGCTACAGCAAAAAGTAAAATAAAGAGAAGCCTTCACACCACAGCTTCCAAGCTGAGATGGGCACAAATCCATGATGACCCCAGAGGAGAAAACACAGGCTCACTCTGATCTGCAGGGGGTTTTAGACCCTAGAAGAGGGAGACCCCAGGCTTGAATCTGTCTCTAAATGGCTGCTTTGCATTGGGAAGCTAGCCACACATCTCTGTCCTCACAGCCTTGAATGCACACCGCAGAGGCTGGCCAGCTTCAGGTCCTGCCATTACTAACAGCACTGAGCCACGTTAGAGGACACTGAAATCAAGGAGCCCATCCAGACACTACTGCAGGGCTGTGTATAAAGTCAGTCTCTTACTTTTAACCAGTCCATCATGCATGTTCGCAGGAAGATCCTGTTAGATAGCATATTGCCAGGCCATTTTAAAATCCCTGACTTTTCCCTGTTGCATTAGACTTCATGGAGTTGCTTCAGCGTTTGCCTACCTTGTTTTATTTGCTTTTGGAGGTAGAGTCTCGCTCTAGCCCAGACTGATCTGGAAGTCACTCTAGTCCCAGCTTCGGCTCAAACTCACAGCAATCCTCCTCCCTCTGCCTCCTGAGTGCTGGCGTTCACTACACCCAGCTACTTTACCTTTTTATCCAGTGTGTATTCCCAGTATTCTCATTCCCTCCCTGCCTTCTTTTATTAGACCTGCCTGAATGCTCTTAGTGCTACATTTTAATTTATCCATGATACTTTCATTATATCACCTTATACAGCTTTTTTAGTAGTAGCAGTTGGGATTACAAAATACTTCTCACATTCTACTTTATGACCAATCTTTGCCATATCAATGAAATAAAGGGACCATCTGCCATACACACTTCTTGCCTTCCTGCTTTCTAGTCCTTTGTCTGCTCAAGCACTACGTCTCCCAGCATATGAAACCTAATCAGACATTACATTTTTTGATTTTCTACCATGAAACATTTTATGAAAAGAGAACATTTTCTTATATTTTACATTTGTGTTGTTCTTCCCTAATTCCCAGTGTTATTCCCTCTAGTATTCCTTTCTCTCCCCCAGAACCTCCTTGAGCAGTTCTCCCAGAATGGCTGTATTTCTCCCTTGGTTTCTTCTTCCTCCTGGCATGTCTTCATTCCTGAATCGTGTCATATATCATTCCTGAACCATACTTTATAGAGGTAGGATGCTTGTTTGGTAATGTATATCTTAGCACATTAATGATGTGCCTCTTTCAGCTGGGCGTGGTGGCACACACTTTTAATCCCAGCACTCGGGAGGCAAAGGTAGAAGGGTTGCCATGAGTTCAAGACCACCCTTAAAGAACATAATGAAATCCAGGTTAGCCTGAACTAGTGTGAGATCCTACCTGGAAAAACAAGACAAGACAAACACACAAAAAAAGATGTGCTGCTTTCCTGGCTTCCAGTGAGAAATCCGCAGTAATTCAAGCTGTGGCCTCTGTCACAGTGGGTCACATGCTGCTTATGTTTGTCTGTGTACTGGACTCTATTCTCAAGTGTGGTTGTGGTACATTTGCTGGGTGCCCTGTCTGTTCTTGAGACAGTGTCTCATGTAGTGCAGGCCGGCCTCAAACTTGCTAAACAGTAGTTTGAGAGCCACCTTGAACTCCTGACCCTCCTTCCTCCACTTCCCAAGTTCTGGAATCACAGGTACACTCCACCACACCTGGCCTGGTTAGGGTGTATTTGAAGGCATGGAGGCGGGGATATTGTTAGACATTTACTCAACTTCCTTCTCCTCACACTCTGAATAGCTTGCACTGTGACCTCACCAAGCACTGTCCACAGGCACTGTCCTCTCAGTGTGGCACTGTCCCAGCCTCCCAAGACGCTGCTCGTTTGTTTCCCATCTTCTTCCCACTTTGTCCAAACTAGAGACTATATTGATCACCCTCACAACCCTTACCTTCATGTCACTACTGGCTCTTACTATGGAGGCTCTTGTGTTTTCAGCTGTTTTGTGTTTGATTCTTCTTTGTCTTTTCTGGTTCAGTGAGATGTTCACGTCATGCTTATTCCAAGAGTGTTAGTGAACATATGCTGGCATCGAGGTAATGACTCACAGCTTTTGCCAGAGCACACCAGGGCCTCCAACCACTGCAAATGAACAGCCACATGTACCACTTTGTGTATCTTGTTTTACGTGGGTACTGGGGAATTGAACCCAGGCTGTCAGGCTTGCAAGCAAGGCATCTTTAACTTCTGAGCTCTCTCTCTCTATCTCCAAGCCCTAATTTTGACTTAAAAAAATCTTATTGACAATTTCTATACTTACAGACAATAAATCATCATAATTCCCTGCCCTCTCCCACTTTCCCTTTCATAACTTTACTCTCCATCATATCCCCTCCCTCTCTCCATTTGTCTCTCTTATTTTGATATCATGTTTTTCTCCTATTATGAGGTCTTGTGACGGTATTGCTAGGTACTGCGAGGTTGTGGATACTGAGCCAATATCTGTCTGGTTGATTGCATTGTAAGGAGGCCTACCCTTCCTTTGGCTCTAACATTCTTTCCGCCACCTCTTCTGCAATGGACCTTGAGCCTTGGAGGGTGTGATAGAGTTGTTTCAGTGCTGAGCACTCCTCTGTCACTTCTCAGCACTATGTTGCCTTTTGGGTCATCCCAGTGGTCACCACAATCTGAAAAGAGAAGCTTCTCTAACCAGAAGTGAGAGTAGCATTAATATGGGAGTACTATATTCAATGACAGTGGGGACAGTGGACACCCTTGTCTTGTTCTTGAATTTAGTGGAAAAGCTTCAAGTTTTTCCCTACTTAGTATTATGTTGGCTGTAGGTTTGTCATAAATAGTTTGTCATAAATAGTATGTTCCTTCTAGGCCTAGTTACTGTAAGACTTTTACCACGAAGGGATGTTGGATTTTGTCAAATGCCTTTTCTGCATCTATTGAGATGATCATGTGAATTTTGTCCTTCAGTCCATTTATATAGTGTATTACATTTATTGATTTGCATATGTTGAACCATCCCTCCATCTCTGGGATAAAGCCTACTTGGTTGGGGTGAATAATCTTTCTGATATATTCTTGTATTGTTAGTATTTTGTTAAGAATTTTTGCATCTATGTTCATGAGGGGGATTGGTCTGTAATTTTATTGTTCTGTCTTTGGTTTTGGTATCAGGGTGATGCTGGATTCACAGGAGTTTGGTAGAATTCCTTCCTTTTCTATTTTATGGAAAAGTTTGAGAAGCATTGGTGTTAGTTCTTCCATGAAAGTCTGGTAAAATTCACCAGTGATCCATCTGGGCCTGGACTTGTTTTAGCTGGGAGACTTTTTGATCCTCTGTACCTGGTTTCTTTTTTTGTTGTTGTTATTTTTGTTTTTGTTTTTCGAGGTAGGTTCTCACTCTAGCCCAGAGTGACCTGGAATTCACTATGGAATATCAGGGTGGCCTCGAACTCACAGCAACCCTCCTACCTCTGCCTCCCAAGTGCTGGGATTAAAGGCGCACACCACCATGCCTGGCAGATCTCTGTACTTGTTATAGGTCTATTTAAATGGTTTATTGCATCTTGATTTAATTTGGTAGGTCATATGAAGTAAGGAAACCATCCATTTCTTTCAGATTTCCAAACTTAGAGGCATATGTACTCTTAAAGTATGTCCTTATGACTTTTCTGAATTTCTTTGGAATCTGTTATAATGGTGACTTTTTCATTTCCAATTTTATTACTTTTTGTCTCATCTCTCTTTTTTCTGCTTAGATTTGCTAAGGGGTTATCAATCTTGTTTATCCTTTCAAAGAATCAATTCATTTCATTGATTCTTTGGATTTATTTATTTATTTGTTTTCTATTTCATTAACTTCTGACCTAATCTTTATTATTTCTTCCCATTTTCAGTTTGCCTTGTTCTTCTTTTTCCAAGGCCTTAAGGTAAAGCACTAAATTATTTCCTTGTGAATTCTCCAATTTCTTAATATAGGTATTTAGAGCTATAAATTTCCCTCTTAGGACTGCCTTCATTGTGTCCCAAAGGTTTTGGTATGTTATATTCTCATCATTTGATTCTGTGAATTTATTAATTTCCTTTTTTATTTCTTCAATTACCCATTCATTCACTCAATAGTGTACTAGTTAGTCTCCATGAATTTCTGTATGTTCTGTAGTTTTTCTTGTTCATGATTTGTAGTTTAATCCCACTATGATAAAATAGATTACAAGAGATTATTTCAGTTTTCCTGTATCTGTTAAGATTTGCTTTGTGTCCAAATATATGGTCTGTTTTGGAGAATGTTACAGGTGCTACTGAGAAAATGTATATTCTGCAGCATTTGGATGGAATATTCGTTCTGTAGAATCTGTTAGGTCCATTTGTTCCATGGCATCATTTAATCCAGATGCCTCTATTTTTTTTTTTTTTTTTTTTTTTTGCTACAATGACCTGTCAGTTGATGTATCTGTGACCTTCAGTCTAACAGTGTTTGATGAAATTGGGAACCCCCATTTTAGGTACATATACATTTAGGATTATAATGTCCTCCTATTGGAGTGTGCCTTTAATCAATATAAAGTGACCTTCTTTATCTTTCCCCACTAATGTTGAGGTCTATCCTGTCAGATACTAGGATAGCAACCCCTGCTTGTTTCCTAGGCATGTTTGCTTGAAAAACCATTTTCCAGCCTTTTACCCTAAGACAGTGTCTATCTTTTATTGACAGTTTTCTGGAGGCAACAAATGGCAGGATCCTGCCTTTTAATCCAGTCTACAAGCCTGTGTCTTTTGGTTGAGGCGTTGAGGCCACTGATATTAAAGAATTATTATTTAAAGGCATGTATGTGTTTATTCTCACCATTCTTCTTATTTTGTAGTGCTTCCTGTTTTCCCTTTACTCTCTTTTATTTGAGTGTGGTTTATTTTTTCCTGTTTCCTCGTGTGTATGCTTTGCTTTTTCTTCAGCATGAAGGATTCCTTCAAGTATTTTCTATAGAGCTGGCTTAGTTATTATAAATTCCTTTAGCCTGTTTTTGTTGTGGAATGTCATTTCTCCTTCGAATTGGATAGATAGCTTTGCAGGATAAAGTAATCTTGGTTGACAGTTGTTATCTTTCAGAACTTGGAATACATCATTCCAAGACCTTTCAGGCTTTTAAAGTTTGTGTTGAGTAATCTGCTGTTATCCTGACAGGCTTGCCTTTATAGGTGACTTGCTTTTTCTAACTGCTTTCAATATATTTTCTTTGGTTTGCATGTTTAGTAGTTTAATTATAACATGGTGTGGAGAGGTTCTTTCCAGGTTTTGTCTGGTGTTTTAAAAGCTTCTTGTATCTGCATTGGCATTTCTTTCCCAATTTGGGGAAATTTTTCTTCTATTTTGTTGAAAATGCCTACTATGCCTTTGGATTAAAATTCTTCTCATTCTACTATATCCTGAATTCTTGTGATCTTTTCATAGTGTCTCAAATATCTTGAAATTCCCATTCATACCTTCCTATTAGCTTGTTTTTATCTTTGTTGTACTGTATTAGATCTGCCACCTGGTCTTCTAGTTTAGATATTCTGTTCTCTCCTTCATCCATTCTACTTGTGAGACTTTCCAGAGTTTTTCACTTGACTGACTCTGTTTTTCAGTGCTAATATTTATGCCTGGTTTTTCTTCAGTATTTCGATTCCCTTACTCATGTCTTGTAATGACCTCCTTATTTCATTAAGCTGGTTTCCTGTGTTCTCTTGAAATTCCTTCATTTTGTACCATTCTTTGATTCCTTTGACTTCTTCCTTGATTTATTTGAGTATAGCTAAAATCATTTTTAAAAAGATATTTGTCAGGAATTTCATCTAAAACAGTCTCATTGGGGGCCATTTCTGGTGGATTTACAATTTTTGTTGGGATTGTATTGTCTTGATTCTTTGTGTTTCTTGTATTAAAATATAGCAATGTTTGCATCCTGAGTTGATTTGATGTTTGGGTTTTCTAATTATCTGCAGTACAGTGATTTTAGACTTGGAAATCCAATTTTATGAACCGTCAGAGTAGGAGTTTAAGGTGCCAGGTATAGCTCTTGTACTCCAATCCAACTGTAAAAATAATCCTAGGTGTTGAGTTTGCCCGCTATTCAAGTATTCTAGTGGGCTGGGTGGGGCAATTTACTGGCAAATTCTAAAATTCAACTGAGCAACACACATATTCAATAAAAACTAGCACAGAGTATGCAAGTGTGGGGAATGAAACGAACAGATAACCTTATAAAGCCAAAATCCCTAAGGGTGTGTGTTGCCCTGCACCCTTAATCCTGTCAGCTGGGAGGCTGAGATTTCTGTTCTGAAATGGGTTCTGAATTAGACCCTGCCCCCAATAATGACAGAAGCAAAAGACAAAGGCCCCATGAATCTGAAGGCATCAAAGGCAACAATAGTCAATTGCCAAATACAGCTTAATTGAGAATGATCCCAACCAAGAATATGTAACCTTTAACCTGCCCTGACATGGAAAGAGAGATTAGCACTTCCAGTGCAAGGCTATGTACATGATTTTTTGTCAGTCGGCCTCATTACCTTTTGGGGTGGCTTCCAATCTCACCAATGCTGAGTGCCCGCCTCGATCCCTCCATGTTGTGCTGTGGAGCTGGTGCTCTGATCAGCGGCACTGGATGCCCTGCCACCGGGGCCTGAACGCATTCTCCAGAGGGAAACTGTTCTGTGGGCTGGGGGATGGGAGAGTGCAGGAAGCCTGGAGTTGCACTGGAACTGCTCAGCCTGTCTCACCTGTGTCCCCTTTAGCACCTCCCCATCTGGTCTCTGCTGTCTTCCCTTCAGGTTTCTTGACTTTGCAAGGAGGCTGATGAGGCTGGAAAATCCCTTGTTTGGTATCTGCTCTTCCAGCTGGGCGCCTGGGTGGGTGCGCAGATCCACGCTGATCCAGTCTGGGCTCGCAAGCGCCTCAGCAGGATTGTGGCTGGTTTCCTCCTTTCTGATAGATATTAGTCTCTCCAGCTTCTCCGCTATGGTCAATAAAAACCTATATACCTTCACTTTTAGGATGAGTATATTTTGCTGGGGTTTCGCTCAAATCCCTCCCTGCGCTGGATTGGTGTGAGTTCTAAGCAGCCATCTTACCCAGAAGTTGGTTCTCGATCTTGACTGTTTAAATATCACATTTCTATCTGCTGAGAACCCCAGTGATACTGGTATTTTAACAGCAGTAACATTGGTTAGGGTAGGCCACAAGCTGGACCCATCATTCCAGCCGTGGGTCAAAGGTCTGCAGTGCTCTGTGGTTTGTTCCCACCCCAGGAGTCCAACAGGGATGTGGGCAGACTTACCTGTCCGGACTCTGGCAAGCTATGTGGACAGTCCCTGTATGCACAGGCATGCACATGAACTTGTGTTCCCGAGCCCTTGCTGGCTCACTTCAGTCTGGTGGCAAGCTGCCTATGACCACAGCAGTGCCACACCAGGACCTCACACTGACAGCTCAATGGAAGCAGCTTGGGCTGCTGAGCACCATGGCTAGCATCTGTCACCGCCACTGTGGCCCCCACAGAATTACCTGGAGCCTTGGCCCCCATAAAGGAGAGCAAGGGCAGCCTGGGGTTTGCGGAGTAGAAGCTTTAAGCCAGCCTCCTCCCACTCCTCCAGCTGAGCTCCTGTGGATCTTCCTCTTGGGCCCTTTGTGCTTGCTTCTGGAGTTTGGGTTTGTGGGGTTCAGTCTGGCCTACAACCACAGGCAGGAGGTACTCTGAAGTGGGCATCCCCTGCCTCAGCAGACTGACCTCTGCAAGGGGTCACTCATGCCTGACCCATCCCCCATAGTCAACAGCACCTGGGGGCTGAGGGGCCTGCAACCCAGCTGGGAGCACACTCCCCAATGCTCCACATACCTGTGACACTCAGGGCACCCATTCAGTTGGGCAAAATCAAGGTAGAGACAGCTGACCCCTTCTCCCTCTCCCCACAGGTCACCTCCAGTGAGAAACACCTGGAGAGTCTCAAGCGGGCGGGCAGCCTTCTGCAGGCTCTGGAGCTGCTGGCTGTGGCGCACAGGTCTGCACTCAGCCTTCCCTTTCTCCCTCGCAGTCCCCACGTCCTTCCACGTCAGGGATCACCCCCTTCCAACTGTCAGCATGTAGAGAGCTCTCCCCTGTGCAGGAAGGGACGCGGTGCCCTCCATGCCTGGGCGGCCTCAGTGTGGTAATGCAGGGTACAGTGAGCAGGGCAGAGGTCTTCACGGGGAAACTGGGAACACAGCTGTGGGCCCGACACCCATTAGCCAGCTGGCAGTGTGAAGCTGGACCCCAAGTGTTCGAACCTCGTGAGAATAGTTAAGATGAAAACACTCTGAGCAGACCCATGGGAGGAGGGCCTAGGGAGCGGCAAAGCGAGGGTTAGCAGCCAGCTTTATTATTTATTTGGGTGAAAGCAGCAGATAGAATGGGCAGGAGCCACTGCAAATGAATTCCAGATACTTGTGCCACTTTGTGCATCTGGCTCTATGAGGCCTTGAACCCACGTCATTGGGCTCTGGAGCCATCTCTCCAGCCCAGCAGCCAGCTTCCATGGGACTCCTCTCCTAGCTGGGCCTTTGGCCTTTAGGACAAAGCTAGCATATTTTTGAGCTGGACCCAAATTTGTACCAACTGTCGCCAAAGGTTGCTTGCTCCAAAAGACTCCACAAGGCTGAGGGGCTCCCCAAGCCCACGAGCCAGCACCCAGGACTGGCATGGCCTCTTTTGGACCAAGGGCCAAGGCAGTGGGTGGCAGCTCTCTGGTGACACCACCCTACCCCGAGGTCGGTCCACTCCAGGCCATCCCTTCTGGGGCTGTGGTGAGTGGGGTAGGCATCATGGTCCCACCAGACTGGCCTGGCCTCTGCCAGGTGCAGGCCCAGTTCAAAGGCATTCCCACCATCCCTCAGGGCCTTTGATGCAGGAACTAATGGCACCATCCCCAGTGGTAGCCCTGTCCCACTGCCACCGAGTCTTTCATGTGGTGCCACACCCACCCGTGTTGGGTCACAGCTCTATTTCTGTGGAGCAGAGAGCCTTGCACCCAGGGGTCACTGCCCAAGTGTAGCTAGGTTAAGCGAGGGTTACTTGTGTCTCAAACATGCTCCCGTACGAAGTTTCCATTTTAAAGTCCTTGTTGAACATCTAAAGCTCCCGGCACACTGGACTGGTAAGGAGACTTCAGCAAGGAGGTCACTGTGGGTGTGGTGTGGGGCACACAAGTCTGCTCCTGGCAGAGGCAGCTCAGGCCCCCGACTCAGGGTAGGGCCAGAAGCTGGGGTCACCAGCCTGGCCAGGGACTGTGGCCTGCAGGTTCTTGTTTCTGCCTCCCAAGGGCCAGTCCTTCAGGTCCTCCGTTTAAGAGCCCATCCCTTTGGAAAGGGTTTTTTCATCCTACATGCCTATTAATCAGACCCCACTTTGCTTTCTTACAGCTCACCTGTGGACAGTACGGTGGCATCCTTGGCCCTGGAACTCCTCCAAGCAGTGAGGCGCTAGGCACAAAGGCCTTAGCACAAGTGCACTCAGTGGCACTCTGTCCGTGGTACAGAAAGGCCAGCTCCCCCCACCCCCGCATATGGAGCTAATAAAGTCACCTGACCCCAACCCTGATACCGGGTCTCCTCACACTGATTTCTTCTGCTTCTGTGGGATATAGGGGCATCCAGGATGGCCAGTTGTCCTCACAGACCATCCTGCCCTTTCCGGGACTTGGTGGCATCAGGCACAGGGATGAGCTCACAGCCCTCAGTGCACAGGTCTCCTGGCCCTTTCCCTGTACAGCCATGATGCTCGGTTCATGAATGTAGACTGAAGGACAGAGGATGCTGTGCAGCAAAGCACCTGCTTGAGTGTGCACTAGAGGGTAGGGTGGGACTGGACAAGTTCACTGAGGCCTCTCACTTTGAGAAACCCCACGGAGCAGCAGCTCCAATGCCACATCCCCAGAGAGGGGGCGCCCGAGGAACCCTGCCAGCCTCCATCCAGCTTGAGGGTGCAGCAACACCTGGGTGGTGCCCAACAGCATCAAAGGACAACCACCTACAAGTCAGGCCTTAAGCATCACTCTGGTGAGAGCCCAAGAGAAACCATTCCTCTTACCCACAAGCCCCACAGCTTGGCTGAACTCAGGATGGGTGTCCCCCATCCCCACCCTGCCCCAGAACAGCTAGATTCCTCTGAACCATATTTAATGCTGAAAGGAAGCTGCAAAAAGCTTCTCACACACAGGAGTCGGTGGCCACAAGTGCCAAGGAGCTGACAGCCACCCGGGGCAGCTGTGGAGGTAGATCCGTAGGCCACAACCAACTCATGACTCCTTTAAATGCATTCACCTGTGTTCCCACATGACCTCTGGGGAGCCTGTGCACATGGTGGGGGGGGGGGCATTATCATCCCGTTCTTGCTTAGAAAGGAGGAGCTATCCTGCCTCCTACTGCAGAGATACCTTTTACCACCTTTCCCTGGCAACAGAAAAACAGCACAGGAATTAATCTCCCTGACACATACAAATGTGCAGGCAGAAGCTATAGGGAAGGGGCTTGGCCCTTGGGAGAAAGGGGTTGGGCACAAGACTAGCCAAAGCTTGGGAGGCCTCACTCAACTCCAGCCCACTGACAGAGAGCAGGAAGCCTAGAAAACCTCTGAAACTGACTTGACTGGCTTTTCACATCTGGCTTCCTCAGAGGCTTGGGATCACTGTGGTAGAAGTACACTCACTGGCCTCTAAACCAGATGTGCAATTCAAAGATTTACAATCAGAACAGGAGCTCAAGAAGAGCATATTCATCTCGCTCTGCCAGGATCCAGTCAGATCAAAGCCTATCTTTCTGCACCTGACAAGGAAAAGCCTCTTTCATGGCAACTGCTAAAGGGTCAGCTGTTCAATTCCCAAGACCCCCTAACTAGTTATGGAATAGCCCTGCCCCTCCAACAGCCAGCCTGTTACCTTTACCTCTTGCTCCTGTGTGCACCAGAAATGCAGGCCAGTAGCAGTGTTCAGTTCCTCCTCCTCCACTTCTGGTATTCAGAGCTTGATCCACTTTCCTCAGGTTTCTCAAAACACAGTGCTTGCCCACATTCCAGATGCCCCTGTCCCAGACAAGTACTGTTCTGTCATCTGCTCACTGACTTTTGCCATCAATGTTCTCAAAATGGTGGTGTATTTTTTTTTTTAATCGGTGAAGTCCTACAACATGCAACTCACTCTTGCTCAACACCACATCTGAGACTCACGCAGTATGGTATGCTCACAACCAGCTCCTGTGTCCGAAGCTACAGTTCTTTACACAGTGCGTCCTGGGAACAGCGCCACAGCTGCACTGGAGCCCCGGCTTCACGGAAGGCGGAGCCCTCACCACCTTTACTTAATTGTACTGGCATAGTTGTTTTTGATTTATTCAAACTGCTCTACAAGACACCTTACAGACAAGCCCCCTTCCCACTTGAGGCTACCCTGTGAGATGTCTATGTTGGCATCCAGTCCTGTGCCAGCCATGCCAGTTGGCTCCAGAACCGCTTACTGACCCAGGGTAAGATATGAAATGGAACCTCAAAGTCTTTAGATGGACTACCATGCTGCAATCCACTGTCTGCCAACCACAGTAAGGATCTGCCTACGTCTGACTGGAGCCTGCTGGTCAGGCAACTGAGACAGCCCAAGACCCAGCAGAGCAATGATTCATCACTAGCCACGCCTTAGACCAGTAAAACATTTGTTTCTGTGAAAGGGGCTTCACAGGTGGTCCTCAGATGAAACCGCTCATGTCACTGTCCTAAAAGCCCACTAGATCACCAAGAGTTCTCCCCAGGTACAAACAAATTCACTGTTTAGAAGACTGAAGCACAGGTCTGAACAGGTCTGCTCTAAGAGCTAAGCAAAGCTGGCTTGTCAGCCCTACCACTAGGATGACAGGATCTCTGGCAGGCAGCCCATCCTGGTTCTGACCTTCAGACAAACAACGCCACTTACATGTGCATTACCACCCACTCTGAGGGGAGCTAAAGGAATTCCCCGTTGCAAACTGAGTCACACTTGAGAAGGTGGTTCAAGTACAGACCCAGGCAAAGGGCTTTGTATCTTAATGAAATGAAACTATCTAAAAGAAGTGTGTTTTTGGCTTCAATGTGGCCCAAAGACTAACACGTCACGGCCACAGCAAAAGGCGAGGCGAGGGCAGTAGAACCATCCTCACAGAAGCCCAGAGTCAGCCGCAGTGGGCAAGGCTGAGATGCTTCAGTGTTTGACCTGATTTGTGTGCAATTCCGCTCAGACCTGGGACTACAGAGACTCGGCAGGTGATCTCACCTGAAAGCAAGGACCTTATCACGACTGCCTGGCTCCTGTGCTAGGTGCGTCTCAAGAGGAAGGGGAGCCGGAGTATCTGTTATCTCACAAACCGATTTGTGACAGAAACAAAGGTGACACAATCGAATGAATTAAAAGTTTAATTCTGAATCATTTTATAACCGTATCTCTTGAAGCATTGTATCACAGCAGGTTACAACAACTTTGGGATAAAAGGCAACTGGTAAACTGTCCAAAACAAGGTTCCAAATAACACCTCTTACTGATTTACCTACCCATACATATCCCAAATAAAGTTTTTGATCAAAAACATGAAATAGATCCACCTGCTTATTTTCAGCATATTAAAAAGGAAACTAATTGGACCATTTCTATTTGTCTATTTTATACAAAAGGCTACACAATGTTACACTTTCTTCAGGTTACAATTAGAGTGATTATCAATTAGTGTTCTACACCACTACTAAATTCTTAAAAATTAGAAATTGCTGTAGCAGTATTCACTATAACATAACACTATGAGAGACTTAAAAAACTAACAGTTACTGCAAAAAAAGAAAAAATTAAAAAGCTACTTCAAAGCAAGCAAGTCAGTACCATTACAGATATTTTGTTTTTTGTTTTTTAAAAAAAATTAACAAGCAAGGCTAGGGTTTGACAATTCCATCTCGTGATCCATCCTGTGCACTCTTCACTTCTGGAGTCACTCCCCAAATCCACTGTATTGTTACTCCTCGACCAAAAAGGACCAGAACAAAAAGTTTACTTCAATTGTTCCCATAGGAAACTCAGCTTGGTTAGTGTGTCAGGCACTTTCTGAGATACCAGCCCCACCCCTCGAGCCCCCTCAGCAACTCTACAGGCCAATCACAATCAAGTTCAGACAATACAGCTGTATAGAGAGAGAAAGGCTGCTATTAATGTTTAAAACAGCAAATGTTACTCATTGAGTTAAGTTGCAAAAGCTGTGGCAAAAACATTCAAGTTAATAACTCCCACACATGATACGTAACACCAGAAATCTGAACATTCAAATTGTTCCAAGACTGCTTCTTTCAAAGTTAAGTAATTTTTTGTGGCAGATTTACAGATAGGCCTAAACCACTCCCACCCTACCAACCAAGTCTTTCTGAAGTTCTGTAGGCAGAGTAAAAGTATTTTACCCAAACTTTTTTTGTTTGTTTGTTTTTTGTTGTTTTTTTTTTTTTTAACTTCTTACCTAAAGGATGGTTTACAGGTCAGTATCAAACCAGGCCAGCTGATTGCTGTCACCTGGGGGCAGCCCATCCATGAGGTCCTGGGCATGTCCCAGATCTGGCAGCCCATCAACCGGGTAGTCAGCAGCAGGGTGGTGGCCGCCCATCTCGTGCTCCATCATGGGGTCCATACCCAAGGCATCCTGGCCGTATCCACCCGAATGAAAGGAACGATAGCTGGGATCTAGCAAATTCAAGGTGACAACGTGGGAAGACAGAGAGAAACAGATACATAGGTCAGCTCTGGGGAGGACACTCGAAATCCATTGAAAAACCCAGCCTCTTCAACACCTAGCTTTGCTCGCCCAGGCGCCAGGCTTCCCCAGCCTTTGAATTCTCAAAATCTACGTCAGACACACCAGCACTCTACCTGTGAACACCTGACATTTTCCTTGGAAGGTAATTGCGTGTCTTGAGAAAGAAGCCACCATCTACTGGGTTTGACACCTGGGCACTGAGCAGTCTCAAGAAGACAGATGAGACATTAGCAAAGATGTCTGGCAGGTATACTCTTGGGGACACTTTCCAGTGAAACCTTACCATGTTTATCCTGATGGCTGACCATGACCATGAGAAGTCCGTATGGGTCAGCAGTTTACTGGGTAAAACCAGATGACATGGGTGGCATCATTGGTCTCCCTCACCCTGAACCTTTATTACCCAGACAAGGCTTAGCTTTTCAGAAAAGTCTGGTAATACAACTGTGAATTACCCACCCCACATCTAAGCTTCAATAGTTCTGCATTCCCTGAATGGGTTAGACAAAAACAAACTTTCTGACCAAAAAGAGACAAAGCTAGGGAAATGGTAACAGCCTGCATGAAGGCCTGGCAGCAGTAACACGCATTTGGTGGCGTGCTGTGACCCACTGCTTGCTTGGTGTGGGGCCCAGAGTGCCCTAGGCTCCACTGAGGACGCCGGGCTGACTCCATGGTTTAGACCTGCCTTGAACCACAGCCAGCCCGTGTTTCTCCTGACCGAGAAAGGCGACACTCACCATCCTGGCGATATCCAAGGGGCTCTCCCTGAGCACCAATGTCAAGTCCAAGATCAGCAGTCTAGAGAAATATGTACTGTATTATAAAAAAATCCCTCACAAATTCTTCATAACTTCCTTTCAAAATATATTTTTCTATATTGTGCTGGATTTGTACTTAAGATTATATATACTATGTGTACTTTATTAAAGGTAATATATTTTCTCTATGCATATAGTATTAAAAATATTCACCAATATGGTAAGAAGCTACTATGCACCAGACACTGTTATAGGTGCTGGAGGTACAGCAATGAACCCAACAGGCTCAAAGTGCCTCCACAGCTAGGGTGCATGTAGGATGCACTATGGCAAAGGAGGATTTTAGCCCAGCAGCCAGAAGGACAAGCTTCCATTCCAGGGACAAGGATTCTGCGAGAAAAGGTTTGGGGAAGGGGGTGGGTGGGGAAAGTTGAGGGCTCAACTTGGAACACGTTAATAAGATGCCTATTAAAAACCAAATGAACACATGAACACATTACTGCTTGGCAAGCGGATTATTTTTTTTTTAACAACAATATTTCTTCCTAATCATTCAACAAACCCATCTTGTGTGACTGCACCTTTAGTCCGTCACCATGGGGTTGGTAAGATAAAGTCTAGAGCAGTTTGAAGTGTGTTTATTAGAAACAACTTTTCAACGTGTACCTGCACCGAGGACAGTGGAGGCATACGTGAGACCAAGTGTTTAATGAGTGCCAGCCCCCTAGAATCTCGTCAAACTTTTCAACCCACCCTTCTCTTCCCAAGAATTCTAAGCGACTATTTTGTGTACTCTGAGCAGGCTCTCTGAAGCCGTTTTCCCTAGCAGCTGCCAGCCAGCCTAGGGCAGGGGGTGCAGAGGCGTCAAGGAGCTGCAGTTGTTCTAGCAGACAGCTGCACGGGCTTGCACAGGCCTACCTCATTCCAAGCCATGGGCTCTGTTCTGAAGAGGGAGCTGGTCAGCTCGACCGAAAGCCGCTTCTTGTAGTCCTGTGGCTTGTCCTCAGACATGCGGAATAAAACAGCAGCTGCATATGTTGCTGAGGAGGGAGGAGAAGAGCTCTTGAGAAGCTGAGGCTCGGGGAGCACGGGAGGGGAAGGCTTCCGTTCCCCACTGCACTTACCCACTCCTTCATTCCTAGAGTGAAGCAACTCCGTCAGAGGAGCCGTGGCCCCCTCGGCTTCGATGGCTTCTGCAGCCTCCTTGTCCTGAGCCAGCTCGCAGAGGACCCCTGCAGCTACTCTTTGGATATTCTCGATGGGAGAGTAAAGCAACTAGAGAGAAAGCGCAGAACAAGAGCCAGTGAACCTAATGGCACGGCAGCAGCCTTCACACTGTCACTCAGTCCCTGGGCCTGCGTCCCAAGGAGAACGCTGACCGAGAACCCTGGGCGTCAGATCATCACTTAAGCTAGGAGCCCCATCTTCAAAGCCAGCTCTCCTTCCCATACTCAGCCTGCCGCCTTCATGGGACAGTCTCCTCCCGCTGCTTGAGGATCGAGTCCCAACGTACTCCTCCAGACAAGAAAAAAACAAAACACCTGAAGGGCTTATTGACACCTCTATTTTGCTATTTTCCAAAATTTTAGGGATACTTAATTTAAAACCAAGTTACCTGCACAAACAGTGGAATAGTGTTTAATCCTCTAATTACGATCCGATTGTGAACATCCCGAGCCAGGATGTGGAGGGCTCCAGTACAACCTTCAACTATTTCTTCCATGCGGACCCCCTCCTGTACCAAAAAGTTACCAAGTTTATACACCTGACTGGCTTTTCCATCCTGCACAGCACACTGTATGCCACAAAGTGCCCCTAACTTGCAATATGCTCCTAACTGGAGGACTCCAGCATGCTGAATGCCACTGAAGGCCTCCTCTCTGCACTCCTGTGGAACCCATAACTACAGTCAACCACAGGTCAAAACTACCAAAGAGGACTGGAGAGATGGCTCAGTAGTTAAAGGCACTTGCAAAGTAAGCCAGCCTAGGTTCAATTCCCCAGTACCAAAGTAAAGCCAGATACTTGCGCCAGATACTTGCATCTGGAGTTGGTTTGCTGTGGCAAGAGGACCTGGTGCACCATTCTAATTTTCTCATAATACTTGCAATAAAGGAAATGTTTCTTTAATGATTCCTGGAACAACTACCACTGTAAAGTGTGCAGGTCCATGGAATACCAGAGACTAGGCAACCTCAGACTCTTCGGGGGAGGGCTAGAACCAAACCTCATAGACACTGAGGGAAGGTGGCTGTATCTCAAACCCCACAGAGATCCACCAACCACTTCAGGTAAAAGGAAGTAATACACTATGTCAAAACACCCCCCCCCCATTTTAATAGATTTAGAAGCAGAGCAGAAACAGGGACAGAGAGGAAAGCGGATGGGAGATGCATGTGCCACTTTGTGCATAGGGGTTTATGTGGCTACTGGAGAATCAAATTCTGGTTGTGAGGTTTTGCAGGCAAGCACCTTAATCACTGAGCCATCTCCCCAGCTCCCATTCCCTCTATTTTTTAACAACTACTATACTTAGTAACTGCTAAAATTCTACTGCGCTGCCAGCAGAAAATCCACCATGTGCCTGTACAGGACAGGAGGGCAGTGGCCTCTGCAGAAGAAAGGCCTCTGCGGGCTTCCATGTCAAGCTGCGGTTCTGAGAACACAGAAGCTTTCTTCTTAGAAAACGAGAGTTAAAATTAAAAGGTAGGTGCCCTCTACCTTCCATTAAGCATGCCAGAGATGTGACCATCACGAATAGAAGGAGAGCACAAACTGAGCATTCAATGCCGGATTCACAGGACCTGTTCTGGGAGGTTCTTCTCACCTCTGAAGCAATGTGGTTAAGTTACAGTGTTTGTTTGAAGGTGTGAGCTAAAACCCTCGGACAGTAGACACACCTGCATTCAAATGAAGGCTCTATACTTCCGGAGAAGGTAAAGCTTTACATCCATTAAATGAACACACTGTTTTACGTGTTGAACCCCACAGAATCAAGTTATGCTCCACAGTCCCTTTTTAAGACTGACCGGGAGGTACAACTAGGGACTCCGCCTCCTCAGAAGCCACACCACCCTTCAGAAGTGGGCTGGGGGAGCCAAAACCCAAAAAGCCATTTGTACTTCAGGATTCCTTGCTCACTAAGAATGGAGGAGTTACCTACCACAAACTGCTGCTGGGTTCCCCCCATGGACGTGCGACGCTGCGTGTCCTGGTGTGCTCGAACAAGCAGCTGCACTAGTCGTGGGATGGCACCCTGCTCGCGCAAAGGCGCGTGGTTTGCAGGGCAAAGGGCAAGATTTCGAATCAACCCAACAGTGGCCTGCAGGTAAAAGAATTGGCATACAACCCGAATTATTTTCTGACACTGGCACAGACTACATAACACTTTAGAACCCCACATCCCACTCCACCAATCTGTGCCAATGCAGAGTGACTCCTACTACGCAAGCCCTGTGCCTGGCAGTAATCCAACACTCTCCTCTGACAATTCACCTTTATAAGAGGCCAATGGGACGGTGGGTGCAAGAGTTTGACCACGACAGGCAGTCCATAATGAAGACGAACAGCATTCTGTGCCATCTCAGCTTCCTGATGTCTGCTGGTCAGATGACGGAGAGCACAGATGGCAGGCTCAGTGATGTCCTCCCTGTCACCAGCACGAAGGACAGTGCGCACAAGAGCCTCTATGCCGCCCACTTGGCACACCATCATCTTGTTCTTGTAGTTATTGCAAGTGAGATTAGAAAGAATTCCAGCTGCACATGTGACCACATTTATGTCATCGGAACCCAGAAGCTGAACAAGTGTTCCAAGGAGGCCTTCCATTCCCTCCTGTGGAGATAAAGCCACACGCTGACACCCGTTCCCGCAGACCCCGCACTGAGCAGCAGCCTTCCTCCTCACATCGTACCTGTTTTGTTGCAGCATCTGAAAGGTTCCTCAGAGTCCAGAGACAGTTCTGAACAAGGCGCTGGCTCGGATCTGTCAGGTGAAGGCCTAATGCCTGCATTCCACCTAACAATTGAAAAAGGGTACAAGGCCATGGCCATCAGCTGTGCATGTCTCTCTCATCACTTCTAAAGCCTACCTTGTCCTCCCTTAAGGCATTATTTCCTCCCATTACAAAACTTGGGTTTTGTAAGCAGCTTCGTGTATGATAGTCTAGTTTTAGAAATGCGTATCTAAAGCCAGACATGGTGGTGCACACCTTTAATCTCAGCACTTGGGAGGTAGAGGTAGGAGGATCGCTGTGATTTCAAGGCCACCCTGGGACTACAGAGTGAATCCCAGGTCAGCCTGAGCTACAGACCCTACCTTGAAAAACCAAAAAGGGAAAAGAAAAAGAAAAAAATGCATATCCAATGATACACATGCTTAAGACTTAAGAAATCATCCTAGGATATAGTTACCCACTTTTCCCCTTTTCAGTTCAACCTCACTACTGACACTTTAAACTGCTAATGGTCCTTTTCTTTCTGAAGGAAGGTGTCATTATCTCCATCATCCACCTGAAAGGTCATTCCTATTCCTTTCAGTCAATCACTCGCCTCAACAATATTCAGTACCAGGCTCTATTCTGAATGGAGACAGATCAGTCTGTAGGACAAGGGATATTAAACAATATACAGTAATGTATTAAAGGCACACAGGATGCTGGAGGGTCTAAGGTGTCACAGAAACAGTACAAGAAATGGAGGGAACACTGAGATTCTCCACAGACAGCTGAGCCAAGTCTTGGTACAACTATACAAAGTCGTGGTAAGAACAATCCTGGGAGGGCCTAGGACTGCCTGTGACCCACAAGCTACACACAACGTCTGGTGCCTACAATCCCAGCTACTTGGAATCATTTAGGTTCAATTCAAGGCCACCCTGGGCAACAGAGAGAGAGTCCATATCAACAACGTGTCACCCCCAAATGTCAACTACAAAGGCTGAAACTTCCTAGTGTTTAGGACTTAGGGACATTTATCTTGGCAAAGAACCATGGTAAGATACCAGTGTTTCTTCAGTTGAAATCACTTCCAAAGACAGCAAGATACATGATCTCCCTCCACAAAGGAACTCCAGCTCCTAAGCATGAGCTGTGAAGGAAGGTCCTGATCAGCACTTGTTAAATGACTACCTTCTCTCCCCAAAGACTCATTCCCAGTTTCTATGTAACTATTACGATTAGAGTGAATTTAACCCCAGAGGCTCACCAGAATGGCCCAGGGGACTTTAAAAACAGACATGATTCAGCAGGTCTAGGGGGTAAGTCTTAACAAGTCATTTTGAAACAGACCTACCTCCCTTTCTTGCTCTTACCTTCATACACTAAGAAAATTTCAAAGCTCTATCCCTACATTTTTATGCAAGCACACATATTACTCTGAATGCCACAATCTGAAACTAATTTGTCAAAAAAAAATTAGCAATCCCTTCTAATAATTCTCCTTATCGTCATGCTATCAATGTTATCCCCACAGAAAACCACTTTCTGTGGTTCACTCCCTTAGTTCCTAGGTTACTACACTCAAGGACTACTTCACACGCTCCAAGCACTTACCTCTCACTATGCAAAGTAGTTCATTCCTAGACAACTGTTGTACTGTGCTCGTGTGTGCACAACACTGTGGTGGCCAGAGGACAAGCTAGGTATCATTCCTCAGGCAAATGCCCATCTTGGCACTCACCTAACTAGACTGGCTGTCCAGAAAGCCCCAGAGATCCTCCCCCCCTACCTTTCCAGCCCTGGGATTACAGGCATGCATTAATACACCCACCTTTTTGTAATAATGTTTCTAGGAATTGAACTCTGATCCTCATGCTTCCAAGTCAAGCACTATGACTAACTCCCTAACCCCTCAAACCTAATTTCTACTGTACTAGTAAAATTAGAAAAAATAAACACCCCACTATTCTGCTCAACACCATTCAAAATTCCTCAACGACCAAATTCGTAAGTATCTGGACTAAACCCACCTTCCTAGGTAAACTTATGTACTCTACACCTCGGGTTTCAGAACAGAACATAAGTCCACGTGAAGCACCTGTGTATGGATTTATGAAAGCCAGTTCTGGCCCACTGATCCTGATCCACACATCTGGCCACTGCTCAGGTTCTTGCTACACAAACTCTCCCATGGCACCTAGGTCTCTCTCCGATGCCCTGCTCCCCAAGCACAGCACCTGATGCTGTCCCTTTGTATGAAAAGCATGCAACCTAGCAGTCTCTGAGACAGTGACAAAGCTGGGCCTTGGCCTGCAGTCTGAACAGCACCCTCTCAGGAAGCGCTTTTCCCTTCCCACCCCACAGCCAGCCCTCCCTGTGGTGGTTTAACTGTACAATGTGCCCCACAGCCTGCAGTGTTTGTGATTGAGTGTCCTACTTAGTCCTTGGCAGAAGGAGCCTTTGGGATGCAGGTCCTTACTAGAGAAGGCATTTCTAGATGTGGGCCTTTGGTTGTTTAGCCTACTGACTACTGACAGCCAGCTGTACCTGTTGCTGATGTAAGGTGTAAGCCAGTTGCCCTTTTTGCTCCACCAGAATGAAGCTTCCCCTTCAAACTGGAGGCCTGGAATCAACTTTCCTCCTGTAAGTGCTTCTGGCCAGGTGCTTTGTCCCAGCAACAAGAAAATGACCACTAGCTAAACTCTTCATTGGTATCATTACTTGCTCTTTTCTGTCATGACACACATTGCATTTGTGGTTTTGAGCATGTTCTCTTCATGCAAAGCCCAGGCTGTCCTGGAGTTCTTGTTCCCCGTCTCAGCCTCCAGAGTGCTAGGATCACGGACATGTGCAGCATGTATTTACTAATGCATATTCCTGTCACCTTCACAAAACTAAGTACAGGTACCAGATATTTTGTTTTGTAAAGACAGATAATGTTCCTATTACATTGCTTTAAAAATTATAGGTACTAAGTATCTTCAAAATTAACATCAGAGCAACCTGGGAACATCAATATTCCCTATGCTCCGAAGCCCATACCTGTCAACTTCCATATAATTTCAAATAAAATTATTTAATTGACCTTAGTGGAATTCTGATTAAATACATCCAAAATCTGTATTTTTAAGAAATCACTGTCAACCTTTCTTCAAGCCTATGGTCTCTTCAGCAGATGCCTCAGGTAATCACAACCCCTTTCTGAGGTAACAACACTACTTCTTCCTCATGTCTTTTTGCTCTTACAGTGACAGGAAGCTTGGATCAACAGTCTCAACAGTCTAGGCAGTTGCTGTTAGGTGAGTCATTGAAAGAAGAAAGGATTCCAGGCTGAAAACTATTTTCATGACCCAAAAAGGTCTTAATGCAAACCATGTAATTTTTTGTTCTGGTACCAACATGTACAAGACATACACTACTACATACAAAAAAGTCTTATTGAAAACAGGGAAGGGTCGGAGAGATGGCTTAGCAGTTAAGGAGATGGACTACAAAGTCAAAGGACCCAGGTTCAATTCCCAGGACCCACGTCATGGTGACGCATGTGTCTGGAGTTCACTTCCATCAGCTGAAGACCCTGGTGCACCCACATTCTCTTTTTCTACCAAATAAATTTAAAAACTATTTTTAAAAGTTTTAGAATACAGGAAAAACAGAAAAAAACTGAATACAATCAGTAGAACACTGCTTATGAAACTTGCTAACAAATAAAAATTATCACTTTGATGCAAAAATTGTACTTTATTAAATTGTGTGTCCTCATTTCCTCTGTATACTCACAGGTCTGCTAGTCAATTGCAATGCATTTACTACTACTAATGAGTAGTGAGAACTGCCTACATTAGGGCTAAACAGCACCAAGCCAAGCGGCAAGCGCAGCTTACACTCTGACAGACCCCACAGCAGGTGCTGTTGTAGGAGAGCCAAGTAAGTATACTCACCAGCCTCCACGATGGCCGGCTTATTGCTGGAGCACACAGACAGCACCTTCAGCACTCTGCTCGTGGTCCACAGCAACTTCTCATAGGTGTAGGTCCTCATTATGTTCACCAAAGCTTGGGGTCCACCACTAGCCAGAATGATCAGCTAAAAAGATGGGGCACACAGTCAAGTCACGCATTGGCACAGTGCTGCAGCATTTCCTGTGTCACACAGCAATCCCAGCCAGCCTGCTATGAAGCCTCGCTCAGGCCCTCATGCCGGCGTCTTCTGTACTCCACTGCTACTGCAGAACTCCACTCACACCCTAGTCCTTCCAAGAAAAGATCTGGCTGAATACACACACACACACACACACACACACACACACTAGTAAAAGAAACCATATGACGACCTAAGTTGTATCAAAACCAACTCACTGAAACTGAACCAAAATGGATACTTGACATCTGACCCTCTGATTTTCCTACTCACACGTACCTTAAAGGACATTAAAATAATTGTTCTTGTCCTTCAGTTCCAACTCCACCACTTTTAAGCCCTGTCCCTACTCTCTGCAAACACACCTCATTGTGTTTCATGCCTCTGCTGCCTTACAAGATCTGCCACCTTGACAGCCTCACCTCAAAAGCTTCATGACACCAAACTTTTAGATTCCAGAGCCTCACCACACTCCTTCCCTCTTTGAGATTTTTAAGATGTCATTTTCTCAACTAGCCATGCCCTCCTCTCACCCTTGAAAGCTGAACTTTTCCTTCCAAGACTGCATGAGCCCTGCTTGTTTCATGGGTGCTCACAACCCTCTTTGCTCCCCAGCACGGTAACCATCTTACTGTCTATGTCCTATGCAAGACTGAACACAGGAGAAGCCGGTGCCATGTACACAATGTTTTTTTCTCCATGACAGCAAGACACACTAAACATGCAGTCAGATATAACTAACACTGGGAGCATGACTAGATTTGATTCCCCAGGTCCCACATAAGCCGGATGCATGAGCAAACATCTTGGAATTCATTTACAGCAGCTGAAGGCCCTGGCATGCCCCTGTTCTCTCTCTTCCCTCACTCAAATAAATACAAATATATTTTTCTTTAAAAAAAAAAAAAAAAAAAGAATGACTCTATACCTTGCTTTCTTGATTGCCATATGCTAAAATCTGAAGGCAGTCTGTGGTGATAGCCAAGAACTTCACATTTGTCTTGCTGAGCAAAGCAACCATTTTCTGCAGCCCACCAGCCAAACGCACTGCCATTTTAGCTCCTTCTTGATGTAATAAAAGGTTGTGGAGAGTTGTGATGGCGTAAAACAATACAGAGTCCACTGGTGAGCTGGGAAGAAGAAAATAGCCTCGTCAGCAATGTTACCACGGCATTCTTCTTAGCTTGAGGCACTGTGCCTATGTTCTTACCCAAGCATTTTCACCAGGGCAGGAATGCCTCCAGACTTGAAGATGGCCAACAAGCCCTCACGGTGATGAGAGAGGTTGTGTAAAGTTCCAGCAGTGCAGCGAGCTGTTTCTACATCATTTGTATTCTGCATGGTGCGTACGATAGCAGACACCATCTGAGGAGAACGCATGATGGCATGTCTGGAAGCTTCCTTTTTAGAAAGCTGATGGACCATAACAGCAGCTTTATTAACCACCACCTGTAGGCAGAAGTGAGAGACACCATTAGTTTTCCAATACTGATTTTGGGTAACACTGTTTCTCTAGCCAGGCTACAGCTTACCTGGTCCTCATCATTTAGCAGTTTTGTCAGCTCAGGGATTGCACGTGTGGCAAGTTCTGCATCGTCTTGATAGTTAATCAGGTTTACAACGGCATGTTTCAGCATCTGGGATGGTTCTGCCAGACGCTGGACATTAGTGGGATGAGCGGCATCAAACTGTGTGGATGGGATCTGCATGCCCTCATCTAATGTCTCGGGGAACATGGCGGCTCGTACCCGCTGAGCTCGAGTCATCGCATACTGCCCATCAATATCTGGAAAGAAAAAGTCAATACTCATTACCTGCGAGTCACTACCTGGAGACAACGGTCACACCAGTCTCTCACACCCTGCTCAGCTCACTCAGTTCTCAACCTCTATCCTAATATGCTCAAATAATGTGGTAAAGCTCTTACCAGTGACTTGCTCTTGAGTGAAGGGCTGGGAAAACCCTTGCTCCCACTCGTACAGGACCTGGGAGGTGTCTACATCTTCTTCCTCGGGGTTGCCTTTGCCACTCAGAGAAGGTGCTGTGGTGGTGGCACCAGAATGGATCCCAGAGTCCAGGTAGGACTGCTGCTGCCAGTGACTGACGGCTGCCTTTCTGTCTGGTTCCATGGCCATGTCCAATTCCATCAAGTCAGCTGTGGAAATGAGAAGTTGGTGTTGGTGCACTGAAAATTATCTGAATGTTGTAAAAACCTATGACAATGACCCACAGAGGGTTTTCAGAAACAAGTCAACTCTAAAAGCAGAATGAGAGACAGGACTGGCTTATTGATGAAGCTCTCCATGTCCTAAAGGAAGAACAGTGCAGAGGTTCAGCTCCAGAAGCAGTCATCACACTAGACAGCCCTAGCAGCTGGTTTGCTATTCACCAAGCCATTAGGAGTGAGCAGACAACAGAGCAACAGGGTAGCCTGACAAGCAAGCAAGGGAAAAGCAAAGCCAGGTTGCCTTGACAGCCGTGATACAGAGCCCAATTCAGTAACTGAAGGTAACACAGACCTTGAGTAGCCATTGTCCAAACAGGATCTTCAAAACAGTTGTATGCAAATCTTCAGATACCCTGAAAAAAGTTAATCAAAAGTCATTAAGACTTAAACTTGACTTTAATACAAGCTGCTAAGTTGCTTGCTAAATATCACAGACTATGCCCACAAAAAAATAAAAAAATAAATAAATAAATCTTTCCATGTCGTGCAGTGCAGACAGACTCAGAAGTCAGCTGTTCTTCACTAACAGGCCCCACTCTCTGGGATGTCACAGCAGTTTGCAGCTGACGAGCAAATACAGATGCTCTTCTTAGTGGCAACCAGGTCACTCAAAAACTAACTGCTAGGCTGGAGAGATGTAGCTCAGTGGCTAGGGGCAAAGCCTGCTGGTCTGGGTTCAGTTTCTAAGCCAGACACAGATATCTGATATTATTTGCAGCAGCAAGAGACTCCAGCATACCTACCTGCAAATAAACAAGTAACAAAACCAAGAAATAACTGATCTGTGAATTCCTAAAGGCCTCTCCTTTTTAAAATTTTTCACTAAAGCAACTCAGATTGGACCAGGCACAGGTAGCAAATGCCCTCAAATCCCAACACCGAGCAAACTAAAGTAGAAGGACCACAAGTTAAGAAGCTATTCT
Organism: Jaculus jaculus; assembly: GCF_020740685.1. Taxonomy (NCBI): domain Eukaryota; kingdom Metazoa; phylum Chordata; class Mammalia; order Rodentia; family Dipodidae; genus Jaculus; species Jaculus jaculus. Next base: position 3,855,042 of record NC_059118.1, read on the forward strand.
AAGCTATATGACATGATCCTATCTCAAGAACCAAACAGAAACATCTGAGGCATGTACCTTTTGAAAGGACACACAAATCCGCTGGGACTTTAAGTCAGATCTTTTCTGATACAACACTGTTAATCAAAAAATACCTTCATGAAGCAAAGTTTAGAATTGATTAGAACTATAATTTAAAAAAAAATAAGTAGCTAACATCCTGAGTTGAAGTCTTGTTTTAAAAAGATTTATTTATTTTAAAAACTTGTGCCTTAACTGCTAACCCATATCTCTAGCCCTAGAATAGTAAATTTTTTTACAAGTTTAAAATTTATTTTTATTCAAGACAGAGAGGCAGTGGAGAAAGAGAATGGATGTGCCAGGGCCTCTAGCCACTGCAAATGAACTCCAGATGCAAATGTCACTATGTGCATCTGGCTTATGTGGGACCTGGAAAATTGAACCTTAGTCCTTAAGACTTCACAGGCAAGAGCCTTAACACTAAGCCATCTTTACAGCCCTAGAACAGTTTTTAACTACAAAGTAAAATAACTTTTTTAAAATTTGACACAGAGAGAATGGGTGTGCCAGGGCCTCCAGCCATTGCAAACAAACTCCAGACACACGTGCCCCCTTGTGCATCTGGCTAACATGGGTCCTGGGGAATCAAACCTGGGTCCTTTGGCTTTGCAGGCAAAAAAGCCATAACCACCAAACCATCCCTTGAGCCCTAAAATAACTTTTCAAATAGGGAGTCTGCAACAAAAGAGCACATCTGCTAATATTTCCTAATGTTATAAACTAACAGTGCCTACTGGGATGTTACTATCTGTGATCATTTCACACAGGAAATTTTAGTATCTAAGCTGTAGTTTGGTTTTGCTACCCAACACTCATGAAAAACGCCAGGTCAACCATAAAAACTATTTACAAGGAGAAGTTTTCAGGGCCTCACAGCCTCCAGGTTTTTTTTTTAATTAACAGAATCTCCTTTATTATAAAATCTGCCCCATACAATTCACCTTGCACTATAATAACACACTGGAGTATTTACAACCTAATATTGGGTATGCAAGATCAACAACAGGATATTTAGGTAACAACTGTAATTTCAATTAATGCAAAGATGTTCAATGAGGTTGGAAACCTCACACTATTTTCTCTATGCTTAAGGAAGTATATGTCAATTTTTCCTAGTCCCTCTGTTTTTTGGAATCACCACCTCTCCCCATAGCAACAGGCTGGCTTCAATCATGGCAATCCTCCTGCCTCAGCTTTTTTGAATGCTGGGATTAGAGGCATGAGCCCCACACTTGGATTTGATATCACTCTTCAATCACTAAACTTTGATGATCACAGACCACCTGGTATCTAGAGCCAGTACCAAGAGGATGGACCAGCTCCATGTCCACAAAGAGACCAGTAACAGAAAACAACAAAGGTCATTCCTGTCCTCAAGGACCCCATATTTAAGATGACTTACAAAACAATATTCATCATTCACTTTGATTCAACAGGACTGGAGGGTGGCATCAAATCTTTCTGCTTTGAATAACGTCATTCACTCTACAAGCCTCCCGCTGCAGACCACAAATGATGCTCATTTCTCAAGGGAGGAATGCTGTGTTTTAACTCATCTTGCTGATCTTTGTTATGTCTACTTGTCTATCCCCAGAAAATAGGTTCCCATTCCAGCTTTCACACATACATGAGAATAAGACTGAAAACATCCATGCTGAGCTCTCCCTTTGGTCAATGCAAACAGGCCTAAGAAACCAGCTGGCCATTTTATACAGGTTGAAGAAAGCTTACAACTGGCTTTGAGAAAGAAAGGAAAAAGCACAGTACTGATCCCTTCCCCTAAATGGACAGCCAGAGTTAGCTGGCCGTCTGCTTATGTAGACTGATCTGGAAGCATGGACATGACTTATAATCACTCTGGGCGGCAGCGGCGGGGGGTGGGGGGGGAGAGAGGTGTTAATGTCTAAGCTCTTATGTCCATGCATACAATGCATGTGTATAAAAATATCTGAATATATACATACTAGAAGTTAAAACAAGCTCTTCTTGCTCCTCATGGCAACCATAGGAGATCAGGAAGGGGCAAATGTCACCAGCAGGCAGAGGAATAAAAGCATGGAGTCAAAGTGGAGAGCAAGGCAGGCAACAGCAGACAGATGCCAAGTCTCTAGGTATGAGTCACCAAAGGAAGGGTGAGTTTGTCCAGAGAGAAGTCAAAGCAGAGCAGAATCTTGAACCACAGCAAAGCTCTCCTCATTCTGCCTCTCACCAGAGCCTTCAAGCCAAGGAATGACTTCCTCCCACCTCACCCTGCCAATTACTAAGGGACCACAGAGCTCACCACCAGACTTACTCAGCACCACTCTGGACAACCTTCAACACCAAAGGTAAAAGCTAAAGAAAAGCCAGCAGAAAAACTGCACAAAAAGAAAGGACTTTAAAGATAAGGATAAGATGGAAAGGGGAGAAATATTTTTTTTATCCCCATTAAACACAACAAAAACTAAAAGTTGTAGCCAGACATTGTGACATATGCCTTTAACCTAACCACTCAAGAGGTACAGGTAAGAGGATCATCACAGGTTCAAGGCCAGCTTGGGCTAGAGTAAGATCCAGGTCAGCTTGGGTTAGAAAGAGACCCTTAAAAGTTGAATATAAACTAAATATGAAAATCTCCAACAACAATGTGGAAAAAGACCACAGCTCCAGCTAACAGTCACTTCAGAAAGAAGGATAAGAAACAGTGTGAAAATCTATCCCAGGTACCAATGGACACAGGCAAGGGGTACTTAACAACTATGAAGGATTTGAGCAGGTAACCCTAACACAGACACAGCCACCACAGTGCTGTGTCACCAAAGGATGACCTACTCAGTGCTTCACTCTGTCCAGTGAGGTGGTGGACACATGTTCCAATCATTTTTCTTCTTCCTGTTTTCCAATCATGTATTTTGTCAAAGCTCATCTCTTTGACTTGGTTCAGACTATAAAGGTCTTAACAAAACATGAGACTATTTACTTAGTATAATAAATATGGATTTCACACTAGTTATTTTTCAAGTGCCTATAAAGATTAGCTTACTTTACTACTTTGTAAAAATTTGCTTATTAATAACTGGGAGTAATTTTTGCTGCATAAACAGAGATATTAATTGGTTTTGCAGGGACAGTACATACTAACAAGTCACCTTTTCAAAAATATTTATCAAGGGCTGGAGAGATAGCTTAGTGGTTAAGGTTCCTGCAAAGCCAAAAACCCCAGGTTCAACTCCCCAGGACCCACATTAGCCAGATGCACAAGGGGACACATGCGTCTGCAGTTCATTTGCAGTGGTTGGGGGCCCTGGCGCACCTATTCTCTCTCTCTTTAATAAAATAAAAACAAAGCTAGTTAATTATTGTATGTTAAAGAAAATACTATTCTACTTCAGGAATGTCTAACTTGTGATATAATATCAGAGTGTAAGATTTTCAGTAAAGTTTAATGTACAAATCCAAAACCTTAGGTAAATGCACTGAAGTCACAGCTCCAGTCTCCTTTCTGCTTTTACTCTCCAGCTGTGTTCTGAAGAATCTTCCTGGAAAAGCCACTGAGAACATCCATCAAATGACCCTTGCTCCTCCAAAGAACCTAGAGTTTATGCCTTTCCCATTGTCTTAAAAAGGCAAGCACATAAATTGCTGAGAGAAATTAAATTAAAATGTCTATGGCAAGGAAAACTCAGGCCATTCAAGTGATCGCTTCCTTTCAAAACCTAAGACTTGGGCCAATATTTTTCTTTGTCATTTCCATAATGTAAATCCTCCAACAGTTTATAGTAATATTTTGGCATACTTGTTATTTAATATGCTTAAAAATAGAAATATAAAAAGCAACTCCTTAAGAGCCCATTTTAAATAATGAACACCTGTACTGTGGTTAAAATCTGTAGTGTTATTTTAGTCAACTCCTATTCATGGACACTGAGTTCATCCTGCCCCACTATCACTGCTACTCTAACAATGCTACAGTAAACACCATCACAAACAAACATTCCTGTGACTTCCTTCTTATACCTTTCCTTATTGGTTTAAATTAAGAGAAAAAAAAAATCAAACCTCTATTCCATCAAATACACATCAAAGTGAAAAACAAACAGAACATATACAAATAAAACCACAGTTAAGAAGCTGAATCATATTAAGTATGAGTTAAGTGAAACCAATAGAGAAAACGTGTAGGAGTTTATGTGTAAATTTTAAGTTCTGGGAACTCTGTTTGCTATGCATGAGATGTCTCGTAGAGCGGAACACAGCACACGGCAGCACCTGGCGCACTCTGAAAAGCTAATGCCTGCGCACACAGGACAGGACAGACAGCACTTAAAGCACTTGGGGGGGGTGGCTTAGTGGTGGTCAAGGCGCTTGACCTCACAGACTAACAACCTGGGTTCGAGCCCCTAACACCCACATGACGCCAGATGCAAAGTGGTACATGCATCTGGAGTTTGTTTGCAGCAGCTAGAGGCCCTGGTGTGCCCATGCTCGCTCGCTCACTCGCTCGCGCGCGCGCTCTCTCTCTCTGCTTGCAAATAAATAAATAAGAAGTCTGTGTTTCTTAAAAAAAAAAAAAACTGCAGGGAAGAGGAGGAGACAGCAAGGCAAGCAAGCATGGACACAGCTTACTAAACTGGCAGACAGCTAACTACGCTGGCATTATCCATTAGATGGGAAGGTGACTCCCATGTATGGCTCTGAAGGAAGTACAGCAATGTCTGTACAGTGCAGTGTGCAGAGAACAGGTGGAAATGACACCCGTGGGAATGAATAGGTGATTGTCTGGGCCATAGGTGGACAGTGTATTCATCTACTCAACACACCTAAGTGTCGTTTGTGTTCCTGGCATGGCAACTCAACTCAGTCACACACCTAACACAGCTTCTATGTGACAAAGAATTAAGCAGTAAAAAAACAAGATGACCAAAAAAAAGTGAAGAAAGTAAGCAGAGGAGACTGGCAGAAAAAGAGTGCAACTCTAGCAGCAGGGTGTGGATGGTCAGCAAAGGCCTTCCCACAGGGGAAGCAGCCAGGTAAGAGAGTCAGAGGAGACTCCGTGGGCAGGGAACAGGTGTAAAAGAAGGCATGAGCTATGTGTGGAAAAGGCGCAGGTTTGGCATGGACTAGGGTAACTGGGACTTATACAAGTGGTGCCATCTGTGATTTAGAACTCCAGTTCTCTTAAACGTGTACGGAGCCCCAGGTGAATAGGCATGGAAACCCTGCGCTCCCCCACTCCCTAACACACATACAGAGCTCACTCTGCAGTGACAATGGAGGAGACACCAGACCAGTGAGGTTACTGCAGTCAGACAGGAGGTGAGTCGTTAAAGACGACACTCAGCATGCAAACACACGCTCTGCACACTCCTGCCAAAAGAATGCAGAGGTAGGTGTCTTGTTTAAAATGGCATCTGCCAAAGACGCTATCCAGCACTGCACAGCCTGCCACCTTAGCCAGATAGTGAACGCATTAGAAAATGCTTCTAAGCATACACGCTAACTAAATGGCCTACAAAATGGACTTGATGCAAAACAACTGGCAATGACTCCACTAACCACTGTACTTCCCACAAGGAGAGCCTTGCTCTGCTGTTGCCAATGTCTGTTCCCTATCATACCAGTACACAGACCTTCAAAACATTCAATGAATAAACTCAGTGATGGCTGCAACTTTACCTTTACTTCTGTATTTTAGTTTCCAAACAGTGCAGCATATTAAGCTCTGAAGAATTTGACTGCCAACCAAAAATTGAATGTTCAAAAAGTAAACAGTAGGGCTGGAGAGAGGGCTTAGCAGTTAAGCACTTGCCTGTGAAGCCTAAGGACCCCCAGTTCGAGGCTTGATTCCCCAGGACCCACATTAGCCAGATGCACAAGGGGGCGCTTGTATCTGTAGTTCGTTTGCAGTGGCTGGAGGCCCTGGCATGCCCATTCTCTACCTCCCTCCCTCCCTCTCTCTCTGCCTGCCTCTTTCTGTCACTCTCAAATAAATAAATAAAAATGAACAAAAACATAAAAAAGTAGACAGTAGACCCAAAATACATTAAGATGTTGACAATGAGCAATTACATATAACCTTTGAGATTAAGATTCTTAAACCCCTTCAGATCATGACAACTATGCATCAGGCTTTTCTGTAAAACCCACATTGTAAAATTGTCTAGTTCTGTAGGTCACAAGTTCCATACTGTGACAGAAGACACAGACAACCACACTAGTGGGTGTGGCTATGTACCAACAGAACTTCATTCATGGAAACAAATCTGAACTTTACACAGTTCATATGTCATGACTTGTCATCCTTTAGCTCATGGCCATCCGAAAGTAAGCAGCTCCTCATTGTATTACATGCCTCCACTGAGAACAGACACAAGTGAATTACCTTTTAATTAAATGCATTAAGCTTAAGCAGGAAGAATGAATACAAAGGGGCTTTAAGTGGGTTAATAGGTTACTTGGTTTTGCTTTCTGTATTTATCTTTAAAAAGTTATGTAAAAAGCATGAAATTGGACAAAAATGATACACAAGAGCCACAAGGAGTCTAGGAAAAAATACAAGATTCATGATCTTTAGACCCATTCTACCCTCCAGACACTTTGTTGACTTTGATAGCCTTACCTAATCAATGCATTATCATTATGAATGCTTCTAATACTTAAGAATACTACATAGTAGTGAGCTAGGAAGTTTTTACTTTCAGAATGTGACCCCCTTTTGTTATTTCAATACAAAGAACTTCAAGGAATAGCTCCTAACCTTTGTTCTATTGTGAGTCCCAAAATACACCAATGAATGAGTCATAACTTGGAGCTACACATGAATGCCCCATTGGTATCTTATTTTGTTTTCTCAATTTGCCAAACTTTTTGTTGTTGTTCCAAAGAAAGCTTTCCCATGACTTTGTTTACTCAATAGTTTTAAGACAAAGAAATGCAAACATCATGCACACAAACATTCATTTATTCAACAACCATTTAAGCATCTTCTACAGGCCAGGACTTGACTGCACTGGGGTAGAGCAGCAATCACGAGAGTCAGGCACAAGCAAAGAGCATTGAGTATGATCCTAGCAAGTGTTAAGGGAACCTGAAAGACACAAAGGAGCAGAAGGTCCCACTCAAGAACTGCCAGGAATCTTCTGAAATGAATCTTCAAGCTGAGGCCAGAAGCATACAAAGAGGCCAGCATGCAAAAAGAATGAGAACATTCCAGAAAAACCAAATACTGCATGTAGAGGACAAGACACATTAAAAAAACATGATCCTTCTTTAAAAAATGAACCTTCAGCCGGGCATGGTGGCGCACACTTTTAATCCCAGCACTCAGGAGACAGAGGTAGGAGGATTGCCGTGAGTTCGAGGCCACCCTGAGACTCCATCGTAAATTCCAGGGGTCGGCTTGGGCTAGAGTGAGACCCTACCTCAAACCCCCCCCCAAAAAAAACTGAACCTTCAGGTATGCCAGTGGTTAGTCTTTAGAGGAGTGCACCAAGTAGTAAGAGGAGGCTGAAAAGAACTGCATCAGCAGGTTCTCAGTGGCTAGTAACCAACAAGACAGCTTGTTCCAGCATGGTTCAAGCACCTGGAAGGGACACAGTCAACTAAGTACAGCAAGAGTCTGGGTGACAGATGGTTGTGGCTTATGCTAGGGCCAGAGCACCAGGGACAGAAAGCTAGATGTGAGCAATGACTTAGAGCTGGGTAAGAGAATCCTAGGTGCCTAGCTTGAGCAATCAGGTCTAGAAAGCGAGTTTCTAAGGCTGCCCTGTCCACTACAGTAGTCAGTAGTTATCAGCAGCTCCTTACATCTAACTGCGAAGTAGAATTAAAATCTCAGTTCCAGTCACAGCTATATTTCAACGGACACATGCAGCTAAAGGCCACCTATCAGACAACACAGACATGGACTATTTCTGGCACCACAGGACAACGTATTAGACAGTATTATTCTAGAAGGAAGAGAGTACAAAATGCACAAAAGGCTGAGTGATACAGCAAGACCAAAACCAAATGGTCTCTGTTTTGGTTGGTCAACATGTAAGTTCAATAGTGAGCCAAGCAAGAGCATGCTCACTGGATTAATGTAGGCACAATGTGAACTGGAATAGGAGATTATGTATATAAGCCACGTCTATGAGAGCATAAAAATAAATGCAGCATTAGCTGAAAGAAAACAAAGGTTAGGGCTGGAGAGATGGCTTAGTGGTTAAAGTGGTTAAGGCGTTTGCCTGCAAAGCCAGATGCACAAGGTGGTGCATGTGCCTGGAGTTCACTTGCAGCAGCTGGAGGTCCTGATGCACTCACTCACCTTCCCTCCCTCCCTCCCTCCCTCTCTCTGTCTATCTATCGATCTATCTCTGCCTCTCTCTCAAATAAATAAAAAAATATATATTTTAAAAAAGAAGCCAGGCATGGTGGTGCACGCCTTTAATCTCAGCACTTGGGAAGCAAAGGTAGGCAGATCACTGTGAATTTGAGGCCAGCCTGGGCTAGAATGAGACCCTACCTCAAAAGGCCAAAATAGTAAGGTTGGGCCACTCTGCCATTTTGGAATGTTTAGCCAACAAACCTTTGACTACCTGTTTCAGACTTACATAAAACAGAAAAAGGCACATGGTAAGGGAAAAAAGCAAAACATTATTTCACATTCCGATGCTGTTCTGAATGAACTCCTGGAGAGTTGGCAGAACAAGTCACAGTCTACTGTTGTAGATAGTATTAAGAATGCATCTAAGCTGGAAGGCTAGCAAGCAAGACCAGTCAGAAGAAGGGCTCCACAACGAACTAAGCACAACATTAAGGTAGTGTGGCTCCGGCAGATCACAATTAGATTTTGAACGTAAAAGGAGACCAGGTGGGATCTGCAGGGAGAACTAAGATATGATGTGAAAGACGAGGGATGAGTAAAAGACTTTCGATGACAGACACAGATGGTTCTGGAAGGTCAGCCTGAGATACGATTCATGCATGAGAAGCTTCTTAAGACATCCAGGAGGGTGGGAACTCTATGTGAGAATCTACAGTGGAGGAGAGAATCAAAGTTAGGACTAGAAGCTTGTAAACTGTTAGTTAACAAAATCTGCTAATAGCTAGACAGCAAATATGGACAACAAAAGGAGAGGGATTCAAGGAATAAATAAGCTCAACCATTCAGCTCAACAGAGGTCAGAAACAGAATGGAAAAAATGCCAAGAACTTCCAGCTGGGAGGAAGGGAAGAAAGCTCTTAGAAGTGAAGGGTAAAGATATTTCCAGCAAACTTCTCAATTGTGCTAAGTGCTTCAGAAGTGGTATGTGTCTTAAAATTAATAACATTGTCATTACTGGTTGAGATTCAAAAAAGGAAGAGCACATTTAAGATATGATTTCAATGGGTTTGCCTTAATAGTAGCAAAAGCGAGGGTGGTGGTTAAAAGTTAAGAAACCAGAGGGAAAAATGAAGTTTTTCAATGGTATAAAATAGCAGCATGCTAGTAGGATCTTGAAAGAGCAGCAGAGGGATGCGATCCAGAGCACAAGTCCATGGAAGCGGCTGGCTGAGGGACAGATGTCACAGCTCAGCCAGGGACAAAGGGAGTGGAGGGAACACCACAGACAAGGGACTTCCTTCATCACAAAAACTAACACGACAGTGATGTGGGTAATTTACATCCTGGCATAAACCTACTGCAATGCACATTCTGAGTTAGCGGTTGAAAAACTGACTCTGATATCAAGAATTATGGCAGACCAGGAGATAGTAACAACCAGACAGGCGCTAATGCAGTGTTCGAGGCAGAACTATGCAGGCAAATGCCTGAAAAAGACAAGGTGTGGGTCATGGTATAATTTGACGGCATCCGCATGAAAGCTTGGATTTTTGAAACAGAACCGTCCAGAAGTGGCAGTGAGCAGCGAAGAGCACTCGTTGCACCTCTCTGCTTAGTGCTGCAGGGATGCGAGGACGCCGCCAGTGAAAGGCAGGGGCATCATCACAGAAGCTTTGTCACACTGATGACATCAGGTCCACAAGCGACAACCAAAGGCTTTCAAAAGACACTGACTTCACTAGGGACCCTCTCCCAAACAAGTTTATCTTGAGTCATTAGACTGCTACACAAAGTCAAACTAAGACCATAGGCCCCAAAAGCAACACTTCCTCCACTGTAAAATGGACCCTCAATACAAGTGATGATGTATAGGGGTTCCTGCCCAGCTTCTAGCTGAGGAGAAAAGAAAAAAATACTCAACAGTCCTTTTATCTTAGAGCTTTCCAGAGAAATGCAATTCCACCTGGCAGATAATACCAATAAAACCATGAGATAAGGTGTGGTGGCACACATCTTTAATTCCAGTACTCAGGAGGCAGAGGTAGGGGGATCGCTGTGAGTTCGAGGCCACCTGGGTCTACACAGCTAATTCCAGGTCAGCCTGGGCTACAGTGAAACCCTACCTTAAAAAACAAACAAAGCAACAACCCTTCAGAACTTTCTTTAAGCACAACTGGTTCAAGCAACCCTTTGAAAAACAAGATCCCATTTTATTTCACGTAGATTTTATTAAATTATTTAATCTTCTGACACAGGGTCTCATTCTGTAGTCCAGGCTGACAGTGGAACTCAATCCTCCTGCCTCTGCCTCCTCAGTGCTGGTATTACAGGAGTGAGCCAACAAACCAGATCCAACTTTACTACCTTGCAGCTTCCACTTATTAACAAAACCATTTTCATCATCATCATCCTGCTGAGTGTCTGCTGATCTTCTGATATTCCTAGACATGTCACCTCTCCATTTCCTAGCCTCTGATCTCTATGATAAACAGAATGTCTGGAGGTGTAACTGAGAACCCAGGGACAATCAGAAGTTACAACAATCGACAGAAGCAACAAGATAAGGAATTTATTGAACTTATGACTACTTAAAGAGCTATGTTAGCATACTGTTTCTAAGTAACATTTTGTGTCTATTTTTGTATCTAAATGAACCATAAAATAGTTATAATAATACACCATACTTAGCATTGCTATATTCTTTCAGTGGCTCACCCCAGGAACTGGGTACCTGGACTGAAAACAACTCCCAAGAACCCCTCTCTTCCTTACGTGTGGCATGCATCTGGCCTGCCTACAGAACCTGAATGCTCACTCCTACACCCTTGCCTTCAATGGCACAACTCCTACTTTGAAAGAAAACGGCATGTTCTCACCACTCTTCAGTGTAGCTATTACTACAACCATTTAGACCTCTTTCCAGTTACACTCAAAAAACTGTGCAGCAAATGTAACTCTCTGTATTTTATATGGATGTCCCGTAAAGTGTTTAAGACACATAGATCACATTTACTTCAGCTCCCAGAAAGCCCTATTGGTCAAAGTATGCAACCAACCCAGTCTTCAGCTTTTGAACATCTTTTACCACCACTTGAGATCTCAACTATCTATCAGCCTTCTAGAATCAATCTATTCATCGTAGATCAAGTTTTCTACAACATGTATATGGATGAACTTGAAATACAGTAACTAAAGTCACACACTATTTTTAACCAAAATAAACTTAGCTGCTCTAGGTCAGTTTAAAAAAATCCAGCAATCCATGCTCTTCACACTATATAGGAAGGGTCCGAAGAAATTAAAACTAAATACACACACAAAACAGCCTTTCTGAACAAATTCAAAATGAATCACAGGTAAGAAAGCCTGGTTATTACAAAAGTGGCCAGCCACATGCTGCGGTGCACTGCACACCTGTAACCTAGCACCAGAGGAGAGAGACTGCATTCCAGGCCAGCCTGAGCCATACCATGCGTGAGACTGCGTCTCAGAGAACCAAAACCCCAGAGAACCTGACGGGCTCCACTGAGACACTGTGGTGGTGAGACCAGGTTGGAATGCTTCTGGGACTAATGTTACAAAGGTCCACTTGCCTCTCCTTGGCTCCCTGACCACTAATTCAGTGGCTGCAGCAGCACTTCTTCCAGATCCCTCTGCTATTCCTTTCAAAAGGGCTCGACCTGGCCTCAAGTTCATGACAATCCTGCCTCAGTGCATGCTTTGTAAAACACCCAATTGCATGGTTTACATTTTTGGTCCAGCCACAGTTTGCCCTTAAATATAGTTTCAACTCTATATACCCAACTTTTCAAACTCTGAAATGAAAAATCTTGCTCACAGTAAAAAAATTTAAACAAAACCTACTAAATTGCCTACATAAATCTATACTGACCCAAAAGCAATCCACCTTTAAATAAGATAGCCCATTAATTTTTAATGAAACTTTGCCCATGTAAGTTTTGGGTCTCACCTAGAAACGTTAATGCACTTGCTGGAAAGTGGGACATGATTTGAAGAACATTGCAAACCTTGAGGTGGTACACTCTGCCCACACAGGGGTCATCACACGTGCCCACACAGTGAGACTCTCATTAAAACTTTCCACACTACCCTTAAGATGGTCAAGTCATGAGCAACTTATTTCCCCCCTTTCCCTGAATCCAACCATCTTCATCCTAAATTAGATTCCTACACTTTGCAAGTTACTAACACATACTGTTACGTTGCCATTCTGTCATCAATTGATAAAAGGCATTAAGTGCCTAAACCAGCCTGTTATTTGCTAACTCACAGAGCATGCCATTTCCTACAATCTGTAGGAAAACTACTGCAAGCAGCACTACCACAGTGGGTACAAGACAGCGCATGCTACTGGCAGCTGAGTATTCACCTGGACTCCTACATCTACAGGGGAGGCTGAGTTGGCGGTCAGCAGTGTATCAGAGTGGCTGCAGTTGCTCTGGCTGCTTCAAAGGGACAGGTACTCTTCCTCCAATCTGTGGTGGCCCGCAGGCCCAGGTACCCCATATTTTTCTGGCCCTGAAGACAAATTTTAAGTACCCATTCCTATTCCAATGCAATACCAGCAAATGTGTAGACAGCATTTACTAGTGACGCAACTTGAACAAACTGTGGCATGCTGCGTTAAAGCAATCAGCCAATTTCAAGAGATCAAGTTCTTAGATTTTTGTTTTATGTACATAATTTTTAAAATTTTATTTGTGTGTGTGTGCACCGGAACCTTTTGCCACTGCAAGCCAATGAATGACACATGCATCGATTTTGCATCTGGCTTTATGTGTTTATTGGGGAACTGAACCCAGGCCAACAGGCTTTGCAAGCAAGAGCTTTTAACTCTAAGCCACCTCCCCTACCTTATGCATGTTATTTTAAAAAGAACTTTAAAATATACTCCCATTTCTCATAAAAATAGGAAATAGGAACTCGCAGATTGTACTGCAAATATTAAGCATGAACTTGGGCATCCCTTATCTTCACATGTGAGCCTCTGTGAACACTTCATCCATGTGGAAATAACACAGCACTTGAAGCATTCTTGCCTTTAAAAGAAGCCATACAAGCAGCTATGAAAACCCATGCCTTAAATAGCTTAAGAAAAATGTTCTTGTTTCCACAAAACCCCAGTGAATTCCAAAGGTAAGTGAGTAATCACTTTTTTGGTCATTCTCCCTCCCTACACTACCAACACAATTTCATCTCAATCATATTTTCCAAAAAGCAAAAAAAAATTAAACACTCCAAATTCTCCACAAACTGACCATTTGGCAGCAAAAGTAATTTACAGTGTGCTTCATTCCTGTTACTAATCAACAGTGATTTGTAGCAAATTTTGCCAAAAAACATGGCTACTAACAGAAAGCCTGGCCCTGCCACATACACCTAGAGAACATAAATAAGGCAGAGGCCAGCCCCACCCTCTAGAATCATGTGCAGTCCACACAGCATCACTGCCTTAGCTCACACACTCTGAACACACATTTCTGCTTTACAACTGATCACAAAAGACAGTTCACACTTCCTTTAACTTCTGAGAATCTGTTTCTAAATTTCACTACAGCCGAAAGTCATCTTGTACATGAGGCTTTTTTTAGTTTACCATTATATTATATTATATATCACATAGTATAAAAATAAAAATTTTCACAGGCAAGCATTGGCAGAGACATTTTCTCATGTGAATCTTTTAACTGCCAATATTAATATGATAAGATTATTCTGTAATCCAGACCACCTAATAACTCATTCTCTCACAGAATTATTCACACAGTCTACACAAACATGCTGGAATTTTAAAAAGAAAAGCACAACGTATTGTATCCACTGGAGGGCACTCAACATGACCAAAGCATGTCCTAACCCTACTCAACCCTGACAAAACTCCGGACATGGAAGGCATGTATTAGAAGAAGCAGAGCTGCCCACAACTAAGTTGAACCCAAATAGTTCTTCCTACTGTGAGTTTCTCTTTGAAAAGCTTCTTTTTTCTTAAGGAGAAAGCAGATAATACACATTCTTCAAGAAGAGTTCAGGCCGAAACAGATAAATTTAGGCTTCAAGCATTGTCAAGCGCAGTCTTGCATGAAACACCAACGGAGCCTAAAGTAAACAGAGGAAATGAAGAACTTTATCTCGATAAAACGAATTTACCCTTGCCTTTTCAATGGACACAAATGACTTTATTTTCATATTTTGCCCCATTAGCTTAATTATCTACCACACTCACAACTGAACAGTATTCCTGAACAGCAAGCAGTGTTGTCAGCAGGGGCACGGGAGTGAGGAAAGGACAGGAGAACCATGAGGCCCTGGTCTGTACTGCTTTCTTCTATGCCTCAAAAAGATTTTCAGTAAGCTGTTTTAGTAATCAATACCACAGCAGACAAGAGGGGCCCACAGAAAGCCAGAGGATGCTCTACTGAGCACTATGTTGAGACTGTTTTCGGATGTCAGTATGGAAGGCATGCTTCTGATCAAGCGCAAAGGGCACTTAGTTATCAGCCTTCATTAAGAGAGAGAAAACCAGATGTTAAACTGACCACCACTGAAACTTCCAATTTCCCTGCTGCTTATTATTGGAACTTTGACGCCCCACTTTCAACAATGCACGCACACACTTCTTCCTGACCCACCTTGTATTAATTTTAAAAAAAGATCTCTGTAGCTTCCGCAGCATGTCTCAAACCACTCTTAAGAGACACCTGCTCATGCTGCCTTCCTACCGTGAACTTAAAAGTTTTATTTTATTCCCAGTCATCAGCAGTCACAGACAAAATGTCAGCTTTGATCATTTTATTATTACAATGTACATTTTCTACACAGTAATCTTGATACAGGAAGTGACAATTAGTCCAAAAAAATGAAAACCATTCATACTTCTTGATACTTGAATACTGCTAAATACTTCATTTTTTTTTAAGTTGGGTTTTCCGACAAACTTTTAACCTGCTTGCTGCTCTAGTCTCTGAGTGACTTCAGCTCTACCAGGCCCTCAGCCTCCTTCCTCTGGCGGCAAGTTTTCCAACTACTGCTGCAAGAACTTCAGGGCCTCTTCCACAAACACAGCCTTCAGAACAAAGATCAGATCAAAGTATTGAATACCTGGTGCAAATTAATCACATTTTATCTACTTTTAAAAGGCACTCTCAAAACTTGAAGGTACTTTCTTTTTTAGTTCAGATATTATCAAGTTTAAATGTAAAATAAAGAGAACCAGCAGCTTTAATGCAAGCAAAAAAGTGATCCTCCCCCAGCGAAGAAAAAAAAACAAAACGCCTTAACAGCCATGCACTAATGGTAGCAGACAGCCACAGCACAAAAATGCAGGAAAAACACCCCAAGTTCTAGTTCCTAGTTCGCAGAGTGAGGAAAGTCAGCAGGAAGACGTCCCAAAGTACCAAAGGTTCACCAGGTGACAAGGAAATAATGAAATGACTTCCCAAATTCCAGACAAAATACTTTGCAACTTGGCCATCTGAAAGACAAGAACTCAGACGCTATCAAAGGGAAAGCTGCCCTCTCTCTCTTCAAGTTGATGTCTGGTCTAAGCCACCATTATTCAGGACACAAAGCTCCCATTTCACTAAACCCACTCTTCGATTTCCTTTCGCCGACCTCTGCATACCAGCAGCCCAGTCCTTCATTCACCACTCAAGAACTGGGGGGAGGGGGAGGGGAGACCGCAGATGTCTGAAGATACCAAGTCTGAGACAAAGCTCGCCCCTAAGGCGACCAGCACACGCAGGAAACGAAACCCGACCCGCCCCAGCTCTCCAGCTAGGTGGATCTGATCATAAAAGCGAACTATAGGGGCCTAACTTCCAAAAACTCTCGTTTCCCCCACACAAGCTCGCAAGAAGTCACAAGGCTTGCATTTTATCGGGCCGACTTCCTAAGACACTCTACTCCAAAAAAGCAAAAAAATTAAATAAATAAAAAAAAGTGCTTGTGAAAGTGTGGGTAACGTTCCTGTCTGAGAACAAACATTCTGGAAGCAGAGGCGGGACCCATCCTGCAGCTCCCTTGGTTAAAGCAGCAGCAAGCGGGTGGCCGTAGTCCCCAAATCCACCCCTGATGTCCCCGGGAAGTCGGTCCCACGGGCACCCACCCAGTGTCGCGCAGGTCGCCTCGGCTCACCTGCACCCGAAACCACAAAGTCCCGAGTGCAAACCTCGAGCCGGATTTGCACACGCTACTGCCGCATCCCACCACCGGCTGCGAGCAGAGTTTGGAGACAAGTTGCTCCGATTCAAACTCGCGTCCGCGTTAACTACGTCCACATCAACGACTCCCGTCTCCGGGAGAGCGAGAGGCCCCCGGCTAAGTCCAGCGTCTTCGAGGCGTCCCCAGAACCCCCCCACCCACCGCCTCCAAAGTCGGCCCCGGGGCTGGGAAAGGCGGAGCCCCGGCCCCCACCCCGCCCCCCATCCCTCCCTCCCCCTCCCGCCCCAAAGTCGGAGCCGGGACTCGAACCGCCGTCCCTTCCCCACCCCCCACCGCGCGGCCCTCGGGGCTCCGGGCTCCGTCCTGGGCCGCGGCCGCTCCGACACTCCCCGAGCCAGGTCGGCGAGGGCCCGAACGCCGCGGCCCGGCCACCGCCCTCCGCGTCCCCGCGGCCTCCCCTGGACGCCGCCAAGGCCCCGCGCCCGCCCGCCGGCCACGAAGTTTGACTCGTCGGGAGGAGCGAGAGCCGCCCGGGAAGGAAGGATGGTCGGGGAGACGAGCGTCCAAGCACCTCGGGCGGAGGGGGCTTCCTCCCGCCGCGGGAAGTCCGAGCGGCCTCGGCCTGCGGGTGGACGCTCGGCGGGGACCGGAGAGGCGCCTCGGCTCCCGGGTGTCTCCGCCTCCCGTCGCCGTCGACTCCCAGGCACCAGCTGACGCGGCCGCCACAGAGCGAGAGGCTTAAAATGGCGCCGCACAAGGAGCTCTTATATAGCGGCGCGGCGCCCGCGTATCCTGCCGCCGCCGGGCCGCGCGGAGCGCTCCGCCGCGCGGGGACAAGGGGCGGGGCCGGCCGCCGCGAAAGTAGTCCGCGCGGCCCCGCCGCCGCCGCCACCGCCGCCGCCGCCGCCGCTCGGGCTCCGCCGCCCAGCCGCCCCGGGGCGTGGCGTCGGGCGCTCCTCCCGGGGTGGAGGCCGGATGCTCGGCGGGGTGAGGCTGCGGCGGCCCGAGAGAGAGAGAGAGAAAGAGAGAAAGAGAAGCGCGCGCTTCCCGCCGCCCCGGAGGACGGGTCCCGCGAGGGCGGAAGTTCGCAGCCCGGGCCCGGTTCGGAGCCCTCCACCCCTGGGTCTGGATGGGGATCCCGCCGGGTTTCTCTCCCCTCCGCACCAGGCAAGACCGTGGGCTGACTCCCACCATTCAACAAGTCCTCCTGAGTACCCACTGGGAACTGAGCCAGAGAAGAAGTGCCAGTGGGGTCAGCTCGCGAGGACTGGTCAGGCCCATCTTACTAAGTCCATCTTCATCTGGGATCCCCGGGCGGGATCCACACAGCTCCTGGAGGCGAGGCGGGGCGGGCGAGAGGGAGGCTACGCTTTGGGGAATAGCATTTCTGCTGTCGTGTTGCAGAGGTGCGAGTGTGGTGTTTATGGAAGGAGACGTGCTTTAAGGCAGCCTCTGCGTTTTTTTGAAACTCATTTTCTCTTCTTGAACATTTTCTGATTCTTTATAATGGGCTCAAAGTTGAGGCTTCCCTTGGAAAATTCTCTTTTGCAATCTGCAAGGTTGTCATTTGAACAAACTGGAACAATTATGATCTATTCACTTTCTCCAGCTTACTATTTTATGCTTATTTTTCTTCCAAAATAGTGGCGAGAGTACAAAAAGCAACAGTGAAAGTTAGTCCCGTGCTTTAATCCCACGACTATGGTTAAGGCGTGCAAACAATGGGTTCTTATTCACAGGTACAGGTAGGACCACCTACTCATTCATTCACTCAGAGGCAGATCATGTAATTTTTAAGCAGAACATACTGCAGGGCCGGCCTTTTTATTTTTTTAACTAATATGTTTCTGTTTTAAAGGTATTTTACTATGTGGATGGTAATGTTATCTCACTGTCACCATAGCTGGTGTGAAACACTACCATGGAAAAGTCTACACATTAAGATGAAGCCCAGTGAGGTCCATTGTCTAGAATGACTTTGTCATTTCTGTCTTAGTAACTCT
This sequence comes from Jaculus jaculus, assembly GCF_020740685.1. Lineage (NCBI taxonomy): Eukaryota > Metazoa > Chordata > Mammalia > Rodentia > Dipodidae > Jaculus > Jaculus jaculus. The sequence continues at coordinate 3,873,573 of NC_059118.1, forward strand.
GTAGAATAAATGTAGCTGCTGCCGGTGGCTTACTTGGCCGGGGATAACGCAGACAGAAGGAACTGAAAAGGGCATTTTACCAAAGCCATGTTACTGATAAGAACTCAAAAGTCTTGGTGGCATTTCCAGCTGATCCCTAATTTTAATACCCACACAGAGAGTTAAAGAATATACGGTTGATTTGATTAAAGTCATGCTCTTAAAATCAGATGGCTGACTGACCACTATTAGAGGGTTTAAAAAACGTTTGCTTGTTCTGTGTTCAACTACGTTTTGCTGAACAAGGCACACTATTAAAGTTGATGTAGAAATATCGGTGCCACTGGAAAACCCGAGAGAGAAAGACACCTTCGGAGTTGTGCTTTAATCAGGTGTACAGCATTCTGCTGTCATTTAGGTATTTTAATCTAACTTTAGAATTAAAATTTTCCATCCCCACTGATACATGAAACAAAGACATGTTATTAGAGGAAATGTAAATTTTACAGCAATGCAGCACGCTGTTTTTCTCACCAAACTTAATTGTACTGAAGACTCGCTAGGTGGCTAGCATTAAGACTAGTTGGATGAATTTTTTTTTAATTGCCCAGAAATTTTATCTGCCTCTCATATAAAACAATTGTTCCGTAGTTTTGTCACCAAAAACTGAGATAAGTCACTTCTGTGAAATCAATACAAATGCTCTCATTAAACAGAAACACACCAGGAAAATGTGATACAAGTGATTTTACAAAACCAATTGCTAAAACAATTGACCTTGGGTAATACATTTCATTAAAATAACACTCGGTTATCTTTTTACACTCTTTCCTTCAAGAGTCCACCCAATGGGTCTGACATAAATTAATTCATTTTGTGAAATGGCGACAGACATGGTTCTGAATGTCAGGCTGTGTTCCTAGAAGCCAAACGAGGCTCCAGCTGGTTCAGCAGGGAATGTGTTAGTTGTCATATCAGACCACAGGCATATCAAGCTTTGGCTAACTGTAAACTTGGAGTACCCTTCATTAAGACACATGCTTTTGAACTACCTTTAGGCAAATAATAATAATGCAATTCAGGCAGAAAGATTTATAAGCCAGGATTGTTGAGAAGGTCCATTCAATTTTTGGATGCTTGACTCTATCAAATCCATTAATTAAATATTCATTGAACACCTAAGACAATGAGCTTTCTTTAGAGGGAAATAGATGCCTGGCTTCTTTTGATTCGGTCCCTTCAGTTAATGTAAAATTATAACAGTTAGTCAAACCTCCTTACAATAAGCAGAAAGGACAGAAAAACAAACAGTGGAATCAGGGTGTGGTTCACATTGGACTCCATCAGAATCCTCTTGGGAAGAACCCTCTCCCAGCAGAACAGGAACACTGAGCACAATTCCATGAATTTAAAAACAGCCAATTCTATCTCTCTAAGAAGACCTGTTAAAAACAATTTATAACATGAAAACATCAGCCCCCCTGAAAAAAAAAATCTGTCTCAGTGTCCCATTTAACAGTAGTTCAAGTGGGCTATGCATGGATTGAAACTTTTGATATGTAATACATGAATCATGTCAGGGTTGAATTTTGTCCTGAGCTAGCTAAGTAATTGTAAAATATCTCTCATCACACTACATGGTAGGCTGTTCCTACACACCGAAGCCATCCAGGAACCCACCGGGCAGATTCAGCAGAGAGCCACTGTGGAAGCTCACAGCTAATGAGCAACTGCAGGGTGAGGGAGGGGCAGTAAGGGTGGCGGGAGGCGGTGGCCATGGTGGTGGCCATGGCCTGGTCCCTGTAGTCATGCCAGCAACATCCTTCATGCTCCGAGTTAGGTGTTCTCCAGGCCTTCCTTGGTGTGCCATTCTAAGGAAGTGTTTTAATGGCTACCGTAGAAAGTGTGAAGAGGCAATGGAGAGACCTTCCATGATATTGAAAGAACAGAAAGGTATGTTTCTAGAACCAAGACAAACACCGCAGCAACGCTAAGAAAACATGCCTTGGAGACACATTCCCCCGCAACACCCACATGCGCACAGGCACACACACATACACACAAACTAGCAAAATTTTCAAAATGGTTGCACTTATTTCATTCATAAGAAGGGTTAGGGCGTTTCCCATCGCAAGAAGGATTAACTTACCGGAGGATTCTGGGACTGCAGATGTATACTGCGGCAAAATCCTAAATTCATCGAAAAAAAATCATTTCTGGACTCCAGCTGCTAAAAATAATAGAATTATAGTAAATCATGGATAAGATGAAAACAAGCCATTTTCACATTCCAAAGTTCAGGGGGTGGGGGGAAAATGATCTTTTTCTTTTAACTCATTTCTTAAACAATGCAAATTTTAAAGTAGCTTTTCTTTTCCAGAGCACGCAGCGCCATGAAATCGATAATTTTTGATCTTTCGGTTAGTAGGCAACATGGTGAGCTATTGCAGGGTCTGCAGGCAGCAGGCATGTTCTTGTCAGCTAAAAAATTTCATATTGTTTTTGAATCCATTGAGATTTGGAGATGGAAGATCACCGGGTTTTTGTTTAGCTGGTCCCAGGCTATGGGAGGAGAAGACGTAAACTCAGTGTATCGACATATACATGTCTATTGCTCTCTATATATTAAAAATACAGAGTGTTACTGGATCTTAAACAAAAAATTATGTAAAAGGAGTGGCTGGTGTGATTATAATCCCATCATGCAGGGTCCACGGTTCCCATTTAGTGAAATTTCGCAGAGGGCAACTTCTTAAGAACATCCCTGCTGTGAGGAGTGAAAGGCATGAACGAACCAAAGACAGAATTCATCTGTGTTTATATTTTACAAACAATGAAAAACCTACTCTTTGTATTCTGTTTTTCCCCCACCTTATTATTTCATGAAAACTGCAGTATTTTCCCCGCCCCCATCCAAACACTCACCACCCAGCACTGCGGTATTCTGTCTGTCCCTCTCTGGCTTGTCCTTCGTCTTCTTTTTCACGTTCACAAATTCTGCACGCGCCATCTTTGTGTGAGGTGATTCTCTGCTAATTTCTGTTACCCATTCTCTTACAAATCAGTTCAGAAATAGAAAATTATAGTGCGCTTTGGGGCTTAATTTGCCTGAATTTCTTTCAGTCTTCCTTTCTGACATAGAAACATGGAAACGACAGGGAGGGGAACCCCAAAGAAAGAGAGATTTCTCTTAGTGCCATAACCTGTTGTATACAGTGGTGGTAAAAAAATATTATTAACATAATAGCAACAGCTGCAGCCCAAATAGGAGCTATGAGATAATTAATGTGCTACACAGATTAATTTGTTGCAGGTGCTTATGCTAGGGACTGAGTAACTCATGCCAGATAAAATCTAAATAAAATCACCCCCCCCCACACTAAAACAAAATATCCTGTTTGGCAAATACGGCTATTGTAAAAAAAATAAAAAACAAAACAAAACATTTAAATCCTCTTCAGTCCTACCCTCCGCCCCCCACCAACTCATTCCCAGTGCTTAGTTATTAATGGATAAGGTGGAGTTCTATGGTGTGTGTGTGTGCGTGTGTGTTTGTGTACCACAGTGCACCATATAGCATTTTTTAAACATAGGGAGATTTTATGCTGTCTTGATTGGAAAACATATGGACCAGCTATAGATTATTTTTAATTAAAGATAGTTTCTCATATTTATGAGCTTTTTTGGTTTGAAAACAAAATCTAGCTATATATAGGTATAGCTAAGAAGAAAAATAAGTGTTGACTAGTTCCTTATCTAAATTGATAATTTTTAAAACTCGCTGGTCTTAGAAGGAGATATGTTTAAGTGTGACCCTCTTTACTGGTGTGACAGAGAGGCCTCGTCACTTTTAGCTGCTGTCAAGTTAGTGGTTTCGGAGAGCTGTTTCTGGGTGCAGCACAAGCGTATGCCAGAAATACACTGGACCCGGGTAGCATCGGCAGGGGCCTGGAGAAGGTCACACTGCCAGAAGCAAATGTCCATTTTCTATTTTATGCCACTCAGCAAAAAATAACTTTGGGGCTGGAAAAGTGGAAGGATTTACTGATTGATTTTTTTTTTTAACTACTGAGCTGAAAAATCCTCACTGAATTTTTCTCCCAGTAACACTAAAAAAATGCTGTCTCTGTTTGCATTGCATTCATAATATTTGCTTGTTAAAAAAGCAACATACACATATACATATACATGTACATATATGCCATTATGGTTAAAAATTTAAGGTTATTAGTCATTAACAAACAATGTTTTAATCTTAAATTTTATAATACAATTTTTAATACCATAGATAAATGTATAAGTAAATTTTATATTATAATAGATCAGTTTGTTATGCAATCCATAACTTGTAGTATTTTGATAAGATTTTGCAACAATTTTTAGTTTTAGAAGATAGGAAATTATTTAAACAACACTGTTCCAGTAGTACCCAGAAGAGACACAGTATTTGTGTGAGGTTTCTTTTAAAATATGTTTGATTTCACATGCTCCTTGCAGGTGTTCAAGGAGTGACCAGGGTCATTTTAAATGCAAAGGTGCACATTTGTCATACTGCTCTCGCACAGGGACAAACATACTTGTCTCCTTTCATGCACATCAAAGCTTTTTCTTCATAATCTATGTTCTAGTCTGCTCATCTTTTCAATTTACAATTATATAATTTGAATTAGGAGGAGAGGAAAAAAAAAGAGATCATATTGGTTTTCTTACCATAAACATGAGAAAACTTGACAGGTACGAAATGCATACATCTCTGTCGGGATTTTCCAGTAATTTCTATGTCAGCTTGTGTCATTCCCCAATGAGGCACTGAAATCATCTAGCCCTATAATTATGAAATTAATTTGAGAAAAGACAAAAGTGCTTTCATTCCTGTTGCTTCAAGGAACCGTCAGTTCAAAACATTCCTCCTTCCACGGTAAATTGTATTAGAAATGAGGGTCTAAGTAACATACACATTCCTTTCCCTCCTCATGGTCTTCTCTTCACACACACCTATCACAGGTCCTCCAACCCTTCCTCTTAAGAGGCAGTTTCCAGAACCCTTATTCTCAGATCTTTGGTGGAAGTAATGCCACGCGGGTTCTAAACAATAAAAAGGCTACTGTCAGCCACATTGTTTTGGGGTGGTTTGTTGTGAAAAGAAAGTTAATGGGGCCAAGATGGTTTCTAGGTTGGCCTAATGTTGACAATGACGCCATACTGTGGCTTTATCGTAAACTTCTTATCCAGAAAATTTCTAAATATTTTTGACTGTGCAGTCTGTTTAGTAAAATAATTTTGTACATATATCCCTCAGATGTAATTTATTTAAACCACACACATGTCCTGCTGTCAACACATGCATTAAATTTCAATGAAGTCTGGCTTATTTTAAGGTAAAATGTAAATATAGGCCTTGTATTTTCTTTCCTCATCCTAACGGATGCTCCTGTGTGTCTTCTGGGTACCACCACCCCACTTGGGCCCACTGTTCTACCACTCTGAAATCTATTTCATAATCTGCTTTAGCTTGACTTTAATTTAAAGGTTTTGAAGGGTTTTTTTTTGTTTATGTGCGTGCATGCGTGCAGTGCACATGTGGAGGTCAAAGGAGAACTTTTGGTTTGGTCCTTGCTTTACCCCTCCTTTGACACAGCGCTTCTTTTTAGTCATCATTTCTCCCTTGGCAAGCTTCCAGGGAATTCTCCTTCCTCGCGGAGGCTGCACTGGGGCTGCAGAAGCCCGCTGTCGCCGCTGGCTTTCCGGTGCGGTCTGCAGATCCGAACGCAGGCACTCACGGTTGCACTGCAGTGCCTGACTCTCTGAGCCAGCTCCCCAGCCCTTGACCCCGGTTTGAAATGGAAGTGACAGAGAAGATTCCACAGCCCCTCCCTTGAGCCCCTTCGGCCTCTGTTGACTGAGAATCTTGGTGGCAACAAAAGGCTGCCATCGATTCAGTATTGCTTTTCAAACCCAGTGGGGTCTGCATGAGTGGGAACATTGTTTACAACACCTATGGCCCATTCATTATGCCTTGTATTGACAAAGATTAGGGCCTAGCTGAAGTCTTGAAACCCTTGCATAACCTGCTATTTAGAAAGCCACTGCTGTGACCTGCACAGGCCAGGCCAGCCACACCTCGTGGAGCACCAGTTGTGTGACAGACAGACTGCATCCTCTCAAGTACGGCCATCCCCTCTGTAGTAGCAGTGACAGCCACAGTGGTGACAGCCGTGTAACAATCCAAATCGTAGCTTCTGTATGTCGGGCTTCTGCCTGGGGGAAGCTTTGTCACTCGTCCTATAGGAGATCTCTTTCACCCATCACAGCCAGTGGGGAGGGGAATCTTATTTTCCCTATTTGACATTTGTATAACTTGCGATGTAGAGAAATTTAAGAGTTTGCTCAATTGAGAGCCAAATAATCAGAGCTGAAATCTAAACTTTAGGCCAAGCTCACCCATACAGCAGCCACTAGCCACATGTGGATCTTACACTCAAATAAATTAACGTTAAGTCACTCAGTGTCTGCAATGGGTAAATTCAATTCTCAACTAGATCAAACTAGCAATCAAGTTAGAAATATGCCTCTTGGGCTGGTCTGCGTGGCTGTTTCCCAGAAGGGTTGGTAGAGGGAGGAAGACTTTCTTCCAGAATGGTCAGCCCTTCCCATGGTGGACTGACTATATACAGAAGCTCTGAGAGAGGCTCAAGAGATGGCTTAGCAGTTAAGGCACTTGCCTGCAAAGCCTAAGGATTCATTTTGGCTCTCAGGTCCAATGTAAGCCATAGGCACAGTGATGCAAGCACACAAGGTCACACATGTGCACAAGGGGGTACACATGTCTGGAGTTTGACTGCAGTAGCTGGAGCCTCTGGCATGCCAATTCTCTCTCTCTCTCTTTCTCTCTCTGTCGCAAAAAAAAAAAAATAAATAAAAACAAAAACCAGCAATCTGCTGGGCTTACCTCAAAAACAAAACAAACAAACAAAAAAAGAAATTAACAAGAAGCCCTGAGAGAACAGAGGGCCTCTTACCTGGCTGCCCATGCTACGCACTGGTATGTGCCTCCACCCTGTTGCTGACGTCCTCTGTGGACACTGGAACCTGGCTTCATCAGCCTTGCAATGTAAACTGAAGACCAGAGGCTCTCTAGGAATCCTCCAGTGCCATATTGGGACAGCTGAGGCATCCAGTCTCATGGACTGAGAAGCTACAGGGTTCTCAGACCCTCCAGCCTGCAGATGGCCATTGTTGAACTGCCCGGCCTGAATCCTGTAAGCCAACCTAATAAATCCCCTTTATAACACATGTTCCTCCCATCGGTTCGGTGCCTCTAGAAAACCCTAACACAGTCTCAGCAGCACTTTTCTTTTTGAGAAAGCATCACATTTGTAGCCCACATTGAGCTCAAACTTTTCATTCTCCTTCCTACCTTGGCCTCCTTGGTGCTGGGATGCCAGGCCTGGCTCCTGAACACATTTCAGGCCCTCATTAGCTGTATGCACCCAGCTGCCTCATTGTACAGTGCAAAGAACCTCTCCAGGTCACAGTGAGTTCCACAGAGCAGCATCAAAACGAGATGACAACTGCAACCCCTGTATGTACCTCCAGCCCTGGGTGTAATTCTTCCCTCTTCATCCACTGCTTAGCCCATCCATTCAGCAATTGTTGTGGAAGACCTACTATACACAGGGTGCCGTGTGGGACATTGGGCAACCTTCACTTACTACCTTTCTATCAAGCGCAAATAAAAGCGACATGAAAGAGCTTTGCAAGTTATAAGGTTCTGGGTACAATGGTGGGGCTTTTCTGTGTGGAGTGAGACTACTCCATCCACGCCAGAGTCTACAACACTCCTCTTGCTATCACTACTCCCTTCCCCCGGTATTTAGCTAGGTACAAGTGCCCAACAGAAAGGCATGTAGTCTCCCTGTCATAGAACACACTGCCTGTTCTCACCTCTGGGGCATTTGATTTGGATGGTCAACTTGATGGGGTAACAGATGCCTTTCTAGTGTCCAGGCTCACGCTCCTGCCCCCACGCCTTCTCTGCCATGAGGGAGTGCACCCTGCAGCTGTGAGGCAAGACCAGTCTTCCCTTCCTGAAGGGGCTCTTGTCAGGTATTTGGTAATGGCAACAAGAAAAATAATGAGCAAATCCTACTTTCTGAATCTTTTTCCTGAGCTTGGAGAATGCTCCAAATAGTAACAGTAATAATAATGATATAACAACAATAATACAAACCGGGCCTAAGGTCTCAGCTCTACCAATAAGTTGTCCATTCATGGCTTTTATTGGGCACAATGACAAGAAGAAACTGAATGAGGATTTAACTATTTGTGTGAATGAGACAGTAAAGGCCCCTTTCTATACAACTTATCACTTACAATAGTTCACTAGGATGGGCTGGTTTAAAAGCAGTTGATGTTGGCTCACCCCACCCCACCATTCCTCTAAGCCTGTTCCATGAAGGTGATTCCCGTGGCATTCCTGGTCTTTGTAAGGTACACAGGCCCATGGTTACTTACTTGCAAAACATTATCATAGTTTATTCATCCATCCTTCCTTCCCAGTCAAAGGTAAACATTCTCCCTCTCCCAACTGGAGCTGTGACGAGAGCACATTGATTTTGCCCATGCTCTGGGCTGTGGTTTGACCGTGAGCTAGCCCCCAGGGGCTCACGTTTCCACGCATTTAGTTCCTAGCTCAGGGTGCCGTTTGGGGAGGTTGCGGAACCTAGCTGGGAGGTGGAGCCTAGCTGTAGGAAGTGAACCTCTGGAGGGTGGGCCTTGAAGTGTATTGCTCTGCCCCACTTCCTGTCCAGTCTCACCTCTTGGTCCCCTGAGATATGAGCAAGCCTCTGCCCACCCCATGCCTTCCCCACCATGGTGGACTGTGTCTCCTCCAACTGGGAGCCAAAATAAATACCTCTTCCTTTAGAACATTTGATAGGTATTTGAGCACAGTGATAAGAGAAGTCACCAATACACTGGCTACTTGTGATTTTTTTTCCTCTTTTATGGGGTCATGCAGGCATGTAAAAGAAATACAACATGTGTGTGTGTGTGTTGAATGTGCATGTGTGTGAACATGCATGTGGAGGCCAGAAGATAATACTGGATGTCTTCCTCAGTCTCCTCCCTACCTTATTATTATTGTTTTGAGACAGGTTGTCTCACTGGACCTAGAGCTCACCAATTTGGGTAGACTAGTTATCCAGCAAGCTCTAGGGATCCACCCCTCTGAACGTCCTCAGTGCTGAACTAACAGTCACACACCACCATGCCTGGCATTTTTACAGGGGTTCAGGGCATCTGAACTCAGCGCTTCTGCTTGAGCAGTGAGCACTTCACTCGCCAGGCTTCTCCCCAGCCCAAACACAACTTTCTAGAATGAGATGACCACCATTATAAGCCTGTGTTTGCTAAGGCCAGCCAGGGTTACAAGGTGGCTCTATGGGAGGCCTTTTTCTTGGGGGAGGGGTTCATTGGCAGGTTCTTTGCCAGAATCTTCGGACTGCCTCTCCCTTGGGCCTGAGGAAGTCTACAATAGCCCTTTTCCGGTCATCCTCAATCTTGGTCTGTCATCTTTTTGACGCCCTCACTATGCCAGGTTCTGAGTCATCTGTTTGGATACCTCTGCCTGGTGGCCTGCCTCATCTCTCATTGACATCTGCACACCAACTTATCCTGTTGTCTTAGGTGAAACTGACATCCTGTTCCCTTGGAGATGTGAGAAGGAGCCAAGGCTAAGGGTCCATTGCAACAGTTTCCTTATCAGATGGCTCTGCGGCCATTGCTGCCTAGCCTCCCCTGGTTTCTTCCTGGTGATTCTGCGCATGGCCCAGCGCCCTTCCAAGGGGATTCTGTGCTTCCTTCCACATCCGCAGCCATCCTTTGCTCTTCCTCGCAATCAACACCTGGCCTGACTAACCCTCTTTTTAGATCATTTTCTGCTATTTCCTGCCTCCCTAGTTCGAAGTCATTGAATCAATACTTTGTTTTTGTTTTGTTTTGTTTTTTTGAGGTAGGGCCTCACTCTAGCCCAGGTTGGACCTGGAATTCACTATGTAGTCTCAAGGTGACCTTGGACTCAGGGTAATCCACCTACCTCTGCCTCCAGAGTGCTGGGATTAAAGGCATGCACCACCATGCCTGGGCTATTTTGTTCCCTTTTTTTTGTCCACTGGATTTATTTATTTATTTATTTATTTATTTATGAGAGAGAGGGAGAATATGGGCCTCCTGCTACTGCAAATGAACTCCAGACTCATGCACCACTTTGACCAACTGGCTTTATGTGGATACTGGGGAATCAAACCTGGGTAGTCAGGTTTTATAAACAAGTGCCCTAAACCACTGAGCCATCTTTTCAGCCCCAGTATTATTGTTTTTGAACCTTTTTTTGAATTGCAAGATGATACACATAGCATCTAAGACATAGAAACAAATCAAGGCATAGGATGGGTAAATGCACCATGCTTTCATGCTTCCCGATGTCCATGGCCACCACCCACTTCTCACCTGACTGAGTTACCTGGCCAGATTCATTAGCTTGGTGTAATCGAGTTGCTGTGTTCTTTCCCTCTCTTTCTGTTTGTTATATCTATTTTTCAAGTACAAGTATTTTATTTAGGTCTAACAGATTGAAATGAAAATTTCCATGATCTTCAATTGAATTTTAGCTTAGAATTTTCTTTCTCCTTGAAATGATTTCTAAACCATCCTGTGAACCCAACTTTCTGTTTAATACTCAGATATGGGTTTTCAGACAGGGCACAGGTTACTAGCTCCATGAAGTGAAGAAGTAGCTCTTGTTTTGAGGAACCCTCCGTCCATTTTTTCCAGAATAACACACACACACACACACACACACACACACACACACACCCCTCCACACATTCTTTGCTGTAAGACTTTACTACTTCTTCCTTCTTTTCTTCCTCTTCTTCTCCTCTTCCTTTTCTCCTCCTCCTTCTTCCTCTCCTTCTTCTCCTCATTTCTCTCTCCTCTCCCTCTCTCCCTCTTGGTGATAGGATCGAACCCGGGGCCTCTCACATGTTAGGCATATATGAATATGGCTCTACAAGGAGCTACACCCCCAGCTCACAAAGTTGTTGTTAATCTTGTCATGTCACTGCTCAGTGCTGCCTCATCTACTGCTGTGACGGTGTGACACTATGGGGTCCCCTCATTTATTTAACTATCTCCTCCTCACTGGGGAACACTGGGCTGTTTCCAAGCCTTCATCACTCCAGTGGCATATGAATGGCTTTATGCACACGCCACTTACTGCGTGTGTAGAACTTTACTACAGGATTCATCCCATAAGTCAGATATTAAGAAATAAATCACTGTCGCAAAGTAAACGTGGTGTTGATGCAATTGGTGGGTAGGTCTATCTATCACTTCTCTCTCCTATCACCTATTAAGTATGTATCTATCTATCTTTAATCTATTACACATCAATCAATCAATCATTCTGTCTATACATCATTGACTAATCTATTTATCCATATTATAGATGCATCTTTTTTGACATATATATGGAGGCTTTTCCAAGTGGATATCCACTGGGCTCGATATGTGGCACTGTGATCGAGTGCATGCTTAACATGTGCAAGGTCTTGGGTTCAGTTTCAAGCAACACACATGTGCACTCACACGTGACATATATCCAGGAGAGAATACAGTAGTGCCAAGTGGCCAGTGTCTTCCAGGTACACCCAAGTACCTCTGGAGTTATAAAATTTTCTATGCTCACCAGCAATGTCTGACTGCCTATTCTCTGGCCATGTCATCAGTGAAGGGTGTAAGGAACACTGCTGTGCCTTGCCCACAGGTCATGTCTATGTTCTAGCTGCACGTCTATGTCCAGGGCTTTTAACTGACTCCAAGGAGCACACTTGGCTTGTATGTATGTGGCATAGGGCCATGAAAGAGGGAATAAGGAAGGAAGATAGAAGGCAGGAAGACATCACTTTTGTTAATCTCTTGGAGTCTGGCTAGATGTGGTAGTACACGCCATTAATCCCTGCACTAGGGAAGTCGAGGTAGGAGGATTGCTATGAATCTGAGGCCAGACAGGGCTACAGAGTGAGTTCCAGGTCAGTCTGGACTAGAGTGAGAGCCTGACACACACACGCACACGCACACACACACACACACACACACACACACACACACACACACAAAATCCCCCACACAAACAAAAATATGATCTCTTGGAGTCATGAACTGCTATAAACTGCTACACAAATCACCTCTGTGCATAACCTTCATTGAATTCAGTTTTGGTTTTTTTTCTTAACCAAAGCAAGTTAACTAAGCTGATTTTTGTTGTTGTTGTTTTGGTTTTTGAGGTAGAGTCTCACTGTAGCTCAGGCTGACCTGGAATTCACTATGTAGTCTCAAGGTGGCTTCAAACTCATGGCAATCCTCCTACCTCTGCCTCCAGAATGCTGGGATTAAAAAGGCGTGTGCCACTACACCTGGCTCTAAGATGATTTTTTACTACCTAACTTTTAGCTTCTACAAATATTTCTTTGGCACTTCTGGCTATTTTTTTAATGCTCTCCTGGGCCCTCTACACTGCCAACTGTGCAGGAGGCACATTTCAGGGGTCAAGCCTGGCCTGAGTGGATCACACAGGCAGGACCTTGGCTTTCTCTTCAGCAGAATCTCTTCTTTTTTTTTTTTTAAATTATTTATTTATTTATTTGAGAGCAACAGACACAGAGAGAAAGACAGACAGAGGGAGAGAGAGAGAATGGGCGCGCCAGGGCTTCCAGCCTCTGCAAACGAACTCCAGACGCGTGCGCCCCCTTGTGCATCTGGCTAACGTGGGACCTGGGGAACCGAGCCTCGAACCGGGGTCCTTAGGCTTCACAGGCAAGCGCTTAACCGCTAAGCCATCTCTCCAGCCCAGAATCTCTTCTTAGAAAGGATGGACATGGAGGGAGGGATGAAGACAGGAAGAAAGGGAAGGGAAGAGGGAGAGAGGGATTATGGAAGGAAAATATGACCCAGGTCACATTCATGGGTCCCATTAACTGTCTCACCCTTGAATATGAGCTAAGGAAACCAGCCCTAAGTCATCACTTTCACAGGGGGTTGAAGCATTTTTGCCTTGCTTCACTCTGTTCCCTGGAAGCTCTCTGGGCATCATCCTCTGCCTGCCTTACCTGGTGTGGTGTTTTGAATGTGAAATGTCCCCCATAGTCTCCTTTGTTTGTGATTCAGCCTCACACCTGATGGAGTCCCAGCTGGTGGAGCCTTGCTGGAGGAGGTGTGTGGCTGAGGGTGGGCCTTGAGGTTGATTAGCCCATCCCACTTGGTGGTCAGGCTCTCTTGCTGCTTCCTCCCCACTGCTGTGGCAAGATGTGATGCCCAACCTCCGTTCTGCTGTGCCATATGAAGTTTGAGACTGTAATCTGGAACAAACCCTTTACTTCCACAGGTTGCAATTGGCCGGGCGTTTTGTCCTGGCAACGAGAAGGTAACTGGCACCAACTCCTGGGAAGACAGTGCCCTTGCCTGTCCTCGCGAGCATAGCCCCAGGATCTGCTTTGTTGGGTGCCTTCCATCCCCTTCCTGAGACCAGGGGAGAGAAGGCGGGTGGCCCTATCTGGCCTGAACTTCCTTTGCAGATTTCTGGTGCCCTCTCCATGGGGACTGCCATTGTCAGCCCACCCTCCTCGTCGGAATGCTCCTCCCTGAGTGTCTGGGGCTGTGGGATCGTAAGGCACCGTTGTAATAAAGGTGACAATGACAGATCTCAGGGAAGCGCAGCTCCAGAGGGAGGGAGGGAGGAAACATCAGAGGAAGAGGCTGGTAATGAGCATGTGGAGGACCTGCACTGCAGCTTATGGGGAAAAGAACCGGGGAGTGTGCTCGAAGACAAAGAACATGCTAATGCTCTCACAGAGCCTCCTAATGGGCGTGTGACGCTTCAGGAAGGAATTCTTTTTTCTTATTTTAAATATTTTTATTTATTTATTTATTTAGAGAGAGATACAGAAATAGACAGGTAGAGAAAGAGAGAGAGAATGGGCGCACTAGGGCCTCTAGCCACTGCAAATGAACTCCAGACGTGTGTGCCCCCTTCTGCATCTGGTTTACATGGGTCCTGGGGAGTCGAACCTGGGTCCTTTGGCTTTGCAGGCAAGTGCCTTACCGCTAAGCCATTTCTCCAGCCCAGAAAGGAATTCTTTTGTGTGAGTGTATTGTGTAGTGTGCATGTGTGTGTGTGCACATGTGTGTGCATGGAAAAGCATATGTGTGCAGATGCCGGAGGTCGACATCAGGTGTTCTCAGTTGCTCTGTGTGTATGTGCAGGCACAGTGTATGGTGTGAATGCATGTGCATATGCATGTTCACAGGTGTGTGGGCACATGTGTGTGCAGGTGAAGGAGAATGTGTATGTGGAGGGCAGAGGTTGATGTTGAATGTCTTCCTTCACTGCTGGCCATCTCATTTACTGAGACAGGGTCTTTCACGTGACCCCACAGCTTGCTTACTGAATCGGTGTAGCCAGTTGCCATGAAGATGCCCTGTCTCTGCCTCCTGAGTACTGGGATTCCACTCCTGCCTGGCATTTATGGGGGTGGAAGGAATCTGAGCTCAGGCCACCACACTTGTAAGGCAAATGCTTTATCTACCTTACTTTTAGTTTTTTTTTTTTTTTAAATTATTGACAACTTCCTTAACTATAGACAATAAGCCATGATAGCTACCTTCCCTCTTCCCCTTTGAAACTCCACTCTCCATCATATCCCCCCCCCTTTTCAATCAGTCTTTCTTTTACTTTGATGCCATCATCTTTTCCTCCTATTATACTGGTCTTGTGTAGGTAGTGCCAGGCACTGTGAGGTCATAGATATCCAGGCCATTTTGTGTTTGGAAGAATACATTGTAAGGACTCCTAGCCTTCCTTTGGCTCATATATTCTTTCCACCACCTCTTCTGCGATGAACCCTGAGACTTGGAAGGTGTGATAGAGATAGTGCAGTGCTGAGCACTCCTCTGTTATGTCTTCTCTGAACTATGCTGTCTTTTGAGTCATCCCAGAGGTCACTGCTATCTGAAAAAAGAAACTTCTTGCCGGGCATGGTGCCACATGCCTTTAATCCCAGCACTCTGGAGGCAGAGGTAGGAGGATTGCTGTGATAGTTCAAGGCCACCCTGAGAATACAGAGTGAATTCTAGGTCAGCAAGGGTTAAAGTGAGACCCTACCTTGAAAAACCAAAACCAACAACAAAAAAGCTTCTCTAACCAAAAGTGAGAGTAACATGAATATATGGGTATGAACATTAAGAGAAGTGCTTCCTGAGCATTTTGGTGAGCATAATATTTGCATTTAGTAAGACAGTAGCAGGCGTTACACCCCTAGGACTCATGACTTCCCTCATCATAGGTTTTCAGTATCAGGGATGTATTCCCTCCATTGGAGTGGGCCTCTAGTCCAATTAGAAAGTGGTTGGTTTCCTCCATAACAAACATACCATTATTGCACCCATTGGCTCATGTGGCCTGGCTGGTCCAACTTAAGGCTTGCAGTGTCCACTCTTGTTTATCTCCACTAATGACTTCTCTCTCCCATTGAACTGCATGCAGTGTAGCTTTTCTAGTTTTCTGTTAGCTGGTCTATAGGGAGGATGATTTTAGCTCAGCTCCACCAAGATTTTGCAGTGATCTTGCAGCCCAAGCATGTAGAATCTACAGTAATAGGGGCCTACCATCTATTTTCCTGATGGGAAACCAAGCCTCTGCAATGGCCTATAATGTTTTAGGGAGTATTAAGGACCTGGCCAACAACTCACTGGAAGGTATCCCATCCCTGGCACTGAAAATTTTGTAGTAACAATCTATGGGTTCTAGATGCATGCCATTGTCCAAAAAAGTTGGTTTCCATATGACTTATTCATATCCTCTTAAAGTTTGATTAACCATCTCCCCACATTTCCTTTACTCAATATTTTCCCCTGACCTCACTTAGGCCTTTTCCACCCCAAGTAATCCATTTGTTTTTACTTACATATATACAATTTTTGAGACAGGATCCCTTAATGAACCTGGAGCTCACTGATTTCGTTAGACGAGAAAGCCGACAAGCCCCAGGGAATCTCCTGTCTGTCTCCACAGTGCTGGGTTTACAGGTGTGCACAGCAGTGCCAGGCTATTAAGTGGGTGCTGGGGATCCAATCCCAGGTCCTCGTGCTTGTACACATCTCCCCAGCTCTTACTGCCTCATTCTCATATTTCAGGAAACAGGTCTTCACATGAGTGTTTACTGAAAACAACCAACTTGGTAGCTCCACACACTTGCCAAGCGTTTCATACAGCCAAGTTACATGCAGGTGATTATTTTTAATTAACTTAATCACCCTGAGTCTTGTAGAAGACTTTTTGGGACTCTGCTTCTGTTGAGAGAATAAAGAGTTTGGTCTAAACCCTTGGAAGTACTGTTGCTTTATTCCTAGCATTCTGAGTGCTCCTGTGAACTCCCTTCTCTAGAAAAGTAAAGATTCTCTGATGGAGTGTGGCGGTTTGGATGAAATGTGCCCTCAGGCTCATTTGTTTTGAATACTTGGTCCCTAGCTGGTGACAATTTGGGACAGTTGGGGAGCCTTTGGGAGTGAAGCCTTGCAGGAGGTGTGTCACAGGGGTAGACCTTGAGGTGTACTAATCCAGCGCACTGAGAGTTTGGGGAACCCTCACTCAGAACTTCCTTCTGGGTGCTGTGGAGATGTAATCCCAGCCTGCTATCTGCTCTACCGTGCTTCTACCAACATGAAATTCCCCCTTGAAACCGTAAGCAGAGATAAACCCTCCCCTTTTAGAAGCTGCTTCTGATGGGATGTTTTGTTCCAGCAAGGAGAAAGGAACTTGGTTCATTTCGGGACTGTAACAGCCCTGCCAACTTTCCTGTGTAAGGAATGCCCTGACATCTCCAACTCAAATCTGGGGGTGTGGTCCCCTATGGGGAGACACCATACGTCACTGTGAGGTGTCCAGAAAGGAAATTGGGCTACACCAATCCAAGGTGGCTGCCACTCTCAGGAGAGCCATGCATGATAACAGCCATATTCCCTGAGCCTGGGACACCTGGCGGGTCACCTAGTGGGGTATCTCACGGGGTTGGGCTGGCTTGGTGCCCACTTTCCCTTTCTTCCCTTCTGCTGCACTCCCCAGGCAAAGTGGATGATAGGAAGCTTTCCAGAAGCATTCTAGAAAGTTCCTTATGTAAGGAATAAGAGGGGCAGCTCCCCTGCCCTATCTAGTTTCCAGTGAGAACTTATTATCTGTGGAGAAACGAGGAGTGTCTCTTAATGGATGTGCGATTTCTTTATGGACCAACAGGAATCTCAAATAAAAACAGCATTGTGACTGACTGCTGCTCTCACAACTCACAGCCCACAAGTCCATGGGGAATACCAGCAATCCCCACTGAGGAGGGCCAGGGAGGAGGGAAATGATGGTGCATGATTTGTTCACACAAAAAATATAGTTAATATAAAGAAACATTGTGAATCTGCTAAAAAGGACTGAGTTGTATGTTTTAAGAGGCAAAATTATATGGTATGTAGATTATGCCTCAATGAGGCAGTGATAAAACTATTCATATATTTTATTGTTAATCCTGTCTTCTCTTGAGTCTCTTCTTTGGTGAGTCTCATGGTATATACCACCCAAGAGCAGGATTATAGTCACCTATGTAAGGTTTGCTCCTGAGTCAGACTCAGATACTCAGACTCTCAATCCCTGGCCCTCTTCTCTCATTCTTTCTTTTGAAAAAGGGCTCTCGTGTATCCTTCTGACTCCTGGGATTACAGGCCTGCACCACACCTGGTTTATGCAGTGCTGGGAATCCAACCTGAAGCATGCTAACCCCAGCTTCTAGTTCTTATCAATGCTATTGTGTAATTCATTCACAACAAATGAGGAAATCTGTTTTTGTCTATGTGCTATGGGCAGCCTAATATTAACTTTAAAATGTTAGGTAAATGAATGCTAAGAAATGCCTGTTATTGGGCTAAGAGTACTTCTGAACAAGCATGAAGGCCTGAGTAGGGGCCTGAGACCGCTGAGTTTGAACCCATGTAAATAGCTGAGCATGCCCACTCATGGCTGTAAGCCCAGTCCCACGGGGAGCAGAGGCCTGAGAATTGCTGGGGTGGAGAAGAGGTAGCGGCAGGGGAACGGCAAATCTCAGGAGTCAGTGAAGAGACTTCATCCCATGGTTGGTGGAAAGGGACGCTTAATGCTCTCTGGCCTCATGTACACACGGGCCACATACACATGTGCATATACCATGCGTATAAACCATATCCATACCACATCACACTTACTACACTCATGCGCACACACACATGCACACACACACAAAACAACACTATTGTTCAGTCACCAATCGATGCCTCCTGACTGGAAGGAATCCCACCAGAACTCGGCCAGGAGAACTTGGGTCACACTCTGCAGCATTTTTTCCAGGGCTACTGAAGAAGGGTTGGAATCTTGGGCATGTGCTCTGTCATGTCTGAGATTACCTGTTCCATTTTGTGAGCCCTTCTCTGACTTCTCTGTCTACCTCCCAGAATCAGCACTTGCATTTCCTTTTCTTTGTATATTTATTTATTCACTTATGTATTTATTTGAGATAGAGAAGGAGAGAGAAACAGAGAAAGGGAGAAAGAAAGAGAGGGAAGAAAGGAAGGAAGGAAGGAAATGCCACAGGACCTCTTATTACTGTAAACAAACTCCAGACACATGTGCCAATTTGTGCATCTGGCTTTCCGTGGATACTCAGGCTGTCAGGCTCTGCAAGCAAGTACCTTTATCCGCTGAGCCATTTCTCCAGCCACCTGCAGTTTTTATTAGAAGATTGTTCTCTGTGTACAGAAATCCACTTTGAACCTGTGCCCAGTAACCCAGCAATGCTTGGGAATTTGTCTATCCACAGGAAAGAGACTCTTAATCCATGAGGTTGGGGGTGGAGGGAGACAGGGCTCTCCCGCTTGACATCAGCTCCAGTGCTGGAGCATCACTGGCTCCCCACAAGCTCCTGCGGGAGGGATCTGGAGCCGCTGTCCTTGGGACATGCTCTTCCCTGGCTTCCTCCCCTTCCCTGTCTTGAGTTTCCTTTGTTTCCTCTCAGGTCTCTCCAACAGCACCTCCTTCACTAATCACAGGCACGCCAGCCTTTACCTCACAGTCTGCTTCTAGGGAACTTGACCTCAGACCACAGTCAACCTCCAGGGCCAATCAGTGTGTTCACTGCGGTCCGCAAGCCTGGACATGCTGTGGGCGGAGCTGCTCGTGCAGCTTGACTGGCGAGGGGACGTGGACAGGCCTGGCTCTCTGGAGCTCTGGAGTGCTTGGGCAGGTACATACACATCAGCTGCCACTTGGCACCTCCTCAGAGAGTCTGATGAAGCCCAGCTCCCGGGTTTCACCTCTTGGGGTGACTCTGAGCAGAGTGGGAGCCTCAGGCCAGGCTCTCTGGGCCCCTCCCCTGCTCAGGATGTTCCATGCTCATGCGGCAATTTAGGGATTACAGGATTTCCCCAAAAGTACAAGTGAGCAATGTCCTTGGGCTTGCTCTTTTGCTAGAGGTCAGGGAGATGGCTCCTTATCTCTTGCTGCCTAAAGGAGTTCCATAGACTGTTTTTCCTTAAATCCAACCTAAATCTCTTCCTAGATAGGGTTCTCCATATGTAGAATCGAGATTCTGGAAAGATTACATCTGAGCCTGGCATCGCAGACTGTTAGCTTAGCTCCCATTCAAAATCTATACAAGACCTCGATTTGGGTCTCTAGGTGGGCTTACCCAGCTCTCTGTACTTTCTCCTCTTTCCTTCTCTCTTAAACACTTTTAAGTTCTATCTATCATCTAATAAAATCTCTCTGAACCTTAACTTCTAGTCTGTGGATGTTAATTCTTTGAATTGATAATACAAGAGTCCAAGGACACCCCCAAATTCTCATCTCACATCTCTGAGTTAGTGTATCATGGTGGTACATTGGCTGAGGAACCCCAGTTCTTCTGTCACTTAGGTGTGAAGGTGAGAGATCTGACCTTTCTTGGATTCCAACCTGGTCCTCAGGAGAGCCCTGAGCATCCTCCCAGCCTCTCCATTCTCCCCCATGTTTGCCTGTGTCTTAGAGCACCTGACTGCATTGGCTTTGACAGACATACTCTTTCTTCTTCATAGCATTTAAGCGCAGTGGTCCCACAGAGACTTCCCACCAGCTGAGCAAGGCCAGTGTGATTTTTTTCAGTCAGTTTTAGGTTCAAGTTCACACTTAGACACTTACTAGCTATGAGAACTTGTACAACTAACAGGCTCTCTGGACCTCTCTTGCTTTTAAGATCTTATATATGAGGAAGCCCCAGTCCCCAGCTGCACAGTGTAGTTGTGAGAATAAATCATACATGTAATGTGTGAGAACAAAATGAAATCATGCATGTAATATGTGAGACCCTGGTACACGCATTCTTTCTCATAAACAAATATTTTAAAATGTTCGTATGATCTGGAGAAATGGCTTAGTAGTGAAGGTACTTGCCTGTGAAGCCTAAGGACCTAGTTTCTACTCCCCAGAACCCATGTATGCAAGATGCACAAGGTGGCACATACGTACAAGGTGGCACATGCATCTAGAGTTCAATTGCAGTGGCCGGAGGCCCTGGCATGCCAATGATCTCTTTTTAGCTCATAAATAAAATTTAAAAAATTAAGAACAGTTTAAAAAATGTTTGTATGATTACCAGTGTCTAGCAGATTAGAGTTTTTGTTTAACCAGATTTAGGGCACGTGGATGTTATGCGGTAAAGCATGGCCTACATAGCTCAAACCAAATTTGCTTTAGGACCAATGAAGGTGCTTCATAAAGAGGCGCAATTACTTTCAGAGCAGGAAAGAAATGGAGAAACAATGAGAAACCTGGGTGCAGCTGATGGAGAAAGATTGCAGGCTGGGGAAAAGAAATGATAGCTTAGACTAATATGATTCCTTAAAAGAAGTCTGGGAGCTGACATGCAGTTGAAATGCTGAGTGCAGGGGCCAATCTATAATGTTTCCTGGGATGCATGACATAGCATTTAGAGTGAAATCAAAGACAGCATCAGCCAGAACCTAACATCCAGAAACGACAGCATGCTGAAGTACCCAGACCTCCTTCTCTCTCTTTTTAAAAAATTTATTTATTTAAGAGAGACAAAGAGGCAGAGAGGGGGGGGGGGGAGGGAGAGAATGGGCATGTCGGGGACTCTAGCCATTGCAAACG
Organism: Jaculus jaculus; assembly: GCF_020740685.1. Lineage (NCBI taxonomy): Eukaryota > Metazoa > Chordata > Mammalia > Rodentia > Dipodidae > Jaculus > Jaculus jaculus. Next base: position 3,894,826 of record NC_059118.1, read on the forward strand.
AACTCCAGACGAATGTGCCCCCTTGTGCATCTGGCTTACGTGGGTCCTGGGGAATTGAACTAGGATCCTTTACCTTTACAGGCAAAAACCTTAACTACCAAGCCATCTCTCCAGCCCCTCCTTCTCTTTTTATTTGCATATATTAGCTATACAGAATAATGGGTCTCATTAGGACAATTCCATACAAGTATGTAATGTACTTTCCCATAACCGTCTTGAGGTAGTTTGAATGTCTGTCCTCCAATATACTCAAGTGTTTTATTAAAACTTGGATTTCCAGCATCCTGGCTGGAAGAGGTGTATTGGTGGGGGGTGGAGGGGCTGCGGATCTGATTTCCAGCCCAAAGGTACACAGAGAAGTCTGAGCTCTGCCTGGGTCCCTGTTGTCTGTCGCTGCTTGCTTGTAGGGCTGGCTGCTTGGTGACATCTCTCTCTCTGGTTGGATCTATGAATGGGAATCAGCTTCTTTTGCCATTGATGGAACTTCTTCATGGATCTGTAAGCCTGACATAAACCTCTCCTCCCATAAACTTTCTTTGGTTTAGAAGTTCTTCCCAGCAACATGGAACTGACTGTAACAGCTCTCTTGTCCCCTCTCCCTCCCCTGTAGATCTCCTTCCTCTTCCCAAACACCCTCATTTTATTTGTGTGCTTTTTTCTTTGATCTAGATTCTGCCTCCAAGAGAGAAAACATGTGATCTTTACCTTTCTGAGTCTGGCTTATTTCTCTACATGATATTCAGTTTCACCCATAGTCCTGCAAGCGACACAATCTTGTTTTTCTTCATGGAAGAATAAAACCCCCTTGTATACATGCACCGCATTTTCTTTACCCATCCACCTGACTAGAAATCTAAGTGGATGCCATATCTTGACTCTTGAGAGCGGTGCTGCAATGAACCTGGACGTGTAAACATCTCTCATGTATGTTGTCTGAGATTCCTTTGGGTATGTGCCCAAGAATGGTACAGCTGGGTCATATAGAAGCTCTGTTTGTAGTTTTTGGAAGACCCTCCATAATGGTTTCTTATAGTACCTACACCAGTTTACACCCTCACCAGCAGCACATAAGGGTTCTGTGTACCTGCACCTTTACTAATTTTTGTTTGTGTTTTGGCATCGATTTGATAAAATGTATTTATTTTTATTTTTATTTATTTATTTGAGAGAGACAGTGTCAGACAGAGGGAGAGAGAGGGAGAGAGAGAGAGAGAGAGAATGGCCACACCAGGGCCTCCAGCCATTGCAAATGAATTCCAGGCACATGTGCCATCTTGTGCATTTGGCTTACGTGGGTCCTGGAAAATCAAACCTAGGTCCTTTGGCTTTGGAGACAAACACCTTAACCACTAAGCCATCCCTTCAGCCCTAACTTAATGGAATTTAGAATAAACCTAGGAGACATATCTCTGGGCATGTCTATGAAGGCATCTCCAGAAAGGATTAATGAAGGAGGGAAGACATGCCCTGGATATGAATCAAACCATCTCATGGGCTGGGGTCCTGGACTGAATGAAAAGGAGAAAACAAGTTTAGTGAAAAGCATTCATCGCTCTGCTTCCTGACTGTGGATGCAAGGGAACCAGCTGCCTCGCCTTTGCTCCATGATGGAGTGTACCTTCAAACTGTGAGCCAAGATGAGCCCTTTCTTCCTTATGTTGTTTTTGGTAAGTGTTTTGTTATGGCAATGAGAAAAGCAGCTAACATAACAGCCATTCCAACTCAGATGAGATGGAATCTCAGTGAACTTTTGACTTGCCGTTGTAGTCAGCTCCACGCCACTGGGATGCGCTGACACGGTGTGTGGGAGTCAGGGACTTCTATTTGAAGCTTACAGGTACAGGAGAAGTTCCACTGGTGGTGGAAGAAGCTGGCCCCTGTCACAGGTCCAAGCAGAGACCCAGCCACACTCCATGAAAGAGCAAAAACTGCAGCCAAACAGCAGGGAACCCCAGCAGAACTCAAGCACTCTGTAACCTTTGGGCTAGAAATCAGATCTGCCCCCAGTTGTACCTCCTCCAGCCAGGCGGCTGGAGACAAGCTTTTTAATAAAAACACCTGAGTTAGGCTGGAGATATGGCTTAGTAGTTAAGGGTCTTGCCTGTGAAGCCTAATAAACCCAGAATTGATTCGCTGGTACCTACGTAAGCCAGATGCACAAGGTGGCACATGCATCTGGAGTTCGTTTGCAGTGGCTGGAGGCCCTGGCACGCCCATTTTTTCTTTCTCTCTCTCTGTCTCCCTCTGCCTCTTTCTCTCCCAATCAAATAAACAAAATATTTTTTAAAAATTAGAAAAAGCACCTGAGCCTATGGGGCACATTAAAACTACCACACTTGCTGATATCTAAAGATGTTGAATATTTTTTCCATGTATTTACTGACTGTTGAAATAAATTATCCTCGCTGCAGATCCTCTGGAGTCTTCCCAGCTACACTTGCAGGGAGAGTTTGGCAGACACCGTGTGACTGGTGGACTCTCTGCTTCTACTTCCGCTTCACCTGCACTCACCTAGGCTCATTCGCCCAGCGCCCTTGAGCTGCGGGGTGGAGAGCCCCGCGGGGTGAGGGACTTCTTGCTGGAGACGCCTCTGAAGCAACAGGAGGAGCTGGTATGGTGCCTTTGTCCATCCAGAGACACAGATGTGGGGGATCGCCAACCCCAGTGCCCACATTATGACCACCAGGGAGAAGTGAAGAAGAAGTCCAAAGGTGTTAGGGCTCAGTGGACAATGCATTTTCCTGGAGAGCATAAGCGCCTGAGTTTGAACCCCCATCAGGTATGTAAATGCTGGGAAGATATGGAGGCCTGCCCTGTCATCAGAGGGCAAGGGAGGTAGAGACAAGGAACCTGGAGGGCGAGCTGGCTAGCAAGGCTAGATAAACCAGTGGTCTGTGGGCTTAACTGAGACACTCTCTACCTCAGTAAACAGCATGGAGAAGGAGAGTGAGACAGCAAGACCCCGACCTCAACCTCTGGCCTCCAAACACACGTGGATGCATGAACACGTGTACTCATATGCACGCGCACACACAGAAAGGAAAAGACAAGAAGGAAAAAGGTAAGAAACACTTGCCCTAAAATCTTGAAATTTGTCATGGGAGAAAACAAAATAAAACAAAACAACAAAAACAAAAAACAGTTCCAATTTGCTTCAGATGTTCCAGTCTTCCTGCTACTGTCCCTGACACTTGCAGAAAAGAGCATTGCAATTAGCTTCCTGGCGCTTCCCTCGCCCCCTCCTCTTCCCGCTTGCTTGTGTTATTTGAGGTTCACCCCGATAGGAACAGGAAGCTTGCTGAGTGTTGACTGTAACCAGCTCTCTGACTCCGGAGCGGCTGATGGTTCTGAACCGCAGGTCCTTAACATTTATACCACGGCGTGACCTCTGTCCTTTCTGTTCTACAAAGGCAGTGCAGAGGTGACACTCCGATGGTGTTATGGGAGGGAAAAAAAAGAAGAGGCGTCATGGTCTAATCACTTCAGAAAACACAGAAAATTAAACAGCTTTCATTACTGGGAGAATTCTCCAAGCCTTTAGCATGCCAACGTGTTGAAGAAGCCATATTTGTCCTTAGTACTTGCAGTTGCTTGGAGTGGCCGCTGGGGGCGGGACTTGACAGACCCGGGACTACCTGGCGCTTCCCCGAGCAGCTGAGAATCAAGCTGTTTAGGTTATAGGGCGCTAATGCCATAGGGAGATGATCATCTGCTGCCCCCTCCCAGCCCCTAGACATCTCAGTGGACCTGAAGGTGTTGGATGTTTTGTCTCAGCAATGAGAAATTAACTCCTGCATGTTGTCTCCAGTGTGCAACCTGAACCAATCCTTAAGTGATTTACTCCAGGAAACCCTTTGATGCTGCCTGGGGGGGCCCACACTGTGACTTCACTCCCGCACGCATCTATATTTTGCCACCCCACACTCCACATCCAGACTCCCAGCTAGGACCAGTAAGTCCATTTCTACAAAGCAAAATATAACCCAAGGCCTCAGGACGAAGGCGTCTGCTTCCCTGAAGGCAGGTGGAGAGAGAGGTGCTCTCCTAGCTGGGCTTGGCTACCCCAAAGTAAGTCCCACACATTGCGTTGTAGCCGGCAGGTAATAAACCTCTCTCTATGCAAACACATCTTGTTATCGCGAATATATATATTTTTTAATGCAAGCTCCCAACCCATTCCTAAGGAGTGCTTTTCAGAATCAGGTGTTAACAAAATAATGAACAAAATAAAATGTACAGTCAGTAATTATCAGTTTCCTTTGATGAATCCGCCCTAGAGTTTGCTATCACCAATCTGATGTAAAATTAAACAGAACAAAAGAGCGCCTTTGGGAGGGGCATGAAATCAGCATTTACAAACAACTGTTTCATCTGCTTTGTACCTTTGCCATGAATGCATTTCTTTCTGGGAGGCTGGCGCACACAGCATGGCGGAGGCCTGCCTGTCTTGTGGATGGTATTGAGCTGGGCTGTTTGATGGAAATTCCCCAGGACTGGTCTTGCTTTCAGAGAGCTGAGTGTGGGTCAACATCAGCATAGCTCAAATCTCATCTACACAGGTATGGGACTTTGCCAGGGACCTGGAGAAGTGCAGGGTTTAGAACCAGGGCACCTCTGTTCTGGGTCAGCAACAGGACTCTGTTTCCCAGATGTTCCATCCGTTGCTAGAGAAGACGAGTCATGAGCTGGGGCTTCGTCTCTGTGATGCCTGTGAATGACAGAAGCCAGGCTGTGCGCCAGCCATAAGCGTATTCTTGAAGGTTATGTGGTCCTACTATGGACATCAGCATGCAGGGTCCTCAGAAAACAAACAGGCTAGCTGGCAGCAAACCAGAAGAAGGTAGGAGGAAGGCAATGACCAGCACTCTGAGGTTGTCCTCAGACCACACGTGCACCGTGGCATGTATACGCCCATATACCCACAAGAATAAAGGATAATATGGAAAACTGCTGGAGAACCGGTCATGGTGGCACTCGCCTTTAATCCCAGCATTCATGAGGAAAGGTAGGAGGATCACCTTGAGTTTGAAACCACCCTGAAACTACATAGTGAATTCCAGGTCAGCCTGGGCTAGAGTGTGACCCTACCTTGAAACCCCACCTCCCCCCCAAAAGAAACGACTACCTTATGATTCGGCTAGACACATCCCATCTATGTCTGAGGGAGAGTCAGCACACAGCAGAGACACTTGCACGCTACAAGAATGAAGAGATGGAATCAGCTCAGACTCCCAGATGATTGGATAAGGAAAACATGGCACGTATACATATTGGGGTTTTATTGAGCCATAAAGCAGAACAAGCGGGTGTCACTTTCAGGAAAGCGGATGAACATGACATACGCCAGACTCTGAAAGACAAATAACGCCATGCTGTTCCTCATATGTAGAAGCTGGGTGCTTTAAAAGCAAGACAGAGGAGTAGAAAGAGGACTATTTGGGAAGACAAAGGGAGCCAGTGGGAAGGTGGTAAGAAAGGGTAATAGAGGGGTGTGGATATGAAGAAAGTGCATGATATAATGGACAGAAAGTCATAGGGAAGCCGTTGTTTTGTTCAATGAATACATGCTAAAATCGAAAAATAAAACCCAGTTATATGTTTCCAAACTCTTTTACCTGACACTCCACCAGACATTGGAAGATACCCGTTCTTGTCTGCCAGCCTTCGTTCAGTTCACATGACTTCCTTTACCTGGAGCATTGGCCCCTCTTGCTCACTACCCATCAATCATGAACGCCTCATAGGATTTTGACAGGAACCATTAAAACATAAAATGAAGCCCATAAATCTTGAGGGGTCAGTCTCTCCTGAATGGCAGGAATGCACGTCTACCGTGTGTGTGTATGTGTGTGTGTGCGTGCGGGCGCGCGTGTGTGTGCTGGGCCAACTTCACCCCCCTTTCAGCAACAGAGTCCTGTCTTGCATGGGAAGGGAGGACGCATATTCACAGGCCTTTAAGCAAACACCAAATAGATGGAGAGTAGCTGTGAGGGTGAGAGGGGCGGCACTCCGCCACACTGCAGGTGACTCCTATCTGCCAAGCAGGATACGTGAACTCTCCAAGGGTAATGACACCCTCAAGCCAGCAGCTTTCTTGCGCCCTCCAGACATGTGTGAAGAATAAACGGGGATGGGGAGATGGCTCAGTGGCTAAAGTGCTTACTGTGCAAGCAAGAGCCCCTGAGTTCAGGTCCTCAGCACCCACAGGCATGGTGGCACACTCCTGTGAGCCAGCACGGGAGGTGAAGACCAAGGAATCCCCGGGGCTTGCTGGTCAGCTACACTGTCTAGCGGCATGCATATGCGTGTGTGTGTGTGTGTGTGTGTGTGTGTGTGTGTGTGTGTGTGTGTAGGCTAGAGGACAATGTCAAGGGCGTCCTCCTCCCTCAGTCACACTCTGCCTTATTCCTTGAGAGAAGGTCTCTCACTGTTACCTCTGCGCTTAGACTAGCTGGCCAGTGAGCCCCACTAATCCACCTGTCTCTGCCTCCCCAGTCCTGGGATTACAGGCGAGCACCGTTGCAGTCATATTTTAAGTAGGTGCTGGGGCACGCAAGCTTGGCTTGTCATGCTTCGGTGACAAGCACTTTACCAACTGAGCCATCTCCCCAGCCCCAGTCAGAGAGGCTCTCTCTTTCCAGCCCCGCTCCCTTTCTTTCTTTCTCTTCCAGTAATTATCCTCTCTTAGGGCTTGACTGGCCAGAGGTAAACCGAGAGAAAAGGAGGTGCTAGATTCCAGTTGGATCTTCTTTCCTGCACTGAGGAATTTGGAGTTGTCTAGGAGAAAGGAAAGCAAGGGGGTGACCTCCACAGCTACATGGGAAAGCTCACAGGGGAAAGTGTGGTACCTGTGTGGGTCTTAGTAGAGCCTGGTCTGAAGACAGGATGGGTGGGAAAGGGGTAGGGGCTCCCTGGTCATCCTGGCAAGAAGCAATCTACACAGGCCAGAGCAGGGCAGGGGGAGGGACGGCAATTGCAGGGAAAGTATGAGTGAAATCAAGAGGTGGATCAGGGCTGGAGAGATGGCTTAGCGGTTAAGCGCTTGCCTGTGAAGCCTAAGGACCCCGGTTCGAGGCTCGGTTCCCCGGGTCCCACGTTAGCCAGATGCACAAGGGGGCGCACGCGTCTGGAGTTCGTTTGCAGAGGCTGGAAGCCCTGGCGCACCCATTCTCTCTCTCTCTCTCCCTCTATCTGTCTTTCTCTCTGTGTCTGTCGCTCTCAAATAAATAAATTAAAAAAAAAAAAAAAGAGGTGGATCAACTGTGTTCATTGACTGGGGACCATGGATGTCACGTGAGGTCTGGTGAGTACCTGTGTGGATCAGTCATGAACACAGTGCATTTAGACCCTGCTTCAGCCTGGCTGGGAGATCCCCACTCTGGAAACTTGGAGGCCATCCGTGCAGGCCCGGAGGCTGAGGCCATTAGCTCTCCCAGAGCAATGTGAGGTCTCCACCCCACCGTGCTTCCGGGGCCTTGCACAAGGCTTCCCAGCGGCCTCTGAGGCCCCCAGAACCCCGGCTGTCACAAGGGGTGGGAGGGCCACATTCCCTGGGGCTGGGGCTTCTATGGAGGAAGCTTGGTGGCCCCAGGTGCCTCCAGGGCTAGCAGAGGAAGCAAGGGTGGGGGCTGTGCCTGGTGGGCTCACAGGTGAGACGTGGAGGGGTAATATGCAGGTGTCTTGGAGACTGAGAGACATACCCGGCTCTGTCTGAAAAATCAGGTAAAGAAGATACAGGTTAGGTGACTCAGGCCTCCCTGTGAGTCTGCTGGTGGCATGGATTGACCACAGGGTCCTCCACAGTTGGGGAGGTCTCTTGTTTAGTGGTTGTCGGTCTGGTGGGCATGGTCACAGGAACCCTTCATTGTATCAATTTCATTTTGGTAGTGCTGTGTCTCTGGGATTTAAGAATAAAAGACTTTTACCTAATTTCCAGAGTTTTGGCTTTGTGAAAGTAGAGGAATTTTTTTCTCTCTCTCTTTGCTCTAGAATCAGTTACTAAACTCTCTGAACAAAACCCTAGTGTTAATAATGTATCCCAACCTAGCCCAGGGAGATGGGGGTGAACCTCTTCCACTGCAATGGAATTTAAGGCAGTGCTGTTTTTGTTTGAATGTGAGATATTCCCCTGGAACCTGGTGTGTTTGAACACTTTGTCCCCAGCTTGGGAAGGCTGAGGAAGTTTGTCTTCGGGGTGGACCTTGAGAACTTATAACTTGACATCACTTCCTCTTCACTCTCCCTGCTTCCTGACTGTAATCGGATCAATTCTGCCTTGTGTTCCTGCCACCACACCATCCCTGCCTCCTGTGGAGAATGTGAGCCAAAATGAATCCTCTCCTTAAGTGTTTGTTCACTGCAGCGAGAAAGTAACTGACGCAGGTGTGTCCCTAGCGTCATCTCTGTTCCGCTTGGCCTGTATTCCATTCCACTGTGGTGGGACTCGTTTGTCCTAAAGCAGTTTCTGATCCTTGGTCCTAGTGACGTTTTTGGTCACAAAATTCTTAGGATGTTCAGTAACATCCTTGAAAAGCAGGTGTCACTGGCCGTCACCTGTCTTCAAGTGTCTCAGACATTGTCAAATGCCCTTTGGTGAGCAAAACAACGACTGGTCAGAAGAAAGGGCTCTGGCTGAAGAGGAGGCTGGCTCTTTGTTGGGCTCAGTTCTCTATCTGACATTGGTTCCAAAGAAGGGGTGGTGCAGGACTCCAATCCCCATTCCTAATGATGGGAAGCTTGTCTATCCCATGGGAGGTCCAACTTCCAAAGCATAGTTCTTGGGGTAGGTGGAGCCATATTTAAGGTAGATCATGGAAATAGAACTAGAAAATACCAAGTGACAACTATAAGTTTACCTGTATTTCCAACTTTCAATTCTTTAATTTTTTGGGGGGGTGGGGGCTGTTTCAAGGTAGGATTTCACTCTAGCTCAGGCTGACCCAGAATTCACTATGTAGTCTCAGGGTGGCCTTGAACTCACAGGGATCCTCCTACCTCTGCCTTCCGAGGGCTGGGATTAAAGGCATATGCCACCACGCCTGGCTTTTAATTTTGTTTAAAGTGTCTCGCCTATCCTTCTTTTTAGTGTGTGGGTATGTATGTGTGTGTATATGAGTGAGAACATGCCCCAGCACGTGTGGAAGTCAGAGGACTGCTCTGGGTCTTGGTCCTGGCCTTCCACCTGGCTTGAGACAGGGTCTGTCATCTCCCATTTCATCACTATATTTACCAGGCTGGATGACCCACGAGATTCTGGAAAAATTCTCGGTCTTTTCCTCTCTTCTCACCCTAGGCATGTTGAGATTACAGAACCTGATGCTACAGTGTCCAGCTTTTCAGGAGCTCTGGGAGTTTGAACTGAGGTGTTCACACTTGTGCAGCAAGCTCTTGATCAACCCTCTCTCTGGCCTCTTGCTTGTAATTCTCGGACCACCTGCATGAACCCAGACACTCTCTGTAAACTACCCCCTTCCCCACTCTCCTTGCAGAAGTCTGGCACAAAGCACGTGTCCAGTTTTCCTCAGGGCGATAGGGAAGACTTCTCCTGTGGTCCCAGAAAGCCACTTGCATACTTATGAGTGGTTTTCAAGCCTAATGACAGGTAAACTCAAGCTGTCCCAGCCAGACGGATGAAAAACTCCCAGACGTACCTTGGATGCGAGGAAGGGTTAATTAACTCCCCTTCATAAACTCTCTTATTACCACCAAAGCAAAAGCAAAACTGTCACACACTTTTAGGAAAAGAAAACATACTTGTTGTGGGACGAAGAAGGAATGGCCAGGGGTCACCATGAAGGGAATCCCAGAGCTGGTCACAGCCATGGGGGACATATAACAACCTCAGTACCTCCTGTGTCCAGATAAACAAGTTGGGGCCCAAGAAGTTCAGAGTCGAGTAGAGTCCAAACAGCATCAGAACCAGGGCCTGTGGGGCTAAAGTGCAGCTGCCACTGGCTTCAAGGACCTGCTTGTCTTGAACCCTTTATCCCTCCTGGCTCCTTCTATGATCAAGTATGGATGGGTTAGGTTTTTTTCGGGGCTACCATCCTGTTTCCTTACATGACTGAATGAGGATTGGTTAATTGATTCAGCCATATTTTCTAAATAGTGTCCTTGCTGAATTCCAGCACAAGGATGAACTGCAGGCAGCAAAGGCAACCTAAAGACGCTCACGCGATCCTCATGCGTGTCTACACAGCGCACTTCTGGGTTAACTGCTCGGCCCAGCTCTTTCCAGATCTTGATATTCCAGGTTTCACTCCCATTGGAGAGTTTATAAGGAGGGTGACATAGTTTAGGAAGGATTCCTGTTGTCATCACCTTCTCATTGCTGGGACAAAGCACCAGACCAGAAGCAGCTCATGGGAGGACATATTTTATTTTGTCTTACAGTCTTGAGGGGAAGCTCCATGATGGCAGGAGAAAGCGTGGCATGAGCAGAGGCTGGACATCACCCCTGCCACAGCAGGTGGAAAACAGCAGTAGAAAAGTGAGCCAGACTCTAGCAAGGGGTAGCTGGCTATAATATTCACAAGACCACCCCAACAATGCACCTCTTTCAGCAAGATGCCACCTCCCAAACTGACATCAGTGGGAACCAAGCATTCAAAACACATGCATCTATAGTTATTTGAGAGAGACAGACAGACACAGAGAGAGTGAGGATGGGAGCCCCAGGGCCTCATGCCCCTGCAAATGAACTCCAGACACATGCCTCGCTTTGTGCATCTGGTTTGGATGGGTGCTGGGGAATTGGACCTGGGCCATCAGGTTTTGCTAGCGAGTGCCTTTAACCTCTGAGCCATCTCTCCTGTCCCACCACAATAGTTTAAGAGGCTTTGTTTTTCTTCCTGGTTCTCCTCTGACAAGTTGGGATGCCAAAGTGTGAGGTCTCTCCTGGGAAGGGCACGGGCAGGGCAAGGCAGGTCTGTTGTCTTTCATAGTGGACTCTGTTCCACCTTCTCCTTGGTGGACTTTGTCTGCAACTCCCTGAGGAGCAGCAGCCAGGCCAGAACAAAGACGTCACAAGCACTTCTGGAATGACAAATGTCTGTCAGCTAAATGGCTGTCCTCTGCCACTTAGCCCTTCCTGGTTCTGCCTGGTTGTGATACCAACCTGTTTTTAGCTCAATGTGCTTGTACAATTGGCCTCTGTTAAGTCTGTAAACCAGTGCTAAGGGGCAGAATTTTGTGGACAGATGGAAATGTTCTATAGCCTGTGCTGTCCAAACAGTAAACACTGGTCACATGACTTTTAACTCATCTTATTGGTTGTGTGTAAGTGTGTATGTCTAGGATGTCTGAAAAGAAGTTATTTACAAACAAGCCTTTCTAATTTTGAGGGAAACAGGACTTAAAACACTGAAATAGAGTTCCCTCATTTTCATTCTCCTTCCTACTCACTTGATTTTGTTAAAAGTAGTTTTTTAAAGCCCCACATGATTTATATTATCTTTTAGAAGTATGTAGAAAAACAGGAAAGCCAAGATGTCAGAAGAAGGAGAGCTGTGTTTACTTAAGGTGCATTTCAGGGTCCTGGATGTCATCTGTCCTCTGTACTGTGTTCCAGCCCTCCCCCACTTTGTTCTGGGGAATTGCACCTCCCGGTCCAAACACAGGAATTCATCTGAGGGGGGATCACGGGACTTAAGCAGAGGTCCTCCAATCAAGGTCCTCCTTGGAGTTGGGAAGAGGCCCTGTCCCCAGGGTTATAGGACAGGAAGGACTTAAAGTAGGAGAGGACTGGAGGCTTTGTCCAGCCACCCTGAGAGAGCCTACTCCACCCCGAGAGAATGAGGCAAGCAGATACAAGTAAGACACAGAGACGGTGGCCTCTGGACTTGCTGTTAGCCCTGAAAGGAGTGAGCTCTGAGAGGCTCACCGGGTTAGAGAATGCAGGTCAATTAAGAAAACCCAAAAGTACATGTCTCAGAATGCTCCGTGCAGTAGAGCTCCAACACAAACCATTTCCCTTCTCTTCAGAATGGGATGTTGCTGGGCATGGTGGCACACGCCTTTAATCCCAGCACTCAGGAAGCAGAGGTAGGAGGATCGCTGTGAGTTCGAGGCCACCCTGAGACTATATAGTGAGTTCCAGGTCAGCCTGGGCTAGAGTGCGACCCTACCTCGACAAACAAAACAAAACATTCATCTTGGGGTCACGGCATGTATTTTTTTCCTGCGTGCGCGTGTGTGTGTGTGTGTGTGTGTGTGGTTTAGTGCATGACTATGTGACCAGGCGGTCTTCCTGTGCCTGCCTGTGATGGGGTGCACTGGCGCCCACCCCCCACTCTTCTACATGCTCTTACTTCAGCAGGAGTCTCTTGCCGTCCTACAACTTGCTGCTTTTTTCATGAGCCCCAGTAGCTCACTAGTCTCTGGTCCCACAAAGTAAGCCTCAATCTTGTGATTCTCCTGCCTCGGCCTCCTAAGTGCTGGAACTATTGAATTTATCATAAGTAATACATTATGCACTAATTTGTCTGTTTTCATTTGTCACCTCTGAGAGAGACAAATACAACCCCCTCACATACACTTAAAGAAGCAGAGGAGAGAGATGTTACCATCGAGGAAGTAGAGACCTAGATAGTAAACAATTGTTGCATGTTTCCGTGTGTGTGTGTATGTGTGTGTACTGTGTGTGGCATGGTACATTATGTGTGCTGTATGCATGTGTGTGTGTGCACATGCATATATGCATGCACGTTGTATGCTGGCGCAGAAGGAGACCAGAGGAGAATCCAAGCGCCTGCTGTGTTCCCCATCTGCGTCCTTCCTTGAGATGGGGCCCTTCCCTCAACCTGGAGCTGTTGACATTTTTCCATCATCAAGCCCCAGTAATTCTCTGCTCTCTGTCTGCCACCACATACACTGTGTGTGATCACGCAGCCTTATCCATGGGTTCTGGGGATTTGAACTCTGGTGGTCCAAGGCTCTTGTGCTTAAGAAGCAAGCATTCTTTACTGCTAAGCCATCTTCCCGGTCCTTGTATTATTATTATTATTATTATTTAGTTAGTTTTACTTCTGTATGGCCAGTACCCCAAACAGTGCTTACCACAGAGTACCAAGTACAAATTACGAATGGATGAGTGTCTAAGATTCCTAAATGGCTCAAGCTTGAGTTCCACATTTGGACGGTGCAGCTTTCCTGGGAAGAAGAATAACCAAACAAAATCGAATGAGGCATGGCAGCTGACTTAACTGAAATGGGTGTGCAGTGCAAATAGAACTAGCGGGAGGAAACTACTGATTCTTCCTGTGGGGAGGGAGGGAGGGTGGAAGGAGGTGGCATCTCAGAGGGGTCACATTTCACTTGGATCTTTACAAGATGAATGAGAGTTTGCTGGCCAAAGAGCGAGTGAAGGAAAGAAGAGCTGCAACAGTTTCTGCTGGGGTGCTCCCGATGCCCACAGGGCTCCTCCGCCAAGACCCAGCGCAGCTGCCTGCTGCGTGCATGCACCCTGCACGGCCTGGGACTTTCTTTACTCTGTGTGCATGCACCCGCGTGGCCTGGAATTTTCTTTACACTGTGTGCATGCACCGTGTGGCCTGGGACTTTCTTCACACTGTGTGTCTGCTGTGTGCACTCACCATGTAGCCTGGGACTTTTGTCATACTGTGTGCCTGCTGTGTGCATGCACCATGTGGCCTGGGACTTTTTTCACACTATGTGCCTGCCATGTGCACACCCCATTTGACCTGGAACTTTCTTCACACTGTGTGCCTGCTGTGTGCACGCACCATGCAGCCCAGGACTTCCCACACTGTCCTGTGCAGAAGCAGTGCTCAACCAGTACTGGATGGGAGTTAGAGGAGAAATGTCTCACTTTTTTACCCATCTAGGGGGGCATCTTGGAAATGAGTGCTGGGATCTCAGTGGGGATTGAGCCTTCTTTGTCCTCAGTCACTTCCTTCCTTTCCATCTCTCACTTCCTCATTCTCTTAGTAATTTTTCTGAGATTACCTCCCAAATGATGTTTTCTTAATTTTTTTGCTCAGAACTATTTCTGGGAGAACCAGCTAAGAGAGTCATGGTCCCAGAAGCCGCAGGAACATGGCCTGCCACGAGCAATGAAACTCTGAGGAGGGACGCTTGTGCCACTCGTTGGCTCTCAGTCTGTTGGAACAATGGTCCCCAAGGAATTAAAATTTCCCCAGGAATTTCATGCTGGGAGAAGAAAGAAAACTGAAACCTGGTGCCAGCCTGAGGGGAACTTGTCTCCCTGGAAGAGACTTCACATGGTGCTGACAACTTGTCATGTCACCTCACAGGAGAGGCTAGAGCTGAGACAGTGGTGGCCAGGGATGGGTGGACTACACCTGGACCAGGACAGTATACTTCTTGCCCTCTGCTTAAACCTAGACCTCATGTCAGGACCCCAAAGATAGACTCGGAGGAGAAACTGGGCCTTTTTCTTTGTTCTTCTTCCCAGAGTGGCCACATTGAATGAATCTTCTTTCCTTCACTATCCCCTGTCTAATTGTCTGTCGAGGACGGATGGCCAAGCCTAGCTTGTTAGGGTTGGCGTAGGGTCTAGGCTCTAACTGTAACAGCTCAGGTGATAAAGACTAGACTGTACCAGACAAGCTTGGAGAGAGCAAGGCTGGGAACAAGAGCTGACAAGAGCCGGCCTGCAGCTCAAGCACGAGGTGAGTCTCCACACTTGGGATAATGACAGCACAATTCTGCTGACAGCTTCTGCAGGCTGAGCTTGGAGCCAACCTTTCAAGTCCCTCCTCAGCCGCAGTTTTAGAAGCTGTCCAGTCTCTCAGTTTTCATCATTCTACTTACCATTATTTCATTCACATGCTTCCGTCTCACTCACTCATCAGGAGGGAAATAACCCTAACCTGCTTAAATTTTTTTTAATTTATTTGTTTATTTGAGAGAGAAAGAAGAGAGGGAAAGGGAGGGAGGGAGAGAGAGGGAAGAAGGGAAAGAGAGGGAGGGAGAAAGAATAGGTGTTCCAGCGCCTCTAGCCACTGCAAATGAACTCCAGATGCATGTACCACCTACCACCTTGTGCATCTGGCTATATGTGAGTACTGGGAAACCTAACTCTGGTCCTTAGGCTTTGTAGGCAAGCACCTTAACCTCTGAGCCATTTCTCCAGCTCATAACCCTCCTTTTATGGGAGTCAAATTGGGTAGAATTGGCTTAGGAACACACTGTTGGCAACTGATCCAAAGAAAGAGAATGTGCCATCCAGAAATGTCACCTGGGGAACACATGATGGTCTCCTGGCTGGTGGGCAGGCATGGCAATGAGATGGACGATGCATGCGGGAAGTGGGGAAAGAGGTGTGGGACCTTTATGCTGAGCACTCAAGCCAAATAATATTGTCATTTCAGTGATGTCTCCTTGATGGAATGCTCAACTGGTTCAAGGATAATTAACCAGTACCCAAAGTATGAATGATCAATACAATGGTTGCTTCTGAACCGAGGTGACAAGAGTAGTGTTTCCAGCTATAGATCCCTTCTCATGGGGGCTGTAAATCCAGCAAAGAGAAGGATGCTGAGACCCGTGGTACGGGCCTTAAAGGCTCTAATGTGGCCTCCATAGATAAGTGACCACTAGACCTTTTGTCTCATCCAATAGGCTGTGAGGAAATTGAGCTGCCAAGCCACATGAAATTCCTTCTAGAGATTGTGAGGAAGATGAATGGTACTTATGGAACAAGAAGAGCGTGAAATCAAACCATTAAAAAACAATTTCAGGACCGGCCAACTTCTCTCACCTTCTTTTCTGTGTGCTAAAGTCCCCCAAAGCGATTGAGTGTTCTTTTGATCTTGCTCAGGTTGGTACACTGATTTCCTCACCACTTCCTGGAGGGTCAGAGAGGGGGGGATGCTGGGTCTAGGAGAAGATGGGGATTGCAAGCTCTGCCCCCTTCTCCTACTTTCCCTAAAACGTTCATTTGATCCAAGCTCTGTGTTACTTCCCACCCTATCTCATCACAGGACTGATGAGAACAAACTTGGGTGGGTTTAAGACCCACACACACTGTGGCTTTGAATGTGTCACTGGCCATGGTGGTGGTGATAGGTGTCACGTAGTATGTCATGGATTTCTTCTTCTGTCTCAAGGGACCAACTTTCAACAGTTTAGTATAAAATTCGATTAGACAATTGATAGGCAAATGCTATTCTCCTTGTGCAAATGAAGTAAACGCTGGATAAAGTTGACATGCACACACTGACCAACAGTCCTCATCTTGGTCCTCTCCAGAGGGAACAACCACTGTGGGGCAGATGTCCACCCTCCTAGTACTGCTCATTCTCATGTATGGATATTGTACATGTAGCAGCACCTTCTCATTGCTGGGACAAAATATCCAGCCAAAGCAGCATATGGGAAGAAAGGGTTTATTTCAGCTTACAGTTTTAAGGGGCAATTTCATCATGGTGGGGAAAAGTGTGGTGGAGCAGAGGCCAGGCAACACATCTTGTCACATCAGCTAGAAGGTAGCAGCAACAGAGAGAACACCCAGTGGGCTGGACTAATAAACCTCAAGGTCCACTGCAGTGATGCACCTCCTCCAGCAAGGCTCCACTTCCTAAAGGCCCCACCAGTGACACACCTGCTCCAGCAAGGCTCCACCTCCCAAAGGCCCCACCAGCCAAACACCTCTTCCAGCAAGGCTCCACCTCCCAAAGGTCCCACCAGTGACACACCTCCTCTAGCAAGGCTCCACCTCCCAAAGGTCCCACCAGTGACACACCTCCTCCAGCAAGGCTCCACCTCCCAAAGGCCCCATCAGTGACACACCTCCTCCAGCAAGGCTTCACCTCCCAAAGGCCCCACCAGTCATACACCTCCTCCAGCAAGACTCCACCTCCCAAAGGTCCCACTAGTGACACACCTCCTCCAGCAAGGCTCCACCTCCCAAAGTTTCCACCAGCTGGAGACTAAGTATGATGCTTGATCACAAACACATGAGGCTAGGGGGGAACATTTCACATCCAAACCATCACAATATGCATTTATTTCCATAAAGGAAAGTCTGTTTAAATTAATTAAAGGCATCATGTTTTACATATTATTTACATATTATTCCAGAACTTGCTCATCCATTCAACAGAGTGCCTGTAAGTAAGACTGTACTCACAGACACCGCTCTGGTTATACAGAGGGGAGTGGGAGAAAGAGGTTGTTGGATAGCAATTTCCCTGAATTGAAACCTTCCCTTCTCTGGGCTGGGGTGGAAATAATGAAGCTCAGAAGACTCAGGAAGTCAGCAAGTCTGGGGAGAAGGTGGCAAGGCCCCTACCCTACAGCTATATAAACAGAAAACAACTGTTTAGGAAGAGATTCTCCAACCAGCAGAGCTGCCTGCAGGTCACGCAGAGTTCCTGAGAGCCGCCAACCGGCTGAGCGGCCAGCAGGTTGTGCTTTGAGCTCCAGACCTGGAGCTTCTATGAGTGTCATCTGTGCCGGGATGGGCTTCTTGGTGATATTGCTGCCTTTTAGTCATCCATGGCGCCTGTAAGCACCCCTTTACCCTGTATACCCTTCACCCCAATAAACTCTCTGGTGCACAGAAGCTGGTTTTGGTGTAATCATACTTTGTTCTGTTGGCTGTGCCTATCTGGGGTAAATGGACTGCGTTTGTGTCTCCCCATGGGAAAAGTTTCTCGTGACAGGAGTTGAAACTCAGCCTGTCTCAGCAGCTTAGTCCAGTGGAAGGGCTAACGTTTTCTAATTGGCTCACACAGAGAAGACTGCCTTCTTTTCTGATCATATAAAGATACTGTGTGTGCTGTGCTGACCCTGGCTGGAGCATCACGCTCTATTTAATTGTCTTGTGGGGTTCCATAGCGTGAGTAGGTGCATTCTGCATACGCATCCCCGTGTTTTTGTTGCTTGTTGTTTGTGTGTGTGTTGATCCTAGGCAGGGCTGCCGTACACAGCCCAGTGCACAGTTCTGTGCGCACACATCCAAATGCTTCCCCCGGGGAAGTTACGGTTTGCTGGCTCACTGGGAGGCACATGTTAGACGCTACACTGCCCTTGGCCAAGCCCTTCCCACACGTGGTTCTCACCAGTTCTGTTCAAGAGTGCTCATTTCCTTCTTTCCTGGTCGAGATTCAATGCTGCCAGACTTCACTTTTCTTTCTTACTTATCCATTTGGGCTTCTGCAAGAAAAGAGAACATTATGAGGTGGCTTTTAACAACAGAAATGCATTTCTCGGGTTGGAGGGATGGCTTAGCAGTTAAGGTGTTTGCCTGCAAAGCCAAAGGACCCAGATTCGATTCTCCAGGACCCACATCAGCCAGATGCACAAGGGGGCGTATGCATCTGGAGTTCATTTGCAGTGGCTGGAGGTCCTGGTGCACCCATTCTCTCTCTCCCTCTCCCTCTTTCTCTGTCAAATAAATAAAAATAAAATATTTTAAAAAAGAAATGTATTTCTCCCGGTTCTGTGGGCGGAAATTCCAAGATCAAAACAATAGCATATTCTGTCTGGGAAGGGCCCACTTTCTAGTTTGTAAATGGTATACTCACTTTGTGGAAAGAGTTAGCTAGATCCCTAAGGTCTTTGTGTATGTATTTATTTTATTTACTTATTAGAGACAGAGAGAGAAAAAGAGACAGAGAGAATGGGCATGCCAGGGCCTCTAGCAACTGCAAAGAAACTCCAGGCATGTGCCTCCTTGTGCATCTGGCTTATGTAGGACTTGTAGAATCGAACCTGGGTCTTTAGGCTTCTCAGGTAGGCGCCTTAACCACTAAGCCATCTCTCCAGCCTGTTTTTTTTTTTTATTTTAAAGATTTATTTACTTATTTATCTATTTAAGAGAGAGAAGAGAAGGAGCACACCAAGGCCTCCAGCCACTGAAAACAAACTCCAGACCCATGCACCTCTTTGCGCATCTGGCTTATGTGGGTCCTGGAGAATTGAACCTGAGTCCTTAGGCTTTGCAGGCTTAACCACTAAGCCATCTCTCCAGCCCAGTCTTGTGTATTTAAACAAAGGTGCCGATTTCATTTCATGAGCTGGTCTCTTCTCTTCCCTAAGGTCCTGTCTCCTAATGCCATCACCTTGGTGATGAGCTATCAGGATAAGAATTGGGGGGCAGATAGATAGTCCACACGAGCCATCAGGATAGTAATTGGGGGGAAGATAGGCAGTCCATACAAGTCATCAGGATAGGAATTGGGGGGCAGATAGGTAGTCCACAGCAGCTTCTCCTTCCTTCCTTCCTTGTGTACAATGGGGTGATCTTCTTGCTCTGGGGTGCTCCTAATAAGCTGCTTTATTTTGTGTCTGATTTCTGCTTCAACTTGATCTCAACTTTGGCTCTCTGGTCATCCAGCTTTCCTGTTCCAAGGAGTCTCTGTGACATTCCAGTGCAGATTCTAAGTTAGGTTGCCAGACCACAGACGAATCATACTGCTTCTGCCTCGCTCTGCACCCATGGGTCAAGTACTGGCACAGGCCCGTTTTCCCACATGTACCATGAAAGAACTGGCTTACAGGAACTCCAGAATTCTAGCTCTAGCTCTAAAGCTATGGGCATTTCATTGTTTTGTAATGACAGTCTTTCCTTCATCAATGCTAACTGTGGACAGCTGGTCTGTTTGAGATGTTTTACTGTGTGCGTCTACACACATGAGTCATTTGAAGAGGTAATGGGTGAGTATGAACTTTTATTACTACTGTAAATTATGCCACCATTCATTTTGGTGTTTTCATGGGTGGGGAATGGGTGACGGAGGCAGGATGTTTCATTCGACACACACTCTCGACCAGCTGGCAAGCATTTCCAGAATACGTCGGGCCCGGCGTCCCTCTCCGCAGCCATGCCCTTCTCGTTTTCAGCCTGTGCCTTTCGTTGCCTACAGTGTTCTCTGCTGCAGGCCGCCAAAGGGAAGGGCAGGAACGGCAGGTGAAGGAAAGTTGTGTGCATGAGCTGCCGCCTCTCATGGTGGTGTCTGAAAGACCTGGCTGTGGAAATTAGAAAGTTCTGGAAAACTTGTGCTGCCCAGTATGGACAGACGACATGCACGGTATGGAAGGGGGCACTTGCTCTGGAAGTGCTTTGAGAGCTCTGAGCTAATGTGCAATCGACGTAGGGAAGCCGGGCTCTGCAGCAGATAGCCAGATCTCACCCTTCATCCTCTGCGGCGTCTCTCTCTCTCTCTCTCTGTCCTTCTCTCTGTTTCTCTGCCTAGGACAGAGGACAGTCTCGGGTATCATTGCTCAAGAGCTGTTCACCCTTATTTTTATTTTTTTTATCAGAGAGAGAAGAGAGAAGGAGTTGGCACGCCAGGGCCTCCTGCCACTGAAATCAGATGCCATACGCGCGCACCATCTTGTGCACATGTGCGACCTTTTATCACCTGTTTCTACCTCCCCAGCACTGGGATTACAAGCACATATTACCACATTTGGCTGGTTTTTTTTTTTTTTTGAGGTGGGTTTCACTCTAGCCCAGGCTGACCTGGTATTCACTGTGTAGTTTCAGGGTGGCCTAGAACTCACAACGATCCTCCTATCTCTGCCTCCCTAGCTCTAGAATTAAAGGCGTGCGCCACCACACCTGGCTTCATCTGGCTCTTTTTTTACATGGGTTCTTGGGACTCGAACTCAGGTTCTCATGCTTGCATGGCAGTTGCTTTACTACTGAGCCTTCTCCACATCCTTAGCCCCAGTCTCTTCTTAGATGTAGAGCAGTGTCTTGAGTTTGGAAGCACGGGCTGTGTAGCAGGGTCACAGGGACATGCCCAATCTAGGGACACAATCATGTCACTCCCCGCCCTCCTGCCCTGTGTGTTGGTTCTTAGGATCACTGTATGTTTAGACAGGAAGCATTTCAGTCTCAAGGAAGCCAACTCAGCCAGTGCCCGTGGGAGGGAGGGCTGGCGGGAGAAGCCACCTCCTCATGCAGAGAACTTCATTGTCTCCGATGCTGATTCACTTGTCAGGTTTGCGCAACTTTATGGATGCCACAAATCATGTCACTGGGACTCTGGGGATTTTCAAGGGTGGGAATTTGCCTCCCCCACTGCCGCCTACCTGGGCAGGTGGGGAGTGTTACAGATACTTGGTAAATACTGTGGGCGGATTCCTCACCCAAAGCCCTTGTGGTTCAGCAGAGGCCCAGAGTCACAGGTTTAGCCAGGTCCCAGGTCTGCCTCTCCAGGAGAAAGCCAGGACTTCGCTGGGCAGCAGTCTAGGGGCATCTTGGCTCTGCAGTCGCCTGGCTCTTGGGACCCTGGCAAGGGCGCCTGACCCTGCCTGGTGCTTGTTGCTGCCCTGCCTGCTGGTGGAAGCAGAGCGTTCCATGTGTTTGCTGGGCAGGTCCTGACGTTGGGCGTTTCTCCAGAGGTGGGGGTGGGCCCAGCCTGCACATGGGGTCCTCATCCCCTACTCCTGCAGGCTGGGAGTCCTGCAGCTTCCTGTGGCTCCAGCACTGGCGGTGGGTTTGCTCCTCCCTCAGAAAGCTCACCAGGGGTGACAGGCACACCTAGACAGGAAGCCCAAAGCAAAGAGGAGTGTCATTTTTTTTAAAAAAATAACAGCTATTTCTCTTGTCAGAAGGTAGATTATGATAGTATTAATGTTAGGGAAAAAAGAACTGGAACAGAAGAAACATTAGGTCTCTAAGACTTTCATGAATATGAGGCATTCTTTTTTTAAATTCAAGTAGTGTGTGATAGCTTTATGTCAAGAATGTTTGTTTAGATGTGATTTTTTTAATGGTTCATAAAACATATGGCTAGATCCAGAGAGCTCACAGTTTAATGACTACCATGCCCCTCCAAACACAAAAAATAGAACCTCAGGCAGAAGCAAGATACAGCGACATACATTTGTAATCTCAGCACTTGGGAGGCTGAGGCAGGAGGATAGCTGGGTGTTTCAAACTAGCCTGTGCTGCATAGCAAGACTCAGTCATAACAACAAACAAAACAAAAGATCGCCCAGACAGATTATGGTACTTGTGTCTAGGGTTCAGCTAAGTGTGTTGTTTTCATTGCTGTGTCCTTATAAAATGTCAGAGTTGGAGAATTGATGACCTTACAAGGCAAGATGGAGGAGGCAGAAGAGGAGTAAGATGGAGAGGAGGTGGGCTTTGCCAGTTGAAAGAACTGTTTGCAGTGAGGAATGAGGACTTGGGGGCTGGAAGATGGCTTAGTGGTTAAGGTGCCTGCCTGCAAAGCCGAAGGACCCAGGTTCAATTCTCCAGATCCCATGTTAGCCAGACGCACAAAGGTGAGGCAAGTGCATGGTCGCACATGCCCACTAGGTGGTGCAAGCATCTGGAGTACAATTTAGTGGCTGAGGCCCTGTGCGCCATTTCTCTCTCTTTAAAATAATAAAAATAAAATAATAATAATAGTAAAAAGAATGAGACTTAGGTAGGTTTAGCCATACACACTTGCTGACCATACTGTGACAAAGAGTAATTTCATACCTTTTAACTCAACACTTAAAATATCACTAACCAAAGTCATGAGGGCTTGAGAGCCAATAAGGTTTGTCTCTTGTCCTAAGAGCATAGACAAGCGGTGACACTGGATCTTCCCATCCCAAAATTACCATGGCTGTCCAACTAACCTATGTTATTATTTTTAAAAATTCACACTAACAAAAATAAAGAAAAAGGATACCAGTCACCTTTGACCTCACTGCCCGGATGACTGTGATCAGTGATTGGATATTCCCTTCTCAGTCTGCATCCCTCACATCTTGCAGCTGAAGAGCAGCGGGGCATGGAGCTGCTACTCGGCAGTTTCTAGTGTTTCTTGTGCGTGGGAAGAAAGATGTGCCAGGCTCTGGTCTGTTTCGTTCTGCATGCACCATTGGGTCAGGTACTAGGGACAAGGTAGACACATGTGTACTAAGGTCTAGGAACCTCCTGAGAGACAGGGCATGGAACCGAACATCTCAAAACACCAAAACTAAATCTCAAAGCAAAACCTCTGAAAATTAGAGAAAACTGCAAAAGAGAAAATACTTCCCTATCCTTCCACAACATGGAATCCCATGATTGACATGTTGGGCAGTGGGTCCCCTTTGCTCTGCACATGACGTTCACATATGCAGTGTAACTAAGATTGCATTGGTGTTCAGCCTGTACTCACCCAGATTCACTCCTTCGTCATGTATGTGCATGCATGTTCACATATGTGCATACATATGTGCAAACATACAGAAAGGAGTAAAAAAAAAAAGCAGTTAATTTCTCTGTTCCTTCTCTTTTTTTTCCATTTTATTTTGCACTTCAGCTTTGACTGATAAAGTTCCTGAAAGGAATTTTCATCCTGGGAGAGGCCCTTCACAGCTTCTTTATTTATTTATTTATTTATTTTATTTATTTTTATTTTTTTTAATTTTTATTAACATTTTCCATGATTATAAAATATATCCCATGGTAATTCCCTCCCTCCCCACCCCCACACTTTCCCGTTTGAAATTCTATTCTCCATCATATTACCTCCCCATTACAATCATTGTAATTACATATATACAATATCAACCTATTAAGTATCCTCCTCCCTTCCTTTCTCCACCCTTTATGTCTCCTTTTCAACTTACTGGCCTCTGCTACTAAGTATTTTCATTCTCACGCAGAAGCCCAGTCATCTGTAGCTAGGATCCACATATGAGAGAGAACATGTGGTGCTTGGCTTTCTGGGCCTGGGTTACCTGACTTAGTATAATACTTTCCAGGTCCATCCATTTTTCTGCAAATTTCATAACTTCATTTTTCTTTACCGCTGAGTAGAACTCCATTGTATAAATGTACCACACAGCTTCTTTATTTAAAAGCAGAGTGAGATAGCATGAATAAGAATGGGCATGCCAGGGCCTATTGCCACTGCAAACGAATTCCAGATGCATGTGCCACTTTGTGCATCTGGTTTCATTTACATGGATATTGGGGAACTGAACCCAGTATGGTAGACTTTGCAAGCAAGTGCCTTTAACCACTGAGCCATCTCCCCAGCCACCTTCATGGTTTTTGGATGCTGTGCCCTGCGGTGGTTAATCTTGGTTGTTAACTTGAGTGGCTTGAGCGATCCTAAGACATCAGTAAGCACACTTCTGGGTGAGGCTGTGAGGGATCCAGAGATGACTGACACATGGGACATTGCCTAAGGAGGAAAGACTCTCCCTGAATGTGTCTAGTACTGCTCAACAGGTGGGAGCCTGGATGAACAGAAAGTGGAAGAAGGAGGAAGCTAGCCAGTGCATGTAAAGTGGGTTCTTTTCCGGTGGGTGTTTCCGTGGCTCCTGCTGTCGCCGTGGACATCAGAGCCCAGCTTCCTCAGCCCTTAGCGCCAGCTCACACTGTGACTCTTCAGGGCACTTCCAGGCTTCCGTCCTGAACCGGGCTACAGCATGGGTCTTTGTCCCAGTTCTCGGACTGAGCCATCCCTGGGTCCTCTGGCTCTTCAGCGTGCAGGTGGTCACTGTGGACTGTGCAGGCTGTGGTATGTGTCAGCCAATCCAACAGTTCCTTTTTACAGTTATATATACTCTTTGGTTTGGTTCCCCTGGAGAAGCCTGCCACATACCCTTAACTCCAAGTCCTTTCTTTCAGGAAGTTGGTGGATTGAAGCCACTTTAGAAGGACTGCCTCCTACAGTTGTGACAGGATGTCTCCATATGCCCATTTTGCCAATAGCCGATGCGCACACACACACACACACACACACACACACACACACACACACACACACACACAATTTGGGTAAATAGCAAGTCAAGTCGTGTAGCTCTTAAAGATGGTAAGTGAGCCATGGTGAGATAGCTCTCCTCTGCCTCCCTGATGGATGTGTATGGAGGGCAAAGTGCCATGGGGGGCCACGATGGGCTGATCCCTTATCCACCAGTGTCCTTTCTCCTTTCCTGTGTGTGGTGGGCCTTTTCCTATTGTTGTGGGGTTTCACCTCATCGTCCTGATGTCATCTCATGTTCGTTTGATTAACCAGAAGAAATTGAGATTCATTTTGGTCTGGCAATTAGAACTGGGGCCTTGATGGTGATGCTGCTTCTGTAGTTCTTTTCTCTAATATTTTCTGTAATAAGTTCTCCAGGCTTGTGATCAAAGACCTTTTGATTCTTCATTTGATATTATATATGGGCTTTTTTTTGAGGTAGAATTTTGCTCTAGTCCAGGCTGAGCTGGAAATCACTATGCAGTCTTAGGGTGGCTTCAAATTCACAGTGATCCTTCTGCTTCTGCCTCCCCAGTACTTGGCTCTAAGGTGAGCACCACCAACCCAGCTTGAGATCAGTCTGTCTGCCTATCTGTCTATCTATCCATCCATCCATCTATTATTTTTTTGGTTTTTTGTTTTTCAAGGTAAGGTCTCACTCTAGTCCAGGCTGATCTGGACTTCACTGTGTAGTCTCAGAGTGGCCTTGAACTCACAGTGATCCTTCTACCTCTGCCTTCCAAGTGCTGGGATTAAAGGCGTGTGCCACCATGCCCAGCTTGATATAATATTTAAAAAGTGTTTTTATTTATTTAGAGAGAGGCACAGAGTAAGTAGAGTAAGTATTGGTGCACCAGGGTCTCCTACCACAGCAAACGAATGCCAGACATCGGTACCACTTTGTGCATCTAGCTCTATGTGGGTTCTAGGGAACTGACCCTGGGCCATCAGGCACTGCAAACAAGCACCTTTAACCATACTGAGCCATCTTCCCAGCTCTGGGGGAAGTTATTAATAGTATAGCTTTTTAAATAAATATTTTTACTTATTGAGAGAGGAAGAGGTGGTGGGGGAGAGAGAGAGAGAGAATGGGCACACCAGGGCATCTAGCCACTGCAAAGGATCTCCAGAAGCATGTGCCACCTTGTGCATCTGGCTTACATGAGTACTGGGGAATCAAACATGGGTCCTTTGGCTTCACAGGCAAGTGCCTTAACCATTAAGCCATTTTTTTTTCCAGCCCTAATAGTATAGTTATTAATAGCATATCTTGGCTAGGGAAATGGCTGAGTGCTTAAAAGTACTTTCTTGCAAAGCCTGATAGCCTGGGTTCAATTCCTCAGGGCCCAGGTAAAGCTAGGTACATAACAAATGCATTTGTAGCTACCTGAAAGAGGCCCTAGTGCATCCATTTTCTCCTCTCTCTCCCTCCCTCCCATCCTCCTTTCCCATTTCACTCTCATAACCAAGTAAATATAAAAATCCTCCCTAGCAGTGTGTTCTAGGGGGCTGGAGAAGATGACTTAGAGGTTAAGGCATTTGTCTGAAAAGCCAAAGGACCTAGATTCGATTCCCCAGTCCCCACATAAGCCAGATGTACAAGGTGGCACATACATCTGGAGTTCATTTGCAGTGGCTAGAGGCCCTGGCACATGCATTCTCTCTCTCAAATAAATAAAAAAAAATTTTTAAAAAATGTGTTCTGGGGAATAGAATTCAGATCTCTATGCAGGGCAAGCACTTTACTAAGTGATCTCACCAGCCCTTCATTGCCATTCTAACAGATGCAAACAACATGCACATGGTAGCAAAAATAACCTGACTGGTCTGTGGGGTGAGTTGGCTCCATTGGCAGAAGCGTGGCTGTGGTATGTGTGAGGCGTCTTCATATTTGATACCAACCCAGCATCCCTGCACAGAGCCCTATGCCAGCATCATCTGGCTGCCTCTGCTGTGGGATCCCTCTGGATATGAGAAGAAGATGGGTCCCAACTGCTGGAAGGGAAACTGGCCAGACAAACCAGGAGAAGCACCTCGCCTCACCTAAATTGTTCCAGACCAGAGTGGCAACAATGAAAGTAAATTACGACACAGTGGATCGGCGAGCCAGCTCACAGAGCATGTGGCCCTCCCGTATGCTGCCAGGGGGAGCTTATTACAAACACTGTTCCATCATCCTGTATCTGAAATCCTTGGGAATTTCAGACAGTGTTGGAATTGAAATTTTTTTCATAGTTTAGACAAGGAACACGACACATAAACTGTATGTATGTATCTATGTATGTTTTAACTTTTAATTTATTTATTTGCATATGTGCATGCATGCGTGTGTGTGTGTGTGTGTGTGTGTGTGTGTGTGTGTGTGTGAGTGAGGGGGACATGCCAGGGCCTCTTGACACTGCAAACACATAACAGGTGCTTGGGCCATTGTTTGTGTCTGGCTTACTTGAGTGGCTTGGGAATTGAACCCAGGGCGGTGGCAGGCTTTGTAAGCAGGCACCTCTAGCCACGGAGCCATCTTCCCAGCCCAATTATTCCTGGCCATTATGTAACCTTCTCTGAAGAGAGGAGAACAATAACCAGAATTCAGTACTTTTTGGTGTCTTCAGTGAAATGTCCAAATACACTAAATGGGGCAATTAAGGGCCACAAACAGCCTCCTGTTTATTCGGGTCAGGGTTTGCTACCCCATGAACTTAGCTACTAAATATGGGGAGCCATTTTTAATTCTCAGAGTTTGGTACAGAGGTGACTGTAGACCTTACAGCCTTTCCGAAGGACATGTTGGCCGTGCAGTGCAGGCTTTTATGCATTAAGAGCCTTTAAATGTACATGCCCTTTCACCCAACAGTTTTGCTTCTAGGAATTGCTTCTAAAAATAATCATGAGGGCTGGCGGGGTGCCGGCGGGGTGGGGGTGGGGTTGCTCAGTAGTTAAGAGCGCTTGCTGTGTAAGCATGAACGTCTGAGACTGCCTGAGTTCGGTTCTCCAGTACCTATGTTAAACAAAAAGTTAGGTGTGGCCACACATGGCTGTACATCCAGTCCTGGGGCAGAAACCGGAGAATCATTGCTGGCCAATCGACAAATAGCACCTCTGGGTTGAATGAGAGGCTCTGCCTTGGGGAACACAGGTGGATGAGCAAAATGAGGAAGTCATCGCATGTTGTGTTCTGGCCTCCTCTCATGAGCACTAAGCATGCATGTCTCTGTATGCACATGTACACACAAGTCACACATCTTATCACACACAACACACACACCACCACAGTACACACACACCAAAACAATTTCTGATTCCATGGTGTAGCAGTTACTTTCTTGTTGCTGGGACGAACCACCTGACCAGAAGCAGCATAGGGCAGGAAAGGGCATACTTCCGACTTAGCATCTTGAGGAGTGTCATCGTGGTGGGGAAAGCACGGCAGGAGCAGACACCTGGATGTCACTTCGTCACAGAAGCAGGGCAGAGGCAGAGAGCACGCACTAAGCAAGTCTGAGCTATAGAATTCCAAGCCCTGATCCCCCGCCCCCAACCAGTGACACACTTCCTAACAGGACTCCACTTCCCAAGAGCTGGACATCCTTCCCAAAGAACCCCACCCGCTACAGAGTAAGGATTCAAACACACAAAGCTATGGAGGACATTTTCCATTCAACTTACTACACATAGGTGCTGGAGAGATAGCTCAGGGGTTAAAGGTGTTTGCTTGCAAAGCCTGATGGCCTGGGTTCAATTCCCTAGTACCTACATAAAGCCAGATGCACAAAATGGTGCATGGGTCTTGAGTTCTTTTGCAGAGGCAGGAGACCTTGCCAGACCCATACTCAATAACTCTGTCTGCCTCTTTCTCTCAAATAAACAAATATTTTAAAAAATTGCCACACATCAATAATATAGAAATATGAAAGTTCACAGTATTATTTTTGGTTGAAAAACCAAACACAAACAATCCTATTGTGTTTTGGCAGGGGACTGATTAGAGAAATATACATCCATAGATTAGAATACGAGGCATTTCCTAAGTTTGACTTGGGGAGATGAGCAGGATATGTTTTGTAGGGACACATTTAAGCAATGTATAGCATACATATGAATCTCATTTGCATAACAAAACCTGGAACAGAAACTTCCCACTCAGATGAGTTCAAAAAAGTTTGTCTTTTCTGTGGTTTTAATTACAAATGTGAATTTTTCTCACTTCCTTTATTGTACATCTGAACAGTCAAACTTATTCATCAATAATTTCTCAGAACTAAGATGCATATAAGCAAAAACAAAGGCTTTTACCCTCTTATCCCTTTCTCTCCCCACCTTCTGGGTAGCACATCTCTTCGGTCTGCGCTTCTCACCAGACTCTTCTCTGCTTGCCGATGTGCGCAGACTGCAAAGGCAGCTTTTTTCCACCTGTGGGTCACACTGTGTGCGTTTTCTAGGGCTTCATCTCCCACTTCGCCATATCATTAGCCTCTTTCCATTCTACAAGGGTAGAAATTTGCATAAGTCAATTTTCATAACCCTTCTCACATGGTTGGATGTTTCATTTCCTACTTATTGGTTACTCAAATAACATTTCAGTGAATAACCTTGTATGCGTGATTTATGGACATGTGCACTCATTTACTAGAAGAGTTCTTAATTTTGACTTTTTTGTAATAAACACACGACATTTAGACTGTTGAAGCATTATTAAACAGGGCATGGGAGTATAGCTCAGTAGGTAAAGTGCTTGCCTTACAAACACAGGGACTTGAGTTTAATCCCTAGAACCCATGTAAAAATGCCAGGCATGCTGGCATGAGCCAGTAATCCCAGTACTGAGGAGGGAAGATAGGAGAAGGGTCCCTGGGTCTCTCTAGCCAGCCAGTCAAGCTTAATTTGCGAGCTCCAGGCCAATGAGGGACCTTCATCTCAAAAACAGATGGACGGTGTTCCTGAAGAATGACCCCATAAGTGTCACACCCCTGCACACATATGTACACCCACACATGTATATGCACCCACACACATGTGTGCGTGTACCTATGATAAAAATACTACTACGCATAAGCAAAGTTTCCACTAGACTGTTTCTCAAGCCCTGAAACCACTTAGTTGGCCTCTGCCCTCCTCAGAATCAATGGGATACTCACTTGCGCACTCTCGTAATGAATGCCACGTAGTTTTGGACCACTTGCATTTTGGTCATGTTCCTTCTCCGGGAGGAGCATCGCGCTTTGGGCCGTGTTGTCTCTGCTTGGAGGGGGATGTGGAGCCACCAAAACTGAGGGGTGGGTGGCCGTTCCTCGGGTGACTCTGGGTGTCATCCTTCAGGGGCTGTCTCAGGACTGTGGGGCTTTTTCTTGTCACTTAGGGGTTGCTGACCATTCCTGGGCAGATCCCAATCACTAATGGCCCTGGGAGCAGGGGTGGCGTCAGAATGGCCTCTTGGCAGCTTGAGCCTGATGAGTTTTCCATGTGCCCAAGGAACTGCCTGCTCCAGATGGCAGATGGCGGGGAGCGTCTGGGATGGCATGGGATGAGGGAGGGGCAGGCAGAGTGACCTTGGCTTAGACCCAGTCTCTGGCCTCTGGCCCTTCAGTTCTCTTCTTCCCTTTGTATTTAAAAATTAGGTGCCACCTTTCCTACTTTTCAGATCATCATTTCTTCTTCACACTGTTTTGCATGTGTGTGGGGTATGTGTGCATGTGTGTATGTGTGTTCATATATATGTGTGTACATGTGTGTGTTGATACGTGTGTGTGTGTGTGTGTGTGTGTGTGTGTGTGCACATATGGAGGCCAGAGATTGTCACTGGGTACTTTCTGCTAGCCCTTCTCTGCCTCATTATATTATTTTATTTTTGAAAGACAGATAGACAGAGAGAGAGAGAGAGAGAGAGAGAGAGAGAGAGAGAGAGAGAGAGAGCACTCCAGGGTCTTTCAGCCACTGGGAACAAACTCCAGATGCATGTGCCCTCTTGTACGCATGTGCGACATTGCGTGCTTGCGTCACTTTTGCGTCTGGCTACATGGGACCTGGAGATTCAAAGAAGTGTTCTTAGGCTTCGCAGGAAAGCTCCATAACCACTAAGCAATCTCTCCAGCCCACAAATTTTTGTTTTATTTTGTTATTTTTTTGAGAGGGAGACAGACAGAGGGAGAAAGAGCTCCATATCATTTTTATGAGTCAGGGTCTCAGTGAACCCAGGACTTGACAATTTGACTAGATAAGCTAGCCAGCAAGCCTGGAGGACCTCCTACCTCAGCCTCCCCAACTCTAAGATTATAGGGCTGCCCTACCACACCTAGCATTTTACCTGGGTGTCGGGGATTGAAACTCTGGCTCTTTTGCTTGAGTGGCAAACACTCCCCCCACTGAGCCCTCTCCCTAGCCCTGTGCTTTGACGTGTCGATGTTCCTGAAATGGTGAGGGGACAGTGAATGAGAGCCTTCCTCTGCCTTGCTCTTTTAGGAGCCGATTATTAAGGAGATGACATAGCACAGAGCCAAGGGGGTGGTCCTCAACTCCTTTCACTCTGAGCCCCCATCATGCACGTGGCCCCATCTTCCCCCCACCCCAGATCCAGGTCTGGAAAAATCCCATCATCTGTGTGCACAGTAAGAAGAAAACAATTGTCAAAATGTTTTCTGACGTTCAGACTGGGCTCCAGTGTGAGGCTGCAGCCGAGCTCATCATTTCTGTCATCTGTTGCGGGCCCATCCCTTCCAATAATGCTGCTGATCCCGTCTATGTAATTAGTGGGGCATGATTAACATGAGGGGAGCCCTTCTCACGGATCCTCTTAAATGTGGGATGGGCTGCCCAGCCCCACAGGCTTCTGCGTGTCAGCCAGAAACACACAGGCAATCAACTTTCTCTGCTTGGCCATGCTTATCTCCTTCGGAAGTAAAGGAGCCAAGAAGAAGGGCTCTGGGCAGCTGCACCAAGAACGAGACGTGGGGGGCTTGAAGACTGGAGGACCCCACACAGATCTGTCATGTCAAGAAGAGCATGTCGGGAAGGCGGAGGAGAGATGGGTACTGACTTTGGCTGTGGAAGACACAAACGAGCAAATATGTGTTCAGTGCCTACCGTGGGCCAAGCGGTGAGACACCGTCTCACTCAGCCCCTGAGCCAAATAGCTGTGATCTCCCTGTCGCAAGCGACGACGGCATCCCGCAGAAACAGTCTGATTAGCTGAAGACCGCTCAGCTAGGAGTCAGGATACAGGTTCCTCTGGAAGCTTAGAGTTGCTGTCATTGTGACTGCAAGCCGAACCTCCTTTGTCCCCCAGCTTCCTTTTGTTGGTCTTTTCCCACCAGTCCATCCAGCACATCATGGTGAAGATAAACCTTCCAGAACCCTAGTTCAGATCATTGCTGCCACAACCTGGCTCCTGCCTTTCTCTTCAGCTTCATTGCCTATTGTGGAGAAGTGCTCTGAAGCCCTCGAGACCCTGTGTGGGTGATGGAAAGACCTCTGCCTCGGGTTCCCAGAAGCCTCTTCCAGGTCTAATGGCCGTGGCCTCATGGAATGCCTTCAGCAACATTTTAGGAATTCATCTTTTATTTTTTGCTTGTGTCTGCATGTGCACATGTGTATGTGGGTGTGTATGCACAAGTGTGGGCACATGGAGGCCAGAGATCAGCATTTTCTCTATTTTTTGATGCATTTATTCATGCCTTTATTTATTTGAGAGAGAGGAAGAGAGAATGGGTGCACCAGGGCCTCTAGCCACTGCAAATGAACTCCAGACACATGTGCCACCTTGTGCATCTGGCTTATGTAGATACTGGGGAATCGAACCTGGGTCCTTAAGCTTCACAGGCAAGCACCTTACCCGCTAAACCATCTCTCCAGCCCCATGGCTCTATTTTCATAAGCCTCTCACTGAACCTAGAACTCATTGATTCAGTTAGTCCAGGTCACCAGCAAGGCCCAGAGGCCCTCCCATCTCTCATACATGCTTCCTTAGTCTTCTGTCTTCTATCATAGGATGAGACAGCAAGAAGGTCCGTGCTAGAGGCAGTCCCTCAACCTTGGACTGCTCAGCTGTCAGAACGGTGAGCACAAGAAGAGTTGTCCTCACTACAAATGATCAGTCTCAGGCACCCTGATACAGCAGCACAGTATAGATGAAGGCAATAGATCCTGAGGAAAATTTCCATCCTTGCTTCTGCTCTTGCCGTCAATCAACCAGCCTGCTGTTCCTCTCCTTGCCTTTGCTGTGGCCCTGGGCTCACTGCACCACACCCTTATCACCCACCACCCCGGTCTCCCCGGCCGCTTGGCACCCCCAGCACTTCCGAGCTCCTCTGGGGAACCCAGAGTCATAGCCATCCCAAGCCAACCTCAGTGGGAAAGCCAGGTGCCTAACTCACCATCTCCTGTGTTGGGAATTGGGGTTTTCTCAGGACTCTCCAGCTGTTCTAGGTTTTACCCTGTCTGCCCTTGGGCCATCTCTTCTTATTTGGAGATTTTATTCTCCTTCATTCTCTGAATTCCAGCCAGCAGTCAGGTTGTGACTGAGTTAAGGTTATGAACCTTGTCATTCTTTCCTCCTTCTAGGTCCTCATTCTTCTTTTGGATGGAATAAGTTTTTCATGATGAATACTGCCAA
Organism: Jaculus jaculus; assembly: GCF_020740685.1. Classification (NCBI taxonomy): domain Eukaryota; kingdom Metazoa; phylum Chordata; class Mammalia; order Rodentia; family Dipodidae; genus Jaculus; species Jaculus jaculus. The sequence continues at coordinate 3,928,108 of NC_059118.1, forward strand.
AGAATGGGTAGCCAGGTAGCCAACATCCTCTTTCCTACTTTATCACAGATTTATCCCCTTTCTTCATGGATTTTAGCTGTTTTGGAAGGCAGAATAACATTTAAAAAATATTTTATTTTTATTTATTGGTTTGAAAGAAAGAGATACAGAAATAGTCAAGGAGAGAGAGGGAGAATGGGTGCATCAGGGCTTCCAGCCACTGCAAAGGAACTCCATATGCATGCGCCACCTTGTGCATCATGCTTATGTGGATCCTGGGGAATCGAGCCAGGGTCCTTGCAGGCAAACACCTTAACTGCTAAGCTGTCTCTCCAGTTTAGAAGCTTAGAGCTGCTGTCATTGTGTAATATGTGTGTGTGTGTGGTGTATGCACATCTATCTGCCCATGCAGCACTCCGTGTGCTCACCAATGTTGGGGTACGCTGGCTTGTGGTGGCTGGAGGGGAACTCTTTTACCCATTCTTACTTGAGCCAGAGTCTTTTACTAGTCCTGGAGTTGGCCAAATATTTTTGTGGCAAACTTACAAAATTCACTCACCATATATACATATATATGTATATACATATATATAGTGAGCTCCAGTGGTTGTCTGGTCTCTGATCCTCCAAAGACTGAGTTTACATGTGTGATCACACCTAGCTGTTTATTTGGGTCCCGGGAATCCCACAGGAGCAGTCCCTCACGCCTCCTCAGGCCCCCTTTGGAGAGGCTTGAAATCAGCCTCTCAAGAGCACTTGACCCCCACCCCCACTTCCCCAAAGGCAGAAGAATCATTGTTGTCTTAAACTCAGTGAGAGCCAGGGGCTGGGGAAATGGCTCAGTTGGTAAAATGCTTGGTTTGCAAGTCTGAAGAAATGTATTTGATCCCCAAGAACCCACATCTATAACAGAAATTTAAAAAGCTGGCCGTGGGGCTGGGGATGGCTCAGCTATTAAGGGTGCTTGTTTTCAAAGCTTGCCCGTGTGGGTGCAATTCCCCAGCACTTATATAAGGCCAGTCACAAAACGTGTCACAAGCATCTGGTGTTCATTTGCAGTGGCAGGACACCCTGCTCCCCCATCTGCCAACATACATGCAAATAATTTTTTTTTAAAGCTGGGTGTGATGGCACATGCTTACAATTCCAGAGCTGAGGAGGTGGAGATGGGTGAATCTCTGGGGCTTGCTCACCTGCCATTATAGCCTAACTGACAGTTTCCAGGCCAATGAGAGACCTGTCTCAACAAAAGGTGGGTGGTGCCTGAGGAACGATATCCAAGATTGTTGCCTGACCTCCATATTCATGTAAAGATGTGTACACATAACACCCACCCACACACGTGCAATCACATGCATATGAACAGGTATGCAAACAAGCATACACACATGCACACACTCACACACACACGATAGGAAAGGCAAGAAAAGAGCTTAGTGGAGCTCTTCATCATCCCTGTACCCTCCTGGTCCTTGGAGAACACAGCTCGGGACTGCACAGGTCGGGGGAACTTCCAGAGTTGGGTTGCTGTTGAAGTTCAGTCTCTGCGTCAGTTACTTCCTCATTGCTGAGACCAAAGGCCCGACCAGAGGCAGCTGGGCCAAGGGAAGAGCTCGTTTTGGCTTTTTCTTCCAGAAGGTAGAGTTCACCACGGCAGCAGCGGGAAGCCAGTTCACACCACCACGTCAGCAGAGAGGAGGGAGGGGGACTCAAACCGAACAGAGTCTGGCTGTGACACCTCAGGGCCCAACTCCACTTCCTCCAGCAAGACTTTACCCACCGACGATTCCACAACCTTCCAGAACAGCAGCGCCGGCTAGGGATCAACTGAGTTCTCTGGGGACATTTCATATTCAAACCACCGCAACCTCCAGACAACATCCTGCCCCAAAGTCTCCTTGTTCCCAGGAAGGCCGCAATAAACCATGCTGAGGAGGGGGCGAGCCGAATGCAGGCTGGGTTCTCTATGCACCTAGATTTTTCTCAGGGACCAACTGAGGCCTCCCTCTGGGATGCTCTGCTCAGAACGACCAACTGTTTCTTCCCTCTGCACTTCCTGTGAGAAGCCATAACTATCCCTCAGTTTAAATCCCATTTAATATACTGTCAAGATAAAGGCTGGCAATTCATGGGCTTGGCCCGTGGAAGGTGCCGTGCAAACGTGTGAAAATAAAACATACTCTGACTTTGCTATCAGACACACAAATTTTATTTATTTTCTCAGGAGCAGTGGAGTATCTAGTGAGGTGACTTGTTTTTTCTTTTTTCTTTTTTTTTTCCCCCTGTCTGGTTGTTTTTGTAGCTCGGTGTGGCATTAGATTTAGAAGCCTCTGTCACAACTGGAGCCTGCAGGAATGTGAGGTGATGTGACCTGAAGATACAGGCCTCCGAGTGTTGTAATAAATCCCTCCACCTCTGTGGCCGGGAGCCCTGAGGCAAGGCTCCAATTTTGCCTACCCTGAGTAAAAGTGTGGAGTCAGAGCAACGGAATCTCAACAACATTCCATAGTGTGCTCGAGGCCCTGGCTTAGTTTGGGAAGTCCATAGAGAGATGCCAGGAAGCACTTGGGTTTTGGGAAGCAAGAAGGCGAAGGAAAGGAGGTTAGACCAGGTGAGTTAAAGAGCAGATGGCTCGGGGGTCATGTGTTTGCTTTAAAACATAAAGACATGATTCCCAGAACCCTTGTAATGCTGGCCTGGCAGAGCCTGTGATCCCAGAACTTGGGAAGTGGAGAGAGGGGTCTCCTTAGGCAAACTGGGTAGCTAGACTAGCTGAATTGACAGACTCTGAGTTCAAGTGATCTCACCTTCTGCTCTTAACACGTGCACACACACGTGTGTGTATACCTGTAACACACATGTGAACACCCGTACTCACATTGAACACATGCACACATAACATACATACACACACAGATACACGTATACAGATGCATCCACACACGTAAATGCACATTTACACACACACAGCCCACACATTAAGCTATTTTAAGGCCTGGGGAGATGGCTCAGTGGTTAAGGGCACTTGCTTGAAAAGCCTACCAGCCAAGGTTGGACTCCTAAGTACCCATGTAAAGCAAGATGCATGAAGTGACACATGCATCTGGAGTTGATTTATAGCAGCAAGAAAGGCCCTGACATGACCATTTTCTCTCTGCTTTCTCTGCTGGAAAATAAGTAAAATTAAAAAAAGAACAATTTTTGAAAAGAGCAGTTCACCTTCATGGCTCAATTTTCTGAGGCCCTTGAGAGACTGAAGTTGGGGTGTTAATAGTGAGCTCCCGTCTGTCCTGGGAGGAGCATGGCCCCGGAGGTGGGCCTCTGGTGCTGAGGCCCAGCGCTGCTCCCTCTGCAAACTCCGCTGGTTTCCAACCCACGCTGGGTTCTTCCCGCTCTCTCAGGGCATCACTGGCTCACGGAAGTTTGGCTTCATCCAGGTCTCCTGTGCTCCTTTCTTGCACTTATCTGCTTCCTCGACTCCTAGTTCTACTTGTCCGCCCATGACCCTCCGCTGTTGAGCTACCCGCCAGCTGTTCTTGGTGCACCTATCATTCCCTTCCTCCACTTCGTAGGCACAGCCGGGCCCTGGGTGTCCCAGCTCGATTCCCCAGCTTCTCTTGTGAGTCGGTGTGGCGGCCCTGAGCCATACTCAGTGTGAGCACATGTGTTTCTGCAATCTTGGATTAATCCCCAATATCAAGCCAACCACTTACCTTGGACCAGTGTGTGTGTATGTGTGTGTGTGTGTGTGTGTGTGTGTGTGTGCATGTGCTCACATGTGTACATATGGAGGTCAGAGGACAACCTTGAGTGATGTTACTCAGGAACACCATCCATCTTTTTGTTACATATGTATGTATATTCATATGTGTATGCATAAGTGTGCATGTGTGTGTGTGTGTGTGTGCGTGTGCATGCGTGTGTGTGTGTGTGTGTGTGTGTGTGTGTGTGTGCATGCCTGTGGAGGTTAGAGGTTAACGTCAGGCGTGTTGATCACTCTCCACTTTGCTGTTCGAGTTAGAGTCACTCACTGAACTGAAGCCCATGGATTTTGCAAGACAAGCCAGTCAGCAAGCTTTGCGGATCCTCCTGTCTCCAGTCCCTGGGGTCGGGATTACAGGTGTGCGCCACCATTGGTGCCTGACATTTTATGAGGCTGTTGGGGAACCAAACTCGGGTCCTCACGCCTGCATGGTAAACCCTTTATTCATGGAGCCATCTCCCAAGCTTCCTTGTTTTCTTTCTTTCTCTCTCTCTTTTTTTGTTTTTTCCAGGTAGGGTTTCACCCTAGCTCAGGCTGACCTGGAATTCATCATGTAGTCTCAGGGTGGCCTTGAACTCATGATGATCCTCCTACTTCTGCCTCCTGAGTGCTGGGATTAAATGTGGGCACCACCATGCCCAGCTCTTGTTTTCTTTCTGACACAAGGTCTTACAATGGCCTGGAGTTCACCAATTAGTCTAGACAGTGAGTCCCTCTGATCCTCTTGTCTCTTTTTCCCCAGTGCAAGATTATAGCTACATGCCACATGAACATTTTTTACTTGGGTGCTGGGGATTGAACTCAGGTCCTCATGCTTGCACAGCAAGAACTCCACCAATTGGGCTCTCACCCCAGCCCCAAGGTTATTTCTTCATATTTCCCACTTTTAAAATATAGTTTTATCACTTTATTTCAGAGAGAAGAGAGAGAGAGAGTGAGAGAGAATGGGTATGCCAGGGCCTTCAGCCACTGCAAACGAACTCCAGATGTGTGCTCCATCCTGGACATCTGGTTTACATGGGTCCTGAAAAATTGAACCTGGGTCCTTTAGCTTTTCAGGTGCAAAATAACCACTAAGCCATCTCTCCAGCCCATATCTCCCATTTTTATCTCGACACCTCATCACTAAGTCCCATACTCCTCCCTTTGAGATGTATCACATGCCCACCTGCGGCTTTCCGTCTTGAACGTCCAGGAAGAGCAGCACACGTCACACTGCAGCCTTTGTTCTACGTCCAGGTGGAACTGTTTGCTGGACTTTGCGTCATTCTAACTTTTAATCTTTTCTTCTCTCCATCCTTTATGTCTGCTCCCGTTTCCCTTCTCTATACAGATATCTTTTTTTCCCTCTTATAGTGCCAAGGATTAAACTTAGGGCTTCACACATGCCAGGCAAACATTCTAGGGCTGAGCCTCGTCTCTAGACCATGTAGGTGCCCTTTTTGATGTGTTTGGTAAATGTCTTGACATAGGTACACAAGTCGGGAAAAATCCATAGTACTGGTATGAATGTGCCTTTATTTGAACATGATATTATAATACTTTGTCAACGAATTAATTTTATATGTGCACATAATGCATTTTGTTAGAATAGATATGGTCACTTTAAGAGTTCCTCTGATGCCCAAGACCAAGGCTAGGTGGGTAAGCCTAGCCCCTTGCTGCCTGAACTGAGGCAACCTTGAATTATAACTGAAATCGATGCCTTCCTGCAGCAGGAGCAGCACAAACAAGGCCAGTCTTTCTCCCTGAGACACTTGAAGGACCAGGGTCTTCCTTATTTTCACCCTCCATTGCCTTCACAGCTCCTAGATTGTAGGCTAAGTCAAGAGGAGTAGTGCTTTCCTCCTCCCTAGAAAACTTGTAAAGCTAACTGCCTTGTTCTGTTCTTTGGATTTCTATTTAAAAAAAAAAAAATTGAGAGAGAGAATGGGCATGCAATCATCTCCAGCCACTGTAAACAAATTCCAGACATATGCACCACCTTGTACATCTGGCTTATGTGGGTATTGGGGAATCAAACCTGGGTCCTTAGGCTTCACAGGCAAGTGCCTTAACCACTAAGCCATCTCTCCAGCCCTGGATTTCTAGAGCTTGCATCTCTCTCTCTCTCTCTCTCTCTGCGTGTCTCTTTGTATTTGTCTCTTTGTCACTCTGTGCCTGTATCTGTCTCTTGGTCACCATCTCTCTGTCTTGCTGCGTCTCTATCTTTCTGTCTCTGTTTGTCTTTCTGTGTTTCTACCTCTGTCTCTGTTTCTTTGTCCCTCTTTCTCTGATTTCAGACCCCACCAGGCCACCTTAGCAGAATGCTTCCAACTCTTGCAACGAAAGCTGTAACTTGGAAAGGACCCTGTCTCGGTGAAAAGGGCCCTGTCTTGGCTGCCCCTCATCAAAAGGGCCATTAGTGGCCCTTCCTTCCTGACTTTTGTTGTATTTCAATCCCATTCACCACTCGTTTACCTTTCCTAATGCTTGTAAAGACTTTCAGTGTTGCTGTGTAAACCTTTCCCTCTGCGTTACTCTCATCCCCTTCCCCCCACGCTCCATCATAGACTGGAGCTATTTTTTTTTCTGGAACCATTTTTTTTTTACCTTGTCTATTTCCATTAGGACAAACACCTCCTTTACCACAAAATCACCACTACCAAAACTTACAAACAGTTGCATGGCCCTAGACCTGAATATGAGTTTCATTTTCTTTCTTTGCTGCAAGATCTCACAACACAGCCCAGGCTGGCCCAGGGCTAATGGTCCTCACTCTCCTGCCTCAGCCTCCTGAGTGCTAGAATTATAGGGTGTGTCACCTTGGCTGACAAGTGAGCTCTTCCTAAGTGTGTATCCAAGAGTGAGGCTTCTGGCTCCAGGGCCTAGGCACACTTCATGTCACCCAGGAATGTTCAGGCGCTCCCCAGGGTGGCTGTACCCACTGGTCCATCTCACCATTGTGTATAAAGGTCCTCTCCCCAACCCCGCACCCACCCAAATTCGTATTCGTTATGACCCAGATACTGGCATTATCTGACTTCTCAATTTTTGCTAATTTTATAGACATAAAGTGGTATCTCGTAATTATTTTAATTGGCCATTGAGTTAATCGTATCACTGCAAGCATCGTGTCTCCTGCTCGTTAGCTCTTCTCTCTGCACAGTGTTCCACTTGTCTACTCAGAACTTTGCACATGCCCTTCCACTGGGTTTCCTGCCTTGCTCTTCCTGGTTCGCAGGGAGGTGGGCCTGTCGTCGGAATTGTCCTAACCAAGTACTGGTGCTCCTGTTTACAATCTGCACTCTGTGCGTGCGTGCATGTGCCAAGTTAAGCTCCAACAGATCCACGGGGATGAAGGAGTCCCCAGTAGTTTAGACGCAGGGAGGAGGTGGCAGAACGAGCCGTCATGTGTGCTAGGGTGACATGGGGGTGGGGGGGCGGGGGCGGGGGGGCTCTGAAGAGCCTGCGCCGCGGTGGGGGCAGCTGCGCTCACGGCAGGCTGTGCTCGTGAGTCTCCCTCCTGGCACAAACCAGCCTTCCACAGTTCATTAGCGAGGAGGGTCTTAGTAATTATGCCACACTGATGAAGTTTTCATTAAATGGTGCTTTAAAATTTCCAGCACTGTTTTGAAGTGCGCCATTAAATTGATTGGCCCATTAAAATCAGTGTTTAAAAATGAGTTTGTTGTTAGAAAAGAAAAATAATGATCCTGATAGTAACAGTGACTGAAACAATGGGCCAGCCTGCTCAAAAAAACTAAAGGAATCAGGTCATTAACACATTAAGTGTGAGATGTGCAAATGCATTGTCCTACAATTAGGCCTGACACTGGTCATTTACTTAGAACAAAACAACATCATTAATCATGTTAAGGACATGTTGGTTTGAATTTCACTCATTTCAGAGATTTGCAAATTAATTTTTATAGTTTTTTTTTTTTTACAAATTTTGTAACCATGAGAATTTTATAGCTTTTTTATGCTTTCTGTATTTTAAATAACACTATAATAAAAAATTCACCAAATAGACTGTAATAATTTTCCCATGAGTATTTGAGACATGCTGGTTCTGTGTTCTGACACACTCTGTGCAGATAGAAGACTTTCAACTATATGACAGAGTTGGGGCTGGTGGCGACCACCAAGATGTAACCTTAACCATCACATTACTGTGGGTAATGCAAACTCAGATGAGGTTAGGGTCCATAGCAGAGTCTCAGTGAACATACAGGGATGTGGTAGAGATGGGCTGTCTTGACACAGCCACCCAGCTGTCTTCTACTGCCTTCTCTTCTTGAAGAAGCAGGGCACACAAGAAGTCCAGAGTCCTTGGAAGGTCAAGTTCAGGACAGACATTAGACTCAGCCTTTCAGGTACTCTCTGAGGAGTGTGGAGAAGCTGAGTTGAGCTCTTTCCTGGGGAGCCATTTGATTTCATTCTGAAGACCATCTACCATACTCGGGGATGTCGAGGGACAGGGGTAGATGGGTATGCTTTCCATGTGTGTGCAGTGGTTATGGCACTGACAGTATGTCCCCATGTCCAGTGGCTCCCTGACTGCAAGAGAGACTACAGTGGCTCTTCTGGTGACATATTTTTCCTATGGCTCTGTGGGCCATTTCAGAAAGCTGCACCTGTGTGTGAGATCCAGTAGGCTGAACATTCCCTGACACAATCTGTTTCAGCTCAGCCAGATTCTGTGCAACCAAAGCTAAGCTAACACGAGGGCCAGTCTCTGTAAGGACTTCCCCATAGCCAGCTCCCCACAGGGTGGGTGCATCAGTCACTTTCTTGTTGCTGGGACAAGATGTCCAACTGGGTGCAACTGATGAAGAGAAAGGGTGTCTTTTGGCCTTCGGGTTCAAGAGGAAGTTCCATTATGGTGAGGAAAGCCATGGCAGGAGCAGACAGTGCCACATCTTCACATCAGCATGGGGGAGGTAGAGAGAGAGAGAGAGCTGAATGCAGCAAATAGTGCTGGGCTACAACAACCCGAAGCCCAGTCCCCTGTGACACACCTCCTCCAGCAAGGCTTCACCTCCCACAGGCTTCACAAACCTCCCTGATAGTACCACCTGATGGGGGTCAAGTATGATGAGGCTCATCACAAACACATGAGGCTCTGGGGGTCACTTTTCCTCCAAACCACCACAGTGGGATTCTATTCTGTTTTCAAGGCTCTTGCTAAGGCCGGGTGCAGAACAGTTGTGGTCTTTGCCATTAGAAAGTGAAGGCTGTACTCAGTAGCATGCGAGGAGCATAGGCTGTATGGTTCTTGATTTAGGGGTGCAAGAAGCGTGAGGTGAGGGCTGAGCTACTGCCTGTAAACAGCAAGGGAAGCCTGTTGGAAACAGGTGGTGCCTAAACTGAAAAGAGTTGAGACCAGAAACAAGACCGGGTGGAGGAGAGAGGATGTGAAATGTGTTTTTAATGAAACATCCTTCATAGCCTCATGTGTTGTGAGTACTTGGTCCCCAGCTGGTGGCAGTTTGGAAAAGCTAAGGGGCCTTTAGTAAATGAAGCCTTGCTTGAGGAGGTGTGTTGTCACTGGGGTAACATAGCTTTTTACGTGGCCCAGCTCCAAGCCCAGTACTTGGACGACCTCCTTCCTGCTGCTGTGGAGATGGGATGTCTAGCTGTCTGTTGTCTCTGACATGATGAAACTTCTTCTCAAAACTATAAGCCAAAAATAAACCCTTTCTTTTCATAAGGTGTTTTCATAAGGTGTTTCTGGTGATGCATTTTGACTGGGCAATGAGAAGGTAACTCATATGGAGGAATGGTGTGAATGGCATATGGAGGTGGGAAAGGTGAGTTTTGACTAGATCTTAGAAAGCCTGACTGGTGGTAAGGATGTAGCAATAGTTTATGTTTAAGCAAAAGAGAGCCATTGCAGGTGTGTGTGTGTGTACATATGTATGTGTGCTGATGGGCATGTATGTGTGCGTGTGTGTGTATGTGTGTGTGCGCAAGGTATGTTGAACCCAGAGGACAACATTTTTCAGGTACACCATTCATCTTTTATGAGACAGGGCCTCTCACTGGCCTGGAGCTCACCATGTAGGCTAGACTGATGGCCAGTGAGCTCCAAGGATCCTCCTGTCTCTGCCTCTCTAGTGCTGGGATTACAAGCATGTGCTACCATGCCCAGTTTTTTTCACCTGGGTTCTGGGAATCAAATCAGGTCTTCCTGTTTGCAAAGCAAGCACTTTACAACTGAGCCATCTCCCCAGCCTTTCAATATCATTCCTAATCATCATCATCTGTCCACGTGTCTTTCTTTCATCAAATCAGGATGCCTTCAGTCTGTTTATTTTTGTATCCCCATTATGTGGAGGAGGGCCAGGACCTGCTGCATTTAGCAACTCCATTCTGGAGCAGAAGCAATGTCAAAAAGAAAACATCATGGCTCATTCACACACTGGCTTGTGAACACGGCCCAAGGTGGAATTGAACAGCAAGTATATCAAGTCTGACTTTGACCTTGGGTACAACTTTATTTCGAGCTATAACTTAAATCCATGGTACAAGGTACTCTCTGAATATAAGTATCTTGCCAATTTTGGTTCTTTGAGAATGTATTTAATGTCTAGAAATGACCCGGATTTGTTCAGAGATAAGTCTGGCAAATTCGAGTCATTTTTCAAGGTAAGAAATGCTATTTTGGAACATGAAAAAGGTATGTGGCTCTGAGATAATGAGTCCCCCTTCTTTTGTTGTAAGACATTGTGGTGGTTTGATTCAGGTGTCCCTCATACACTTACGAGTTCTGAATGCTAGATTCCCAACTGATGGAGATTTGGGGATTAATGCCTCCTGGAGACAGTGTATTGTTGGGGTATTGTAGCAGGTTTCCCCTTGCCAGTGTTTGGGCACACACTCCTGTTCCTATTGTCCATCTCATATTGGCCAGAGGGTGATGTCCACCCTCTGTTCATGCCATTGTTTTCCCCTGCCATCATGGAGCTTCCCCTCGAGTCTATAAGCCAAAATAAAGCCCCATCCCCTCAACGCTGCTCTTGGTCAGGTGGTTTCTGCCAGCAGTGTGAACCCGACTGCAACAGGCAAAGCTAAAGGGCAATGTGTGAAAATATATATTTGCAGGTAGAGACAGATAAAGAGGGACAGGCAGAGAGAATGGGCCTTCCAGGGACTCTCGCTGCTGCAAATGAACACCACATGTATGTGCCTCTTTGTGTATCTGGCTTTTCATGGGTTCTGCGGAATTGAACCCAAGTCATTAGGCTTTGCAGGCAAGTGCCTTAAACACTGAGCCATCTCTCCAGCCCTGAAAATATACTTTGAACTGTAGGAGATTTGTTAAATGATCTGCATAGTCTCTCAAGGTGACTACTTAGAAAAGAAATACTTGTTTGGCTATTTAAGTAGGTTTAATAAGACTAGTCACATGAAATTACCCACACGGTTCACCAATAGATGAATAAACACATTATTTACAAATGTTGGGGCACACACCTGCATCTCCCTCCTGTGCTAAACCCATTCTGTGATTAAGAGGCCATAGCTACCGAGAACCCGGAGTCAAGGGAGCACATCTCGCTACCCGTACTCCCAGTTTTTAACGTTATCAACTATCCCTTCCTCCCTTGACAAGGTGACCTGATGTCTTGTTTTGGTGTAAGAATGTCATGAGTCAGTGGGTTTTTGGGAACCCCACAATGTACAACTCAGTAACTTCAGTAAGTCCCTGCTACTAACACAGAAAGAAAAGAGCTAGCTGAATCCTCGGGGGTGCGAGACAGCTATGTGAAATTTACTTCCCAATGTGAGTTTCCCTTGGGATCAAATGAACACAGGTAGGGCTGCTGCTGTTCCCGTTCCAGCATCCTGGGTATTTGTTTGGCCAGACACTCCTTTTTTTTTTCTTTGGTTTTTTGAGGAAGGGTCTCACTCTAGTCCAGGCTGACCTGGAATTCACTATGTAGTCTCAGGGTGGCCTCGAACTCACGGAGATCCACCTACCTCTGACTCCCAAGTGCTGGGATTAAAGGTGTGCGCCACCATGCCCGGCTAAATACTCTGAATCCCTAAGCATCAAGGTTGCTGAAGGTCAGTGGCATGGGTGGTAAAGTTCCCATCCAGTGATTTGGAGAGGAGTCAGCAGTCCCCCTGGCCTCTACTCACTGGGTGCCAACAGCAGAAGCAGCAGCAGTCCTTTACCCCTTGGGACAACCTGAACTGTCTCTAGGTGTTGCTTTGTGTTCCCTGGTGGGGCAGGAGCAAGAGAACCATTGCTTTAGACAGAAGATGGTCTTCATTATCTCCCCCAGAGGCCACAACATAGTTGGCAGAGTCCTCTGCCACTTTACTCACCCCACAGCAGCCCAGAGTCTTCCATGAATGGTGTGGTTGCATGAGCTGTTAGAGGGAAGCCCAGGATTCTGAGCTCGAAGCTCATCCCATGCATGATTTGTGGTGGGTGCCAGCATTTAGCTTCAGGAGTTCTCTGGTCTTCGGTGACTTTGGTATGGTCCCAGGAAGAAGCACAGATGCCAGCCTGCGTGATCCTGGGCTCACATCCTAGTCTACTGGTAAGTCACCATACCTTCCCCAGGCTGGGTTTTCTTCACAAAGCACGGATACCAGGACTCTCCTCCTCATAGCTGTGAGGGGTGATGATCATAAGGATCTGCTGTTGCATTTGACAAGCCACCGTGAACCCCTCTTCTTCCAGACACTACACCAGTTGAGGCAGTCAGAGTTGATGCTTGGCTCAGCTCCCTTCAGGTCCCTGTTACATTTCTGGGGCTCCCTCCCCAACATCCAGGTATTTTCCTTTATAGAGCAGCATAGGTAGCTGCTTTCAGAGCCCCCCTGGGGCTGCTGGAGCTACACTGCCTATATGTAGAGAGAGGACAGTGAGTGGGTGTGGACACCACCCCAACATTCCCTGAGTGCCACTGGCCAATTGCTAACAGTGTTAGCAATGAGAAGGCTCACTCTCCTTGCTTCCAGCTGGATGTCATTCTAAAATGTACTTTATACTTTATTTTCATCTGTATTTATTAAATACATAATATATTAATATAACAATATAATAAATATAAGATGTATATTCAAATTATGTATTTTTATGCTCCAGAGCTCAATTTTTGGTATGGGTGTGTGTATAGTCCATGTATATGTGTGGTATATGTATATGTGGCATATGCATGTGTATGCACATGTGTATGTCCATGTACACATACAGAAGCCAGAGGGGGAGGTCTAACCCCTTCCACTTTATTTCCTTGAGACAGAGAATGTCTAGAACTCACTGTTTTTCAATTATATTGGCTGATCAGTGAGTCACAGCAACCTTCCTGTGTCCATCCTCTCAGCCCAGGGATTACACATGTGCACAGTCACACCTGGCTTATTATTATTATTATTTTTTTGAGGTATAGTCTCATTTTAGCCTCGGCTGATCTGGAATTCACTCTGTCGCTCAAGGCTGGCTTAGAACTCACAATGATCCTCTGCCTCAGCCTCCTGAGTTCTGGGATTAAAGGTATGCACCACCACGCCTGGTTCCACACCTGGCTTTTTATGTGACTGCTTGGGACCTGAACTCAATTCTTCATGCTTGCACAGTCAGGTTCTCATTGCTGGTAGAAATCACTCAACTTAGAGCAGCTTGTGGAAAAAGAGGCTTATTTTGGTTTATAGGCTCGAGGGGAAGCTCCATGATGGCAGAGTAAAATGATGACATCACCCCCTGCCCAGCATAATGTGGACAACAGCAACAGGAGAGTGTGCCAAACACTGGCAAGGGGAAACTGACTATAACACCCATAAGCCTGCCCCCAACAATACACTCCCTCCAGGAGGCATTAATTCCCAAATCTCCATCATCTGGGAACCTAGCATTCAGAACACCTAAGTTTATGGGGGACACCTGAACCAAACCACCACATTCTGTCCCTGGCCCCCATAAACTGATATCTATACATGTTATAAAATACAATGAATTCAGTCTAACTTTAAAAGTCTCCACAGTTTTTATCAATCCCAATGATGTTCATACATCCCCATAGTCCAAGGTCTTTTAACTGAGCCATAATACCAAGATATTCCCCCCAAACTTATAATGGCACAGGATAATCATTCATACTGAAAAATATAGCATTGGGCATAGCAAAGAAATATTCAACCAATACAAGATTTAAAACAACCAGGGCAAACATCAAACTCTGTAGCTTTAAGTCCAACAACTCTAGCCAGTGACAACTCTCCAAGTCTGATAATTCTAGCCAGCAACAAGTCTGTAGCATTCCAATTCTGCCCCTCCAGCTAGGCTACTCACAGTCCTAGCAAACTTCATTGGGGCCGGCACCTTTCCTTAGCAGCCATATCGTGTCGTGGTCCCAGCATCTCCACTGGGTCTCCACTGCAATCCATTGTTCATCCTCATGACCCCATGGGGTCTCCATGCAGGCATCCATCAAACCTTCACACTGCCCATGGCCATTTCCCAAACAACACCATGTTGCAAACTCAATGACCCTCTCTTTCCTGCATTTCTTATACTCCACAATACCAGGTAGGGTGCCAATTTGTCAATCCAGGGGGGAATAAAGCCGACTTTGAAGAACGGGACACTCCTTGAGCACTCAGACCCCTTCAAAAGAGTCTATATTATTCCTGTTTTCTCGGTGCAGGTCAGCTAGCCCAGTCTCAAAGCTTGTAATCTCTCAATTGCAGCTGAACGGGCAGCAGTTCACCCAAAGATTTTCCTTTCTGTGCCATATCCCCTGCTCACACCAGTTCATTTCTATGTAGAGCAACCCTGCACAACTTCTCAGGACATGGGCATAAGAGCAAGCTTCTCACACAAACTGCTGGCCCAGTCCAAGCAAAGCTGTTTCTCACCCTCATAAGCCAAACCTCACAGTTCATAGTTCTTACTGCATTCAGGCCTTTCAACTCTGACCAGAATAGTCCATCAAACTGTACTTACAGCACTGCAAGGCATCTCTTAGGCCAAGTTTTCAAATCCTTCCATATTCCTTTTGAAAATCATCTCCAAAATGCCAAAGCCACACAGTCTGGTGTCTAGCAGCAATCCCACTCCTCAGTACCACTTTACTGTTGCACTCAGGTTTGCATTGCTGGTAGAAATCACCCAACTAAGAGCAGATTGTGGGAAAAAGAGGTTTATTTTGGCTTACAGATTCAACAGGAAGATCCATGATGGCAGGGAAAATGACGACATGAGCAGAGGGTGGACATCAGGCCTGGCCAACATAAGGTGGACAATAGCAACAGGTGAGTGTGCCAAACATTGGCATGGGGAAACTGGCTATAATCCCCATAAGCTTGTCCCCAACAATATACTTCCTCCAGGAGGCATTAATTCCCAAATCTCCATTAGCTGGGAACCTAGCATTCAGAACACCTAAGTTTATGGGGGACACCTGAATCAAACCACCACACACAGCAAGTGTTCTTTTGTAATAAATAAATAAATAAATAAATAAATAAATAAATAAGCAAACAATATATTTATTCATTTATTTGAGGGAGAGGATGAATGGGCACACCAGGGCCTCCATCTGCTGCAAATGAACTTCAGATGTATACCCCACTTGTGCATCTGGAATTATGTGGGTACTGGGGTTGTTAGGCTTGCAGACAAATACCTTAACCACTGAGCAATCTCTCCAGCCTAAACCACAGCAATTTGTCTCATGGTAATAAATTAATAAATTCCTAAAACAGGAACTGGATTTAAGACTCTGGCTATAACGTTTTCCCAGAGACCATAAGATGGAGAGGTGTTGTTTTAGTTTCTTTTCTTGTGGCTTAAGAAAATTCTTGACAGAGCAACTTAAGGAAGGAAGCAAGGAAGGGAGGAAGGGAGGAAGGAAAGTCATGGTGTCAGGAGCATCAGGCAGCTCGTCACATGGTGTCCCCAGTCAGGAAGCAGAGTGAGGAATGCTGGTGCTCAGCTTGCTTTCTCCTCTTTATTCAGACCAGGACCCTGGTCCACGAGGTGGCACCACCCACATGCAGGTTGTGTCTTCCCCCTCAGTTATCCCAATGGGCACCTCTTCTTGGACATGGGGTGGGGAGACAGAAGCATGTCTGGTACATTGCTCGCTCTCCAGAGAGACACAACACCACAGCACCCTTCACAGGCAGGCTGGAGCCCGCTCCGCGGTGTCCCTACAGAGAGCACTGGAGATCTGTGTTCCTGCAGCCCCCCCACTGGCCCCCTGGGCTCTCAGCAAGTTATTCAAGTGTGACTCCTTTCACAGCCCAGCTGAGCAACTCCTCTAATTAGCTGCCTGTTTTCTAAAAATGGGTTTGTGAACCAACACTTTCCTGTGCCCATTTTATTAGCTTCTGGGTGAGATGTTAGCAGCTTCAAAGCAGCTTCAGGCCCCAAACCCAGTGATGTGGAGTCATAGGCACCCCAAACCAATCACGCTGTCGTAAATCCTGCCCAGATACCCCCTCTCCACCCCCAGTCTCTGCACCTGCTCTTCACAGCACTTTTCACCTAAGACGAGCCTTGCTATCTGTCCTATCTATAAAGCACCCTTTGTGCCTGGCTCCGTGTGGGTGCTGGGGAAATTGAACCCGAACTGACAGGCTTTGCAAGCAAGTGCTGTTAACCTCTGAGCCACCTTCCTAGCCCTCTGTGCTATCTCTGGAGGGCAGGGTCTTTGCTAGTCTTTTTACTTCTCCCTTTCCAACCTCAAGGGTACAACAGAGACAATATATACCAAGTGACTGAGTGAGTGCACATCACTGAGTCTTCAGTCGTATATTGTATGATCTTGGACAAGTCACTTGACCTCATGAGCAGCCCATCTGCTTTATGAAGGAGTAATGGTGTTCTGTGGGCTTTGTGGTCTTGGTAGCCATTTTATTTCCTTTCCTTTTTGGGCAAAGGATGATAGGGGGCAGTGGGCCATGCACAGGATGTATAGTGGAAAGAAGCAGAACAAAAAAGGAGATAAATCCGGGTGTGGTGGCGCACGCCTTTAACACCAACACTTGGGAGGCAGAGGTAGGAGGATCACCATGAGTTCAAGGCCAACCTGAGACTACATAGTGAATTCCAGGTCAGCCTGAGCTAGAGCAAGATGCTACCTTAAAAAGCAAAATGAAAACAATTTAACAAAATAAAAAGGAGATAGCAGGACAGGGGAGATGGCTCAACATTCGAAGGCACTTGCTTGCAAGCTGCCTGTCCACATGCAGCTCTCCAGCATCCACAGAATGCTGGAGCCGTCATCCCAGCATGCCTGTGGTAAGGGCAGGGGAAGAGAACCACTCTGGGTTGCCCTGTGATCTTCGCACTCACACATGGCAAGCGCATGCCCATACATGCACATCACACACGTATACATGTACATACACACAGATAAGTAATAACAAGTGACTTCCAGCCTGAGTGGTCCAGACAAGGTCCTCTGGGTTGGCTATGTCAGAAGTGGGAAGAGAAATGCCAGTAAGTGAGGAATCAAGCCTGGGCACGGTGAGTGGCTCAAGGTGATGGACAGATGAGCGCAGGGTCCACAGACCTTGCATTAGATAGCTGAATCCCAGCACGCTGAGGTCGCCTCCTTCTCAACACTCTTACTAGTCATACAAGGGAGACGGGCTTCTCACAGGCATGCGTGTTACCTTCCTTTTAATCCCACTTTTCACTTAAGAGCTGACAGGCCTTTGGCTCAGAGCTTGAAGCAGATAGTTTCCAGATGGGATTGAATAACCTTATTTTATTTTATTGAAAATTATTATTATTTGTGTGTGTGTGTGTGTGTGTGTGTGTGTGTGTGTGTGTGTGTACACAATCTTTTCTGGCACAAAGTACTGAATTCTGACTTCTGCTTAAACCTGGATGGCCCAGCAAGCTCCAGCCACATTTCACTGAGGGGTCCTTAAACTTCTCCAGGATTATACCTTCTTTATGTCGCCAATTCTGCCTCACTTTATGGGCACGATGCATAGGACACATGCAGGATCAGAGCCTAGTTTTATTCATGAGTCACCCTTTGGAGGAAGGATTCTTAATTATGTGTGGATCTCAGTAAGGCCAGGGTAGTATTTTCTTTTATTCTATTATTAGGAGAGAGAAAGAGAAAGAGAGAATTGGCATGCCACGACTCAGCCACTGCAATCAAATGCCAGTTGCTTGTGCCACCTAGTGGGCATGTGAGACCTTGCACTTGCCTCACCTTTGTGCATCTGGCTTATGTGGGATCTGGAGAGTTGAACATGGGTCCTTAGACCTCACAGGCAAACACCTTAACTGCTAAGCCATCTCTCCAGCCCCAGAGTAGTATTTTCAAAATGCATGTATATTCTCCTAATGTTTTGGATAAATGACCCCCCTGCCTGGTTTGATTTTTAGATCTTTGGCCTTGTGGTAAGAGATGGCAAAAAATGTCTGCTCCCTTATATTAGCCAGGGTTCTCTAAAGGAACACAACTTATGGAATGAATATATATATTACAAGAGGATTTTCTATTAGATGGGCTCAAGTGATATAGGCTAGACAGTCCAACAATGCTATCTGCAGGCTGGAAAGGCCGATAGCCTGGTAGCTCCTTAGTTCATGAGGCTGGAGGCCTCAGTAGTCCCAATCTAGCCCTGAAGCCAGGAAGGATTCCTGGAGAGCCACTGATCTTCAGTCCACATTGGAAGGCTGAAAGAAACTGGGTTCTGATGCCAGCAAAGGATGGCGACAGGGCGGATGCAACCACCAGCAGGGAGCGAAGGCAGGCAGGGAAAAAGGGCTGCTCTCCCCCAGAACCTCTTTAAGTACAGGCCACTGCCAGAATTGCTGTCTACTTTGCAGGAAGGTCTTCCCCCTTGGTTAGTCCTTCATGGCAAAACCCTCACAGACCTGCCCAAGAGACTCATTTTTTACTTGATTCTTGATCTAATGAACTTGGCAATAGAAATTAACCATCACATCCCTCATCTGCATGTTATCTCAATGGGTCTGTTAGTGTTTTTGGATCACAAGCAACAGAAATGCACATCTGTTAATTTCATTTAAAGAGGAAAATTACTGGAAGGACATCGGGTAATTCATAGAAGGACTACCAGACTGTGTGAGCCAGATGAGCCATGAGACTCTTAACCAGACTCTTTTGGGCTCTCTAGTTTAGGGTCTTATGAGATGGCTCAGTTCCAGGTGTCTCCATTCAAAACCCGAATTTCCAGAAGGAAGCCAAAGGTCTCAATGGAGCCATGCTCCCGTATCGTGACCCATTGGGGTGGGATGATATCTTGATCATGAGGACTGTCAGGGTTAGTATTAATTGATTGGATCCAGACTCACATAGGAGATAATGAGCATGTATGTGAGGATATTTTAGACTGTGTTAATTGAGGTGGGGAGATCCACCCTAACCAGTGTGGCACCATTCTATGGGCTGGTATTCTGGACTGGTTAGGGTGGATCTCCCCACCTCAATTAACACAATCTAAAACTCCTTCACATACATGCTGCTGCTGCTTCTCCTTCTTCTCCTCTTCTTCCTCTTCTTCTTCTTCTTCTTCCTCCTCCTCCTCCTCTTCTTCTTCTCAAGGTAGGGTCACACTCTAGCCCAGGCTGACCTGGAATTCACTATGTAGTCTCAGGGTGGCCTTGAACTCATGGTGGTCCTCCTACCTCTGCCTCCCGAGTGCTGGGATTACAGGTGTGCTCCAGCACGCCTGGCTCTCTCTTTACTTCTTGACTGCATAGGCAATATGACCAGCTGCCTCATGCCCCTGCCACCAAGCCTTTCCCAGCATGATCTACTAAAAATAATCCCTTCCTCTCTTAAGTTGCTTCTTGTCAAGTATGTTGTCATAGCAGCAAGAAATTGACTAATAAAGGAACTCCACATCTCTATCACACCCTCCAATACTAAGGGACTATTGTGGAAGAGGTGGCAGAAAGAATATAAGAGCCAAAAGAAGGGGAGGAGTGCTTTGCATTACTGTCTTTCAGACACAAGGTGGCCGTGGCATTCATTACCTCACAGTGGCTGATGCTACCTGCACAAGACATGCAGAATATGAAGAAAAAAAAATGGTGGCCTCAAAATTGAAGAGAGACTACTTGGAAAGATGAAGGGATTCAAAATGGAGGGGGAAAGGGAGAGTTGTGGGAGGCGATTATGATCATGATATATTGTCTATGTGTATGGAAGTTGTCAATAGAAAGATTTTTTAAGATGCTGGAGTGATGGCTTAGCAGTTAAGGCACTTGCCTGCAAAGACTAATGACCCAGGTTCAATTCCCCAGTTCCCACATAAAGCCGTATGCACAAAGTGGTACCTGCATCTGGAATTTATTTGCAGTTTGCAGTGGCTAGAGGCCCTGGTGTGTCCATTCTCTTTCTCTCTCTGCTTGAAGACAAACAAATAAACAAATAAATATGTTTTTAACATAGGACCCTAAAGGGAAATATGAGAATTTTTAGCACAGAAGGAGAAAGAATTGGTGGAAGGCTTAAACAATAGGTGCCAACCACAACCTGTGAGAATCTACCAGAAACTACTAAACCTACAAAAGCCTACCCCTTCTGGCTTGTTTCAGCAGCACTGGCTGGAAGGATGTTTTCTGTCTCATGGGGAGGCTGAGTCATTAAGATGTCCAGGGACCCAGGGTTTGTGATTGACAGCTCTGTAATGGGCCTGCACTTACTGGCTCTTCTCTGACAACCTTGGAGCTGGCTGTCTGGCAGGTGAGGTAAGAATCGTCAGCGTATTTGGAAGACACACTTCCTTCCTTGAGACCCAGGTGGAAAAGTATTGATTTTGAGTCTTGAGATGTTCCTCAGAACCTGCACTACCCAAGTGAAGGGCTTGTGTATTTCAAAGAGCAAGCCATTAGCTGCAGGCCCAGGGCCTTCCCAAGTGAGGCTGTTTTGAACAGGGTACCTCATGGGATGATATCATGGGCTCAAGTTTTTGCAAGGGCAGTTCTGTCTATAATGCTGGATCCTGGCTTCGGTTCACCATTTATAATTAAAACTAGATGATTAGTCTTTTAAAAACACTTTAAAAATTTATTTGCAAGGAGCGAGCGAGAGAGAATAAGAACAGGCATACCAGGGCTTCTTGCTGCTACTAATGAACTCCAAACACATGTGCCTCTTTGTGCATCTGGCTTTACATGGGTACTGGCTAATTAAACCCAGGCCAGCAGGCTTTGCAAGCCACCATGTGTGTGAGTTCTTATTCTCTTCTTGAGCTCCTATGTCTGAGCCCTTAGGTTCTAAGACTTATATCCATGTCCTTTTCTCCTTTCTCCACCCCTAGTTCTCAGGCTTTGTCCTCCATTTGGGATTTACCACTAGCTCCTATGGACTTGAACTCAATTAAACCACTGGCTTTCTAGCTTACAGAAGTGGCATCATGCAATATCTCAGCCTCTATAAGTATGTGAGCCAGTTCCCACAGCAAACCTCTTTATCCTGTGTACTCTGTTGGATCTATTGCTTTGGAGAACTCAGGCTAACACAGCACATTGTATAGCACCATAGTAGTGTGTGTGTGTGTGTGTGTGTGTGTGTGTGTGTGTGTGCATCTATGTGTGCTGGGTTACTATTTAGTGGAGATGTATTAATTACTGTGACTCACAGTACAGAGGAAGGTGACCCCAGACTGCAGACTGGTTAACTTCCTTATCCTCGCTGCTCTAGTGTTTATACTTTGCCATGTTGTGTTCCTGTCTTCTGGTTCTCCTGCTGAGTTAAAGTTTGGCTAGTATACTTTTTGTTCCCAGGAGCTCAATTTGGTGTCCTTCTCCCTGGTGCTGTGTGATTTCACAGACACAATGTCTCTTCTCCTGTCTATGTGAATATTAGGTGAAAGTCTTTCTCTACCTCTAGCACCTTTTCTTTTTTGGTTTTTCGAGGTGGGGACTCACTCTAGCTCAAGCTGACCCAGGCTTCACTATGCAGTCTCAGAGTAGCCTCAAACTCTCAGCGATCCTCCTACCTCGGCCTCCCACGTGTTGGGATTAAAGACATGTGCCACCACAACCGGCTTCTAGCATTTTCTCTGCTTCATATTCCTGGTCCTCCCCTTTCCCTCCTCCAGATTATCCTCCCTTCCACTTCCAGGTCCTCCGACCCCCTTTCCTTTCAGAAACTTCTAGAACAGTTCCCCTGCAACAGAAATAAGTATAATGAAAGCCTTATTTGTACTTGTAAATTTTCTAGTAGCCATAAATAGGTGAATGAATAAAAACAGTTCCCTTCTTTCCTCCCTCCCCCCTTCCTTCCTTCCTTCCTTTCTCCCTCCCTCCCTCCCTCCCTCCCTCCCTCCCTCCCTCCCTCCCTCCCTCCCTCCCTTCCTTCCTTCCTTCCTTCCTTCTTTCCTTCCTTCCTGTGAGTTCATATGTGGGAGCATGGGCATGCACATGGCACAGTGTGCATGGAGAGGTCAACGTCAAGTGTTGACCCCCTACCTCCCACCTGGTTTGAGGCAGCGCCTCACATTTACTGCTGCGTTGACCAGACTAGATGGCCCGAGAGCCTCTAGGTCATTCTCTTGTCCCTGTCTATCTGCTTGCCATAGGTGCACTGGGATAACAGATGCTGGGGTAACAGCACCTGGTTTTACATGGGTTCTGGGGATCTGAACTCAGGTTCTCATGTTATATGGCACGCACTTTATTCATTGGGTCGGCTCTCCAGCACCCCCAAAAACAAAATATCTATATCTCTCTATATAAAATTTTCCATATGCATTGTATTAAGATGTTAATATTCAATCAACATTGAAATCACTGAGATCTTACATTCGTCACTTCTATGCCAAGTCTTTAAAATCTTGTGTGCAGTTTATACTTGTGGCATGTTTCAATTTGGACTAGCCATATTTCCGGGGCTCAGTAGCCATAGGTGGCTAGGGGTCCTGTACTGAGAAGATCATACCTAAAGCTTCCAGTTCCAGGATACCACAGAATGTATGACTTGTGGACCAGATGCAGAGTGGGAAAATACACTGTTCATTTTTATACTGAGTGTCCTTTCTCTTTTCTGGGGCATGAAGACAGAAGACTCTTAATTTGTGCCTACTCTCCTGTCCAAGTAGAAAGCAAGATGATTGAGCTCAAATGTGGGCAAAGGGCACAGAGGCCTCCAGGGTTCATCATAGGAATCAAAAAGGGTTGTGTATGTCGCGAGCATGGTGGCACATGCCTTTAATCCCAGCACTTGGGAAGCAGAGGTAGGAGGATCATCATAAATTCAAGGCCACCCTGAGACTCTAGAGTGAGACCCCTATCTCAAGAAACAAAAAACAAAATAAAACAACAACAAAAATGTGTTATGTATAGCTGAAAGCTTTGCAATGAATTTTATTTAATTATTCAGGTTATTTTTTTTTTATTTTTTTTTTATTGAGGTAGGCTCTCACTCCAGCTCAGGCTGACCTGGAATTCACTCTGTAGTCTCAGGGTGGCCTTGGAAATCATGGTGATCCTCCTACCTCTGCCTCCCGAGTGCTGGGGTTAAAGGTGTGAGCCACCATGCCAACTGAATTTTATTTATCTTTGAGGCAGAGTCTCATTCGTCAGTTTGCTCTCCAACTCTATGTAGCTGAGGATGGCCTTGAACTCTTACTCCTCCTGCTTCCACTTCCTGAGTGCTGGGGCACAAGTGTGTGTTGTCATACCCAGTCTATGCGGTGTTGGGGATCAAACCCAGGGCTTCACACATGCTAGGCCAGCCCTCTACCAACAGAGCCACATCCTCAGCCCTGTGTAAGGTATTCTAATAGCTGTCTTGCCTCTCTAGGGAAAATGAAAACAGAGAAAGTGCTGAGCTAGGTTGGAAAAAACCCAAGTTTGGTTTTCAGCCAAGTGTAGCGAGCTGCAAGCTGCGTTCCAGGGACCTTGGCTGGTGACACTGAGGACGCCTGCCCGGGAGCAGGAAGGATTCCCAGGTGAGTGACCCCTGCCCCCTGGGGTGCCCCTGCCCAGCATGCTGTTTCCTGTCTTCTTGCCTCATAAAGAACACTGACCAGGGCTGGAGAGATGGCTTAGCGGTTAAGCGCTTGCCTGTGAAGCCTAAGGACCCCGGTTCGAGGCTCGGTTCCCCAGGTCCCACGTTAGCCAGATGCACAAGGGGGCGCACGCGTCTGGAGTTCGTTTGCAGAGGCTGGAAGCCCTGGCGCGCCCATTCTCTCTCTCTCCCTCTATCTGTCTTTCTCTCTGTGTCTGTCGCTCTCAAATAAATAAATTTAAAAAAAAAAAAAAAAAGAACACTGACCAGCAGCATTTCTTCTGCCTCCTTTGCTCCTTTCTCTTCCCCTTGTTCATTCTTCCTCCCAGGGCGGACCACGCCATGAAAGACCCCTCCGCTAGAATATTGGAACAGCCCACACTCCCTGAGCCCTGTGCGCAGGTGGTCTGCGTGGATGGGTGTGGGTCTCAGCTCTGTGCCCAGACCACAGCCAGTGCTTGGAAAGGCCAGGGTCCTCCCCCTGAGGGCACAGAGCTGGGCAAGGAGCTCTCTTGGCCATTTGCTTTTCACAGAGGGGGGACAAAAGGACAAGTGGTGACATTGGGTGTAAATCTGTCCCCAAAGGACACAGACTGGCTTCCCCCCTGGTGTCTGGGTGGGTGTTAGGGGTGGTAGGATGTGGTGGCTGAGACTCTCTGAGACACAGCCTGCATGTGCCACCTTCTCTTGCTGCTGCTACAGATGTATGCGCCATCTTGTGCATCTGGCTTCATGTGGGTGCTGGAGAATCAAACTCAGGCCAGCAGGCTTTGCAAGCAAGTGCTTTAACTGCTGAACCATCTCCCCAGCCCAAGTTCCACCTTCTCTAATGAGGCAAACACAACTACTCAGAGGCACACACTCTCCTGTGCAGTCAGGTCACCGCTCTCTCAGTCTTGCCTTTGGGCTTTGCCTTGGAGGGGCTCAAGCACGTGGGAATGGGATCAAGCAAGCTACCAATGCTGGGAGCTAACCTGGAAGTTCACCGTGTAATTCCATGTTCTGGGAGTCCTGCCATGTCCTTCTGGTCTGGGAGGCACCTGCGCCCAGGTCTGGAACTCTGGCTCTAGCTAGCCTACCCAGCCTGCCAGCTCGCCCAGTCCTCGCTCTTCCACCCGCCTCAGCCTTGTTATGCCTTTGCTCCCCAATTGCCCGCCCCCCACCATGTCCTCTTTTGGACAGTCCTTTAGGACATAGTTCTCCAGGGTGCTGACCTCCACCGAGCTGTCTGACCCCCAAGCTTCATGAAGCCCAGGGAGGCTTCTGTCCTGCAACCTGAACTTCAGGAGAGTGTTGTGCACTCCTCAGAGAGAGGGTCCTCTTTCTCTTTCCTTGCCTCCAGCTGTCCCTGAGGTCCTGCGGAGTTGTCCAGCTGGCTTCACTTGGGCTTTGTTTCCTCATTCAGTGAGACTCCTTTTCAGGGCTGTGTCTGTGTGTGTGTGTTGCTGAGAACTGGACCTAGGTCTTAGACATGTTAGGCAAGCATTCTGCCACTGAGCCATGTCTGTCCCCAGCCTTGTAGATGGCCCTTCTCCTTGTTTTTGTATGTGTCTGCACAGGCACTTGTGTAAAGGTTAAAGACAACCTCGGGTGTTGGTCCTCACCTTCCACCTTAGTTGAGTCAACTCCGCAGGACCTCAGGGACAGCTGGAGGCACATGTGCACAAGGCGCTGCATGTGTCTGGAGTTCGGTTACAGGGGTTGGAGGCCCTGGCGTGCCAATTTTCTCTCTCTCTCTTGCTCTCTCACGTTCAAAAAAGGCCAGTCTATTGGGCTTGCCTCAAAAAAGAAAAGAAAAGAACAGAAAAAGCAGCAGATGGGAGTAAAGGGTTTATTTTATCTTACGGAGTCAAGAGTAAGCGTTGTCATGACAAGAGAAGCATGGCAGAGCAGAGGCTGGCATCACATCTTTTTTTTTTTGAGGCTGTCCCATCGGACTGGCCTTTTTTTGTTATGCAACAGAATGAGAGCAAGAGAGAGTTGGACCCCAGGGCGTCCAGCCACCGTAGTCGAACTCCAGACGCGTGCACCACCTTGTGCGCATGTGCGACCTTGCACGCTTGTGTCACCTTGTGCAGCTGGCTTACGGGGAACCTGAAGAGTGGAACGTGGGTTTTCAGGCTTTACAAGCCAACCCCTTAACTGCTAAGCCATCTCTCCAGCCCCGAGCATCACATCTTGCCACATGAGCTGGGAGGGAACAGCTAGAGTGAGATCAGTCGGAACACCAGTGCACTGATAAGACTCAAGGCCCTACTCCCAGGACACACCTCTCCCAGCCAGCTCCCACTTCCTCCAGCCTACATCAGCTGGGGATCAAGGGTGCAGCTCAGCCACCAGCACGTGAAGCTGTGGGAGACATTTCACATTCAATCCACCACATAGGCGAATGAGAAAGCACAGATCTTCATTCGAAGAGAGGCAGTCTAAGAGATGGCTCAATGGAACAAGCACTTAACTGGGGATTCCTAGAAGCCACGTGAAGAGTTAGATGCTGTCCGTAACACGTGTTTGTACTTCCTGACTTCCTATGATGAGATGGGAAGCAGACACAGGAGAAGTTCCTGGAAGTTTATAGGCCAGCTAGCCGGTCTAAGCAATGGTTCATATACTATAAGGGGTGAATGTTGGAAAATCATTTGATTTGTCTTAATGGGAACTAGTATCTTTGATAAACATATGGTGGTGGCTTGAATATAAAACGTCTCCCACAGCCTCATGTGTTTGAATGCTGAATTCCCAGTGCGTGACCCTGTTTGAGAAGGTTGTGGAGCCTTCGAGAGGTGAAGCTTTGCTGGAGGAAAGGGTGTCTCTGGCACTGGGCTTTGGAATGTTGTAGCCCAGATGTGCTTGCTGCACTCAGCTCACTCTTGTTACTTCCTTCTTGCTGATCTGAAGACATGACGCTGGCCTTCTGCTCCTGCCATGCTCTGCAGCCATGATAGACTTCTCCTTGAAGCTGTAAGTAAAATAAATCTGTTCCTTCCATGAACTGCTCTGGTCAGGTATTTTTGTCCCAGCAATGAAAAGATAACTAATAGATAATTCTAAGATGATAAAATTAAAACAAGAACATTGATAGCCACCCCCCCCACACACTGGAAAATCTACAGGCTTTCATGTTTTTCCAGCTGTCCCACTAATGTTCTTTATGGGATCCAGGATTCCACAATGAATTTAATTGCATGTCTCCTGAGAGGACTTTAATCCGAGACCGTCCTCAGGCTTCCTTAACCATGGTGCTTTTTGAAAAAAAATGCTAGTCAATCATTTCGGGTGAGCGCCTCTCACGGTGCGTTTGTCAGACATGGTGCAGCTTGTCTTGGTGACGTTCTCTTTGGGTGCCTGATTAAGGTGGCATCTGTCAGGCGCTTCTGTAATTAATCGGCATCTTATGGGGAGGTCCTTAGAGATTATGCAAATGTCCTGTTCTCACCACACATGTCTTTGCTAATTTTAGCACTGGAATTAGCTTGTTGCCTCCAAACACTATTAATATGGTGATTTTAAAAACATTTCCAACATCCCTTGAATACTTATTTATTAGAACTGTGTACAGAAAAATGCTGTGACTTCTGTTATTTACTTGACTGTTGATACCAGTGTGCACTTTTGGCCACATCCTTTAAGTAGTGCATTATAATTCATTACTCTCCCCCTGTAAAATTTTTCATGGGGGGGGGGAGAGAAAGAATGACAGAGAGAATTGGTGCACCAGAGCCTCAGCCACTGAAATTGAACCTCAGATACTTGTGTCACCTTATGTGCATGTGTGACCTTGTGAGTTTGCGTCACCTTGTGCATTTGGCTTATGTGGGACCTGGAGAGTTAAACATGGGTCCTTAGGAGTTGCAGGCAAACCCTTTAACTGCTAATCCATCTCTCCAGCCCTCCCTCTGCATTTTGATGGAGCAGGCTCTTTTAATTGGCTGGAAACTGCACAGTGTCATCATGATCTATGATATGTGGCTCACTTTCTCCAGGTGTGTGGCCTCAAGGACATGCCTGAGTCACCTATGTGTCTGTGTGTTGTGAGGACATGGCCAAGGTCACCTGTGTGTCTGTGTATCATGAGGACATGGCCAAGGTCACCTGTGTGTCAGTGTGTAGTGAGGACATGAACGAGGTCACCTGTGTGACTGTATGTCATGAGGACATGGCCAAGGTCACCTGTATGTTTGTGTGTTGTGAGGACATAGCCAAGGTCACCAGGTCACCTATGTGTCTGCGTGTCATTCTTTGCATGATGTTTATTGGGACAGTGTGCTGAATGAGTGAATGAATGATTTTAGTGCCTGAAAGTGGAGATGCTGGTGCCTCTTTCTCTGAGTTTGATTGGTTCAAACCAAACCAAACACACAAAGATTACAAATTATAAAATGAAGGAAGATCAAAACAACTCTGTTTCCTAGATTCACTTCTCACAGCCCTTGTTTCTTCAGAAATAATCAAATGTTTAAAAAGGAGTGCTGGCTGTCTCAGCTCATCAATGCCCACCCCAAGCATGCCAGGTCTGCTGATTTCTCACCCACACCTCCTGTGAGAAAGTGGGGTGACTGCCCACAGGGAGGGAGGGAGATTTAAGAATAATTAGTCATTCCATGGGCTGAGGAAAGGAAGAACGTTAATGACAGAGGAAACAACATGGATAAAATCCAAGGGACTGAAAACAGTCACACTAGCCAAATGGTTCATATCTGTGTGTAGGAGAGTAGAAGGTTGTGATACCGGGGTGAGAAATAAGGGCATTGGGAGTGGCCTTGAATGTCATTGCTTGATCCTATAAGGTGCTGGGGAGCCAAAGTAGGCTCTACATTGGGAGTTGGTGATATTGATTCTTTCATTTGAGGAAAGCTATTGATCATCTACCCATTAGTGACACGGGTCTGAAAGGGTCCAGGTCTCCACATAAACCTAGGAGGGAGAGTAAAGGTGGATCCTGCCTACCAATATATATATAATTCTTTCAGTGGATGTAGGCATTGGAAGGAGACAATGGCAGAGAACGGCAGGAAGGGAGCAGCTCATCTCCCTCTCTGCTTGGCTCAGCAGGGCAGCCTCGGCCCACAGGCAGCAAAGGGTGGACGGAGAAATGATCTGCTCATCCTTCCAACAATCTGCAGGCAGTCTGGGTGAAGGTAGAATCTTCAAACCAGCCAACTCTTTCTACAGACAGGGAGAAGCTTTCCTTTGGTCAAAATCCCCATGGTTATGATGTGGAGGTCATGACTTTTGGACACCCTATGGCTCAGGGTCTGGAAATGCCCGCACATTCTCAAAACTGAAGAGCTCTGTCATGGCAAAGGCAGGGTTGGTCTGCGACGTGGGGGGTCTTGCTGTTCATGCGGAAGTGGTGACCCCTGAGTGACCAGGCTACCGATGCTTGCTACAGGCGCAGTTACTGTCTCATAGCTGAGGCAAGACACCCCATCAGAAGCAACACGTGGAAAGAAAGGAGTTACCTCTGGATGACAGGTTCGAGGGGAACCTTCCTCATGATGTGTGTGTGGTGAGAGGACATAGCGAGAGCGGTAAGCAGGCTCATGTGGTCAAAGGGAGGAAGTAGAGTGAGATGTGCTGGCACTGGATATATATTTTATATATATAAAGTTGCAACATAATGTAAATATATATAAAAGCTAAATGTCTATTTCATCATAAAATCCAAATGTGCACCCCTTGGGACACACCTTCTCCAGCAAAGCTTCAAAAACCTCCACCACTTTTCCAAATTGCCACCTGCTGAAGACCAAGTATTCAGAACATGTGAGGCTACAGGGGACATCTCATTCACCCCACCACGGGTGCCCTGACCACCCCCTCTCTAGCTTACCATGGAGACATCCTTTCGGTGGGCAATGCCACTGTGATATTCTTTCAGTAGTCAGCTCCATGGTGGCATCTTCCTGGTTGTTACCATGGTAACATCCAACCGGTGGCCGGGACCATGGTGGCATCTTTCCACTTGGTACCATGGTGACATCCTTCCAGCGGCCAGCACTACAATGACTTCTGTCCAGCAACTGGCACCCACAAATCTGTGCTGGAGGTACTCTTGAAGAGCCACCGGCCTCCCACTCTCTGTTCAGCAGCCCCTGACTGAGGGCTGGCAGGAGCTGGTGAAGAAACACTGCTGTTTGCCGGCCCTTTGTGTGCGATCACTGGGAGGCATCTCCTTGCGTTTCCCCCAGGGGAGTAAGCTTGTACGGTGCCTCAGATTGGCACCTTGCCTTGGGTTTTCCTGACAAGATAAGCCACCTTTACTTAGCCTGGTGGCAATGAGCTGCTTTCAATCGAGACACCGTCAGCCAAGTGGTGACCAAACCTCTCTCCATTTCCACCTTTTCTTCTCTTCTTTCTTTTTCTTTGCATGGTTGTGTGTTTGTGTATACATAGTGCATGCATGTGTGTGTGTGTGTGTGTGTGTGTGTGTGCATGCAGCAACCAGAAGACAACCTCAGTGTCATTCTGCAGGTACAGTCTACTTTTTTTTTTTTGAGATGGTATCTGTCCCTGGCCTGACATTTGCCACCTAGGCCAGACTGGCTGGGTGGGGATCCCCAGGGATCATCCTTCTGTCTCTGCCTTTCAGCTCTGGGGTTACAAGAGCTAACCACTGCCTCACTTTTAGGTAGCTACTGGGGATCCAATTCAGGTCTTCATGATTGTGCAACAAACACCTTATCCACGGACCATCTCTGTAGCCCCATTTCCACCTTTGGATGCTGTGTTCATCCTTTAACATCTGTCAGGTGTCACTCTCCTACTCTAATGCCCGAGAAAGGGAGAGGACATTGGACGCTGAGCTCACACAGGGTCTGCTGAGAACAGGCGAGCCGTCGAGAAGGAGGAATCTGCGCCCATCCGTCGCTTTCCAGTCCTTTTCTTGTAAATAGCAGGCTGCGGCAGTCTGATGGCTGCGAACTCCTCTCTGGTGGGTACTTTTTCTTAGAGTATAATAGAAGGTGTGATATCTTGTGAGAGGCGCCAGAACCACTTGCAGAAAGGCAGCTCTGGGACTGAAGGAAGAGGTGACAAGTTCCTGGGAATATTAAAGATTAACACCAAATGCTTTGCTGCTATTTAACTCTCTGACGATTCATGTTGCTGGAGCGGAAACAGAACATTTCTTTCCCTCCCTTCTATTTATTCCTTCCCGTCTCTGTTCTGGGGATTCAGTAGCTGCGGATGTCAGATGCCAACTCCTTAAGGGCTGGAATGGTTTTATATAATAACAGAGAAGGGGAGCCTACAAAATGAAGAAAGACTCTAATTCAGCTCTTGGGCTGAAATGGGAGCTGGAATGAGGGGGGGAGACATTCTTAAAAATAGCTCACTCAGAGAGAAGAATGCGGCTGGTCTCCCAGCGGCAGGCAGGCAGGCGCAACCCTTGGGTGAATTATAGGAACCTACTGTAGGCCTTGTACGTTCGCTTTTGAAATGTTGATGTGGCTAAAAGGGGCTGTTGAATGGAAGGCCACTGGTGACTGACACTCAGAGCCTTCTGTGGCCATGGGTTAGCCTGTCAGGCCTCCATCTGCCTCCTACCCAGGCAGCGTAGCACTGGGATGCAGTGTGCTCTGCTCTGCCCCTCATTCTGTATGCAGTCGCTACGGCTGCAGACTCTCCCCAGAGGTGCACACAGTCTCTGAAAGAAGTTGGAAGGAGCCTTGGGGAGCCCACAAGAAGCGGGGAGAGTAGAAAAAGAATGAAGTGTGTGAGACAGGAGATAATAGTGGCACAGAGGCGTGCAAAGGGGAGGAGAGGAGGAGGTGGGGTAGGAAGAAGGGAGAGAAGGGGAGAAGAGAAGAGATGGGAAAGGAAGGGAAGGGAAAGGAGACGAGGGGAACCTGGAGTGGAGAAGAAAGGAGGGGAGAAAAAACGGTGAGGAGAAGAGGGGCAGGAGGGGAGGGGATATGTAGAGGAGAAAAGAGGAAATAGGAGAGGAAGTGAAGGGAGAGGAATGGTAAGGAGAGGACAGTTCTCTCCACTCTTGTGATATCTTGTGAGCAAGGAGAAGGAAGAGGGGGGAAGGTTGCATGGGGAGGGAGTGACTGAAGGAGGGAGAGGAGAGAGGAGGAGAAGGGAAAAAGAGGTAGAGGGAGGAGGAAGGAGAGGGAGAAAAAGGGAGTAGGTGGGCAGAAGAAGCCCTGAGCGTCAGCAGAGGGAGCAGATTCGTAGCAGTGGCAGAAGCCCCAGCAGCCGTGGTGGGAGACAGGAGGCAGCCAGCCCGCTCCCGGTAACAGAGACACGGGACCGAGCGCCTTCGCCCAGCACGTCACGGATCTCCTCACACCCCATCCCCATTCGTGTTTACAGAGGAAATCACACTTGATTTTGTGTCCTGGTCATCCTTTGCTTTTCATTAAAAAAAAAAACAAACATTTTAATGACAACCTTTGCATATGTATTCAATATACCATAGTCCCTTCCCTCCTCCCAAATCCCCTCTTCACTGAACCCCTTCTTTCCAACTAGTCTCTCTTCTATTTTGATGTCATCTTTTTTTTTTTTTTTTTTTTTTTTTTTTTAGGTAGGTTCTCACTCGAGAAGTCTAAGTTCACCTGGAATTCACTATGTAGTCTCAGGCTGACTTTGAACTCACAGCAGTCCTCCTACCTCTGCCTCCTGAGTGCTGGGTCATCTTTGATTTGATGGACAAGGTCTGAGGAGCTCCTCCCCTCACTGCTGCATGGTGGCTGCTCCTCGCAAATGCCTTAGCTGCTGGGTCCGGTGGGTGACCAGGGACCTCTGTGTTGGCCCGCCTCTCCTTCCTGCTTGGCCTTTACCTTTCCCACTGATGGACTGATGACAAGTCTCTGTGTCACTCTGTGTCCGCTGAGACTCCTTCAAACTGGGCAGCGACTGTGGCTCCTTCTTCTCTGGCCTGAGGTGGCTGTTGTAAATTTTCCAAATTTAAGCCGAGGAGGGGGAGGAGAGCAAAAAGACAAGAACTTTGTCCTGTATTTCTGGGGCCCAGGATGGAACTGCCGCAGGGGCTCTTTGAACCCCACCTGCGTTTTCTGGATACCTCCTGTTCCTGCACCCACAGATAGCTTGTGTGTCGAGTGCATGTGGCTATCTCTCTCTCTCTCTCTTTTTTTTTTTTTTGACCACTGATGTGTTGTGATTTATTGGACGAATACAAATTTTAGGCTTTTGCAGTTTTACGTGGCTCTCTTTACCTGCAGACTTGCACCCAAAGAGTGTCTGGGAGCAACCCCGAGCCAACCCCTGACAAACAAGTGCTCCAGGGCTCCTGTCTCTTGGATAATCCCACTCCAAGGCGTGACCTGTGGAGGACCCCAGGAAGCCTGAGTGAGACGGTGCCAGTTGTCCCCAGACCCCATGTGTTGTCTTCCCATCTCATTTGTTTTTACTACTTTCTAGAATTTTCTGAGACTTTCTCCTAATCAAACTACCTGCATTCAAATGCTAACCTTAGGCAGCGGAATGGGGTCTGGGAGGAACCTAGCCTAAAGCAGCTGTATGAAGAGCTTCCCCAGCCCTGTGACCCGAGGCAGCATCACGGGCCTGGCCAGTCGTCATGGTACGGGGCCATTTACACTGGTGGGTTGGGTGACCAACCTGGGAACTTACTGGAACCAAAGTGAATTTTCATAAGGCCATCAGACAGAAGCTGCCTGAGATAATGAGCAACAGGAAAAACAAAACAAAACAAAACATGGAAAGACAATAAAGCCCGATGACTGTTGTACTTTGACAGCCGTTAACAGCTCACGTCATGTAGAAAACCCTTAAAGCAGACCATGGAAATGAGATGATTTGCCATGGCCTATTTTGGCCCGGATCAAACTCTGGATGGCAGTGGTCATCTGTGAGGTGCTACAGGCAGCAGAAATGTAGGGGTGACGGCCTGTACCCTCAAGGAGAATGGTCTTAAGAAGGACTGGGATACCTCGGAGGAATATGGCTGCTGGAAGAGACAGGCTGAGCCGCAAATGATTTAACTTCTCCAAGCCTCAGTTTCCCCATTTGTAGAAGGGAGGCCATGCCCTTCTGGAGAATACCATGTGACATAACATCGCCAGAGTTGGTGGCACACTCCTTTAATCTCAGCACTCGGGAGGCAGAGGTAGAAGGGTTACTGTGAGTTCCAGTCCAGCCTGAGACTACACAGTGAATTCCAGGTCAGCCTGGGTTCAAGAGCCATAATGTGCAATTAGCAGCTAATATCAAGAATAGCTTCCCGTTATCTTTGTCCCCTGAGGAAGGCACACCCTTGTCCTGACAGAGGTCAGGAATGTGTCCTGAGAGCCCTGGGTCACAAAGTCGGGCCACTGCAGCAAACCACATGTAGCCAGTCTGCCTCTGTGGGCGTGGGAAAGAGACGTAAATGCTGATGGGCATTAAACACGAGTTAGACATGCCATTCCGCACCGCCAACACGTTGAAAAAGTGCACATCACAAGGCCCTTGTTGGAGCCCTGGCAGCCAGCCAGGGGCAGACCACAAAAGGAAGTTGTTTCCTCGCTGAGGTTACTGGGTGGCCCAGCACGCCAGGGCCCCACATCCCTGCAGAATGCACAGCCCCTTGATGACTTCCCGGCTTCCCGTCTGTCCTTTCTTCTGGTGGCCCCACTGCAAACATCCGACATGACAATCCCCCAGCCAGCCAAAACCCAGCTTTGTCCTGCCCCTGCCCTATGTCACAGGGTTCCGAATCTTCACACAACCTTCCACTGGGGATTGTGTAGTCTTCCAGGGCTCCATGCTGGTGATTTTTCCTCTCAGGGGAGCGTGGAAAAGGGATCCACAGTTGGTACAAATCGCTTTCTGTCCACGTCACTGAGGTCTGTGAAGTGGACGCAAGCCAAGAGGTAGCAGAAGGTCTTTGTGATGCAGCTGACCTGAGCTAGGCATCATTCCCAGCAGACAATTGGCAAATATTTACTGAGGGTATGCTGTGTACAGCTCTGTGGCCAGGTCTGCAGGGCACACAGACATGCCCTGTGTGAGACAAGGAGCTTGTGTTTGGAGAGGGAAGACCAGACCGACATGCAGGGAATCAGGAGGGGGAGTGTGTCCTTTGAATGCTGCAGCTAAGCAATTTGTGTGTGTGCATGTATGTGTGTTCATGTGTGTGCATGTGTACACCCATGTATGTGTGCATGTGTGTGAAGACAACTTGGGTGTTATTCCTCAGTGTTCCACCCTAAAAATTCATTTTTATCAATCATATTTTATTAATTAATTAACTTCACTGTATGAACTATGTTGCATATTGGTCATATTCCCCTCATGTTATCCTTCCCCCAGTCACATTCTACTAAGGACCCTCCTCAATGGAGTTATCAGAATTCACTGTGGGGTCATGAATGCACCAGTCAGGCTCTATGTGTGTGTTGGGGGGGCGCAATACCTCAGGATACTCCTTCCTGCCCTGTGGATCACTATCCCCTCTTTTGCAATGTCCCCTGAGCATAGGAGGACATGTCATGAGTCTCCTTCAGGGCTGAGCTCTCAGCATCCTCTGATTTTCTGCTTTGATGAGTTCTGAGTCTCTTCAGTGTCTACTGCCATCTCCCTGGAGGAGGTTCTCAGGCTAACACTGAGAACAGTACTCATATTTAATTACCACTTCTTCTGTAATGTTCCATGGTCGCTGGAAGATGTGTGAGAGATGATTCCTCTTATTCTAGGCGGTTGGTTTTCTTTTTTTGTCATAATGATGGGTCATGGGATGCCCTGGTATCTGCTGCCATTCCACCTCTTTTGATTTTTTTTTTTTTTTTGAGGTAGGGTCTCACTCTGGTCCAGGCTGACCTGGAATTAACTCTGTCATCTCAGGGTGGCCTTGAACTCATGGGAATCCTCCTACCTCTGCCTCCCGAGTGCTGGGATTAAAGGCGTGCGCCACCACGCCTGGCTATCCACCTCTTTTGAAGCAGGTTCTTTCACTGGCCTAGAACTTGCCAAGTAGGATAGATTGGCTGACCAGTGAGCCCCAGAAATTTGTCTGTCTCCACCTACCCAGTGTTGAGATTAAAAGTGTGTGCTAGCTTTTTTTTAAAAAACAAAACATGGGTTCAAACTCAGGTTGCAAGGCAGGCATTTTACCCACTAAGCTATCTTCCTAGACCCCCTGAGCTATGCCGTTAATGCTTGGTTGTATGGGATGGTGTAGCTAGGCTTTGTGGTTTTCCATATCTAATGTGTGTTGCAGGGGTGAGGTTGGATGAACTTCCTCTTGTGGGCTCCTCAGTGACTTCTTTTAACATCATCACACCAGGGAGGAGTTCAGGATGGGGTGCACTACAGGTTATTACACAGGGAAAACCCAGTCCAAGGACGAATCAATGACCCAGTCACAGCAACAATGAGTCAGTCTCCAAAAACCTGCACTTCATACCTCTGTATGCCACTCAGCTACAGCTATCTCATAGACCTCTTTGTGGGTTCCTGCACTGAAGGTCAATTTGTTGGCAGCTGGGTTGTCCCTTGGACAGGAATGAGAGTAAAGAAAGAGACTTTCCGGGTGTGGTGGCGCACGCCTTTAATCCTAGCACTTGGGAGGCAGAGGTAGGAGGAGCACCATGAGTTCAAGGCCACCCTGAGACTACAGAGTTAATTCCAGGTCAGCCTGGACCAGAGTGAGACCCTACCTTGAAAAACAAAAACAAAAACAAAAACAAAAAAAAGAAAAAAAATAAAACAGAAAGAAAGAGACTTGCTGGTCTGTCTTAACCCTTTCTTAGTGACGCAGTGACTAAGTCTATGGCTTCCGTCTAGTTTGAATCTGAATCATCGCCCTACAGGCATGTATGGTTGAACACTTGTTTCCCATCTGGTGTTGCTGTGTTGAGAAGTTGAGGACCCTTTGGGATGTTGGGGTCTAGCTGGTAGAGGAAAGCCACTAGGGGTGGGCCTCAAGGGGCAGCCTGATTTTGCTTCTGGTACTTTCTCTGCTTTCTGATCTGTCACGATGTGAACAAGGCACAGCTCCCACTGCCTCAGTCAGAACTGTGGTGCCTCAGCCACCATGATGGACTGATCTTTCCCAGACTGTGAGCCAAAGCAAATCCTTCTTTCCTTCAGTTCTTCCCTGCAGGCATTTATTCGGTCGTGGTGACAAGAAGTGTAACTGGCTTGTTAACAGCATAGTGGCTCTTTTCTTAATTTTCAAATCTATAGAATAGGGATGAATATATACCTACTTATCTTTCGAATTTTATTTTTCATAGTTTCATACATGTACATAATGTATTTTGATTACTGTTCTCTCTTCTCTCTCTCCCACTCTCACTAAACCCTTTTTCCTTCCCACCTGATCCCCTTCCTACTCTTGTGTGTGTCTGTGTGTGTGTGTGTGTGTGTGTGTGTGTGTGTGTGTTTGTGTGCAACAGAGTTTAGTTAGGTTTACTTGTATGAGCATGAGTGGAGGTATTATTTACTGGATTATGGACAATTTACTAGTGGATACACCACCAAAGAACATGATTCTCTTTCCCTTAGCAATCATGAATTGTCAATAACCCATCTGGGAGAACTGAGGTCTCATGTATCCCTCCCCCATACATAATGGAATGTTGACAGGCTCAACCTTGGGCAGGAAACCATAACTGCTATGAGCTCACAAGTGTTATATGGTCCACATGCAGCGTGTGGCACATAGAAAGTCTCCTTTGACCATTTTCTCTTATTGTGTGTCAAAAGAAATGCCTTACACTGGGATACTCTGTTTCATTTGGGCAACTTCTACCTTATTTTCTTACCTCTCCACTAATGAGACAGTCAGGCCAGGTCTAGCCCTGAGTGCGGTGCTGGACTCATGGTAGCTATGGTGGAGAAACTATTCAACCCGCGAGTTCTCTCCCGACTCAGAGCTCAGGCCTTGGTATGGAGGAAGGTCGGATCAGGCAGAATAAAGGACGAGGTGTGAAGCTGAGGCTTGGTCATGGGGCCTTGCAGGAAGGGAGAGGTGGTCTTAGTTGGTCAGAAAGGACCATGAAAAGAGAGACAGAGGCAGCCCACGACCAGC
Organism: Jaculus jaculus; assembly: GCF_020740685.1. Taxonomy (NCBI): domain Eukaryota; kingdom Metazoa; phylum Chordata; class Mammalia; order Rodentia; family Dipodidae; genus Jaculus; species Jaculus jaculus. Next base: position 3,965,807 of record NC_059118.1, read on the forward strand.
CATTCCTGCTTTTCTATCTGTTTCTTTGTGGAGAGAATTCCTAGGGTGCAGAGAAGTCTAGGATAGTCCTACAATGCTCACGGCTCTGGGATGCTCATAGGAAAACATCTTTCATTTCCTCTTCCTTCCTTCCTTCCTTCCTTCCTTCCTTCCTTCCTTCCTTCCTTCCTTCCTTCCTTCCTCTTCTCTTTCTCCTTCCCTTTTCTTCCTCTTTCTCCTCCTCTTGTTCAGCCTCTTTTTATGTTCCTCCTCCTCCATTTCATTTCTTCTCTCTCTCCTTCCATCTCTCACTTTCCTTCATCCCCTTTGCCTTCCATCTTCCTATGTCTGGACCTCTCTCCTTCCCTCCTTCTCTCTCCATGCCTTCCAAACTCCCATGCCTCAGGCTGGTGCCTTGGATCTGGCACTGCCTTTTCTAGGCACTGGGAGCAAACTCACTATGTTGTCATGTTCTTTTCAACAAAACTCCCTTTTAGGTAAATACTTTTTGGACCAATCTCACTGAATTAGCTATCTGGGTCATTTGAGTTTTTTCTCCAGGAAATAATTATGGCCTTTGGGAGCTGTAAAGTATGCTGCAGTCCTGTGAAGAAATCCCTGCCCCACTCCCCTGTGCCACATCTCTATGTGATGTGAGCCAGGGAGCCAAATTAGCAGTGACACCCATCTGAGAGTCCAACACTGCTTGCAGCTCTCTGAGAAAGGAAGTTCGCTCTCCAGACAAAGGCGATAATACTCCTGCTGCTTCCACATGGGGGAGAGCCGTGGCTCTCATGCAACTCATTTTCTTCTTGAAAAATAACATTCTGTTTCTTCCTGCACCAATTCTCGAAGGCGAACTAGAGTGGCAAGGGCTGGCATTACCCCGTCAGAGCCTCGGAAGACCTGTGCTTGGACCATAGTCCAAGGCAGGAGCAAAAGCTTACAGATATGGGGCTGGAGAGATGGCTTAGCAGTTAAGCGCTTGCCTGTGAAGCCTAAGGACTCTGGTTCAAGGCTCGGTTCCCCAGGTCCCACGTTAGCCAGATGCACAAGGGGGCGCACGCGTCTGGAGTTCGTTTGCAGAGGCTGGAAGCCCTGGTGCGCCCATTCTCTCTCTCTCCCTCTATCTGTCTTTCTCTCTCTGTCTGTCACTCTCAAATAAATAAATAAATAATTGGAAAAAAAAAAGCTTACAGATATGGCTTGGGGTCATGATGCTGGGGGGTCGGGTAGCTGAGTGCTCTGACTGTGGTAATGAAACAAAGGCCATCTGTGTCTTCCCCAGCTGGAGGTGATGAGAAGGTGCCTTGACTGGAGGAAGCGTTTCTTTAAAAATGCAGAAGGACGGCTGGAGAGGTGGCTTAGTAGTTCAGGGTTAAGGCGGTTGCCTGCAAAGCCAAAAGAACTTGGTTCAATTCTCCAGGACCCACGTAAGACAGTTGTACAAGGGGGCACATGCATCTGGAGTTCATTTGCAGTGGCTGGAAGCCTTGGCACACCCATTCTCTCCCTCTCTCTTTCTCTTTATCAAATAAATAAATAAATAAAAATATAAAAAATGCAGAAGGAATCCTTTTGCTGGGTACAGTAGCTTGGGTTGGATACCTGCAACCCCACTGAGGAGGGTCCCCAATGGAAGGCAGGCAAGGACGAGGCAAAACAAGGTACCAACACATGATGCATCTATATGAAATAAGTTGTTAATTAAAAAATACTCAAAAAAATGCAGAAGGAGGGGCCTGGATGATGGCTCCGTCAGCAACACTTGCTGTGCGAGGATGCGGGTCTGAGTGTGGACCCGCACGTAAGCATAGGAGGTGGTGGGTCATGCCCGTGACCCCGCCCTGTGCAGCAGAGGCAGGTGGATCCTGGAGCACGAGGCTAGCGGGACTGGCTGATTTGGTGACTCGGGCTCAGTGCGAGATCCTGTCTCAATGAACAAGCTGGGCAGTGGTTGAGGAAGGCGCTTGATGTCAACTTCCGGCTTCCACACCCAAGCACATGTGCACACACACACACACACACAAATGCATACAAACACAAGTACACCACATCATACACATAACATACATACATATACACAGGGGAAAAAAAATAAAGAAAAAAGACCTGTGACTGGGGAGATAGCTCTGCTGGTAAAGTGTTCACCTCACGAACATGAGGACCTGGGTTTGATCCCCAGAACCCACATGAACGTTAGGCATGGTGGTGCACACCTATAATCCAGTACTATGGAACTAGCGATAGGAGGATCCCTAGAGCTCACTGTTGCCTAGTCTAGTGAGGATGAGGCCAGTGAAAGACCCTATCCCAAAAGAGGTGGGCAGAGCAACTGAAGGGGACACCCAAGATTGTCTTTAGCACACACACACACACACACACACACACACACACACACACACACACACCATTTTATTTGTATGTTTTTTTAAAATTTGCATGTGTATGTGTTAGTGATGTGTGTGGGTACCTGTGTTCGTGTGTGTGTGTGTGTGTGTGTGTGTGTACTCCTGTGTGTGCACATGCCATGACACACCTCAGCATCCTGGGGCTACAAAAGCACTCTCTGGCTTCGGCTTTTACATGGGCCCTGGGGTTCTGAACTCAGTTTTTCGGCTTACCTGGCAAGCATTGTGTTCACTGAGCCATTTCCCCAGCCTCCTGGAGGGAGCTGCTAACCCCAGAAGCTGGGTGAACCTGGGCACGGGGACTCTGACCGGCATTTTCCTGGCGGATGGGAAATGGTAATTCCTCCCTTGTTGGAGGTTGCGAAGGTCAAAGCCCCGCGGCTCGTGAGGGCCTGCCTCTCTGCCTGGCACACACAAGAACGTGGAAATGCTGTCTCTCTGCTTGGACTTTCCCAGCCGGATTTCTGGGGGGAACGAGCTCCGTGTCTGGCGGAAAGCCCGCGGCCCGCTCATTGCGTTTATGCTCCGTTCTGGGGCAGGAAACAATTTAGACGGCACATTGCCTTGGCAGAGCAGGGGAGTCGCTGTGTTAATTCCTGGCTATTTACTGTGACAGGTTTAAAGCCTAATATCTTCGGGAGAGCTGGGACTCCCACTCCACAGCTTACAGAATTGCAGAGACGCCTCACCTTGATTTTCCTGGCGGCGAGGAGTGTTTCACGAAACACCACATTTCCATCAGCTGCTCTGCTCAGGGCCCCGCAGCAAGATCCAGGGAGCGCGCAGAGCCCTTTCCTTGCTCTTCCCCAGCAACCCAGAGTGAGTCATTACACCTGGCCAGACGCCCAAGCATCTTCTGGGGGAGCCCAGGCAGGCCCCCCTCTTAATGCCCTGTAGCTCCACACCAGTTGGCAGTGGAAAGTGCCACCTGCTTCAGTCAGACCCTGGGGGCGTGAGGCCCAGAGGCAATCTGGGAGGCAGCTTAGATGCCGCCCCAGCTCTCTGCATCCAAGTGAGACAGTGTCATTGTACCCGGCATGCCGCATCTCAGCACGCCGGGCTTGAACAGGCTCTCCCAGGCTCCAGCACCATACTAAAGTCATTCTGACTCGGAAGTGGGGGATGCCAGGGCTCCTTGCACCCCAAGGTCTGGATGGAGAAGAAGAGCTGGGTAGCCTTCCTACATCACATGAGACTTTTTGAACAGATTAAGAAATTCCACAAATATTTCTTATTCCATCCCTCTACTGATATCATTTTCTGCTTCCTGTCTGTTAAATTAAAAACAGAAATTGAGGGCTGAAGAGATGGCTTAGTGATTAAGGTGCATGCCTGCGAAGCCTAAGGACCCAGGTTTGATTCCCCAGTACCCTCATAAGCCAGATGCACAAGGTGGCACATGTGTGTAGAGTTCCTTTGCAGTGTTTAGAGGCCCTGGCGTAACTATTCTCTCTCTGTATATCTGCCTCTTTCTCTCAAATAAATAAATGAATAAACAAAATATTTTTTAAAGTGACTTTTTGTGATGGAGAGATAGCTTAGTGGTTAAGGTGCTTGCCTGTGAAGTCTAAAGACCCAAGTTTCATTACCCAATACTCATGTAAAAGCCAGATGCACAAGGTGGTGGATGCATCTGGAATTAGTCTGCAGTGGCTAGAGGCCCTGGCATGCCCACTCTCTATCTATCTATCTGTCTGTCTATCTATCTAACTGGCCCCCTCTGTGTCAAATCAATACATAACTAAATAAGTAAAATATATATTTTTTAAAAGTTGAAATAAGCTTTCACTCTGTAGCCTTAGGGTAGCCTAGAATTCTGTATATAGCCCAGACTGGCCTCAAACTTGTAGTAAGCTTTCTGCATCAGTTTCCTGAGTACTTTAATGACAGGCTTGAGCCACCATGCCCTGAAATATAAATTTTTGTAGGTAATAGGGAGATGGCTCCGTCAGCAAAGTGCTTGCCTTGCAAGCATTAGGACCCGAGTTTGATCCCCTGAACCCAGTATCAAAATTCTGGACTTGGTGGTGTGCACTTGTCATCCCCGCACTGGAGAGGTGGAGACAGGAGGACCTTGGGTAGCCAGCCCAGCTTAATTGGTGAGCTCCAGATCAATAAGAGACCCTGCCACAAAAAAATGGTGGATGGTGTTCTTGAGAATATACGCATACACGCATGGATGCACCCACTCACACACAAACATGAACATGCACACACATGCATAGAACAATTTTGGGGCTGCCTCTTACCTTTTTTAAAAAATATTTTTCTTTATTTACTTATTTGTGCACATGTGAGTGAGAGAGTATGGGTGCGTCCGGGACTCTTGCCACTGCAAATGTACTCTGGATACATGGATACATGCACCGCTTTGTGCTTCTAGCTTTATGTGGGCACTGGGGGACTGAGCCCTGAGCCAGGTCAGGGCTGTCAGTCTTTGCACGTAAGCACCTTCAATGACTGAGATGTCCCCCAGCCTGGGGATGCCTTTTGTTTGTTGGTCATCCTCTTGGATTCCCGCTCTCCACCCTGAGCAACAGAGTAAAGCGTTTCTTCCAAATAAATTGCTTATGGTGAATGGGAGAGTGTGTTTTCATCAAAATATTCATTACATCTAAAACAGTGCCTGGACTTGGGGTTGCTGGCAAGCAGCTGTGTTTAGCTGAGGGCCCCGCACCTGGCACATCCTCAAAGGTCAGTCATGATGGTAATTACTGTCAGCCTGTGTAGGAAGGATGCCCCTTTTAGTCTTCCATGAATAGGAGGATATAGTTCATTTCAGCCCTGAATTGATTTGTGGAAAGGTAATTATGAAACAAAGGTTCCCTGTGACAGCTGGGTCCCGAGAGCTACTGAGCTGCTTGTGTGGTCCAATCGAACTTCCTGCCATGGTGGAAAATTTCTAAGCCTTATTGTTTAACCCCATAGCCACGAGGCCCTCAGAGCCATTGAGCACTTGAAGTGTGGTGAGTGTGAATCTGAATTTTTATTTAAGTAGCTAGTGGTTTTGAATTTTTTTATTTTTATTATTTTAGAGAGAGTCAGTAAGACAGCTGGAGAGAGAGAGAGAGAGAGAGAGAGAGAGAGAGAGAGAGAATTGACATGCTAGGGCCTCGGCCACTGCAATTGAACTCCAGATGCTTTTACCACCTAGTGGGCACGTGCGACCTTGCACTTGCCTCACTTTTATGCACCTGGCTTATGTGGGATCTGGAGAGTGGAATATGGGTCCTTAGGCTTTACAGGCAAGCGTATTAACCACTAAGCCATTTCTCCAGCCCACTAGTGGCTTCTTTGATGAGATGGGGCATGCCAAGGGGGGCATGGTGGTAGACTGAAGCTACCGACTGGATGACTGACAAGACCAGACAGGGCACACAGGATGCCATGGCAGTAGACTCAGGCTCCTCATTTGATTGGATGAGGCATGCTTGGTTATGGTGGTTTGAATGAAAGATTCCTCACAGGCTGATGTGTTTTGAATACGTGGTCACCTGCTGATGGCAGTGTGGGAAAGCAGTGGGGCCTTTGGGAGGTAGAGACTTGCTGAAGGAGGTGTGTTGCTGGGGTGGGCCTTTGGTTAATATAGCCCAGCTCCAAGCCAGTTAATAGACTACTTCCTTCCCACTGATGTAGAGATGTGACCCAGGCTTCCTGCTCAGTCCTGTCATGCTTTCCCAGCCATGATGAAGCCTCACCTCAAAACGGTAAGCTGAAACAAACCCGTTCCTCCCATGATCTGGGGGTTCTGTCCCGACAATGAGAAGGTAACTGTTACTGTCAGGGTGGCATGGCAGTGGATTGAGGCTACTGATAGGAATGGTACAGGTGAAACCCCCATGTTTTGCTTTTTAAAGCAAACATTTTTGTTGACAACCTCTGTACATATAGACACATACCATGATCATAATCCCTTCTCACCACCCTCCTTTTTATAGCCATTATTTCACATGGGTTTACAGGAGCTATGAAAACTTTAATGAATGCTCTAAAATAACTTATTGCTAGAGTATACACCCTAATGAAGCTTAGAGACATGATACTGGGTATTAAAAGGATTCTCTGGCCATTCCTGGGAGGTGAGATGCCTACCACACAGGCACTAAGGCAGGAGACTGGCTTGCAGGTTGAAGGACCTCTGAAGGAGGCCCATGAGGGTCACATCTATTTAAGTTGGGCTGCTGATGCCCTAAGTCCCAAACTGAAACAAGAGTGATGACTCTAGAGCCCCTTTGAGTGTATGCTACAGGGTAGTTTCCGGTGCTGTTTCTTGTAGGCATATTCCAACACACCTGCAAGGAAATGTACAGCCTATGCCATATTCCTAGCTTTGAATTCAGAAACTGCATTTCTAGAAATAATATTTCTAAATAAAGAAATAAAATTTTATGCACATGAATAATAGTTATGGTGGTACTTATATTAGTAGACCCTTGGAAACAAGCCACGGGTTCATTAAGCGAAGGGCGGGCAGAATGGTACAATAAAACGATGGAGACAATTCAAGTGGTTAAGAAGAAAATGGCTCATAAATGGCTTGGTATAAATATGATAGAATATCCTATAGCCATTAAAATCATATTTACATTATAACGCTGATTTGAAACCGCAGAATTGTAGATGGAGAAAATTCTCAAGTGTTTAGAAATAACAGAGAAAGGATTGAATGAGAGATGTTCCATTGGAACTTTGCTTCTGGGAAGGTGGAGCAGTGAGACTTTTATTCTTCTACTAAACACAGTGAAAAAAAAAAAACCCTCTGTTCAATCTATTTGAAACAAATATAAAAAAAATTTATAGCTAGGGACTTGTGGACTCATGGGTAGATGGACTTATTATGGGTTTTCTGGAGTTTTCTATTTTACAATAAGGTATGGGGCCAGGGAGGTGGCCCGATGGTTAAAGGTGCTTGCTTGCCAAATCTGTTGGCCTGGGTTTGATTCCCCAGTACCTATGTAAAGCCAGGTGTGCAACGTGGTACATGTGTCTGGAGTTTGTTTGCAGCAACAATAGGCTCTGGAGCACTCAAATGTACACACACATTCTCTCTTCCTCTCAAATAAATAAACAGAAATATTAAAAAAATAAAAAATGAAGTGCCAACAAAAGCCTAACCTCTTCAAACAAAGGACTAGAAAAGTTGCAAGCAGCAAGGAAGAAAAGTTTTCAATTAAAACTACTCAAGGGCTGGAGAGATGGCTTAGCGGGTAAGCGCTTGCCTGTGAAGCCTAAGGACCCCGGTTCGAGGCTCGGTTCCCCAGGTCCCACGTTAGCCAGATGCACAAGGGGGCGCATGTGTCTGGAGTTTGTTTGCAGAGGCTGGAAGCCCTGGCGCGCCCATTCTCTCTCTCTCCCTCTGTCTTTCTCTCTGTGTCTGTCGCTCTCAAATAAATAAATAAATAAATTTAAAACAAAAAAAAAAAAAAAAACTACTCAAATTCTAGTCAAACACCACAGACCCATGTTGTCCTTTTGCATGCTAGCCATGGCTGAATGTGGATCTTAGAATTCTACCCTCCCAAAGCTGGGAAAAGACATCTCCACACTTGATTGTCATTCCGTAACAATCTCCTCCCTCCCAAAGCCAGCTGAAGCAGAAGATTTAAATAAGACCATACCCTATGAAAATGTCCATGTTTCAGTCAAAAAAGAAAAAAAGAAAGTCACTCAGGAAAACCTCAAACAATGAAGGAAGGAAAACAATAGACGTCAGCACAATCAGCCAACAGGCCCTGACAGATGCCTGTGGAAATCTGAGAAGCAGAGCATGCATTCTGTTCAAGTGTCGGAGGATGCAGACGGACATAGAGCGTCTTCTGAGCCATCAGTCAAATGTCAGCAAGTCTGAAAGGACTGAAGTCACACAGCCTGTGTTCTCTTTCCACAATAAAATCAAACTAGAAATCAATAACACAAAGGTAACTGAAAAAAAAAAACTCTCCAAAAACTTAGAAACCAAACAACGTATTTTAAAATAACATGAGAATTAAAGAAGACATCTCATGAGGAAATTAAAAATATAAGTTATTATCTTATGAAAATGAAATTCCAGCATTTCAACGTTGTGGGATAAAGCTATGTATGGCGTTCCTGGGAAGGAAGTTTACCACATTCAATGAAGATGCTAGAAAGAGGAAAAATCATGGAACAATAACCTAGCTCCCATCCTGGGAACATAGAGAATAAAATGAGCCTGTGCACAAAACAAGAAGGAAATCAAGAAAGCAAGAGCATCAATCAATGAAAGGTATCTTGGAGAACAATGGAGGCAGTCCAAGAAGCACAGAGATGATCTTTGGAAATAACCAGTACTTGTAGGCTGGGGAGCTGGCTCGGTGGGTAAAGTGCGTGCCATGTAGCAGGAGGACCTGAGTTCAGATCCTCAGCGCCCACATGAGAACCAGGAGGGGTGGTGTGTGTGTGGAATCTCAGCACTGGAGAGGTGGAGACAGGGGACCTCTGGGCCTTGTTGGTCATCTATGCTGACAAAATCGGTGAGTTCTGGGTTGAGGGGGAGAACCTGTCTCAAAAAAAACAACAAAGTGAAAATTTGGAAGACGTTCAACCTTAACCTTTGGCCTCTACATGCACCCGCACCCACATGTGCACCCACATGCATACAAACATGCTCACACAATACACACAAGCAAGTCAATACTATCAAACGTGATGAAAGAAGAAAGGGAAGAATCGCAAATGGCTGTGGTCAGGGACAAAATAGGGGCCATCCTTTCAGACCCTGAAGACACAGGGAAGATGCAGGAGCTCTACAGATAAATACACACCTCTGGTGACATGCAGGAAATGGGACCTTCCCTTGTAAAACACCAACACGGGCTGGAGAGATGGCTTAGCGGTTAAGTGCTTGCCTGTGAAGCCTAAGGACCCCGGTTCAAGGCTCGGTTCCCCAGGTCCCACGTTAGCCAGATGCACAAGGGGGCACAGGCGTCTGGAGTTCGTTTGCAGTGGCGGGAAGCCCTGGCGTGCCCATTCACTCTCTCTCCCTCTATCTGTCTTTCTCTCTGTGTCTGTCGCTCTCAAATAAATAAATAAAAAAAAATAAAAAAAAGAAAAACACCAACAGTTATAACTCACCCAAAATTCATAGAAGAAATTCATTTACATAAAAATCAGCAGGCCCAAGTATCTTCACTGAAGAATCCCACCAGACATTTATGCAATTTCTACAAATTTCCTCCAGAAAATAAAAGATAGAATGAACACTTCCCAATCGAAGCTGGTGTTACCTCGATTCCGAAACAAGGCTACAAAAAGAAGAAATAATAAGTCAATACACTAATGAGTGTATCTGGAGACATTTTTAGTAGTAGGTTAGCTAAGAGAATAGAGCACTATAGCAGACAGTTCCACAATGCTTGGACGAACATCCAACTGAACCGTGTTATGGACGGTGGGGGTTTATTTCAAGCTTACAGAATGCAGGGGAAGTTCCGTGGTGGTGGGAGAAGCGGCTCCCACTCATAAACCCAAGCAGGGGGAGAGGCGCCATCAGCAGCCAGCCGGCACTCAAATGCAGCAAACACAATCCTTCAGCAAGCAAGACCTCTGGAGCTTAGACCTCTCTGCATACCTTTGGGCTGGAATTCAGATCCGATCCCCTCATTAACACCCCCCATCCCCCCGTAGCAGTTGTCTGCCTGCTAGGGGCTGAAGATGCAATCTCAATCTTAATAAAACACCTGAGTCTATGGGGGCAGACATTCAAACTACCACAAGAGCCACCTCAGCCCAGCAAGAAGCATGTATAAAGTGTTGCAGCTGGCTTTATCTTTACTGAGGCGAGAGTGCAAGTTCTACCTTTAAGTTCAGGAGCACAGCAGAGATGCCTGCTGTCGCCATTCCAATTCAGCCCTACACTGGGAAATGCTTGCCAATGCAATAAAGCAAGAGAAAGAAATAAAAGACATGCTTATAGAAAGGGAAGAAATGAAGCAGCTCATCTTTACAAATGAAAAGATTGTCTGTGGAGAAAATTCCAATGAACCTGAGGGAATGAGGGAGGGAGAGGGGGAAGGAAAGAGAGAGAAAATGAGAATGAGAATGAATCTAACAATTGAGTTTAGTAAAGCCAGAAAGTACAGTATGAGCACAGAATTCAATTACATTCATATGTACTGTCAATGAACATGTGTCCTTGAAATTTAAATCACAATACCATTTATACTCACTTGGTAAAAAAAAAACACTTAGGCACAAATCACATGAAATACAAGCAGGAATAGGTAATCCTAATAAAATGTACACAAGATTTTTATGCTGAAAATTATGAAACACTAATGAAATAAATCAAAGAAAATTTGAATAAATGTCTACATACTGAGTTCAGGGATTGGAATGATCATTCACAATAAAAAACCTCAAATTGATGTGTGAGTTTAAAACCTTTAGTATTAAAAATCTCAGGATGGTGACACTGTGAGTTGGAGGCCAGCCTGAGACTCTAGAGTGAACTTCTGGTCAGCCTGGGCTAGAGCAAGACCCTACCTCGAGAAAACAAAACAAAATCTCAGGATCAAACTTTTTTTTTTTTTTTTTTTAGAAATAAGAGTAATATGAAAAAAAGAGACTAGAATAGTTAAAATAATTTGGAGCTGGGTGGTGGCACATGCCTTTAACCCCAGCACTCGGGAGGCAGAGGTAAGAGGATCACTGTGAGTTTGAGGCCACCCTGAGATTACACAGTGAATTCCAGATCAGCCTGAGCTAGAATGAGACCCTACCTTGAAAATCCCCAAAATAATAATAATAATAATAATAATTTGGAAAAAAAAGAATAAAGTGGTAGGAATCCACTTCAAAACTTCTGGTCCCTGAAGTGAATTCAGGTAAAATCCAATTGCAAGACTGTTTAGTTAAACTGATGATGGCTGTGTGGTGATGCTGAAAGAAGCAGATATTACTGGGACGGCCAGGAAATGACCTGCCCAAATATGGCTGATTTCTCACAAAAAAGAAAAACTAAGGCTTAGGAGAAGGCTCGTCAGTTAAAGGTACTTGCATGCAAAGCTTGCTGACCCAGGTTCAGTACCCCAGCCACCCACATAAAGCTAGCTGGACATTTGTTCTGCAGCAGCAAGAGACCCTAGCATTCCCATGCACATGTGTGTGCACACATGCACACATGCAGATAAATAAGTCATAAAAGTAATTTTAAAAACATAATCCGTGAAAGATAGGTAGCCTTTCCAACAAATGGTGCTGGGCCAAAAAAATATAAAGCTTAATTTCAGCCTCATAGTTTATACGAAAATAAACTCAAAATGGATTATAAGCTAATTATGATGGCTGTGTGGTGTCTGTGTTTGTGCATGTGAGCGCCACGCACATGTGAGGAAATCGGAGGATGCTTGAGGCAGGGTCTCTCACAGCTCACCACTCCACTCTGTTCACCAGGCGGGTCGGTCCACGAGCCTCTGGGACATTCTCCTGTCTCTGCCTCCCGTCTCATTGCAGGTGTGCTGGGGATTACAGAAACCCACCGCAGCTTTTTAGGTGGGGGTCTGGGAATCCAAACTCAGATATATTCAGGCTTGCATGGCAAGTGCTTTACCAACTGAGCCATCCTACCAGCCCCCTGAATCATCGACTTAAATTTACAATCTAAAAGGACAGAGCTTTTGGGAAAGCCAGCATAGGGAAGCCTGTTTGATTTGCATGACTCGTCCGAGTCTTGCTTCTGATGCCACGTGATCCCATTCCGGGGTAAAGGCAAAGTGTGGCTTTATGACCCTGTTGATGCTGTCCTCACAGTGCCTTGTAAACAGTCTTCAGGCTGACTGGGAGGTTCTCAGACCCTCTCTAGCAATGGCATCGCTGTGTCACCAAGGCATGGGGCATGTGATTTTTTTCCCCAGAGCAGTGCCTCAGGGGGCAAGAGTTCACCCGGGCCGAGGACATCTACTACCTTCCTGACACGAGTAGCAGGAGCCCCGTGATGGAGCCCGTGATGCCATCCCAGGAGCTACAGCCCCTGGCTTCATGCAGCCCACATTTCACTGGGGGCTCACACACCAGGAGCAAGTACATGAATGGAGGCCTAGGAGAGGCAGGAGGCAGAACTGAGGCAGGGGAAGCATGGGGCACTCTGGGGAAGGGTAGGCAGAGTGGCCGTGGGATTGGCTGACACAGTGCTTGAAACCTGTGTGCATCTCTCCTCAGCATCATGTTTACTATCCTTGCATCCAGAGTCGAGACACTGGAATTGGTTATGGCAAAGTGTGTAGATCACGTATGCATTAAGGGACAGCCAGGTGTTAAACATTCACTAACACATGGTAGGATGTGGGATCACTACTTGGTGGGGTTAGATTGGGAAAACCTCACCAAGAAGGTAACATTTGATGAGAGGCGAAGAGGAGATGAGGGAAGGAGCCTGTGGGTACACAGGGGGAGAGCATCCAGGCCGAGGGGGTAGTGGGGACAAAGTGTCAAAGCTGTGTGCGGTTGGCATATCTTAGGAACATCACGGGGACCACCGAAGCAGATGTGGAGGGGTAGGGGATCAGGAGAATGGTAAGAGATTAGACAGAGATGAGGGGACGGGGTAAGACTAGATGTTGGACTTGTAGGTCAGCGTGGTGTACTGGGGTTTGCTCCTGGGAAGCCACTGAGGAATTCTGTTCTGAGAAGCAACAGGCTCTGATTTGTGTTTTAAAAGGATCATTTTTGAGCCGAGCATGGTGGCACATGCCTTTAATCCCAGCACTCTGGAGGCAGAGGTAGGAGGATCGCCGTGAGTTCGAGGCCATCCTGAGACTCCATAGTTAATTCCAGGTTAGCCTGGGCTAGAGTGAGACCTCAACAAACAAACAAACACACAAATTAAAAAAGGATCATTTTTGGCTGCTGTGTTGAAAATGGAGCTGTGGAGGGAATTTCAACCGTTAGAAGTCCTGTCTGTGCGAGAGTGATGGTCACTTGGGTGGGTGGTGGATGCGGTGACAAATGGTGAGCTTCTTAAGAAAAAGACAAGGAGGAACCTATAGTATTTCCCGACAGATCAGGTCTGCTGTGCGAGAGAAGCAAACTGAAGAACACGCTTTCTGTAAAGGGCTTTGTCCTGGTTTGAATGTGAAATGGTCCCTGCAGGCTCATGTGTTTGAACCCTGCCCCCTGGCACTTAAAGCTTGTGAAACCGTTACAAGGCGGAGCCTTGCTGGAGGAAGTGGATCACTGTAGAGTGGTCCCAGGGGCTCCATTTCCTGTGTGCCCCCTACTTCCTGACTACAGATGTGATGAGACCAGCTACCTCCCATCCCTGCCACTGTGCTGAACCAGCCCTGATGGACTGTATCTGCTCAAACTATATGGCAAAAATCAATCCATCCTTCCTTTCCTTTCTTCTTGTTAGGTGTTTGCCCATAGAAATGAAAATGTAACTAAGCCAGCTGTGGTGGTGCACGCCTGTAATCTCAGCATTTGAGAGGCAGAGGTAGGAAGGAGGATCACCATGAGTATGAGGCTACCCTGACACTATATAGTGAATTCCAGGTCAGCCTGGGCTACAGTGAGACCCTACTTCAAAAAAAAAAAAAAAAAAAAGCTTCCAAAAGCATAACTAATAGAGCTTTGTGTTAACTGAAGTAAAGGTTGGCTCGGAGAAGGTTGGAGATATGACGGCAGTGTCTCCGTGATGCTTGTCCATACTCCATCTATACGTAGTTTACTGGGAGGAAAGACTTCCTTTTAACCATGTTTGATTCTCAGCAGTTCAGTGAACCCCAGAGAACCGAATGAGGGAGTGTGAGGTGTCTACCAGGACTCCACTCTCCCCCTTTCTCATACATAGCATCACAGCTCACCCTGGGCCTGGGGTGGGTAGATGCAACTTGGGGGTCAGGGTGGACCACAGCCCTGAGAGTGGATGCTATTGCTTGATGGTAATTGTTAGAAAACACAAAAGCCACTTTTCTGGAAGTCCTTTTCCTCACATCATGAGCTCAGATACACACTTCAGAAGTACTTACAATGTCTGTGGTACAATCAGTTAGCACCTTAGGCTGTTAACCAGAAGGTTGGTGGTTCAAGCCCACCCAGGGGTCTAGTGCTCACCTGGGACTGGGGAGATGGCTCAGTGGTTAAGGATCCTCACTTGCAAAGTCTTCCAGTCTGGGTTCAATTCCCAGCAGCCATATAAAACCAGATTTTTAAAAAGTGATGTAGGACTGGAAAGATGGCTTAGTGGTTAAGGCGCTTGCCTGCAAAGCCTAAGGACTCATGTTCAACTCTCTAGGTTCCATGTAAGCCAGACACACAGTGACACAGGCATGCAAAGTTGCACATGTGCACAGGGGGCACACATGTCTGGGGTTCGATTGCAGTGGCTGGAGGCCTTGGCCCACAAATTCTCTCTGGCACAGTGCATACAAACGAAAAGGCTGGTCTGTTGGGCTTGCCTCAGGAAAAAAGTGGTGTAAGCATCTGGTATTTGTTTGTAATGACAAGATGCCCTGATGCACTCAAGTAAGTAAATAAAAAATTTTAAAGTTCATGTAACTTGCCTTTGGCTGTGCAGGTGAAGAAGACCCTGCAGCAATGGTCCGGGGGCTGGGGACCAGGCAAGCGCGGAGCAGCACCCAGAGAGGAAACACTCGGTTTAGCGTCAAAGTGTCCCTTCCCACACAACAAACCCACAAACTGTGAGCCCCACCAAGTCAATTTAGGAAGAAATTCCAAGGAATCAGGACCTGTTGGAGATTGAAAAATGTAGGTCAAGGGTAAAAGGCTTGGGCAAGTAACTGAAAGCACCCTTGGGAGGTTGACCATGACTGTAGGAGGCAAAAGTAATGATGGGTCTACATTGGTGACAGTGAGTAGGAAGACATCAGGAGAAGGGGAAGAACGAGGTGTCCCGCACCAAGGCAGGCAATATTTCCCCGGCGTAAGATCAGCATATATTGGGAAGTGTCATGGTTTGAGTCAGAAGTCCCTCCCCCAGGCATGTTTTATATACTTGGTCCCTAGCTGCCACCAGAGCTCTGCTCGCTCTCCTGCTGCTATTTTCCACCTGCTGTGGCAGAGGTGATGTCAGCCTCTGCTCGACCATCTCTCCCCTTCCACCATGGAGCTTCCTCGTGAGTCTGTAAGCCAAAGTAAACCCTTCACTTCTGGCAGCTGCTTTTGGTCAGGTGTTTCGTACCAGCAATGAGAAGGTAACTACAACAGGAGGTCCAGGTGGGGGACAAACTATGGGGCCTGTTGGGGAAAAGGCTAAGAACCACTTTGGAAAAGACACTATCGCAATGACTGAAGAGGTGGAGAGGACTACCCAATAGATCTTTTCTTTAAAAAATTTTATTAGCATTTTCCATGATTATAAAAAAATATCCCATGGTAATTTCCTCCCTCCCCCTCCACACTTTCTCCTTTGAAAGTCCATTCTCCATCATATTACCTCCCCATCTCAATCATTGTACTTACATATATACAATATCAACCTATTAAGTATCCTCCTCCCTTCCTTTCTCTTTCCTTTATGTCTTCTTTTTAACTTACTGGCCTCTGCTACTAAGTATTTTCCTTCTCACGCAGAAGCCCAATCACCTGTAGCTAGGATCCACATATGAGAGAGAACATGTGGCACTTGGCTTTCTGGGCCTGGGTTACCTCACTTAGTATATAATCCTTTCCAGGTCATCCATTTTTCTGCAAATTTCAAAACTTCATTTTTCTTTACCGCTGAGTAGAACTCCATTGTATAAATGTACCACATCTTCATTATCCACTCATCAGTTGAAGGACACCTAGGCTGGTTCCATTTCCCAGCTATTATAAATTGAGCAGCAATAAACATGGTTGAGCACGTACTTCTAAGGAAATGAGATAATTCCTTCAGATATATGCCTAGGAATGCTATAGCTGGGTCATATGGTAGATCAATCTTTTGCTGTTTTAGGAACCTTCACACTGATTTCCACAATGGCTGGACCAGATTGCATTCCCACCAGCAGTGTAGAAGGGTTCCTCTTTTTCCACATCCCTGCCAACATTTATGATCATTTGTTTTCATGATGGTGGCCAATCTGACAGGAGTGAGATGGAATCTCAATGTAGTTTTAATCTGCATTTCCCTGATGACTGATGACGTAGAACATTTTTTTAGATGCTTATATGCCATTCGTATTTCTTCCTTTGAGAATGGTCTATTTAGCTCCATAGCCCATTTTTTGATTGGCTTGTTTGATTCCTTATTATTTAACTTTTTGAGGTCTTTTTATATCCTAGATATTAATCCTCTATCAGATATATAACTGGCAAAGATTTTTTTCCCATTCTGTAGGTTGCCTCTTTGCTTTTTTCACTGTGTCCTTTGCAGTGCAAAATCTTTGTAATTTCATGAGGTCCCAGAGATTAATCTGTGGTTTTATTGCCTGAGCAATTGGGGTTGTGTTCAGAAAGTCTTTGCCAAGACCAATATGTTGAAGGGTTTCCCCTACTTTTTCCTCTAGCCGTTTCAGAGTTTCAGGTCTGCCCAATAGATCTTTTGAAAATATGTCTTTTGGCTGAAAAGATAGCTTAGCAGTTACAATGCTTGCCTATGAAGCTTAAGAACTCATGTGTGACTCTCCAGGTCCCATGGAAGCCAGACGCACAGTGTCACAAGCCCACAAGGTTGCACATGCACACAAGGGGGCACACACGTCTGCAGCTGGATTGCAGTAGCTGGAGGCCCTGGCAAGCTAAGTCTTTCTCTCTCTCCCTCCCTACCTCCCTCCTTCCCTCTCTCTTATTCAATTACTCTCACATGAAAAAAACCAGTCTGTTGGGCTTGCCTCAAAAAAGAAATTTAAAAATATGTCTTTTATTGGCCACACACTTACCATGATATATGGTAAGGGAGGGGTGGGGACACATATCTGTCCCCATTAAAGTTAATGGGGAATCCCCTGTAAAGTCTAAGGGCAGAATATGGTGTGATGAATCTGCACAGTCATTCCATGCAGCTTCCAAAACGGCTCTTAAGGGACACGTTTATTGGTGAACAATTTATACGCATGTACATACCATCATCTGGGAAGTAATTGCTAAGGATAAGGTGGGAAACGATTACCAAATCTGACTCCATCTGGGGCTGTACCCTCAGGAATAAAGGGGATAATTGCCAAATCACAATGAATATAAAGTGGCGCGCTGGGCGAATACTTCCCGAGAGCCAGCATGCAGCTCTTCTTCTCTAAGAAGCTGTGGCTGAATGGCACTTGGGAGAAGCCATAAGATTTCCCCAAAAGACCACTTTGCAGGCTGAGACAACACCTTTGACAGGAGGAGCAGAGCCGGGCCTAGCACCCCAGGGTCCTGTTAGGTAGTGGTGTGAGCTCAAGCTTCCTGAGGAACCACTGGATTTCCACCACCGCAGTAGCTCTCTGCATGCGTGTGCAGTGGATAGAGCTGCCTGCGTCCCTTCTCTCTGCATCTTCTGCCCTCTGTGCGCCCTTCTATAGTTCTCCGCGCACCTTCTGTTGTGGTTACCGTCTCTCTGCCGGGCAGCTCAGCTGGCCAAAGGCAGCAAGTGGAAGGAAAGGCTTTGTTCCAGCTTACCATTTCAGAGGACACTTCCGTCGTGGCCTGGAAGAGCAGAGATTGCCTGTCTCTTCTTGAGGCAGCAGCTGTGAGAGAGCAGCAAGAGTGAGCTGGCTTTGGCAAGGGGTGGGGGGCTTGAGCTAAGACCCACCCATAGTAACACATCTCCTTCAGCAAGGGTACTCCCCCCCCCACGTTGCCACCAGCCAGGGACTAAGTATGGAGCTTAATATCAAACACAGCAAGCTATGGGGGACACTTTACGTTCAAACTAACGCATCTCCCATGAGGCCTTGGTCTGTGTCACCACTCCACACAGGGCCTTCTTCCATTACCATATAGTGTGCTGACTAATAACTACGTGAGCTGGGCTGTGAGCCTCCTTGACTGAGTCTAAATCCTGGCCCATCTATGTGTCAGCTCTCTACGTGGGGTCATCGTTTGTAAAGCAAAGATGGTGTTTCCGGGGAGGGTCAGTACCATAGCACCATGGCTCAGAACATGAACTCTCCAGCTAAATTTCCTGGGCTCGAGTCTCATCTCTACCAGTTCGCAGATGGTGACCTTGGTTAAGCTTTAACCCCACTTAAAGATGGTGAGAATAGAACTAACCTTATGTGTTCATGACAGGATTAAGTTATCGGACCTGTGACACAAGGTAATCAGTCAACATGAGCTTGTATTTAGTTGAAAGGTTTTTATAAATTCTACTTGGAAAATCCAAATAAAATCTTCAGCAGGAAGTCTAGACAACCACTTGCTATTATTATCTGAGGCACAGTGATGGTTAATTGTGACTGTCAACTTGATTGGATTAGGAAGCACTGGTATCTTATCGAAGCAGAGCTCCGTGTGTCTCGAGGGCGTTTGCAGAGAGGAGGGACTGAGAGAGGCAAGAGTGTGGGCGGTCACATGGTCTCATGGGATAGGGTCCTGGACCGAAGGAAAAGGGAGAAGCCCGCAGAGCACCGGAACTCCCAGTCCTGCTTCCTTGACCGAGTGTGACGCACCGAGCCGTCCCACATTCCTGCCGCCACAGCCAGCAGGTGCTTTTGCCACCATGCCTGCTCCAGTCTCATGGACTCTCCTCTCTCCGCCCAAGAGCCAAGATAAAAACTCTTCCTTCCACACGACGTATTTGGATTACAGCAGTGAGGAAAGTAACTAATACTGAAAAATCAGTCATGAGAGGCAGGGTTGTTGCTGTAACTAAATGATCAAGTGGCACATAGGCCTTTGGAACTGTCTGTGGAGAAATGTGGAAGAGCTTGTAGCTGCCGAGTGTAGGATCCCCAGGATTCTGTAAGCACAGTTAATGGGTCATTCTGGTGAAAGTGGGAGTGGGGGAGCCAGGATGCTGATGTAAATGTGGACTGTAGGGCTGGTGAGATGGTTTAGTGGTTAATCACTTGCCTTTGAAGCTTAAGGACCTTGGTTTGATTCCTCAGGACCCACATAAGCCAGATGCACAAGGTGGCGCATGCATCTGGAGTTCATTAGCAGTAGCTGGAAGCCCTGCTGTACCCATTCTCTATCTATCTGCTTCCTTGTCTCTCTGTCACTCTCAAATAAATAAATGAAAATAAACAAAATAAATAAATAGATGAATAAATGTGGACTACAAAGATTGTATGTACAAGGTTTCAGAGGAGAGCAAGGATTCTATTGGAAATAGGGCTAGAATACAGGGCATTCATGTTATATTTGGGTACTGTTGAAGTCTGTCTTCTGCTGGTACCTTGAAAAGTTAAGTAAGATGGAATTCAAAAGCAATGGACCAAGTTGTTTGGCAGGAGAATTTTTGCAACTTCTGTAGCATGGTTATGGCTCACTGATCTTAGCCAGATTTAGAGTGACCAATAGCAGAAAATGGATCAGGAGGATTAACTGACCTGCTCTGAATGTTGGGGATGACATCCAGTGAAAGGGACAATGGGGCTGGAGAGGTGGCTCAGTGGTTAAAGGAATTTTCTTGACAAGCCTGATGGACCTGGGTTCAGTTCCACAGTACTCACATAAAAGCCAGATGCAAAAAGTGGTGCATGTGTTTGATATTTGTTCACAGTTGTAGAAGGCCCTGGCATGCCTATGTTGTCTCTCTTCTCTCCCCCTCTCTCTCTTTCCCTGTCTCTCTCTGCATTTGTCTCTCTCTTTCAAATAATTAAACATATTTTTCCTTCACATTATTTTATTTATGTTAAGCTTAAGTAAGTAACAATCCATCACAACATGTACTTATTCTGTAGTAGTGCCAGAGACTGTCTCGTCTTGTCAGAATTTACGCTTAATGATAACCAATCATTTTAACTTACGAATGGAAAGGGGTTGAGAAATTAAATAAATTATTGTTTTTTTTTTCAAAATATCATGAGTACTCATTCCATGTCCCTCACGTGGTGGCTTATGAATGAGCTTTAGCCTGATATTACTTTGGATGTTACAAGTAAAGAAAGTTTACTTATTAGTATGCTCTAGGTACCTGTTACTAAAAGCTCACAAAATGCTTTTGTCTTGAATTTTGAATTTTGCATGGCATGTAGTACTGTCTTTCTCTAGCTTGTTTATAAAATTATAATTGCTTTGAAATAGCCTTTTTTTAAAAAAATTTTGAGAGAGAGAGAGAATATGTGCACCAGGGCCTTTGCTGCTGTGAACTAACTGCAGACATGTGCACCCCTTTGTGGCAATGTGCAACATAATGTGCTCACGTCACTGTGTGTCTGGTTACATGTGACCTGGATATTTGAACATAAGTTCTTAGACTTTGCAGGCAAGTGCCTTCACCATTAAACCATCTCTCCAGCCCTGAAATAGTTTTTTAAATTTCCTTGCCTACAATATTCTGAATAACAGTCAGTTTCACTTGAACTTTTTTTTAACTAAAAAAATACTTAAATTTTTTTTAGAGGGAGCAAGAGAGAGAGAGAGGAGAGATAATTGGTGTGCCAGGGCCTCAGCCACTGAAATCAAACTCCAGATGCTTGCGCTACCTAGTGGGCATGTGCAATCTTGTGCTTGCCTCACCTTTGTGCATCTGGCTTACATGGGGTCTGGAGAGTCAAACATGGGTCCTTAGGCTTTGCAGACAAAGGCCTTAACTGCTAAGTTGTCTCTCCAGCCCTCACTTGAACTATGTTAATAAGTGGTTAATCATGAATAAAACATTTTTATAAAGGGGTAATGAAGACAACCAGGGGAACGCTGACTATCCACTCTGCCTCCTGCCTGCTGGGTGATACCACTGGCTGCCACTCTTGCTGTCACCTCAGCTGAAAGCCGCTCCCATCGCCGTGCCTTCTTCCCAGCCACGAGGATTCACCACAAGTGCAGGAGGTCACGAGGGGCCGCTTTATGCTCCAACCACCATAGCTGTCATTCCTCAAGTCTGGGCCACCTCACCCCATGAAAAACCTTCACCATCACCTCTTAAATGGCATAGTAGCCAGAATGAAATAAAATGGGTATCACTCCGGTTCTATATCAAAGCCCTTCCAACCCTATTGCTCCGAGCAGGACACTCAATATTATAAACACAGCTCATGAGGCCCATGGCTCCAATACCAACTAGTGATGTGATATGCTTTGATGTGCTGTATAACACACCCCAGGCTTTATGTCCTACTCACTGCTCCTGCTGTTTCTTCTCTATGTCACACCTTCCTACATAGTATCATCTTTTTGTATGTGCATGTTGTGTGTGTGTGTGTGCGTGCGTGCGTGTGCGCGCGTGCATGTGTGTGTGTGTGCATGCGTGCGTGTGCGCGCGTGCATGTGTGTGTGTGTGTGTGTGTAGGCTAGAAGTTGATGTCAGGTGTCTTCCTCAGTCACTCCCCACCTCAGTTTTTTTTCCTTTTTTTGAGGTAGGGTCTCGCTCTAGCCTAGGCTGACCTGGAATTCACTATGTAGTCTCAGGGTGGCCTCAAACTCATGGCGACCCTCCTACCTCTGCCTCCCGAGTGCTGGGATTAAAGGTGTGCGCCACCACGCCCGGCCTCACCTCAGTTTTTGAGACAAGGTCTCTCACTGAACCTGGAGTTCACCAATTTGGCTAGACTAGCTGGCCAGCAAGCCTTGGGAACCCCTCTGTCTCTGCCCCCCCCCCCCCCCGCCAGTGCTGGGATTACAAGTGCATGGCACTATACCCAACGTGTTATGAAGCTGCTTGAGATCTTCGCTCACTTCCTTGCCTGCATGACACGTGGCTCATGGACGGAGTCATCCTCCCGCCCTCATTCAGCATCGCTAGTATTCTCTCAGCAAGGCCCGCTCAACCGCGCCTCGGTTCAGGTCTGTCGGGCTGTAGTTGTTCGCCCATTTCTAGCGCTTGTAACAACATATACGTTAGCTTTGTTTGTGCCCACCTCTCCCACTAGACTGTGTGGAGAAATGGGTTGAGCCATAGCTGAGGCAAGGTCCCCTAAAGGCTGTCGCGCCCTAACAAGATAGTGTGAGGGGGAATCTCACTAACCCAAAGTCTCTAGAGGAGGTGTGTTAGTTACTATTCTCATTGCTATGACAAAAGTGCTTGATAAAAGCAACTTTAATAAAGAAGGGTTTATGTTGGCTCAGTCTGAGGCACACAGCCCATCATGGCGAGAAGGCACGCTGGCAGGAGTGTGAGGTAAGAGCCCAGGCGTCTGCAGCCAGGGAGCAGAGAGATGAGTACTGGGACCTAGCCTGCTTGCTATTTTCCCCATTTTTATTCAGTTCCGGACCCTAGTCTATGAAATGGGTGGGTCTTTCCTCTTCAGAAGCACCCTCACAGACAAACCCAGAGCTGTGTTTCCTAGGTGATTCTAAATCCAGTCCAATTAAAAATCAAAACCATCAATATGAAGAAACATATTAGGCGTAAGGTGCATGAAATGGAGAGGATGGCACTGGGGATGGGGAGTCAGAATCCATCTGGTTATGTAAACTAAATGATGAGGGTCAGCAGTGAGGACCACCTTGGGGGAAGCCTGAATTGATGATCCATTGGATTGAGAGTAAGCCAATTGGGGCTTGTTACTTTGCACAAGGGATTGGCCTTATGATTTGTGTTAGCTGACATAAAATCTCAAAGGTGTCATGTATCATTTCTGTCTTAGCCTCAATAAACCTTGTGAACATTTGTCCCTTAAAACCTGTGTAGCCAGGCTGAGGTGAGACTTCTGGGAACAGGGGACCGAGAGAGCTAGGGAGATGGCTCAGCCAGTAAAATGCTTGCTTCACAGACATGAGGACCTGGGTTTGGTCCCCAGAACCCACATGTGTCCACACAGATATAAACACGTACACACATGCATACACACAAATGTGCATGCACATGTATACACACACATGCTCACCCCACATTTGCCCACACAGATGTGAACACACACACAAATGTACATGCATATGTATGCACACACATGCTCACCCCACATGTGCCCACACAGATGTGGACACACACACATGCGCATACACACAGCACACACACAAATGTACATGCATATGTATACA
Organism: Jaculus jaculus; assembly: GCF_020740685.1. Lineage (NCBI taxonomy): Eukaryota > Metazoa > Chordata > Mammalia > Rodentia > Dipodidae > Jaculus > Jaculus jaculus. The sequence goes on from NC_059118.1 coordinate 3,989,221, forward strand.
CATATATGCTCACTCCACATGTGCCCACACAGATGTGAACAGACACACATGCACACACACAAATGCACATGTATGCACATACATGCTCATGCCCACATTGTCCACACAGATGTGAACACACATAGCACACACACAAATGTACATGCACAGAAAGATGCTCTGCAAATCACTCAAGGGTGCTGATGGCAGACCAACTGCCCCATGTCTCAGAAGCTATGGTCTGGTCTTGAGCCCTGCCTTTGAGGGCTAAGCTGATGTCCCATCAAGCCAGGGCCACCATCTTTACACAGCTTTTCTCCTCAGTTCAGTGTTGTGTTTAGTGAGTTTCTTCCTGTTTTTGAGCCCAGAGCTGATTGTGTTGGTGGCTGGGGCACGTGTTTCCCTCCGAGAGGAACATGCGACTGGAGGGTGGTTTCCTCCCACTCCCCACCCCCGCCTGCATCCCCCCTCAGTGCTGCTCCAGTTCCTGCTGAGCCCAGGGATGGGGGTGTCCACCCCCCACGTGTCTGATTGAAGGTAGGAAAACACATCTGGGCTGAGATGCCAGCCACAGGCACAGGCCCTGCAGTTGTGGCCTCTGTTTCTTCCCTTAGACGTTCCCAGGGGCCTCTGTCTTAAGCCTCTGCAATATCTGCTCACAGGTTCCTATTTCCACAGGGCCCTAGAAAACTTTAAAGGGGAATGCACAGGCTCTAGGTCATCTTGTCTTTTGGTCATTCCAGATCTTATTCCATCTTCTAGGAATTTTGAACACACACATGCACAGATATGTACATGTGTAGATGGATTTTTGTCTGCATGTATTCATTAAAAGAGACTGCAACATGAAAAATGGATTCATATTAACTGTCTTTACTTTTCACTTAGTATACCATAACTCTTTTCTGACCATCAAACTTTTATTAAAAGATTACAATGTGGAGGTCAAAAGCCAAATTCAGCCCAAATGGCATGTATCTGAAAGTGTGCTAATGACTTGAGTTTGACTATAAAGAATGAATGGCATGTCCTGCAATCCTCAGCTGGTCCTGGAGGGATGTGAGGCTGTCTTGAGATTGGTATCATTATATATAATTACTGTGATCCTTCTTTGCTGAGACAAAGTATTGAGCCAGAAGCAGTGTAGGTAAGGAAAGAGCTTCTTTTGTCTCACCTTTCCAGAAGGTGGAGCCCACCATGACAGAGGAGGCCTGGCAGGAGCAGGAAGCTGGTGTCACATCACCACATCGGCAGGGAAAAAGTAGAGACCAAAGCAATTGGTTCCAGGCTTAGAAAATACCCATTACGGCCCACCCCCAGCGACACACTTCCTCCGGCAAGGCTCTGCTTTCTAAAAATTAAACAACTTTCCTAAATAGCACCACCGACAGTACTCAAACACATGCATCTATGTAGGGTGTGTAACTGAGGGGACATTTTATATTAATGCCACCATACCTACCATATCAATATTTCTCAACGAAGAAATCTGGGCCATTTTAGGCCAGAAAATTCATGGCTGTCTGGGACTATTTGTATATTGCAGGCATTGTCTGGCCCTCAGAGATGCTGAGAACATTTCTATAGAACAAAAACAAGTTGACTTGATTGTCATGTGGTAAATGAATTCCACTGGGGACTGTTATGGGCAGATCCCACCTCTAAGTGCTGAATGTAATATCAGGGTAGTTTGTATCCCAGGTGCATTTAAAAGGAAAACTTATTTCAGCAGTTAAAGGTGCTTGTTTGCAAAGCCTGATGGTCCAGGTTCAGTTCCCCAGTACCCATGTAAAGGCAGACACACAAAGCAGTGCATGTATTTGTTCATTGGCAGGAGGCTTTGGTACACCTATTTTTTCTCTCACACACAAATTAAAACATGTTTGAAATATATTTTATTTATTTATTTGAGAGAGAGATAAGGAGTCAGAGAGAGGAGAGAGAGAGAGAGAGAGAGAATGGGCATGCCAGGCCCTCCAATCACTGCAAACGAACTCCGGACGCATGCACCATCTTGGGCATCTGGCTGATGTGGGTCCTAGAGAATCAAACCAGGATCATTTAGCTTTGCAACCAAATGCCTTAACCACTAAGCCATCTCTCCAGCCCAAATAAATATTCTTTAAAGGAGAAAAAACTTGGGTAAGGTTTGGCTTAAGGCCAGAGCTAGGCAGTATGAACACCTGGATTCAATAAGATTGAAAACAAGGAGCTGGGGGAGATGGCTCAGAGGGTAAAACGTTTGCCACACAGGCATGAGGACCTGAGTCTCATCACCAGCACCCATGGAGATGCTGAACACAGTCGTACATGCCTATAATACCGGTGCTGAGGAGGCACAGAAAGGTGATCCCCAGGGCTTACTGGCTAAACTGGTGAGCTTAGGGTTCAATGGAAGACCTTGCCTCAAAAAAAAAAAAAAAAAAAAGGTGGACAGTGATTGAGGAAGACACCTAACATTTGACTTCTGGTTGAACATGCATACACACACTTATGCACACATACATGTGCCTCCCACACACACAAAGAGAGAGAGAGAAAGAGATAGACAGAAAACATTGAGAACAATATACTTTCTTCTGAAAACACAGAGACCTGTGTTTTACAGAGTATGGATGTGAGGCCCAGAGCAAGGAAGGTAACAGAACACCCGGGTATGGAGGATGTAAGAGTTCTTGGTCAGATCCATGAACCGCTGGCCATGGATATTATCAGAACCAGAGGCAGAGGCAGAACGTTTGTTAAAGCACCCAGCCTTGCACCCGACTTCATCATTTGTGTCCATCTGTCTTTCTTTGGATTCCCTCCTAAGATGCTTCAACCCATGCTCTGCCACCCACAGCTGAAAGACGAAGCCAGTTTGGAAGGGTCACGTGCCTCTGATTGGGTTGCCAGAGGCTGTGGGAGAGGTGGTTCAATAGTCACTTACTCTACACAGTGGAGTGGGACCTTCTGCACACCAGCCTGGCCATAGGCACCTTCTAATTAGCCACCGGGTTAGGCAGGTTTATGTAGAGGAACAGACCTGATTGAAAAGTGGGATTTGCTGGAGCGGCTTACTTGATGGGGGCTGCATAGTGCAGCAACGGCTGTCTGCAGGCTGTGGAGCCCAAGAGCCTGGTAGCTGTTCAACCCGTGTGTCTAGATGCCTGAGCAGTCCCAGTCAGGAGCTGAGGGCCTGGAAGGTTGCTGCAGTCTTTCAGTTGAGTCCAGATCTGGTCAGGTTGTCAATTAAGACTGACCATAATATCCCCCAAGAGCTTCATGAAGTCTGACCTGGGAGATTTTTTTCCCCAGGAGCCAGGTCTAGGCAACAGGTGAATTGAATGTCTGGGATGGGAAGAGGATTCATATCCAACCTTCTAGCTTCAGCACAGCCTCACTTCCGGCATGGAAGGTGGCTTCAGTTGACCCCACTTCGGCCTGCTGCTCTTTCTGGGTGTTCAAGTGTTCTGAGCAGCCCTTATGCAGGAAATGTGTCTTGTGTCGAAGCCAAGACTCTTGCTTTTTTTTTTTTTTTTTTTGTTATTTTTGGCCTTTTAGGGAATTGGTGATTCTTTAAAGAGAATTGTCACCCATTTCTTTTGGTTAACTATCAACACATGGTTTTCTCTGTGTTGGCTACGCATGAATCCCAAGAATCCCACAGTCTAGAGGACCACAGAATTTTTACAAGAGGTGGTATCTTTTCTTCCACTTAGTTTCTTTTATTTTAAAAAAATCATTGTTATTGGGGGGCAGGACCCACATGCCATGGCTTGCGGGTAGTGGTCCAAAGACGGCCCTGGGTGTCGGTCCTCTTTTACCATGTTCTGAGACAGGGTCTCTTGTTGCTTTGCCACTGGGAAGGCCAGGCTAGCTGGCCGGTGCACTGTGGGAGTCCCCCGACTCCAGGTGAATTTGAATTACAGTCGTGTGTGCCACTGTGTGTCCAGCCGTACATGGGTGCTGGGGATCAAAACTGTGGCTGGCACATTTCCATAGCAAGTTCTTTAGCCACTGAGCCATCTCCCCAGGCGCCCCATGGAGTTTATTGAATCTCATTTCTGAATGTACTCATTGAACCTCGCCTCAGACTGAAGCGCTTCACCCTTTTGCCTCTGGATTTCTATGTTTCTTAACTTCCTTACTGACAACCTCCATACACATACACAATGTGCCCTGATCATAATCTCCCTCCACCCTCGTGCCTCCTCCCTCTCCCTCCTCCCCCTCCACTGAACCCCTTCTTCTCTGCCTCTCCCACTTTGACGCCACCATCTTTCTCGGCCTTTACGTAATATAGACCTTGTGTAGGTGGCATTAGCCACTGTGTTGCCCCTGGATTTTTCACACTAAACTATTCTGAGCAGATGTGGTAGGAAGTGCATTGAGGATCAATGTAGGCTAATATTCATCTAAATAATCTAAATATTGGGATTATTTTTTGGGTGCTATGTGCTAGGTCTATGCTAAACATTTCTTGAATTACATCATTTCATCTGTGTAACTCCATTTTGATGACCACATGATTAATTCCCTCATTTTTGTTCAGAGTATCAAATTGATACATGGAGAAATATAGCTTCCTCAGGAATACACAGCCACTAAATGGATGAGTTAAAATTCAAATTCAGGCCAGCCTAGTGCAGAGCCTGACCTTAACCATTGGCTCAAAAGCTGGAGCAAGATGTCCCCTTGAACTGTCTGGAGACATACAGCCTCTTCGTGGCTCTGTTTACCAGAGGTGAATGGAGAGTCACAGATGCAAAGAGGGCTCTGGCTGGAGTCAGGTCTCCACTTGAGTACCGATGCTGTCCTGCCTACATTAAGTTTATTGGGCAGGTTCAGTGCTACGATGCCATTGACTAAGGCCTTCGTAATTGTAGGTTCTGATACCTTTTATGTGTATATACATTCCTGTTTCTACCTGTCTGTGTATAACTTGGCCATGCACACTCACACAGAAAATGGTGAGATATATATACATGTGTGTGTATATATATATATTTTCACATAGTTGGAATTATGAGCTATTACTGAGGCTAATATTTCAAGCTGGGAGGATCCTTACACATGAGGAAAATGAGGTTGGGTGACCAGTTTCTTATAATTTCCTCTGGACTAGCAGAATGACTTTGAGGTTTAGACACCTGACCCACAGAGCCACGTTTAAATGTCCCATTGGAAAGCTTCATTGCCTGCAATGATTAATTTTTGTTGTCAACAGGACAGGATTTAGAATAGTGGAAACAAACGTTTGGGCATGTCTGTGAGGGATTTTCTAGACTTGGTTAATTGAGGTGGGAAGTTTCACCCCAACTGTGGGTGGTGCCATTCCATGGGCTAGGGTCCTGGAGAGAGCGAGCTGAGCACCAGCATTCTCTCTGTTTCCTCACTGTGGCCTTAGCCTGACCCACTGCTCCAAGCCCTGCCATCAAGCTTTCCCCACCATGATGTGCTGCGGCCTCTCAAACCATAAGCCAAAACAAACCCTTTCTCCCCAAATTGGTTTTGTGAGATATTTTGTCACACCACCAAGGGAAGCAACTAATAAAATCACCTAGTGATATGAACCCAGTCTAGACTTGGAAAACAGACTGGAATCAGATAGTCCATACTGCTGCAGAGCAGGAAGGGAAGGTTCCAGAAGGTAGACAGTGCTGTCTGAAGAAGAGGTTCAGAAAACTTCTTTGCTGGGGATAACCTGATGCTCTTTCCTCTTTGCATGCTCTCAGTTTTCTTCCCATGTGCCGTCTAGAGTGTTGCGTGGCTTGCTGCCTCGCCACCTGTGCGTGACTGACTGTGTTTCACTGGGTTCAAGGCACCTGGCCTGTGAGCATACACCTGACCTTGCCTTGAAGAGGGAGCTGCCCAGTACAGAAACCCGCCAGCTTGGAGAGAAATACTGCAGCATGGGCTGGGGAGATAGCTCAGTCAGCAACGTGCTTGCTTTGCATAAGAACCTGAGTTCATGCTCCAGAATCCACATTGTTGTTGTTTTCCTAAAGTCACCTGAAGTGATGAAGCTCAGTGGTTAAGAGCAGTTCCTGTGCAGGCAAGAGGGCCTGAGAGATCGCCGGAGTTTGATCCTCAGGATCTGCATAAACAGCTTGGCATGGCCATGGGCATCTGGACTCCCAGTCTCACAAGGGAACAGAGACCTGACAGCCCATGAAGCTCAGGAGCCAACACCGAGCTCTACGATTAGTCAGAGACTCCAGCTCAAGTAAGAATGGTCGGAAGAGTGATGGGTCAGGACACCCTGCGCTCTGTTCAGCCACCACAGGTGAGTGTACCCAGCTGCAGCTGAGTACCTGGGGTGCCACATGGGCACATGCATGTACACACACACACACACACACATACCACAAGCCAAAATAATAAACAAAGGCATGGTGGCTTGCTCTTATGATCCCAGCACTGGGGAGGTGGAGACAGGCAGATCCCGAGGATTCACTGGCCAGCCAGTCTAGCCCAGTAGACAAGCTCCAGGCTAAGGAGAGACCCTGCCTCAATAAAAGATAGGTGCCACCTGAGGAAAGACACTCAACGCTATCCTCTGGCTTCCAAAAGCACACTCATGTGTGCGCACACACATACATGCACACATGTGCACACACACAGAAAAAGCAAGGTGAAGATGCCATTCCTCATAGGGTCGGGGCCTGCAGGTCTTCCAGAAGTGACTCAGGCAATGTGCTATACTAACCTACATGGGCTGCCCCTCGATTTCACATTCACAGATCTTTCTCCAGAGGTCAAGCTAACCCCACACTCGTCTGAACTTCCTGCAAATGCCTGATCCCATTCCGCATGAAATGACAGGGCCCTGACGTAGAATCCCCGTCCACAGGTGACAGAACAACCCACAGCACACGTCCTGTGTCCAGATGAGACCGGGGGTCAACTGTGTCATCTGTCTTTATGGAAGATAGCATGCTATTATGTTAATTCCAGCGTACTGGATTTACTGGGATCCAAAAATAGAAATATGTGGCTTCTAGGGACAGGCTTTGGCATTCCTTTGGCTTCCTTTGCTATGCAATCTTTTTTTTTGTTGTTGTTTTTTCAGAAATCTCTGCTTTGATTTTGAAAAATGCCAGATGGCTACCAAAGGCTGTGCTGTCTTAGGCATTTTGAGGAGGGTGGGTTGCACCAGGTCACCACCGTTGTCACCCGTGTGGTGGTCACGTTGGTGCTGTTCTCACCATTAACAGCAGAGACACCCACTCCCTGCACCTCTAGTCCAGCTCTGCCTTTTCTGGGCTCTTCACATCTGGTAATGAGGAATCTTACACTGCAAGCTAGCCTGGTGGACCCAAGAGACTTTCTCCCCGGAGGAGGATTCAGAGAGAGAGGTTCAGGCTGACTCCGCCAGGAAGGAAGGAGAAACTAGCAGGTACTGACTTCCTGCCGTGAGCACCTCTGAGCAGAAGCTTTTGTTGCCCAGAGCACTCTGGAAGGCAAACGGCTTGGAGGCTCTGGAGAAGCCCTGACAGCAGGGCTGGAATCTGCGCACACGTCTGTTTCTTCCAAGCCTGTATTCTTCCTGCTTGGGTCTGTGTCCAGGGGACCCTGGCCAGGAAAGACAACTTCCTCCACGACCTCACCACTTGTAACAAAACCTCTTTGGAGAGAGGGTGGATGTGACATGGGAAAGGGTGGGACACACTCTTCTGATTTCTGTGCTTAGGTAGATGTGAGGGGCTAATGTCCATGGGCTCAAATGTCTTTGGTAGCCTGATGGGGGCCAGTGAGCGTGAATGGACAGGGAGCCGGGACAGGACTGCTGTTATGCATCTACTCCACTGAAAGACATCAACATTCATACTTTTAGGAACCTTGGGCTGGAGAGATGGATTAATGGTTAAGGCACCTGTCTGTGAAGCCCACAGTCTCAAGTTCAATTCCCCAGGGCCCACGTAAGCCAGACACTCAAGGTGGTACATGCATCTGGAGTTCATTTGCAGTGGCTGGAGGTCTGGTATGCCCATTTTCCCCCTATCTCTATCTGCCTTTCTCTCTCAAATAAATAAACAAAATTGTTTTTTTTTTTAAAGAACCATGTTGGGTACTCACTTCAGAAGCACATATTCTAAAATTCGATACAGAGAAGATTAGCATGGCTCCTGCGCAAGGATGACATGCAAACTCAAGAAATGTTCCCATTTTCTATTAAAATGGTGAGGGAAGAGACATTTTAAAATTAGCAGGCAAGTGATCCCTGGCCACAGGCAAGAGTTTGGGAAGCTACAAGGGCACATACATCTGCACACCCCACATTATAACCAACCCCCAACACACATACACAAACAAATAATCCCTAAACCCTGGGTATGGCCACATACATCAGTAATTCCAGTCATCTAGGGGTGGAGACAGGAGAATCACTGGGGACGGAGAGCAGCTCTGGGTGGACAGAGTGGCCTTTTCCCAAGGAAGTACACAGATGTATCATGGGTAAAGGCTCCAAAGGTCTCCTCTGGTCTCTGCGTGCACACACATGGGGCACACACATGTATTCACACATCACAGCATATATGTATTTTGCACACACACACACGTGCAAAATAAAAGGATCTGGAATACTGAGAAGAAGTACTTAGGTAGTCTGTGTATATTGCCCCATCAGTGAACGTAAAGTTTCTTTTTGGTATCCAGGGACACTCTTTCCCTTTTCAGCCCCCCAATCTATTTCTATAGCCCACCCTTGGGTAGTTTGACTTCTCCCGATTGAAAATAAGAGGAACAACAGCACCTACACTGCCCTGACTCTCTGGGACCTCTTGGCACTGGCTTCATGCCTCTGTAGCTCCCTGATGCCATGCTGGATTGGTCACCAGTCACGACACTGCATCATTGTACCCTGCCATCCATGAGTAATGGCTTGCAGTGACTCTCTCAAAGGCTGTTATTTCATTTCATTGATGATGACCACTGTTTCTGTCAGGGCCAACCAGAGAACCAGTACCAAGAGGATACACTCCTAGTAAGAGATTTATTGCAAAGAACTGGCTTGTGTGAGTGATTGGGGCTGGTGAGGTAAGCTTGAGAGCCACGGGGCAGGGCAGCTGTCAGCAAGGCAGCCTAGAGGGCAGGGCAGAGAAGGGCAGGGCAGGGGGTGGGGGAGGAGCAGGGGGTGAGGGAGGAGCCCTCCTCGTCAGCACAGCCCCAGCTAGCTCTTTAGTTCTATGGCTGATTCCATGAGGCCCATTGATACAGACTAGGATCAGGTAGCTTTTTTTCCCCTGGTAGTTATCTAGGGACTGGACCACAGAAAAATGGATGCCACCATATATGCCCAGGCATATGCCAGGAACGTCAGGGCTGGGGAAGGCAAAGATAGGAGAAACACTGGGGCTTGCTAGTTAGCCAATCTGACCAAAAGAAATGGAAACTTCTGTCTGTCAAAAGGAAATAGAGCAGAATGTGCACAGGGTCTGTGCATCTACACACACCACACACATGTGCATACACACCTGCATTTACATATACAGATATACATACACATATGTACATACATAAATACACTCATATACATACACACATAAACACACACATACATACACACATACATACACATACACTTACACACATATACATACACAGATATACATGCATATATACACACATACACACATGAGCTTACACACACATATACACATATATACACATATACTTACACACATATACAATATACTTACACACATAAATACACACATATATGCACACATACATATACACATATACATACATGCATATGCATACACACATATACCTGCACACATGGTGTCGCCATGTCAGCAGGTAGGAAGGAAAGATATCCATTCCGTGAACTACTAGCTTTGTGCTGGAGCTCTCCGAGGAGGTGCTGTGGACAACTCTGGAGGAATGCCTGAAAGGAGCCAGTGTGAGGTGGCCGCCCTGGGCACACTGGGCAAAAGCACTGCTTTCTCAGAAGCTGCTGCAGGCAGCAGGGGCATCTGTTAGAACATGACTGGGTGAGGGCCAACCTGTGCACAGAAGCTCCAGCCAAGCTGTGGAGGGCGACTGTTGCTCATGCAAACCCTTGACTTCACCCTCTATCAGACGTGAGCAAGGGTCACCCCAAATGACCTAAGTTAGACTCACCCAGGAGCCCAAATATGGGTGATTTCTTAGTCTGCTCAGCAGCTGGTCCTGGGACATCCCCACAACCTTTGGGCATGTGACAGCCATACACACAGAGCGAAGGGTAAATGAACTCCGAGCTGGAGACACAGGGTTGGGGGTCCATGGGTCCATATTTGAGGACCCTGCCCAAATACTCCGCTGGCTCTGATTGGTTCCCAACACCGAGGTGTTCTAGGAGATGTTGTGTAACTTTTCCTGGGGAGACATGAATGTCTATTCACCCACCTAGGGCATTGATGATAGACCAAAGTAGTGATTCTGCCCAAGTTCAGTTTGGCGAATCAATGAGTTATTGAGGCTACTTATGGTATATGAATGACGGATTTCTCACGGCAGCATGAGTGACCCATGTGGGCAGCTGTATCCCTGGAGCCCACCTCATGACTTTCAGTTTGGCTGTTTTTTTTTTCCTTGTCTTTTTTTGGGTTTCCAAGGTAGGGCCTTGCTCTAGCCCAGGCTGACCTAGAATTCGCTCAAGGTGGCTTTGAACTCGTGGCAATCCTCATACCTCTGCCTCCCAAGTGCTGGGATTAAAGGCACGTGTCACCACTCCAGGCCAGATCATTTTGTTGTTGTTGTTGTTGTTGTTTGTTTTTCAAGGTAGGGTCTCACTCTCTAGCTCAGGCTAACCTGGAATGCACTATGTAGTCTTAGGGAGGCCTTGAATTCACGGTGATCCTCCTATCTCTGCCTCCCAAGTGCTGAGTTTAAAGACAAGCACCACCATGCCCTGCTCCAGTTTGGCTGGTTTAAGAGTCTTCCTTCCCCATCAGGGGAAGAGGCTTGAGTCTTATCAATTTCAGGAGTTTCTCTTGTGAGTTATTCACTTCCTGAGCTTTGTACATTTCCTTTTACTTTCCCAGTCCCAATGAACCTGCCTCCAAGAAGCAGTGTTTCAATTTGTAGGAAATTGCTACAAACCAAATTGCTACAAATCAGGAGGCCTTCCGGAAGTTCCCAGAGTGCTGATGCAAAGAAAGTGTGGAGAGAGTGAAAGTGAGGTAGGTGTGTGGGGGAGGGGAGGGTGTGAGGATGGGGTTGGAGCAGCACCCTTGTTTGGAATCACAGGGCTGGTAAATCTGCCAGTGGCACTGAGATGTGAGATGTGTAAAGAAATTTATTGCTAGTAATTATGAATGAACCTGAAGCTTGCAAATGCTCTACTCAAATGCAAATGGAATAGGTTATACTCATTCCCATGGTAGCCTCCCTCTTCCTCACCTTGCTGCTATGCTTTTGTTTTGAAATTTTACTTGTGTATGTGTGTAAGAGAGAGAACGTGCATGCACACATGTGTGCACATACCAGGACCACTAGCTGCTGCAAATCAATGCCGGAAACTTAGGCCATTTTCTGTGTCTGGCTTTCTTGGGTGACTTAGGAACTTAACCCTAGGTTGGTAGACTTTGCAAACGATCACTTTTAACTGCTCAGCCATCGTGCCAAGACCCCTACTGTGCTCTTTAGAGGCAGCGAAATCCAGGAGTTAGAGCTGACTGCTTCTGTGAGGCATGCTGGAGCTGGGCAGGAAAGGAATCTCCCCTTGCCGTGCAATCCAGAATGCCACTCACTGCATCAGGGGTACTAAGTACTGAAGTAGTACTAAAATATAACCTGATGGAGAAAACTAGTTTCCAGAATTCCTACAGGGTGAACAATGCACAAGTGGTTCAGGTATGGAAGAGTTTTAAGTCTAACATGGAAAGTGCAAAAAAAAAAAAAAAGAAACAAAGAAAAAGAAAAAGAAAAAGAAAGAAAGAAAAGAAATCCCCACAAATAAAACCAGAAAGCACTGTGCTGGGGAGAATCTCTATGACAACCCATATTTATTTATTATTTATTTATTTGAGACAGAGTCTCATACTACAGTTCTTGCTGGACTAGAACTTACTATACAGCCCAGACTGGACTTGAAACCGTGTGTGTGTGCTTGTGTGTGTGTGTATATGTGTGTGTGTGTTTGTGTATGTATATGCATGTATGTGTGTTTATATATATATATATATATATATATATATATATATATATATATATATATATATCTCCATATATAGAGAGATAGGGAGAGAGAGAATTGATGTACCAGGTCCTCAGGTACTGCAATCGAACTCCAAATGCTTTTGCCACCTAGTGGGCATGTGAGACCTTGCACTTGCTTCACCTGTGTGTGTCTGGCTTACTTGGGATCTGGAGAGTTGAACATGGGTCCTTAGGTTTTGCAGGCAAGTGCCTTAACGGTTAAGCCATTTCTTCAGTCCCCCCTTTTTTAAATCCCAACCTCGCAAGTGCTGGGATTTCAGACACGAGCTGCCACAGTCAGCCTACCACTGGTACTCTTAAACACTGCGGGTGGAGTGGAGTTTAGTACAGGACCCTGGGGAGCGGTTAGCACCCACCAGTGGCAAGCTAGTGCTTCCCATGACCTTGCATATTCCCTGTCTCTTCTCTATTTCTGTCTGTCTCTCAATATCTACATATTGCCCCACCAGAAACATCTACATATGTTCATGAAAAGAAATTTCTAGATTTTTTTTTCATAGCAATCATATTCACAGCAGTAAAAACTGGGAACTTCCCAAGTGTGCGGCAGCAGTGGGATGGATGCATTTGGTATATTTATATGTGATGCAATCATCATCAAGATTGAGGGGAGGAGAGATGGCTCTGCAGTTAAAGACACTTACTTGCAAGGCCTGTTGGCCTGTGTTCAAATCCCAAGTTCTCATGTAAAGCCAGATGCACAAAGTGGTTCATGTGTCTAGAGTTCATTTGCAGTGGCATGAGCCCCTGGCACAGTCATTTTCATTATCTCCCTCTTCTCATAAATAAATGAATACTTAAAAAAACTGAACAGGGAGCTGGGCGTGGTGGCGCACACCTTTAATCCCAGCATTCAGGAGGCAGAGCTAGAAGGATCACCATGAGTTTGAGACCACCCTGTGAATACAGAGTGAATTCCAGGTCAGCCTGGGCTAGAGTGAGACCCTACATTGAAAAACAAAAACAAAAATAAACAAACAAACAAAAAAAAACTGAACAGGGACTGGAGAGATGGCTTAACAGTTAAGGCATTTGCCTGCAAGCCAAACGATCCAGGTTCAATTCCCCAGGACCCACATAAACCAGAGCACAAAGGGGTGCATGCATCTGGAGTTCATTTGCAGTGGCTGGAGGCCCTGGCAAGCCCATTTTTTTTTCTCTCTCTCCCTCTCCTTCTTTCTCTCTCTTAAATAAATAAATAAAATATATTTTTAAAAATTAGCCAGATGTGGTAGTGCACACCTTCAATCCCAGCACTCAGGAGACAGTGGTAGGAGGATTGCTGTGAGTTTGAGGCCACACTAAGACTACATAGTGAATTCTAGGTCTGCCTGGGCTAAAGTGAAACTCTACCTCAAACAAAACAAAACAACAACAAAAAAACTGAGTAATCTTCAAATACTTACAACAATATGGATGATTCTCTCTGGGTGTTAGTCACAAATTAGCACATTCTAGATGTTCACACTCATAAAAGCAAACCATCCCCAAGACTGGCCAAGCTAATGGTCTCTGGAGAAGCTAATACTACAGTTATCCTTGGGAGGAGCTGGGGAGTGAGCGTGAAGGGTAATTCTGGGGTACTGGTCATGTTATTTTTAAAAGCCTGGATGTTTGTCAAGATGACTAGTTAGCTTGTGAAAATGCTCCCAGGACACACGAGACATGCAGTTTGCTGTGTGTAGGTTATATGTTAAAAGAAAAGAAGGCATTTCTTCTACTTAGGACTTGTGTCTTCCCAGAATCAATATTGAACTAGTATTTATTTGTTTGTTTTTTAAAGTTTATATTTAGTTAGTTAGTTAGTTAGTTAGTTAGTTATGAGAGAGAGAGAGGCAGATAGTGAGGGAAGGAGAGAGAGAGAGAGCACACCAGGGCCTCTAGCCACTGCAAATGAGCTCCAGATGCATGCGCCACCTTGTGCATCTGGCTCTATGTGGGTGCTGGAGAATCAAACCTGGGTCCTTAAGCTTTGCTGGCAAGCACCTTAACCACTTTAGTTAACTCTCCATCTCTATTTGTTTGTTTTACTTTTCAAGGTAGGGTCTCACTCTAGCCCAGGCTGGCCTGGAACTCACAGCAATGCTCCTACCTTTGCCTCCTGAGTGCTGAGATTAAAGGTGTGCATCACCATGCCTAGCTGAACTAATATTTAATGAATATGGTTGTGGCTGGGGAGATATCTCAGTGTATAAGGTGCTTTTTGCCCAAACATGAGGACCTGAGCTTGGATCCTTAGAAGTAGTGAAAACTGGGCATGGCATCATCCTGGCACTGAGGAGGCAGAGACAAGAGAGTCCCTAGGGATTGCTGTCTGGCTAGTCTGGCCAATAGGTGAGCTCCAGATTCAACCCTGTCTCAAAGAATAAGGCCTCCACAGGTATGCACACACATGAAAATGCATGCATGTCCACAAACATACGGGTATATATACATATACACATGCAAAACAAAGAATATTTGTCTGAAGGCATGTCACTTAGTTTACTCACATCCCTGCGTGTTTCCCTCTAGCCACCACCGTGTCCTTACTGACATAGTGGTTGCTCACGTGTGGTGGCAGACAAGCATCTGGGAGCTGTCCTGAGCCACCATGCCACCCTCATGGAGGCAGGTGAGCTGAGCATAGCTGGGCCCTACCCTTAACATCTTTCTCTCTATGAGTACTCAACAAATTTTCATGAGGGGAGCTTGTTTCTTCCTCCGCAGCCAGTAGATATTTCAGTGAGCAAGAAAGAGGGATATTTGGGGGCTAAGGAGATGGCTAAGTGGGGTAGTATGAAACTAGCATGAAGACCCCAGTTTGGATCCTCAGGAGCCACATACAAATGTTAGGTATTAGCCAGGCGTGGTGGCACACACCTTTAATACCAGCAATTGGGAGGCAGAGGTAGGAGGATTGCCATGAGCTCAAGGCCACATTGAGACTACATACAGAATTCCAGGTTAGCATGGGCTAGAGTGAGACCCTACCTCAAGCAAAACTAAACAAAACAACAAGAAAAACCAGCAATAACTAAAAACAAATGTCAGGTATGGGAGTACAGAGAAGAGGGGACCCCTGGGGTCTCCGGTGAGCTTCTCTAGCCAGCAGGTGTGCTCTGCGTTCAGCGAGAGACCTTGTGTGGTGGTTTGAATGTGAAATGTCACTCGTAGAGTCATGTGTTTGTGATTAAGCCTCACACTTAAATCTCCAGCTGAGGGAGGCTTAGGGAGCTTGCTGGAGGAGGTGTGCCCCTAGGGACAGAGCCTAGGGTGTTACAGGCCCGCTTGCCACATTAAGCTCACTCTATCTTCCTCCGTCCTGCTGATGTGGAGAACTGACATCCTGCTGTCTGCTCCTGCTTTCCCTACTGTGATAAAATTCCCTCTTGAAACTCTAAGCTGGAAACAAACCTTTTCCTTCCACCAGCTGCTTCTGGTCAGGTGTTTTGTCCCAGCAATAGGAAGATAATTGTTGTGCCTTGTTGCAAAACTCGAGTGGAAATCAGCTGAGGAAGATCCTCAACTTTCACCTCTGACTTCTACATGCACAGGCATACACATGTACCCACACACATATGAACACACACACACCACAATACATACACATGCAAAAAGAATAAATAAGAATATTTGTTTTAAAAAATCAACATAAAAACCCTTTGGCCACATTACACAACATGGCATGGGTCTTTGGTGTTCTCTCTCCCCTTACCGCTCTTTGTCCTTGTTCTCTTTATCTTTCCTCAGGCCGTTTCTTTCCTTCTCTGCTTGACTATGCCACTGTCCTGTCAGGGGCATCCTGCTTAAGCCATCAGCATCTCCTGGGCGTCCTGAGGGAACTCTCAGGTCCCTGTGATGCTCCATGGTTCATTCTAGATTCCAAGATTCCTTCCAGAATCTGGCTGAGCTGAACTTCAAATGTGACAATCTCCTACCAAAGATCCTGATGAAATTATTTAGCTGTGTTCAACTTGTTTTCCCATCTCAAAGGGGGGGGGGAGGGGAATAATGACATCTATCTCATCAAATCACTAGAGAATTGGCTGAGATGAAATTGATGAACTGTCTAGTTGAGATGGATGATTAACACACTGCTGTCTCCTCAGCATCCATCAATTTTTGTGGCGAGCACTCTTAATAGTTGGCAGGGAGATTTTTTTTTTTTTAATAGTTATTGGAGAGAGAGAGAGAGATTGGGCATGCCAGGGCCCCTGCCACTGAAAGTGAACTCCAAACACATGTGCTACTTTGTGCATCTGGATCTACGTGGGTTCTGGGCAATTGAACTCAGGCTGTCAGGATTTTGCAAGCAGGTACCTTTACCACTGAGCCATCTCTCCAGCCCCAAGCCCTTGTTTTAAAATACTGTATTATCTTGGGCTGGAGAGATGGCTTAGCAGTTAAGAAACTTGCCTATGAAGGCTATGGATTCAGGTTTGATTCCCCAGTACCTATGTAAGCCAGATGCACAAGGTGGCATGTGTCTGGAGCTCATTTGAAGTGGCTGGAGGCCCTGGTGTGCCCATTCTCTCTCTTCCTTTCTCTTCCTTCTCCTCCCTTCTCTCTCAAATAAATAAATAAAAATAATTTTTAAAAGAATTTAAAAATACTATATTATCTGAAACTTTTGGTGGTGTTTCTGGTTTTTCACCACTGATTATTGCCACCTCACATCATGCGCATAGCTCAGCATTGGGAAGAGTGGTCCTCCAAGGTCAGAAGTGAAAAACCTCTGGTGGAAATCAGGCTCATAGGAGAAAGCAGTGCAGGAGGTAAGGTTCCCAGTATGGTCTGGTGGTAGAAATTAGACTCGGTGACGTCACTGGTTAGCAAACCAATCGTGAGATGAGGAGAGGTATTCCACGTGGGTCGTGTCCACGGGCATCTGGTTTCTTTCACTATTTAAACATCTGCGTTCACTCTGGGTTTAATGAAAAGTTCATGTTTTGAGCAGTTAGAAGAAAGACATGGCTCTAACTTCATTCTTCCAAGGGCTTCTCTTTTCTCTTGAATACCATTGTGGGCTATTTACTGTTTTTTGTTTGTTTGATTGATTTTTAAATTTTGTTGTTCTCAAGATAGGTCTCCCTGTGTATCCCAGGCTGGCCTGGAACTTGTGACCCCTGTGCTGGCCTCCTTAGTTCTGGGAGAAGCAGGCATGGCTGTCATGTCTGGCTCAAGAAGACATGTACACATTTTCCAGGAGGGAGAACCTGCCACAGGCCCTCCAGGCCTCTTGCCCCACAAATGAACCCCAGATGCATGGGTCACGTTGTGCATCTGTTTTTACATGGATACCAGGAAATTAAACATAGGCATGCAGGCTTTGCAAGCAAGCACCTTTAACCAGTGAGCCATCTCCCCAGCCTTAGACTTTTTAAAATTTGAAGCAGCATCTCACTATATATCCATGGCTGACCTGGAATTCACTTTGCAGTACAGACTGGTATCAAACTTGTGGTAATCCTCCTGCCTCTGCTTCTTTAATGCTGGAAGGGCCAACAAGAAGTGGGTTTTTTAAAATCCATTTTATTTATTTATTTGAGAGAGAGAGAAAGAAGGAGGGGGGGGGGAGAGAGAGAGAAGGAACCAGTTCCTCTAGCCACTGCAAACAAAGTCCAGAGGCATTTGCCACTCTATGGTTTACACGGGTACTGGGAAATCAAACCTGGGTCCTTAGGCTTCTCAGGCAAGCGTCATAACCACTAAGCTATCTTTCCAGCCCAAGAAGAGGATTTTGTAGAGAGGAAAATCAGTGTCTGAACCTTTTCTTCCCAGCTATGGAAAGAATCCTTGTCTCTAGTGGCAAGTGTTGTCACACCTCATATATCCCAGACATTCCTTGAAGGATGAAACATGGAAGCCAGAGAGAGAGAGAGAGAGAGAGAGAGAGAGAGAGAGAGAGAGAGAGAGGGAGGATATGACAAAATACCACAGCTTCCCAGGCAAAATAAACACAAGGACTTGAGGAGACATGAGTTCATGAGTTACCTGGGTGTCTGTCTGTCTTCAGGATACCCTCCAGAGAAATTTGTTCAGCTTTCTGCATCATTTTTTTAACCTGTGATGAACCACCTCTAGTTTAATTCTGGATAAAGACAGTCTCTGGTTCCCTCTGGCCTCCAGGCTTCTAGAAAGGTATACAACTTGTATCTTCCTTGGTTACATTAAGTCTCCATCTTTAGATCCCATCGCCCAGTAAATACCCTTCTAGTTGACCCTATCTCACAATCCACCTCAGGGACTGTAGTCAGCACCATAAAGAGGCCCAGAATTTTCCTTAAATGCTAAAACTGCCCAGAGGTTTCCAAGGAGAAGAGGAAGGAGGGAGCCACAGGCAGAGAAAAATGGCACTGAGTAGGAAGTGCGCTGAAAGTGCTCATAGCTCTGTGGGAAGATGGTTGGAGAAGCAATAATGTTGAAAGTTTCAGGGGACAGAGAGACCCTTGACAAATGCCAAAATGACAACAAATTGGGTTTTCCAGGAAAACGTGCCTGATAATGACATGAATGTTTCAGGAGCTGTTGGTAGCTTGATGAGATGGTTAGAATATGTCAGGAAGGTACAAAAACACAGCCAGGGTGGGTGGGTTGTGACTGCTTGTGGGTGACCTTGGTTCTAGGTTAAGGAATTCTATACAGAACCCCTGCCCAGCCCAGGTCTCCAGCAGTGATACAAACCCTTAAGAAAAGCCCAGCTCAAGTTGTGGTAGTCTGCCACTGTGCTGGGACACTTCATGCCACCTTCCACACAGACCCATGTGGGTGCTGTGGCAGTTTGAATAGAGGGCCCCCAATATAGTCAGTGTCTTATTAGTTTGTAGTTTGCATCTGCAGCCACCTGGCTGAAGGCAGTGTCACTGGGCGGATCTCAAGGAGTGGTGGTGTGTTTGGGATTTCAATCTAAAGGCATGTGAAGTATGCCTAGCTGGAGTTCCTAAAGTGTGCTGTGCTGTGTGGCTTTGGGCTTGTACTTCTGAGTGTTTGGTCCTGTGAAGGCAGACCAGCTTCTTCTGCCATTATGGAATTTCTCCTTGATCTGTGAGCTTCAATAAATAACCCTTCCTCCATAACTGTGTCTGGTCTGGAAGTTCATCTCAGTGAGCCTGAAGCTGTCGGCTACAGTGACACATCACAGGTGTGGCCGGATGACCGCGCTGACCGTGACCCTCTGGCGTCCCCACGCTGCAGGGCTTAGAGCCGTCTCTTCGGCTTGTCACTCAAGGCTGTGCGTGGTCTGTCCTCTCCACCCCATTCCCCACCAGGTTATGGTCACCATGGCTTCTAGTGTTGGGAGTTCCCTGGGAGAGCAGGCTGCAGTAGACACGGGCCATAACGAGCAGCAAGGGGGCAGTCCGGGGGCTTGATGCTCCGAGGACTCTGTGGGAAGAATGTGGGAGAAGCAGGAATAGTTAGAGATTCCGGGCAGGGCTGGGGAGATGGCTCCGTGTGTAAGCGTTTGCTACCCAAGCACGAAGTCTTAACAGGGGGCTGATCCACTCTGAACTCAATTCCACAGCACCCACATAAACAATGGGGCATGGGCATGTACCCAAGTCCTGTGGAGAGTGGAGACCCAAGACCTGATGGGCTTGATGCTCAGATCTTCTGACCCCAAACGGCAGCTCAAGGAAAGACCTGGATGAGCAATAGGGGAGAACACCTGCTCTTCTCCTTGGGCCTTGGTGGGCACTCAGGGGCACACCCATAACCTCTTGTGTGCCTACACCACACGTACACATATCACACACTCAAGGAAGTGAGGACAAAAGAAACAATAAAGATTCAGAGGTGGGAGATACCCATGATAAATGACCTAAGAAGTCTGGCTTTGTGGATTTTTTAAAAATTGTTTATTTTTATTTAGTTATTTGAGAGCGACAGACAGAGAGAGAAAGAGGCAGATAGAGAGAGAAAGAGAGAGAGAATGGGCATGCCAGGGCCTCCAGCCACTGCAAACGAACTCCAGATGTGTGCACCTCCTTGTACATCTGGCTAATGTGGGTCCTGGGGAATCGAGCCTAGAACCGGGGTCCTTAGGCTTCACAGGCAAGTGCTTAACCACTAATCCATCTCTCCAGCCCTGGCTTTGTGGATTTTGACTGGCTGTGACTCTGGCATGAGACAGTAGTACACAGACCCAAAGTGGCTCAGAATGCACTGTGCCTCCACGAGGAAGGCTATATTTAGCTCACAGCTTCCTTGCTTGAAGGTGATTTACACAGTTGAGTGCTTGGAATTGACCGAGTCACCACCTTAGTATATAGTCCAGGCTGACCTTGAACGAACTCTCCTCCTGCCTCTGCCTCCCTGATGCTGGCATTGGATTATGCACAGATTGCACTTCTGTAGTCTTTGTTGGGCCACAGTGTGTGTGTGTGTGTGTTCATTCATGTGAGGTCAGAGGACAGCCTCAGGTGTTGTTCCTCAGATGCCATCCATCCATCCATCCATCCATCCATCCATCCATCCATCCATCTATCTTTTTCTTAGACAGAGCCTCTTCCTGGCCCAGAACTTACCAATTAGATAGACGGGCTGGCCAGGGTGTCCCAATGATCCACCTCTCTCCACCTCCCCAGGGCTGGGATTTAGGGAGCACACCATCACATGCAGCTCTTTACACATGGGTTCCAGAGACCAAACTCAGCTCACCCCTCCTTCAAGGCAAGCATCTTATCTACTGAGCTGTCTCCCTAACCCCTCTGCCTTGGGGTTCTGCAAAACCACAGAGCAATAGAGGTGTTTGTGATGGATGCATAGTTTTGACCCCAGATACCCAGAATGCAACTCAACTACTCCAGGAGTGAGCGGGAGTTAACCGGAAGCCTGTTTTACTTGCAACCCTCCCAGCTGCTGCTGGACAAAGGATGGCTGCCGCATTCACAGTCCAGTATTGATTGTGTTTATGAGTTAAACACTCACACAGGAAGGGACTAGCTGAATCATATGAATTGAACATTTCCTGATGCTTTATGACAGGTGTGGTCCAGGGACCTCTCCTCCAAGCCCAGGAGAGTCATCCTTGCTGATAAACAACTCAATCATTTCTTGCTCCTGACTTCCTCACCAATCCACTGGCTCCTCTCCATCCTCTCTTACTTACCAGTACCTCTCTCTCTCCTTGCATTCTGTCTTACTTACCACCAATAACCCTTTCCTGGGCTTCTGCTAGTGCCCTGAGCCTCAGACTGCTGGTGCCAGAGTCAAAGCCAAGAAAGGAAAGATCGACTTTCATGGGGTCTTTGACGGGACTCGTACGGCCAACCCCATTTCTATCTTCACAAAGAAAGTCCACCCGTCCTGTTTTGCTCATGAGCAGGCTGAGGCTGGGAGTAATCATCATGTGCTGAACGGAAGTTTGCTTGACTCTGTCCCAGCGCTTCCACTTCACGGCCCACAGGCGGGACCAGGAGAACGGGGGACAGGAAGTGGAACTGTGCTCAGGTGGAAACAACTGTGATCCTGGGGCGGGTTCTCTGGGATGGAATGGGGAAGAGAAGGGTAAAGAAAAGTGCAGAACTTTAAGACATATTTTTATTTATTATTTACTTATGAGAGAGAGAATGCATGGGGGTGTCTGAGCTTCTTGTCACTGCAAATGAATTCCAGATGCATGTGCCATGTTGTGCATCTGGCTTTGCATGGATATCAGGGGACTGAACTTGGGCTGACAGGCTTTGTAAGTAAGTACTTTTAAGCATCTTTAACCAATGAGCAATCTCCCCAGCTCAAAACATGAAATTTGTCTAAAGCTGCTTTCTGGCCAAAGGCCTGGGTGCAGACATGAGGTGGTCAACACATTGCCCTGTCTGCATCTTCCTCACGCACACCGGCAGGTTGCTGCATGCAGTTTGTTGTTTCCAAGTTAACCTGCTTTCCTTAGAGATGCCAGAGCTGCATCTGCGCTGGAGACCCCTTGGGCCAGGAAGCCCTAGGAATAGGACCGGGCAGCTTGGCCCAGTAGCACAGGAAGAGGGCCCGGCACTCTGGTCCCCCTCCCAGGACACCTGGACTCCACCATGGACATGTCTGGCTTCTCTCGAGTACCATGGAAAAGTTTGATGCCGCTGTCTGCCAGGGAAGAGGAAGAGAGCCCCATTCTCAGAGCTAAAGAGCCCCTGGGACTGGGGGCACACACTTGGGAGGGAGGAGGAGCTGGAGTGCCCGCCCTGGGGCTTGCTTGTGTAGGCTTTCCATAGTCCTGCGTGGGATGAACAGGAACCAAGCAGGCTGCCAGCTCGCCGGCTTCACTTGCCTTCTACTTTGTCTGAGGCAGCTGTCCCCGCCCCTGCCCCTCTGCTTACTGCTGCATTTGTCAGGCCAGCAGGGGACCCTGCACCTCTCACGTTGCCATAGGCAGGCTGGGATTCTGGCTTTTTGTGGGTTCTGTGGACCACGTCAGGTACTCACACCTTGTATGGCAAACACTTGATTCCACTGAGCCATCTCCCCAGCCGCTTAGAATTCTTTATAAGACTACTGATTTCTATGGAAATATATGACATGAAAATGGAAGGCAGACCAGGGGGAGGGAAGAGGCTAGTGGGCCAGGGGGAGGGACTATAGGAAGGGAGTGAGAGGAGGTGAATATAATCAAAGCACATGTTATACTTGGGGCTGGAGAGATGGCTTAGTGGTTAAGCACTTGCCTGTGAAGCCTAAGGACCCCGGTTCGAGGCTTAATTCCCCAAAACCCAAGTAAGCCAGATGCACAAGGTGGCGCATGCATCTGGAGTTTGTTTGCGGTGGCTGGAGGCCCTGGTGCGCCTATTCTCTCTCTCTCTCTCTGCCTCTCTGTCACTCAAATAAAGTTAAAAAGAATCTTAAAAAAAAAAAAGTACAAGTTGTACTTGAATGCAACTGTCTCTAGGAAGCCTATACCAGTACATTGAACATACACCAATCAAAACTGGGCAAGGAATATATTCCCCAGCAGCCGCGGGGTGGGACAGAATAGTGTGTACAAAGGGCTGAGGGAGCCAGCCGTCATTCCTCCAGTAATTCATCAGACGTTGACCCGAGAATCGGCCCAGGGGCTGGAGCACAGCTCTGAAGAACGCGGTCCTCAAGAGCAAGGGACTCAGACAACCTGCAGACTTTGACCACAGGTGGAGCCCAGAGCCATTGGAATGCTCAGGTGAGCAGGGGCAAGCTTCCCGGAGGGTAGGTGACTCTTCTGAGCTCGGTCTGTATGGACAAAGGTAAGAGCCCTCAGGACTCGGCAAGGCCAGGGAGCTCCAAGCGGCGGGAGCGGTTTGTGTGCTGATGGAGATGGCGGCCAGGTGGGGATAGGCAATGCGGCTGAGAAGTGGTCAGGACAGACCATGGCCATGCTGGACTCCCTTCATGTTCTGAAGGCTCTGAGAAGCCAGCGGGGAAGCGGTGTCGGTTCCAATCTGTGTTCTCTTGGCATCGCTTGGACGACAGCGTGGAGGCAGGGCTGTGGGAGTTGTCTGAGTGACGCAGGCAAGAAGTGGACAGCTTCCCGAGTCATGGCTTGAGTGGCCTTGGACCGAGGAAGTCAGGATGTCTGGAACTTCCGTGGGGTGCTCTTGGCAGAGGCATAGTGAACCACGGGCCTTACCTGCCGTGTAGCCGTGTCCATTTTCATTCTGACTGATTGGAGAGAAGTTGATGGGAAGGACAGGGGTGGCCAGACAGTCAGTTCACAGGTGGACAGTTGAGCAGATCAGAAGCAGCCTAGGACCAACAGCCAGGGTTACAAGGCAAAAAGGATCTGCCGAGGACTGGAGAAATGGCTTAGCAGTTAAGTGCTTGCCTGTGAAGCCTAAGGACCCTGGTTGGAGGCCTGATTCCCCAGGACCCACGTTAGCCAGATGCACAAGGAGGCGCACGCGTCTGGAGTTCGTCTGCAGTGGCTGGAGGCCTTGGCGCATTCGTTCTCCCTCCCTCTCTCTCTCTCTCTCCCTCTCTCTCTCTCTCTCTCTCTCTCTCCCTCTTTCTCTATCTGTTGCTCTCAAATAAATAAATAAAAATAAATGAAAAAACTTTAAAAAAGGATCTGATGAAATTTCCACCACCAAGGACATTCTTACAATGGTATTTTCAAAATTTCCTGTATTCATGATTTTTCTCATTGCCCTGACAAAAGGCAACATATGGAAGGAAGGGCTTATTTCAACTTACAGCTGAGAGTATGTATTGTGTCTGCAGTGAGAAAGCAGGGAGGGAACAGGAAGTGGGGACAGTTTATAAAACCCCCAGGGATCTTCTTCTTGGTGCGAGATGCTACTTCCTAAAGGTCCTACAGCCTTCCCACAGTGCCACCAGAGGGTGGCCAGATGTCCAAACACATGAGCCCCCGGGGGTGTTTTACATTCAAACCACACTACTTCCTGTTAACAATGAGTGTGACTCAGTTGGTCCCTGTGAGTGGTAAGGCCTAGGGAAACTTGGCTTCACCTGGCAGTTCTATTGGTATTGTTACCAGCTCTCAACACAAACATGAACCTGAAACACACACACAAGAGTGAGAGAGAGCGAGAGCGAGCGAGAGAGACAGACAGATCCATCCTTCTCCCACCTAGCTCCTGAGTCACAGCCCAGCATGGCTCACACCAGATCTGAGGTACAGTCTGTTCCTTCCTTGGCTGCAAAGCCTGCTGGGAAAGCCAGATTGGGCCATCATCAGGATCTACCTGCAGTAGGAGATGGCACGGCCACCAGGAGAGTACATGAAATGTCGAACTCATTGATTGGAAAGGGGGTTCAGATGAGGGTGGCTAAAGAAGATAAAATGGCCGTGTTTGCCCTCATAGCCTTCCTGAGGGTTGAGAAGCTGGGGGCGGCTCGGGGTAACGATGCTGTCGAGCAGGTTTTGAGAAGTTGCTCCTGAGATTTCATCATTCAATCCTCCAGCCAAATCTCCTGGGCAATGACTGACGTTCCGCCCTTTTATAAGGGGAGTGAAGACATTACAGATACAGCCAGGGTGCACTTTTAGTAGGCTGTGGGGATGATTGTCCACCTTGAGCAGTTTGACTCCATGATCCTGGAATCATGACAAAAATATATATGTATATTCACACATATGTATTTTTAAGTATACATATAATTTTCATTTTATGAATGTGTGTATTCATGTAACAGTACATGTGTTTGGGCATGTAGAGGCCAGAGAGCAACCTTGTGTCATTCCTTAGGAAGAGCATTCACCTCTTTTTGAGACAGGATCTCTTATTGATCTAGAGCTCACCAGGTAGGCTAGATTGGCTCGCCAGGGTGCCCAACGGACCTGCCAGTCTCCTTTCTGGGCACTGAGATTACAAGCATGTACCATTATTATACGTGACTATTTTTTTTGCCACATGAGTTTCTTAGGATCAAACTCAGGCCCTTAGGCTTGTGAGGCAAGCACTTACTAACTGAGCTATCTCCCCAGGCCCGTCGTTTGCTCTCTCTTTTTAAAAACGTATTTTATTTATTTATTTGAGGGAGAGAGAGACAGAAAATAGGTGCACCAGGGCCACCAGCCACTGCAAATGAATTCCAAATGCATGTGCCACTTTGTGCATCTGGCTAACATGGGTACTGGGGAATTGAACCTGGGTCCTTAAGCTTCACAGGCAGGTACCTTAACCACTGAGCAATCTCTCCATCTCCCTTTTCTCTCTTTTAAGGAAACAAACAAACAACAAAAATACATTGGCTCATATGATTCTCCTGCATCCTAACCTCACATTCAGTAATTCGTTTGGCTAGCATCAAACTGTCACTGTGGATCCAGGAGCTGGGGTAGCAGAGATAGCACCTCTCCGTCTGGCCTGGGTCTCCCTGAAAGATACCAGAGGATTGAATTTGGGCACATGCATCTTATGTGGGAAGCCATCCCAGGAAGCAGAAGCAGGAAAGAAGGGAACACGGACTTGGGGGTGAGTTGGGGGTTGTTGGCTGTGGAAGCCCTCTGCTCTGGGATCTCTAGGCCAGGTGGACACCTCTGGGATTGGCCTGCAGGAGAGGAGGCAGAAGCCTTTACCCACAGCTCCCAATCCATTGGGGTGTCAGCCTGCCTTATCATGCACAGAGCTGAGCTGGAAACCCCAAGGCCGGGAGGAGGAAGCCAACACTGGCTTCAGAGACACCAGGTAAGGAGGAAGCTGCCCATCACAGATAGACTAAAGGTCAAGGACAAGACAAGAAGCCATGATGCAGCAGGGAAGGCACATGTTACCCTTCTCGGTGAGGTCGTTATGATTCCGAGGATTAATTTACGTGAAATGTCTAGAGCAGAAGCTGCCCAAGTGTCTACTACTATTATTGTTATCTATGCGGCTATTGCAACGTGCACCTTGCTCCTCCAGGCTCTGTGGGCACACCCTTGTGGGACTTCCCTTAGGCTCACCACCCATGCCCTGCGTACGTGTGAGAGCTCTGGGGATGGAGACCCTGTAAGCTCTTTCCCCTGAAAGATGGGTCTGTTTGTGGGGATAGTTGGGTGACAGGGCCCTACCCTGCCTGCTAACTTCGTCACTCTGTTCCATTGTGGAGGCCTGCCTCACCGCACTCTGCTCTTCTCCAGCCCCAAGGAAGGCTGTGAGCATTCAGCTTTGAATCCTGGATGGGAAAAAAAAAAAAGCCCAGCCTGTCCACGTTCCTGATGGGAAGAGACAACAGCTACAGACTGAGGTCACTTGGCTTTTGAATAATTGATAATAATTGAGGAATCAAGGAATATGCAAAACACACAACTTTGCTATATGCTACTAAGAGTGACTCAGGTGGAAGGAGCTACTATCCCCTATGCCCTAGAGGCTGGTCCTCCCTCAGCTAATCTGGTGAGCTAATCCTCTCCTCGTGGGGACGACCAGAGCACCTGAGGCTAGGCCACGCATGCACCCTGTACCGGCATCCTCCTGCAGCAAGGCTAGCTCCTGTTTATCCCTCCTAGGTCACTGGCCTGTTTCTCGTATGGAAGCCAGCCCCCAGGACAACATCCACTCCTCCCATGCCTCCTCTGTGCCGGGTCTAAGCCCGGGCTACTTCAGACATGTCCCTAAAATTCAATACTGTACATGGTTCCTTAAAGACTAAACCCTTCTTCCTGGTTGCCCGGCTGACTTTTTTTGCTTGAACTTTCCAGCCTCACAGGGGATAACATTCCTGGCAACCATGTGACCACATGGCCAGTCTCAATCTCTGGGCATTCGGAACCTGCTCAGGTGCCATCTTGGCTCTTACAAAATGGACATAGTGAGGCCTCACCTGGGAGAGACCTGGAATTCACTTTCATTTCCAGTGCTCATATGTTGCTGTGAAACTGTTTTTATAGGTCCTTAATCCTTTATCCACAATCTCAAGACTCAATAACTATGAAAACCAGAAGTTTGCTGAAGTCTAAACACTTGCAAAGTCTGACCTAATTTCTTTAACCAGTAAGAAAGGAAGCTGTCTAGAGATATTATTGATCTCTTTTGGTGTGGATATACACACATGCTGCTATTAAAATATTAATGTCATCGATTAAGAGACATTCTGAGCCCACCAGGGAATTGTGTAAGATGTGGTCCATGAGCCACATTACCTTTCTGTAATACTTTCTGTATTCTGGAACATACCTGGTCCTAGGAGTTTTGGATGGGAGGTTCCAGGTCCTTTTAGGGTTGACCCAATCGGATTTCAGACTTGGACAAGTGACCATGGAAGCCTTTGTTCTCCAAGCTGAAGGATGCGGGGAGACAGTAAGAACTGAAGCTGGATCCTTCAGTGGAGTTATAGGTAAACCTTAAGGTCAGTCATACCGATATAAATTCCAGTAAAAGAAAAGAAAAATACAAGCTAGGAAGATGACTCAGTGGGCAATGTGCTTGCTGTTTCAAGCATGAGGATCTGACTTTAGTCCCCAGAGCCCATGTAAAAATGCTGGGCATGATAGCATGTGCCTGTAATGTCTGCACAGGGGAGACAGAGAGAAGTGGGTCACTAGGGCTCGTGAGCTAAGTAGTCTGGTCAAATCAGTGGGCTCTAGGTTCAGTGAATAACTCTGTCTCAAATTTAGAAGTAAAGGTGGCGAGTGACTGAGGGACACGCTTGGTGTTGGCCTCCACATGCACATGCACAGGCACATATGTGCAGCACACACATATGGATACGTGCACATGTGAACACACACCACATGCACCTGAAAAAAGGGAAATATCTGTTCCCTCTAGTTCATATCTGTGGATTCAGCAACTACTCCCTGCAATAGCTCAAGCCCCTCAGAAAGACGGAGACCTTTTCCAGATAACACATCAGGATCTTTGTATTTTCCCATCCTTTTCTCCCTGTTGCCCCTTCACTGACATCGCCCAATTCTTTATCCATATGAGAACAGCTTCACATAATGGGAAGACTTTTTGGGAAATGAAAGGAAATCTGCTACAAATGACTGGTCCTCTTGTTCAGTCTCTAGGTATGGATTTGGGGAATGGGATTCTTGGGGATAGAGGAGAAGGAGGGACATTTGTGAAGAGCCCACTGTTCACTTTTGCATTAGAGTGGGAAGAAAATATGCTGCAAGCTCCATTTAGTGCCTGCATCAAGGATTTTTCTAGTCCCCTCATAGATGACCCTGACTAAACCACCTTGTGGGGAGGGGACAAGTTATAGATTGAACTTAAAGTCTTTATATATGCCCCAGAAGGAGACCCACTCTGTGAGGAGAAAACAGTCACTGGAAGTGAACGGGGGTGGGGGTGATAGGAACTTAATCCTTGGAGGAAACTCTGGGAACAATATAGAACACACCTCAGAGTTATGCACTGTGATGCATGCGAGCTGGGATACTCATATACCTGCTCCTGGGAACATTGGGCTGAAAGTGCCTGGAGGGTAATGCCCTGGATCTCTGACCTGCTTCCTGGGGACAAGGACCCCTGAGATACAGATACAAGAATTTAAAGTGGGTTTTGCATGCTATAGTATTATAGCAGCCGAAATATAATAAGGCACCAAGAGCATCTGTTGTGGATCTTTTCACAACAAATTCAAAGAAATGTTAACATTTCTGTCAGAAGAAGGAAAAGAAATGCACACGCACAAAGGTGTGCCATCTAGGGATTCTAACTCCTGTGAAGATGACAAAAAAGTAAATCATCCCTCCAGAGACTGGGTACGTAAAGGTCACATGACCTACTCCGCATCAATGAGGCATGAGAAATAAACTGTGTGTTTGATGAGGGAGTGAGGGTCTGGGGGAGATCTGTGCTCAGCTGAAAGGCTCCAAGAGAGAGTGCCCTTTCCCGTAGACTTCCATGAGTGGCTGGCGTTGACGTGTCATCTTGCTGTCATCTCTAGGAAAGACCAACATTCAGGTTGGCTGAGGTAGAAGACTCCTGAGCCTCTAAAAGCACTGCTATCTGTCAGCTAATCTGCGATCACCTTCCTATTACATTGCCCACGTTAAGGCCACTTTGGATCCTACCTCTCTTCTGCTTGCATCCAAATGGATCTTAACTGATACAGTTGGAGCCATTTCCATTAGATATGGTGGGCAGTGAGGATTGGGGTACTTGTGATGGGTTAGTATGGAACATGCTTTGTATCTCATCTAGAATATTTCTTTCTTGTTTTTTTTTCGGGGGGGGTTCAAAGTAGGGTCTCACTCTAGCTCAGGCTGACCTGGAATTCACTATGTAGTCTTAGGGTGGCTTCAAACTCACAGTGATCCTCCTACTTCTGCCTCCTGCATGCTGGGATTAAGGGTATGCACTACCACACTTGGCTGAATATTTCTTTTCGTATTTTTATTATTTTATTTTTATTTTTTTTTAATTTATTTATTTGAGAGCGACAGACACAGAGAGAAAGACAGATAGAGGGAGAGAGAGAGAATGGGCGCGCCAGGGCTTCCAGCCTCTGCAAATGAACTCCAGACGTGTGCGCCCCCTTGTGCATCTGGCTAATGTGGGACCTGGGGAACCGAGCCTCGAACCGGGGTCCTTAGGCTTCACAGGCAAGCGCTTAACCGCTAAGCCATCTCTCCAGCCCTCTTTTTTTATTTTTTGAGAGACAGGTCATTATTTATTTGTGGAGAGAGAGAGAGAGAGAGAGGGAAGAAATGGATGGGCTAAGCTGCTACAAACAAATTCAACATATGTACCACTTTATGCATCTTGCTTTATGTAAGGACTGGGGAACCAAACCTGGGCCAGTAGGCTTTGCAAATGAGTGCCTTGAACTGCTGAGCCATCTCCCCAGCCCTCACCTAGAATATTTCCAAGACTCTGTATTAATTATTAGTAGGTTTACACTGGACATCTAGCACATGGATAGCATGGGAACAAAAAGAATTATATAAAATATGGTTCTGAGCTTCAAACATCATAAAATTTAGTTGATGGAAAAAAGGCTAGAAACAAAACAAAATGGAATCTGCCCTGGAGTGTCATCACTGGCTTTCCTTGTCACCCCATCTGGATTTACAATCACTTAGGAGACACACTTCTGTGTGTGTCTAAGAGTTTCTAGACAGGTTGGACTGAAGAGGGAAGGCCTGTCTTTGGCTGTGGGTGGTGCCATCCCATGGGCTGGCATCCCAGACTTAGTAAAACAGGAGAAAGACCGAGAAGCCTAGCATTCATGCTCCTGTGCTTCCCGACTATAGGAACGACAGGACCAGCCCTTCCCCTCAGTCTTGCGGCCGCCATGTCTTCCCTGCCATGGTGGGTCGTATCTTCTCAAACTACGAGCCAAAAGTAGAGCCTTCCTTAAGTTGCTTTTCATCAGGAAGTTTTTTTTTCCCTAGCAAGGAGAAGAGTAACTAATACACAGAGTAAATGAATGCTTGGTGGAGTCAAGGGAGTCGAAGCCACACATTACTCAGCAAAAAGATGAAGGTGAGAACATGGGAAGCAAAACTACATGCCAAGTTACACTGCCAGGAAGGGGCAGAGTTGGAGTTCAGCCCAGGAAGTCTGATGCCTTCTCACCCCTGGGCAGAGAATGGCTGTATCAGGAAGCGCTGATACTCACACACAGAGGCGCTGGTCTGGAGTGCTACTTTATTAATTTAAGATGAGAGAGAGGGGGAAAACAGCTTCACATTGTAAACCCAACACTTTTAAAGTCCCATTCATAAGGCTTCCCAGAAAGCCTGGAGCAGGTGAGCAGACGACATGCCCTTGCCTTTGGAATGGGCAAATGCATCTTCAAAAGCTAGTCCTCTGCCCTGTGGCTGGGTAATGGTAAGAGAATAACCAATTTTGACATCTTGAGGAAGCTATTCATATACTCTGTTTTTTTCTGAAGTCCTTCTCTTGGTATGGAATTCCCCATCTGGCCGGGCATTGAGGCACACACACCCACATATACTCCAGTAAATAAGTAAAGTGACTGAGGGATAAATCTGTTTCTAGGAACAGTCCAAGATGCAGAGCAGTGGAGGAGGGGACCCATCAATACCATTGTGAATTAAGGTAACAACAGTTCACAGAAAATCCATCCAAGGATTGATAGGAAAAGCAAATTTAATTGTTTTCACATTTAAGTCAATACTATACTAGTAAATAAGTAAACAGAAAACCAAGCTTCTATTTGTAACATTTACAAGTTAAGGTCCAGGGGTGAAATACTCCTACAGAGTGACTTCTGTCTCAGGAGGAAGACATGTATACAGTGGCTCTGGTGAGCCGTGTGGTGCCGTAGGCTCCAGCACCCATGGTGGGTAGTCCACCCTGCCTCTTGGTGCCTGTCTCATTCACCCTGGTGGGCACTACAGAGTGCTCCCAGAATCCTTGAACATCTACCACCTCCATCACAACCACTGTGTGTAAACTTCTCAGAAAGTGGTCCCATTTTCAAATTCTTGCACACTATTTTACTTCCATCTCCACATTCCACCCATGCTGACCGATGTTGCTTAAAGTCAAAATTCTGAAAGAAACTGTAGAGGTGGGTGTGGGATCTGTGCCAATTGAGTAAATTAGAATAGGAGAGTCTTCTCTAGCATTATCCTCCTGCTTTTTTCTGCTCTCTTGCCCAGCACACAGTGATGGGGCGGGGGCAGAGAGATGTGTCCGAGCTAAAACACTTCCCATGCAAGTGTGAGGATGGGAGCCTGGATCCAGAATTCACATAAATGCCAGGTGGATGTGGCAGCACTCGGCAGGCAGGAACGGGGCAGCCCCAGGGGAAGCTGGCTAGCTAGGGTGCTGAACTGGCAAGTTCTGGCTTCAACACGAGAGACCTTTTCTCAATAAAATAAGATGGAGCTCTATTAACAAAGACACTTGAAGACAGCTTCTACTCCACATCATACACACATATGTGCCTGCACACATATGTGCACGCACACACCTACAAACATGTGCATGTACTCCATGCACACAAATAAGTAAATAAACTGACTGAGGGATAAATCTGTGTTTCTAGGAAGAGTCTAAGGTGCAGAGGGGTGGGGGAGGGGACCAGTCAATACCATTGTGAGTTAAGGCAACATCAGTCCACAGAAAAATCCATTTGAAGATTGATAGGAAAACCAAAGTGTAGTTATAGTCTTGGGAGCTGGTGAGGAAGTCCCATTAGCTTTGGGCACTGGATTATTTAAGATGAAGCATCTGGGACATGCTTTGTTCTGGGGAGAATAATCTACTCTGAGGCTGTCAAAATCAATAGGCCACTTTGCAGGTTGACTCGAACCGGTATTGGTCATGCTTTGATGGTGATTGTAAACCAACAATTCAGCAAAAATAGGTCCATTTAGGAGTTCCCACTGAGATCCCTACCTGTCAATCTTACAATGAAACTTCTCCACCCAGTGAAAGCTCCACCCCCCAAGGGTACTCATGAGCCAGACAAGAGGCTGAAAATTGAGCCCAGAACAAAGAACTAAGGAAAGCCCCCAGCAACCCCCTCCCCCAAAGACAAGATGGCCAAGTTTGCTTGGGATTGAGTTTCTTATTGCTGGGACCGTGAAAGCCCTGGGCAGACTGGAATGGCTGGTCACCGTGTATCAGTGCTTCCTAGTTAGAGGTGAATTCTCCCCAACAATGAGCAATTTAGTATAAACATGTCCCAAATATTACAAAGACATCGTTTATAGTAAAAATATCTTGATGTATATAAAATTCAGATTTAAGTAGTGTTTATATATTTTTTTTCCTTAAATCTGTCAGGCATATCCCTGAGAGACATTTGGCAATGAGCAGTGGCATCTTCGGTTGCCACAACCACAGCTTTGTGAGCAGGCACTGCTACCAGCATTCAATGGACAGAGGCTGGAGACGCTGTAAATGTCCTACAATATACCAGCATGCATGATGACTCCCACAGCCAAGAAGATTGGGCCTGAAATACCAGCAATTGCAGAAGTGGAGAGAGCCTGCCCCTTACCCTTACATAAGCCACCTTGGGTACATGTGCAGTGCCATCTTCCTTGGGAAATGCTGGGGGGCATGGGGGCTTCCCTGCTTCATGTGCATGGGTGGACGCTGTAGTGTACCTTCCTGACTTCTGGTCAGTCATCCAGCCATGGTGGGCTTAGCAGGCACCTCACAGAATGTTCCCCCTGATAGGCTTCCCTTCTGCACTTGGAGGTGAGGCATGCAGGCCAAGCCCTGGAGACAACGTGCAGAGAGAAGCTGGGCCAGTGTGGTCCCCAGGACACCATGTCTCCCCGACTTTTGTTTGTTGGTTTTTTTCTTGTATAGTGATAAGTTCTTCCATGCCTGCACTTGTTCTCAGAGTGGAGAACAGAGCTTCCCAATGTGCTCACTGTTGTCCATGCACCAGTGCTGACCGCGCCTGGTGTTTCCTGAAGGAAATTGTAGCAGTGGGAACTTTGTGTAATGCTGCAATCAGGGGGCTTTATCCTTTCAAAAACACGTCCCTTCTCCTCATTGCCAGTTCTTCCCCAGTTCTGTGAGAAGTGGAGCTCAGAAATCACTGAGGGGGTTTTAAGTTCGTCCTGTCTCCGGACAGTTCATAGCAAGTGACAGAAGACATCAGCTCTTCAGGTCACACACTCATGCATGCCAGCTCAAATGAATGAATGAAATGTGAATAGATCAGCATGTCAATAGTGCATCAGTTTCTCTATGGCACACACACAAACCTAGCCATCTACCAAAAAGAAAGAAAGAGAGAGAGAAATAAAGAGAGAGAGAGAGAGAGAGAGAGAGAGAGAGAGAGAGAGAGAGAGAGAGAAAGAAAGAAAGAAAGAAAGAAAGAAAGAAAGAAAGAAAGAAAGAAAGAAAGAAAAAGGAAAGGAAAGGAAAGGAAAGGAAAGGAAAGGAAAGGAAAGGAAAGGAAAGGAAAGGAAAGGAAAGGAAAGGAAAGGAAAGGAAAGGAAAGGAAAAGAAAAGAAAGGAAAGGAACAGGTGAATTTGATCTTGCTAAGCATCTTCTCAAAGTGTTAATGGGTTCAGTCTCTGTTGGAGAAAATGAGAAGGCTCTGGAGTGAAGTGGTGATTATGATGGATGACAATATGGTTATACTTAATGCCACAACACTGTATGTTAAATGTGGTCAAAGTGGTAGAGTTTATGTTGTTTATTTTGCCACATTATTTTTTCAGAAAAGGAATTGACATGCTCCCAGTCAGACATACAGTAAGTGCTTGATAAATGCATGCTGACTGACTATGTGTCTGAGGGTGACTTGGGTCTGTTTTCATATTTCCCTTGATTAGTTTGCAAATCACTTTCTCCTATCATCTTGTGTTCTTATCAATAAAGTTAAGTGGATTTTGCCTGTGTCTTCTGTTCTGAAGTCTTAATTCTAATGGTTGCTACAAGATTGTATTTTTCTGTAGACATCTATCTCTATCACACTCACCAAGGCTCAGGGGCCATTTGCAGAAGAGGTGGTGGAAAGAATGTAAGAGCCAAAGGAAGGGTAGGACTGCTCACACACAATACTGTCTTCCAGACACAAAGTGGCCTTGATATTCGTGATCCCACAATGACTGATGCTATCTACAGAAGACCTGCATAATAGGAGGAAAACAAATGATGATCTCCAAATAGAAGAGAGACTAGTTGGAAAAAAGGGATTCCTTGGAGAGGGAATATGGGAAGGGGAAAGGGAAGGTGGTGGGAGGGAATTATGATCATGGTATCTGTCTATCGTACAGAAGTTGTCAATTGAATGTTTAAAGTGTATTTTTCTGGTTGGAAGTTACTCCTGTTTGTGTGAGGGGAATATGTGTGTACATGCATGTTCATATGCATGTGGGTGCACATGTGTGTGGGTGCATATATGTGCACACGCATATGGAGGCCAGGGTCAATGTCAGATGTCTTCTTATAGCACTTCTCCACCTTATTTCTTACATATTTCATTTATTTATTTTTTTTTGCAAGGAGAGACAAAGAATGGGCATGTGGTGGCCTCTTGCCACTACAAACCCCAGATGCATGTGCCACTTTGTGCATCTAGATTTACGTGAGTACTGGGGAATTGAATCTGAGCTGGCAGGCTTTGCAAGCAAGTGCCTTTAACCACTGAGCCCATTCACCTTATTTATTTATTTAAGAGAGGGAGAGAAAGAAGCAGAGAGAAAGAGAGAATGAGTACAGCAGGGCTTCCAGCCATTGCAGACAAACTCCAGTACATGTACCACCCTATACATCTGGCTTGTGTGGGTACTGGGGAATTGAACCTGGGTCCTTAGGCTGCACAGGTATGCACCTTACCTGCTAAGCCATCTCTCCAGCCCCCTTATTTATTTTTTAAAATTATTTATTTATTTATTTTAAAGCAGAGATATGGAGATGGGGGAGGAATGGGTGTGCCAGGGCCTCCAGCCACTGCAAACCAACTCCAGATGCATGCACCATTTTGTGCATCTGGCTTTAGGTGGGTACTAGGGAGTCAAATTTAGGTCATTAGGCTTCACAGGCAAGAGCTTTAACCACTGAGATATCTCTCCAGCCCCTTCAGCTTATTTTTTGAGACAATGTCTCTCACTGAACCTGGAACACTCCAATTCAGCAAGACTAGCTATCCAATGATTCCCAGGGCTTTTCTGTCTTTACTTTCCCCAGCACTGGGATTATAGGTATGCGCCACAGCCAGCTTGTGCATGGGTGCCGAGATCAACCTCAGGTCCCCAGGCTTCCAAAGCAAGCACTTGACCCACTGAACCGTCTTCTTAGCCCTGATCCTGTTAAGCCTTGATTTCTGCCTGCTAGCTATCTGATTTTTGAAGATCTCTTGCCTTTAAAAAATATTTAGTTGTTATTTATTTATTTGAGAGAGAGAGAGGCAGTGTGGTGGTTTGATTCAGGTGTCCCCATAAACTTAGGTGTTCTGAATGGTAGGCTCCCAGCTGATGGAAGTTGGACATTAAAACCTCACAGAGGCAGTGTATTGTTGGGGATGAGCTTGTGGGTGTTATTGCCAGCTCCTCCTTGCTAGTGTTTGGCACACTCTCCTGTTGCTATTGTCTACCTTATGTTGGCCAGACGGTGATGTCTACCCTCTGTTCATATCATCGTTTTCCCTGCCATCATGGAGCTTCCCCCTTGATCCCGTAAGCCAAAATAAACCTCTTTTTCCCACAAGCTGCTCTTGGTTGGGTGTTTTCTACCAGCCATGCGAACCTGACTGCAAGAGGCAGATAGAGAGAGAATGGGCACACCAGGGTCTCCAGCTGCTGCAAACGAACTCCAGACGCATGTCCTGGGGAATCAAACCCACGCCCTTTCGCTTTGCTAACCGCTAAGCCATCCCTCCAACCCACCTCTTACCTTTTTCCAGGAAGGGTTGGTGCTATTCCGGTTTGAGTTGTGACTGCAGTTCTGATCCAAGCTGCTATGAGCAGGCAGTGGAGGGTAGTAATGAATAGGCCAGTCCCTGGAGCCACGCGCTGGATTTGGACCTCAGCTCTAAATCTAACTAGCTCTGTGACCTTACTGTAATGCCATTACGTAGCCCCTCCGGGTCCCCTTCCTTAGCCGTCATAGGAGAATTAAAAGGGGTTAAGGAAGCTGCCTGGCCTGAAGTCATAGCTCTGTTCCGTAGGTGCCAGTAGGTTCTTTCAACTCAGGTGTCACCCTTTCCATTCGGTTCCAAGCTCTCAGAACATTGGTGGACCTGAGACTCTCTTTCCCATTTTACACATAAGGAAACAGACTTGGGGACACGAAATTTTGTCTTGAAATCATGTCCTGTCATCGTGATGACCAAGTGCTGTCGCTGTCCTTTCTCTGTCCAGAGTTCAGGAGGGAGGAGGGGTTCCTGGAGATACTGGGAACTGACTTTTCCCACCTGATTATTCTAGGTCCTTTCTTCTTCTTTTTTTTTTTTTTCAGAAATTTTTGAGCATCTAAGAGTGAGGGTAGGAAAGGACATGGCTTGGTCAACTGCGCCCTGCAAACACACTCATACATACATTCACATCCTTATTCACTTGCGCACACAGAGAAAATGACTGACAGTCTAAAATGGGAGGAAAAAAGCAGGGCGTGGTGGTGCACAACTTTAATCCCAGCACTAGGGAGGCAGAGGTAGGAGGATAGCCATGAGTTTGAGGCTACATAGTGAATTATATATTAGAGATATATAGAGATAGATAGACAAAGTAAGTGTGGGTATGTCAGAGCAAACAAACTCCAGATGCCCATGCCATTTGGTGAATCTGGCTTGACATGGATACCAGGGAACTGAACCCAGGCCATCAGGCTTTGCAAGCACATGCATTTAACTTCTGAGCCTTCTCTCCAGCCCCCAGGTCTATAGTATTTGAAATAAGATCTGCTTTGCTCCTACTGGGTACATCTCCCATCCATCCTCACACTCCTTTCAAAAACAGCCTGTTTCAACCCCAGTTGAACCATGTACTTCTGTCTCTACAGGCTTCACGGGGCATTTATCACCTTTAAGACAATACCATTCTGAAGCCGGCTTTGAGACTCGTGTGAGCCACTACCAGCTGTCCTCACTCAGTATGACACCCAGCCCCCTGGTTCTGCAGCCATGTGGGACAGCCTGCCCCTCCTCTGAGCCCTGGGCCTGCACACCTGCGCTGGCTCTTTCTGCCCACTCCATCCCTCCCTTCTTCCTCAGGCGATGAGCTCAGCCACGTGGTTCTCTGCGGTTCTTGCTCTGCGTCCCTTTGTCCTTGGCCGATCCCTCGTGCTGTTTCGTGGCCCACACTGCATTGCTCTGCCGCGAGACCAGGCCATCTTCACCTTTTCCTACTTGCAACCCCTTTTTGTCCAAGGCATTTTTACCCGATCCCAGCTATACAGGTACACAAATCAAGTATTTGCCGATAATAAATCATAAATTTATTTGTAAATAACTCTTTGGTATACATATAAATTTACCATTTATTAAAAGTGAGGGCAGGGTGCTGCAAAGGTGGTTCAGTGGCTAAGGCACTTACCTGCAAAGCTTGATGATCAAGGCTCGGCTCCCCAGGACCCAGGCAAAGCCAGAGGCACCAAGTGGTGCATGCATCCGGAGTTTATTTGCAGCAACTGGAGGACCTGGTGCACCAATTCTTTCTGTATGTCTGTCTTGTCTCATTCTCTGCTTGCAAAGAAATAAAAAACATCTTATTAAACAAGTGAAAGCAGCTGGATGTGGCGGTTCACGCCTTTAATCACAGCTGAGGTAGGAGGATCTCCGTGACTTCAAGGACACCCTGAGAATACACAGTGGATTCCAGATCAGCCTGGGCTAGAGTGAGACCCTACCTTGAAAAATAAAACAAAACAAAAAGTGAAAGTAAATTTGCATTCTAATGAGATGGATATCTTTTGTGCAGCACAATGTGAAGATTCACTGATTGGATACTTACACGGTGAGGAATGACAGCAGGAAATTATGCCAAGTTTTTGC
Source organism: Jaculus jaculus (assembly GCF_020740685.1). Classification (NCBI taxonomy): domain Eukaryota; kingdom Metazoa; phylum Chordata; class Mammalia; order Rodentia; family Dipodidae; genus Jaculus; species Jaculus jaculus. The sequence continues at coordinate 4,028,171 of NC_059118.1, forward strand.
TTCCTAGAAACTATTATGCAGGAAGCTTAGCATGTGTAGTGAAAGCACTACACGATAGTCTCAAGCCTCAGCTGACGTGTTTCAGGCAGCAGTCATTGGCTTCACGTGGCCTGATGGCATGCGTGGTGCAAAAGGCGCATGCGTGGTGCAAAAGGCACACGTGTTTGGGACCAAGGCTGCTGTGAAGTCACGTGTCACGTCGCTGGTGAGCCACACACACCTCAGATCCATTGTGTTTGATTTTGAATTAATTTGGGGTTGTTGTGTGTTCAGAAACCATAGCAGGTAGAAAAGAAAGCCTGGGTCCCCAGTGAACTACTGTCTGGTCCCCTCACAGCACCCACGTCTGGTTTCCATTACCAGTGCCAGGAGTTTTCTTCATTTTATAGCCGTGTTGAGCCTGGTTGTCCATCAGCTGAAAGCAGGGCTGATCCCTGGGCAGCTGAGCCCACCGAGAAGCTGGAGGTCTTGTCCCTCACACTGGCTCCTTCCAAGGCTCCTGGGAACAGCGTGCTCTCTCTCAAGGTACCCTGCTCTTGCAACGTTCACAGAGATGAGGTATCTGAGCCACAGTCCAGTGAAACAACTGTCTATTTCCACTCTGATGCTTCCCAGGTCACTCTGTCCCTAGGGCTGGGACACTTGGGAGTATGACCAAGGCGGAGATGGCCTGGTCGCTTTCTCAGAGGAGCAAGGAGAGACAGCATTCACAACCACACTGGGCTCAGTGAGGCTAGGCCGGATGTTTCCAAGGATTTTATTACCACCAACACAGCTGACTCACTCACCTGGCATTGTGCCCATAGAGCCAACTGCTCATTAGTGACTCTGCATTGGCCATCTCCCTTACTTGCCCTCCCTCTATCTCCCGGGGTCCCTCCTGCTCTCCCTCTATCTCCTGGGGTCCCTCCTGCCTTCCCTCCATCTCCCGGGGTCTCTCCTGCCCTCTCTCTATCTCTCTGGGTCCTTCCTGCCCTCCCTCTACCTCCCAGGGTCCCTCCTGCCCTCCTGCTATCTCCTGGAGTCCCTCCTGTCCTCCCTCTATCTTTTGAGGTCCCTCCCAATGAACCTTTGGCTCCACTCCTAGTCTCAGAGAGTATGAGCAAGGGATCTCAGCCTAAGGTGGCTCCATTGGTTTTGGACTTGGGTTCATGTAGTTGCAGAGCTGATTCTCATTCTTTGAGTCCCTGTATGGCAAGTGACCAGTAGAGATTTACTCTAGGGAAGATCATGAAAAGATGAGAAAAGAGTCCTAAAAGCCTGGAAGGTTTTGCACAAAAGGGTGCCATCAGGGCCGAGAAGATGGCTCAGTCAGCGAAGAGCTTCACACGTAAGCATGAGGACTTGAATTTTGTCCTCAGAACCTACATAAAAGCCAGGCACAGCAGCTTAAATCTAGAAGTGCAGCACTGTGGAGGCAGAGATGGGAGAATCCCGGGGGTTACTGACTAGCTAGCCCAGCTGAATGAGTGGGTTCTGGGTTCAGTGAGAGATTCTGTCTCAAAAAATAACTGGAGAGATGGCTTAGCGGTTAAGTGCTTGCCTGTGAAGCCTAAGGACCCTGGTTCGAGGCTCGGTTCCCCAGGTCCCACGTTAGCCAGATGCACAAGGGGGCGCACGCATCTGGAGTTCATTTGCAGAGGCTGGAAGCCCTGGCACGCCCATTCAATCTCTCTCCCTCTATCTGTCTTTCTCTCTGTGTCTGTTGCTCTCAAATAAATAATTAATTAATTTAAAAAAATAAGGTGGAGAGTGATTAGAGGAAAACACCCGTGTCAACTTTTAGCGTCCACAGCACGTGCACACAGGCACATGCATATGCACCTATGCCTGCCCACATAGGAGCAGGCTTACACACATGTACACACCACACATGCAAATAAAATATTTTTTTTTAAATTTTTATTTATTTGAGAGAGACAGACACAGAGAGAAAGACAGATAGAGGGAGAGAGAGAGAATGGGCGCGCCAGGGCTTCCAGCCTCTGCAAACGAACTCCAGACGCGTGCGCCCCCTTGTGCATCTGGCTAACGTGGGTCTTGGGGAACCGAGCCTCAAACCGGGGTCCTTAGGCTTCACAGGCAAGCGCTTAACCGCTAAGCCATCTCTCCAGCCCATAAAATATTTTTTTATTTAAAACATTTTATTTATTTATTAGAGGGGGGAGACAGAGAGAGACACAGAGAGAGAATGGGCACACCAGGGCCTGTAGCTATTGCAAACTCCAGACACATACTCCACCTTGTGCATCAGGCTTTACGTAGGTACTGGGGAACAGAACCTGGGTCCTTTGGTTTTGCAGGCAAGTGCTTAACCACTTAGCCATCTCTCCAGCCCCCCCCAAAATTTTTTTGAAAATTTAGAAAGGGGAAATGTGTTCTCTCTATAACAAGGCCCCAGCCCTCAGGAGAATCCCCTGCAGTAATGCCATTCCTACCATTTGGACAGTGATGAAGAATTTTATTTAACCTGCATCCCTCACCAACCCACATGGCAGCTGTAAGAGCACATACTTGCAGGACCCATTGCCAGTCCCTCCCCAGCACTCATGCCCTGCTTCTCCAGCCCCAAGTGTCCTCGTTTTCCTCTGGAGACTTTCTGCTTCCCTAGTTCAAGTCTTTAGGACAGACACTCCCTTCCCAGCTCCACATCCTGTTCCTCTGGCTGCAGTGCCAGAGAGAGGCGCATGAGCCACGCGGAGCCAATAAGAGTGAGCCTCAGGACTGTGGGAGGAGCTAGCAGAAGAGTCAGCTGCGGTGCTGATGGGAAGGTGGGTCCTGGCAGGAGAGCTTCAAGGCCACTGGGGCACCAGCGCAGGAAGACAAGGTGGAAAGACAGCATTACTAGGCCCTGGTCACATCATCTTTTTTTAGAGAGAAGGACAGATTTTTAATTATTTATTTGAGACACAGAGAGGGAGAGAGAGTATGGGCAGATGCATGTGCCACCATGTGCATCTGGCTTATGTGGGACCTGGAGAATCGAACCTGGGTCCTTAGGCTTCACAGGCATGCACCTTAACGGCTAAGCCATCTCTCCTCTGTCACATCATTTTTGAACTCTGGGAGAAGCCTCACTTTTCCAATACTACTGTTCACCAGGAAGTCAATTTGAGGAATTTGCTGTCACTTGTAGTATATGGGTGTCTGAATCTATGCTCCAGGTCTGTTTGCTGATGGATGAGTGGCATAAAAATGTAGGAGATTTCAGGTAGGTGTAAAGAAGGGTTTGTTAAAATCACAAGCTTTGAAATATAGAATGAAAGCCCTCTGAGGTAATTTCATACTTCTGAGGATATCAGCCTGGATTTCATCACCATTCTGGCAGAAATGCTGAGAAAAAGGAATTTCATTAGGCACTGTGGTGGCTTCAATTTGAAAGAATTAAGAAACTCCTAGGGCATTAGTGAGACATATCTCTGGGTGTGCCCACAAGGGCATTTCTAGAGAGGAGTAACTGAGGGAATCATATATGCCCTGAATGTGGGCAGCACCATCCTATGGGCTGAGGTCTTAGAATTAATCAGAGAAAGAAAAAAAATGGAGAAAACCAGCTGAAACACCAGCATCCAACCGTCTCTGTTTCCTGGCCATCTGAGACTACCACAGCTGGAGACAGGTCTGTATGAAAGAGAAACAGGCTATTCCAATTGAGTTTTAATTTTTAGCCTTTCATTGGCAACCTCCATACACAGACTATGATCCTGCCACCCTCCCTTCCTCCCTTCCCCACTCCCTCTTCCACTGAATCCCTTTTACTTTCCAACTAATCCCTCTTCTATCATGATGTCATCATCTTCTTCCCTCCTATTACGCAGGTCTTGTATAGGTAGCATCTGACGCTGTGAGGTCATGAATGCCATGGTCACGTTGTGTCTGGAAGACAGCATTATAAGCATTCTCCCCTTCCTTCGACTCTTACTTTCTTTATATCTAACCCTCTTCTACAATGGTCCCTGAGCCTTGGAGGGCCTAATAGAGATGTTGCTGTAATTTATCGTTCCATCTGTGCTTAAATTCAACAAGACAGCAGACAGAAAACAGACACATATATGTAGGTTGAGGTACAATCAGAAGGTGATAATAAAACAACAGAAAGTTCTGGCTAGAGAACCGACGTGGGGCCTGGTAGCTCCTCATTACTCTGCACTCTTGGGATGGTCCTGGTTGGGTGGGTAGAGTGGAGTTATGAGAGGGGAAATCTGAGTGTGCGCTGGAAGGGTGGCAAGGTGCCACTAGACAAGGTGGCAACAGGGCTCCAAAGGTCCTGTGGCTGAGCTGGACCATGTGGAGAAGAACTGGTCACCAAGGACCAGCCCTCTGTAAAGATGTGGCTGCAGCTCGTGGCTCCCGTCATCCCTTGCTCCTTTGCAGTGGGCCCGAGAGAAGCTGCCCCCTGCTGGGGCATTCAGAGAGGAGGGGTTTGACTGCACACTCATGGACCTGTGAAATGGTAGGCACCCAATGATGTCTGCTGCAGATGGGTCCTTTCCAACTGGTGCACATGGAAGGGTTAGATGTCTGTTATTTCCTTGGGATTCACCATCTTGTAGACCTCACATGCATGTCTATGAGCCTAAGGCAAAAGCCAATGGCTTAAGAATGCTAGGGTCTGCCAAATTCATGTTTAAGGCTCTGCCACCAGCTTCCTGTGTGATCACGAAAAACATGGCTCTCTTTGAATATCCCTTCTCTCATCCACAGAATGAGAAATACGGCCTCTACCTCATAGATTTACCACAAATATAAAACATGAAAATTACACAATAATCTTTGTATACTATAAGAGTGCAAATGATCAAATGCTTGCTTTTAATCACCTCACTGACACTTAAGTGGGAGACAAGGGTTGGGGAGATTGGTCAGTGGTTAAAGGTGCTTGCTTGCAAATCCTGACAGCCCAGGTCCCATTCCCCAGGCCCCACATAAAGCCAGATACACAAACTAGCACATTCATCCAGGGTTCATTGGCAGCAGCAAGAAGTTCTAGCATGTTCTTACTCTCTCTGCCTCTCAAGTAAATAAAAGTGGGGGGTAAGGAATTATGGCTTACTGCCTATAATTATAGACATTGTCAATAAAAAATAAATAAGTGGGCTGGAGAGATGGCTTAGCAGTTAAGGCATATGCTTGTGAAGCCTAAGGATCCAAGTTTGGTTCTTCAGGTCCCACATCAGCCAGATGCACATGGTGGCACATGTGTCTGGAATTTATTTGCAGTGGCTAGAGGCCCTGGTGTTCCCATTCTCTCTCTCTTTCTCCCTCTCTAATAAATAAATTTAAAAAATAAGTAAAAGTTTGTGCACACCTTTAATCCTAGTACTTGGGAGGCAGAGGTTGGTGGATCAATGAATTCAAGGCCAGCCTAGGACTACATAGTGAGTTCTAGGTCAGCCTCAGCTAGATTAAAACCCTACCTTGAAAACAGAAAAAAAGGAAGAAAGAAAGAAGACAGAAAGATAACAGAGGGGGACGCAAAACATTCAGAGCCTCACTCCGTGGACTACAGAGGGCCAAAGTCCCAAGATTCCCTGGGGTCTTCTGTTCCTCCAGCCAAGAAGAGACGAGAGATAGATGGAGGGCACGCAGAGGTGAAGGAGGAAAGAAGGGTATGGCGCGGGCTGTGGCAAAGTGGGGGGGGGGGTAAGTGTGGTCCCTGCCAAGGACAGCAGCTGCTCTCCGCTCCAGCCAGAGGATGCCAGGCATGGGGTTGATGGAGTTGAGTGACACCAAGTTTTAAAGAGAAGCCAGAAATCCAGTAATTAAAATAAAATTAAAACCTCACTAAGCCAAACAAGATAGTTGCCAGAGCTGACTTTGGGGCATAGAAGGAGCCTTTGAAGTCTGAAGAGAGATGGCCTGGACATGACAAATGCCAAGGCCATGTGGCCTCTGGCCCCTCTAGTTTCTGTCTCTCCTCACAAATGTCGCAAGGCAAAGGCTTTGCGTATGCAGGGACAGCTCCTCCCATGTGCCGACAGCTGATGATGCGCTGTGAAAGCCATCAAGGGAAAGAGGACAGCAGGCAGTGAGATCAAAGTGTAAGCCTCCCTTCTCCCCAGGCCCACATTCTGTTTCCTTGGAGCTCGTGAGTCAACCTACTTTCACTGGTTCATATCAGTTACGTTTGCTAAATGTTAACACACACCCAGCAGCAAGTTGGGCCTTGGAGATATAGTTCTGCTTGCCTATTGAATACATTGCACAGGGCTGGTCCTTTCAGTCGATTGTCCCATGACACCTTTGTGAGTAGGAAATTGTCATGTTTGTTTTTATTGCATGTTTTGTGTGGGTGGGATGGATATACATGTGTGTACATAGGGACACCAGAGGATAGCCTTGGGTGTCATCCTCAGGAATACCCCCACCTGCTTTTGAGACCAGGTCTCTCAGTGACATGGATAGCACCAATTAGTCTAAATGGGATAGCCCGAGGGATCCTCCTGTCTCCACCTCCCCAGTGCTGGGATCGCAGAGCTGTCCCTGTAATAGTTAGGATCACAGATCTGTACCTGTAACCCTGGGATCACAGATCTGTACCTGTAATAGCCAGAATTACAGATATGAACCCCTAATAGTTGGCATTTTCACATAGGTACTAGGAATTGAACTCACATCTTTATGATTGCAAGGCAATCACTTTACCCTCTCCTCAGCCCTTATTCTGGTCATTTTAACCTGAAGAAGGAAGGGTTTGAATGCTGAGGCCATTTTCTCAAAGTCACTGTTGCACTTACCTTCTCATTGTTGGGTTAAACACTGGACAAGAAGCAGCTGATGGGAGGAAAGGGTTTATTCCTGGTTTACAGTCTCCAGGGGAATTTCATCATGGTGGAGAAAGTTTGGCAGAGCAGAGGCTGCCCATCACATCTTGCCACAGTAGCTGGCAGGTAGCAATGAGAGTGAGCTGATTCTGATAAGGAGCGACTTGGGCTATACTTCCCCAAGGCGCACCCCAAGCCACACACCTCAGCCAGCAAGGCTCTGCTTCCCACACTGCCACCAGCTGGGGACTGAGTATGAGGCTTAATCACAAACACATGGGAACTGTGAGGGACATTTCACATCCAAACCTCCACAAACCTAACAGAAGACCTTCCAGTGATGGGGAGAGGGTGCTCTTGAAGGGTATAATGGGATTACAGCCCCTTCTTCCTCTGGTCTGCATCCTGGCTATGAGGTGAGCAATTTCATTCTGACGCCGACTTCTGCCCCAGTGTGTGGCCTCTACACAGGTACCAAGCAAATGGGACAGTTATCATGACTGAAACCTCCAAAACTGTGAGCCAGAGCAAACCTTTTCTCTTTATAAGCTGATCAACTCAGTGTCTGTCACAGTAGCGCAGCGAGACCGGGAGGGCTCCAGCGTCGCCTTTCCTAAGATGTGCCCCGGGGACTGGGCTGCCTGCCCGCTGTGCCTGCGGCTATGACTATGAGGCTTTCTTGGAGAAGCAAGTCTGTTTTCCACCATGTCTTCTGATGGAAGCGTCTCAGCCTTTTGAGAAGAGCCGCTTGGTCAGAGTGGTGACAAGGGAAGGGTGTGGCTGGACATCTTGAATCCGTCACCCTTCCTGGCAAAGCAATCCCTGTCTGGCTTCTTACTGTGAGATCACAATGTGTTATCTGTGGGGCAGCCCTTACCATCTTGTAATGCATCTCAGGACAGCACCAGATTCAAGACGAGGCAGCGTTGTCTGTGTGCTCAGTAAACATGATGGCTTATTGCTCAATTAGATGCCAGAAACTTCAAAGTACCGGACTCTGCCTACACTGTGTATTTTCTATGTGTGCATATATACCTTGACAAAAAGTTAATTTATAAGTTAGGTATACTAATGGATTAACTGCAGCAACTGTGCATAAACAGTATAATAATAATAGTAATAATGTACAGAAAAAAGGTTGTGTCTATGTGGGCTGTCTCTCAGAATGTCTTAATGCCTGTACTCACCGCTTCTCTAGTAATGATATGACTCATAGTTGAGACTGTGGCTGACCACAGGTGACCGAAACTGCCAAAAGCAAAACCACAGAAAAGGGATGACTGTACCCAGAGGAGGAAGGAAGGAGCGCAGGTGCTGCCCCACTCAGACCCCATCCCCAGGGAGCTCCTTCCCCCAGCTGCTGCCAACGTCCCCTACAAGGTGCTCACTGCTGTCTGTTCCTAAGACTTAACCCCAGGTGAATGGCAACCGTGTCCCTCAGAAGGCTGCCCTACTGTTCTCTCCTCCCCCTGGGGACGGCCTGGGACCATGACTGCCCGTGGCCTCAGTGTGGAGTCTGGACTGTGGGCTGCAGTTCACTGCTCACATTCCAGCCCTCTGGGTCAACAAGGAAGCAGACTGCAGCAGGAATTCTTCCTTGCTTAGTAATTCCTCAGCCCTGTTCTATTCTTCTTGTTCCCTTTCCCCCGAGGGGACTCCCCAGCAGAAGCCACCCAGTCCTTGTCCAAGTCTTTGTTTCAGAAATCCCTACAGGTGAGTCCTGCTGGGCACCAGGCAGCTTTTGAGCTCCCACAAGGATGGTGTGTGTGAGGTGGGCAAGGTGATCCCATTTTCCAGGGAGAAGTTGCTGGCTGGGTGCAGATAGCTGAAAAGCAGCTGAGCCAGGTGTGTGCCCGGGTGCTCTTCTGCTCAGCCTCTACCAGGGCCTGCACACTGGCTGTCACCTTCACTTGGTACCAGGCACCTGCCCCAAGACTTGCTTGGTGGGGTGGGCCTGCCATGGAGGTGGGCTTCTCCATAGCCTGTTCATAGGCCACCCATGTGGGCTCACTGGGCTCCCAAGGGGGACATGACGATGGACTACAAACTGATTCTCTCAGTTCATACCTGGTTCCGTTTGCAAAGGACACTTTATCCACACTCAGCCCTCTCCCCTCTGGCTCTCCCCTGAGCTCATTTGAGTGGAAGGAAACCAGGCCGCAGGCTAAGCTCCAGATTCTGAGGAACTCCAGAAGACCCTCCAGAAACAGGCAAATCCAGACCCAGAGAGGGTCCACAGACAGTTTTTCCTAAGTGTGGCCCCTGGGGACAAGGAGGAGCTGTGAGACCATGTCCAACTTGATCTATATGTGGACATTTACACAGGTGATCTGGTCTCTTTGTGGGCCCAGCACTTCTGAGCTTCCTTAATTTCGAACAAGGGATGGCGTCCGAAGCCACAACAGGAATGATTTGGTGAGGCCAACACAGTAGGACCACAGTCCCTAGATCTTTTCAGGACCCCAAATCCCAGGTTCCTCAGAACCATAAGCCCCAGACTCAATCAGGACCACAGATCCCATCAAGACCATAGACTCCAGACCCCATCAGGACCATAGACCCCAGGGCCCATCTGGATCCCAGACCGCAGGCCCCATCTGGACTACAGGCTCCATCAGGACCCCAGACCCCAGAACTCATCAGTGTCACAGACTCCCAGACCCCATCTGGACCACAGGCCCCAGGTTCCCTCAGGACTGCAGACCTCAGGCCCCATGCAAAAGGAAATCAAGGCCTCAGCCTGCGAGTCCACTGAGTCTGAGCCAGGGGGCCTTCGGGAGAGCCGTGGGGAAGTGAAAAGTGAGTCACCTGGGCACCAGCGTCAGGCTTTGGAAGGCAGGATGTGGGTGGGGCAGATGCTGTTTCCCAGACAATTCATTCCATCCTTGAGGCTCCATTCTGGGGACATACTCCTCAGCTTTCAGTGCCCCTTTGAGGGGCTTCCTCAGTGCAACCTGCCCAGTTCAGAGTCCAGGCCTTAGGACACACTGCTGACAGTTATTCATATCCACCTGCCTCGTGACATCCTGTTCTGGGTGGTGGCTTTTCTCAGATGCCTGGCCGGGCAGTCTCCTAGTTTTATGGCTTCAGAGGAAATGCTGAGAGATTTGAAGGCAAAGCAGGCAGAGGAGATAGACAGCAGCATGTTGGAACTCTGAGGACTAAGTTCTTGGATCCATCATCATGAGAGGTCCTGGGGTCCTGACAGCGGTTCTGTACAGGGGAGCCCCTGTAATGGTTACCTTCAACTTCATTGGATGTAGAGTCGCCTAGGAGATACGGCTCTGGGTGTGTCTGTGATGGCATTTCCACAGACGCTTAACTGCGGAGGGAAGACTCACCTGCAGGTGAATGATACCATCCCATGGGCTGGAGCCCTGGACTGAATCAAGGGGAGAAAGCAAGCGATGCATCAGCATTAATCTCTCTGCCCCTTGGCTTCTGGCGAAATGCGACCAGCCACCTGGTGCTCCTACCACCATGCCACCACCATGCCACCTCATGCCACCATCATGCCACCTCATGCCACCACCATGCCACCTCATGCCACCTCATGCCATCACCATGCCACCACCATGCCACCTCATGCCACCATCATGCCACCTCATGCCATCTCATGCCACCTCATGCCACCACCATGCCACCACCATGCCACCTCATGCCACCATCATGCCACCTCATGCCACCATCATGCCACCTCATGCCACCACCATGCCACCACCATGCCACCTCATGCCACCATCATGCCACCTCATGCCACCATCATGCCACCACCATGCCACCTCATGCCACCATCATGCCACCTCATGCCACCATCATGCCACCACCATGCCACCTCATGCCACCATCATGCCACCTCATGCCACCTCATGCCACCACCATGCCACCTCATGCCACCATCATGCCACCTCATGCCACCATCATGCCACCACCATGCCACCTCATGCCACCATCATGCCACCTCATGCCACCATCATGCCACCACCATGCCACCTCATGCCACCATCATGCCACCTCATGCCACCATCATGCCACCTCATGCCACCATCATGCCACCTCATGCCACCACCATGCCACCACCATGCCACCTCATGCCACCATCATGCCACCTCATGCCACCATCATGCCACCACCATGCCACCACCATGCCACCTCATGCCACCATCATGCCACCACCATGCCACCTCATGCCACCTCATGCCACCATCATGCCACCTCATGCCATCTCATGCCACCTCATGCCACCATCATGCCACCTCATGCCATCTCATGCCACCTCATGCCACCACCATGCCACCTCATGCCACCACCATGCCACCTCATGCCACCACCATGCCATCACCATGCCACCACCATGCCACCTCATGCCATCACCATGCCACCTCATGCCACCACCATGCCATCACCATGCCATCACCATGCCACCTCATGCCACCACCATGCCACCTCATGCTCCTGCCACGATACCGCCTCGCGATCCCACTGCCACATCTTCCTCGCCATGATGGAATCTATTCCCTCCAACCATGAGCCGAAATAATCGCCTCTTTCTTTCTTTCTTTCTTTCTTTCTTTCTTTCTTTCTTTCTTTCTTTCTTTCTTTCTTTCTTTCTTTCCTTCTTTCTTTCTTTCTCTCTTTCTCTCTCTCTCTCTCTCTCTCTCTCTTTCTTTCTTTCTTTCTTCCGAGGTAGGGTCTCACTCTAGCCCAGGCTGACCTGGAATTCACTGTGGAATCTCAGGGTGGCCTCGAACTCACAGCAATCCTCCTACCTCTGCCTCCCAAGTGCTAGGATTAAAGGTGTGCGCCCCCACACCTGGCTTAATCGCTTCTTTCTTGAGTTGTCTTTGTTAGTGGAACAGAAAAGTAATTTTCCCCTGTGGGCTGCTCTATGCACTTGGTCTTCAGCAGCCTTGGGGGTGGGGGGGGGCCTCCAGCACTCTCTGGGGGAATACAGGGCCAGGGGCATCACTGGTTTCAACTGAGAGCCTGTGTTTGTGGAACACAAAGACCCAGCCAGCTCTATGACTCTTGGTTGGAAAAAATACAAGTGAAAATGAAAATCTGTGGCAACAGGGGGATGCAGAAGGCTGGGGGAGGGTGGTCCTAAGCTATGCACAGGTTCTGATGTCCCGTTGCACTGTAGAGTATGACTACATAGCAACAATGTGGTGTGTATTTCAAAGAACCAGATGGAAGGATTTTGAATGTCTGCATCACACATGGCATGACATACGTTTGAAGAACCAGGCTCACCCAGATTTGAGGATTATATTATGTTGAAGTCACTTTCTTGTTGCTGAGACAAAGTGCCCAACAAAATGTAGCTGATGGGTGGAAAGGATTTATTTTGGCTTACAGTCTTGAGGGGAGGTTTCATGATGGCAGAGGAAAGCATGGCATGAGCAGAGGGTGGACACCAGGTGGACAACAGCAGCAGGGGAGTGAGCTGAACTCTGGAGGAGGAGCTGGGCTGTAACCAACCCCCAGCAACACACCTCCTCCAGCAAGGCTCCACCTCCCAGTTGCCAGCAACTAGGAACCAAGCGTTCAGAACTCATGAGTTTATGGTGAACACTTAATTCAAACCACCTCACACAATGTCAACATGTATCAAAACATCATGGGGTGGGTGCCCCATAAGTATGGATACTATTTATGTAGCAATTAATAATAGATTTAAAAGGAAAAGAAGGAAACACAGAGAGTCCTGCCAGGGAGGGAGGCTGGGAGACACTCAGCAGCTAAAGCACTGCACAAGCATGAGGGTCTGCATTCAATCCCCAGTGCCCATGCGAGATGCCAGGCGTGGGAAGCATGCCTGTGCTCCCAGTGCTAAGGGGTGGCAACTGAACCCCTGAGACTCAGTAGCTGTCAAGGGCAGCCCAGTGACCTCTAGGTCCAGTGAGAGAGAATAAGGTGGAAAGTGACTATGAAAGACTGGTCTCTGTATGCATGCACTTGCCCACGTGCACACACACACACACACACACACACACACACACACACGCACACATTTGTGTGCCCCCATGATACATGAATGTGCATAAATATTTGCATGCCCACCACACACCACACACAAAAAATGGAGCCATACCTGTGTGCAACCTATTCCCGTATTCCTTAGCGACCAGAAATGTACTCTCATGCAAACCCAAAGGTTTACAAACTCCTTTTGGCTTGTGTGAAACTGGCTCTTACAAGGGAAAAGAGGTTAAAAACTCATTTCAAGCCTCAGGTTATTAGAACCACTTTGCAGAACTCCCGATAGCAGTAAGATTTGTATCAGATGGAGAGTAATATTAACAGGCGCAGATACTGCCAAACATCTAAGGTCGGGGGCATCTTTAGCAAGGCCCCTTCCATTTGGGGACATAATTAGAAATGCAGTGTCATACTTCTGCACCAAGCAGCAGGGCTAACATGTTCATGACACACACTGTATGGTTTCCTTTTTGAATTTGTTTCAAAACTTTTCATGAAAAAAAAAAAAATCTACACTCCTAGCTTCTCTAGGGAGAAAATAGGAACATATAGTCTCAAGGGAGCAGTATGCCTGCTCGGCAAATACCTTGTGATACTGAGAAAAGCCCACCTCTCTTGGAAAGGACACAGCTCTCTGGTGAGCAAGGGTCTCTCATTATCCATCTTGCCGGGTCACACATTTCCATCTGAAGGCCTCTGAGCCACTGGTCTAACCTCTAATGTGTCACCTCAAGTTGAAGTTCATCTGACGTGTATTTGCTAAAGATGGATTTTCTGCTGCCCTGGTAACCTTCTTCCGTCTCCCTGATCCCATCATTCTCCTCTCACTCCATCCTTGACTCCTAGCTTTCACTAAGATGGAGAAAAAGAACAGTGAGATGCTCAGAGCATGGCCCCATGCGTCACTTGGTATCAGCATGAAGGAGGGTTATTTGTTTAACCCTCACTTCCCTCAGATCGCACCCTTGGGAAAGTGATTCATTCTAATGTCCAACTACCCTTTCTGCTAGGCATGGGAAGGCTTTTATCTATGAGATTTGGGGTCATCGGAGGTGGGCAAGCTCATTCCACAGCAGCTGCTGTTTCCTTGAGCCTGAGATTCCCCGGGACAATTGACACTCTTGAGTGATCTTCTCTGGTATGCACTGGGCTGGGCTCTGAGGGCATGGGCAGGCGATAGGGTCCTCTGTCTGCTTTGGGTATGGTTGGCAGGGTCAGCCTGCATTATTGACCCCAGACACATAGACCTAAACCTACTCTTGCTCATGGCAGACACTTGACCCATTCTAGGCCTTGCTGTGTGGCTTTTTATAAGGGTGGAACGTGAAGAGGAGGGGAAGGACTAGACCAGACAAAGCAATTGTCATCGGACTCTCACAGGTGTGGGGTGGTGACCGTGGTGCTCGTCAAGCATGGTGGCCTCTCTTGGGTACAGATGGCATGTGCATGATGCCTGCTGTTGGGAGAACAGTCTTCAAAAAGGGTAGGAAGATGAGAGTAGAGAATCAGGAAATTCAGTCTCTCAACGTGAGCCTCAGGTCAGCTCTGCCAAGGATGCAATGATAGTCCCAGTGGTCCACATGTCGGTTTGGGTCACTTGTCCTTTGAGACCTAAGTAGAGCTGGCTTCATCCTGCTTTACGCCCTGTCAGATACCAAGATATTTGAGGCCAGGCTGTAGCTCTTATGCGTGTGTGTGTGTGTGTGTGTGTGCGCATGTGTGTGAGGGCTAGAAGACAACTTTGGGTATTGTTGCCCAAGCACCATCCACCTTTTATGAGACAGGGTTTCTCATTGGCTGAGAACTTGCCAGTTAGGCCAGACTGGCTGGCAAGTGAGCCCCAGGGATCTCCCAGTGCTGGCATGGGTTCTGGGGATCAAAGTCGGGCTCTCTCGCTGGCAAGGGGAGGTCCTGTGCTTACTGAGCCAGCGTCCCAGCCCTGTGTTCGTTTCTGAGCTCCTATGCTCAGCCCAGTTGCTCAGAGCACATCCCTCCTTCTGCTCGACCCTCCTTTCTCCTCCTTGTCCCTCTCCCCGTGTCTCCTTCCTCACCTTTCCTGGGCTACTTCCTGTGTGACTGACAGCTTTTTCACAGGCTTGGAGCAGTGGATGACTTTTCAGCACAAACAACATAAAATGATGTGAAATATTTCTGATCTTAAAAACACGTCCCATTTCCCCGCGGCTCAGTCCCCTAGCCTCTTTTCCCCATCTCAGTGTCTACCTCAAAGCTCAAAGGAATTCAACAACCTTGGGGTTGGGGAGACGGCTCAGCGGGTAAAGTGCTTGCCACACAAGATTGGGGTTTAGATCCTCCGCTCCCATAGAAATGTTGGGCAAGCTGGCACATGCCTGTCACCCCGGTGCTAGGGAGGTGGAGGCAGGAGGATCCCCTGCACAAACTGACTGGCCAGACTTACCAAAGTGGTGAGCTTTAGGTTCAGTGAGAGAGCCTGTGTCAGCGAATAAGGTGGAGAGGGATCGGGAAGATACTTGACATCCACCTCTGACCTCCACACGCACACACACATGCGCACATGCACACACACGCACACACACATGCACACACACATGTGCACAAACATGCACACACATGCACACATGCATATATGCAATACATATATTGCAGAAAAGAAGAAAGAAGTGAAGCAGTCTTTCTGGAAAGAGTTCTTGGACTACTTGGGGAGATTTCTGAGAGAGATTCTTTACACCCCAGTTCCCGGGAAGCTGGAGATGTGAAGAGTCCGACTCTGGCCTTGGGGGCGGTCTTGTCATGTGGCTCCCCCTCGGAACACCAGGCTGCCTCTCCGCCCACCACTTGCTCTTCGCGAGCAAGGTCATGGCGGGAAGGCTCTGCCGCGCCCATCAGCGTCCTGTTCTCTGCTCTCTGGGGAGCACAGCCCCACACGTGGGGTCGGGCTGAGAACCGCGCTGTCAGCGAGTTCCTCCTCCGCAGAGGTAGCCGGCCCCATGCGCTCTTCTCAGCCTAACACACCAGCGGGCACATTGTACCTCATAGCTCCGAATCAATAAAGCCAAGGCAATCTCCTTAACATCCCATCAATAAGAGATTATGGGAGGGGGAGGGTTTTCTTTAGAAGCTAAAGCCTTACTAAAGTTCAAATGAGGCAATATATAGTAAAATAAATTCAATCTCTATTTTCACTCCTTGCAATTTTAGTGGAGACTAAATGAAATGGAACTGTGTTGATCCTGACCCGTTCAATATATCTTCACTTCCTAAGAACCAAGGTCATTTTTACCTTCATGGGAAGGGAGGCAAAATATAAAATACTCACCCATACTGAACAGAAATGAATTTGCAGGTTTTTGTGAGCTGGGGTAGATGACTGATATATTCTGTCATTCATTTTGTGGCATAGCTGAATGTGTTTTATAGATAATGTTTAACCTTGCCAATTCTGTTCTGAGATAATCCCGCTTCTGAGGATAAAAATCATGTATTTAACATAAAAGGAGAGGTTGGAGGTAGAAAGGCAGAGCCATGTGAACCGCGCAACAGATTACCACAAGTTGCTTCCACAGAGACGGTCAGAACAAGTTCACAGCTGTTTCACTTCATTAGTCACCATGGGGCTCACACTAATCAGGAATGGGCTGACAGCCACTTGAGTGACACTGTGACCATGTGCCAAGGGACAAAATATCCAGGTACAGGAGGTGGGATGTGGGCTCAGGCTGTAGCAGGATAGACCCAGGCTGGTCCACCCTGGCCTTTAGGTCACTGTATTTCCTCCCTGAGCCTCAGTTTTCCAGTTTCTGACAAGTGAATAACGAATGACTCTGCCTACAGCAGACAACACCGGTGACCTTTCCATCTTCCAATTCCCTTCTTCCTCTTTTCCAACAGAAGTGTGATTTTGTTTGGGACCTTTCTTCCTTCCTCACTTCCTCCCTCCCTCCCTCCCTCCCTCCCTTCCTTTCTCTCTCCCTCTCTTTCTTTTGTGTGTGTGTGTGTGTGTGCACGCGCGCATGTGTGTATGTATGTATGGTATGTGTATGTGTTTGTATGGTGTGTGTGTGTGTGTGTGTGTGTGTGTATGGTGTGTGTATGTTTGTATGGTGTGTGTGTGTGTGTGTGTATGGTGTGTGTATGTTTGTATGGGGTGTGTGTGTGAGATGCTCCCGTACGTGTGGGTGCAGGGGCATGTGCGCACGTATGAGGAGACTGCCCCTCAGTGACTCTCCACCTTGGATTTTGAGGCAGGGTCTCCCGTATCTTGATGCTCTTTCTCTCCCTGACCCCCCACTCTCTCCTGGATCAGAACCACCATGTGGCTCCGCGGTCCTTGTCTGGACCTTCCCTCGGGACTTCAGTGCAATGTTGCTTTTCTGCTTCCACCAAGACAGAGTGAACCGTTTGGTGTAATCTTTCATGGCATCCTTCAAACTTGGCTGGGCCTAAGGATTAACTTCAGTCTCTTTTTTTTTTTAAATTTTTATTTATTTATTTATTTGAGAGCGACAGACACAGAGAGAAAGACAGATAGAGGGAGAGAGAGGGAATGGGCGCGCCAGGGCTTCCAGCCTCTGCAAACGAACTCCAGACGCGTGCGCCCCCTTGTGCATCTGGCTAACGTGGGACCTGGGGAACCGAGCCTCGAACTGGGGTCCTTAGGCTTCACAGGCAAGCGCTTAACCGCTAAGCCATCTCTCCAGCCCAACTTCAGTCTCTCTTTTCTCTGCCCAAGTAGGGTCCTGACTATGAATCAGATTCAGTAAATCCGAAGAAAGGTTCAGCCCTTAAATTTTTTTTTTAATTGTTACGTTTTTGTTTTTGTTTTTGTTTTTGTTTTTTTGAGGTAAGGTTTCTTATAGCCCAGGCTGGCTTTGAACTTTATGGGGCTGCAAATGATCTTGAGCATCCAATTCTCGTGCCTCTACCTCCCAGGTGCTGGGATCACCTGTGTGTGCCACCTTGCCTGGCTTATGTACAATGGAGATGGAACCCAGAGCTTGGTGCATGGTAGGTAAGCACTCTACTAACTGAGTCACATGCCAAGCCCCCAGAACTTGCATTCATAAAGCTATTTTATTGACAATTTTAATGCATGTACATAATGTATTTTGCTCAAAGTCCCCTGTTATAACTTTCATACTGAACCTCTTCTCTTTTCCAACTAGTCCCTTTCCTATTTTGATGTCTTTCCCCATCGTCTGCGATGACACGTTGATGAGCTCAATATTGTAATAACAGTCACTATGGAATCATAAATGCCCCTGCCACCTCACGTCCAGAGGATAGTGCTCCGAAGCACTCCTCCCCACCCTTCAGCGTTTACAGAACTAGCACCTTTGGGACGTTCATGCAGGTGACCCTCTGTCTTAGCCTGAGAAGGATGATCTAATGAAGCCCTTTGCTCACAGGACGGAGCTGAGCGCAGAGAGAGGAGCAGAGGGAAGAGGCCGGAGCACACGCCTGCTGCTTCCCGCCTCTGACCCCGCAGTCTGTGCTCCTTGAGCCTCCTCCTTTCTTTACCCAGACCGGGACAGCCTGGAGACTCAAGAATGAGTGATGTGAAGGCCTCTGTCCAGGGAATCTCAAAGTCACTGTTTGCGTGTGAAGTTAAGAAGTGTCTGTGAAAGCGACATGAACTCTATCTCCCAGGAAGAGTTCTTGGGTGACAGCAATGGGGCTGAGGGATCATCTACAAAATGTTTTAACAATGCCCCTCTCAACAGCAAAGGCCAAAAGAAACAAGGACAGCCTGAGAAGCTGTCATAACCAAGAGGCTATAGAGCCAAAAAAGAAAAAAATACCCAAGTATGTGTAATGTAGTATTTTGGGTGAGATCCTGGAACAGAAAAAATACATTAAATAAAAGCAAAGGAAATAGGAACTTTCATTATAGTAGTAGACAGCTGGAGAGATTGCTTAGTGGCTAAGGCACTTGCCTGCAAAGCCTACGGACCCAGGTTCAACTGCCCGGAACCCACAAAAGTCAGACATACAAGGTGATGCATGCACACGATGTCACACACGTGCACAAGATGGCACATGCGTCTAGAGTTTATTGCAGCGGTTGGAGGCCCTAGCACACCAATTCTCTCTCTCTCTCTCTTTTTCTCTCTCTCTCTCTCTGAAAAAATAAATAAAAAGAAGTAATGGAGTGGAAATCTAAGACACCCATGACATCTGTCTTGTCACATGGGCAGGCACACAGGCATTGGTCACCACATCAGGGTGACCATCTCAGCCTAGTCACAAAGTGGATACCACCGGCATTTGCTACAATTTACATCAGCCCTGTGAGTCCTTCATTCCCTCTCTCTGTTCAGTGCTAGGATAGGTGTCCATGGACATCTGACGAGTCTGAAGGTCTGGATGGCCCAAGACCTTGGCATGGAGGGCTGACGAAAGGGAGGCAATTTCCACAGAACCTTGTGTCGCGCCTAACCCTGCCAGCCCTCAGCTGTATGACCTCAGATGGGTAACTTTTTCCCTTCTCATACGTGGACTGGAGGTGACAGTCCCCTCCTTGCAGAGCTATTGTATTTGGTGAGTGTGGAGCAGAGCAAGTGTGTCCTCAAGTGAGTCCTTCTACGTCTGGAAGATGCCACATTATTTAAAATACTTTTTTGTCATGCACATGTGAGTGCATTCATGCGTGTTCATGTACATGTTTGTGCATGGATATTGGGGGGGGGGGTGCCCATATGTGCACCTGTGTGTGGAGGCCAGAGGACAACCTCAGGTGTCATTACTAAAGAATACCATCCGCCTCTTAAAATTTTTGCAGAACCAAATAATGAGATAGCTTCTATGAGAAGGAAAAGTGACATAACCACTCTAATTGATGGATATTTGGTTTCTGGAAGAGACGTTGTAATTTCTGATTTTCTTTGTTTAATTTTAAATAACAAAGTTTATTATCTCACTACAAAGACAGCAGCAGGCATGGCAATGACACAGGAGCTGCCACCACCTTCTTTTTGTTTTGAGATGGGGTCTCACTGTCTGGAGCTCACCAACTACACCAGACCGCTGGCCGCAGGGTTCCTCAGGTCTCCATCACCCAGCGCTGGGATTCCAGGTGTGTGCCACCATGCCAGGCATTGTGACATGGGTTCTGAGGGTCAGACTCAGGTTCCTCATGCTTGTGAGGTGGCACTTTACTGATGGAACCTTCTCCTCAGCCCTTAAGATACGCTTTGGTCAGGAACAGGAAGTGTCAATTTGGCTAAAGACGACAATACTGGGACCTCTCAGGCCTGCCTTCAACTTGTTTTCCAAACGATCTTCCTTCTCACAGCAAACTTTCCCCCATGAGCCCTCAGCCTGCCGTAGCCATAACTCAGACCCAGCCTCAGATGTCATTTTTATTGGCACATAAAAATAAAAACAATATCAATTTCCTAAACAGTAATAGCTTGGACACAGCCAGCTTATATTCTTCCTCTGGGCTGGGAGAGCCACACGCACGGCATTCAGACCGCACACCTCTGACCTCTGACCAGCCTACAGTGTCACTGAGAAGCCAGGAGATGGAACACAGCCCGGCGGTCTGAGGAGGAAGCTTCCAGCTTGAGCCTCCCTCTCCTCTCCTGCCAGCCTGCCCTTTTCAGATTGGTGAGGGATAGCTTAACAGGTAGGTGCTTGGCTGAGAAGCTTAAGGACAGAGGTTTGATTCCCCAGTACCCATATAAGCCAGATACACAAGATGGTGCATTCATCTGGAGTTCATTTGCAGTGGCTACAGGCCCTGGCACACCCAATCTCTCTCTTTCTCTCTCTGTCTGTCTCTTTCTTTTTCTCTAATAAATAAATAAATATTTTTAAAAACTTAAAACAAAGGAGAAGCATGGAGAGTCAAACTGAAGAAAAAGTAACTGCGGTGTGCTCAACCCTCGATCTCTGTGAACCCTCCAAGGCTCAGGGAACGTTAGAGAAGAGGAGGTGGAAGGAACGTAAGGGCCGAGGATGGAGTCTTCCAGCCAAGACATGGCCTTTGTGCCCATGAGCTCGCAGTGGCTGTGGCTGGAGGAAAGGCCCCACACCTCCTGAGGAGGCATCAGCGGGTAATGGTTGCTGGGGAAGGAGTCATGTTCGTTAGTGATGGAGCCACTGGTAAGTCTCCCATGTTCTGGTAAAGAATTCCCAACCCAATGGTCAAGTATGCAATCATTTTTAAAAATTATATACACACACACATACAAATGCGCACACGCACACACACACACACTTCATTTATTTGAGAAAGAGGCAGATAAAGAGAGAGAAAATGGGCATGCCAGGGTCTCTAGCCACCACAAAAAAAACTCCAGAGGCATGTCCCCCCTTGTGCGTGGGTACTGGGGAATTGAACACAAGTCCTTAAGCTTTGCAGGCAAATGCCTTAACCACTAAGCTATCTCTTTAGCCTGATTTTTAAAATTTATTTATCATTATTTTTTAATTATTTGAGCGAGAGAAAGGGGGGGAAGAGAATGGATGTGCCAGGGCCTCCAGTCACTGCAAACAAACTCCAAACGCATGCACCACCTTGTGTATCTGGCTTACGTGGGTATTGGGGAACTGAATCTGGGTCCTTAAGCATTGCAGGCAAGTGCCTTAACCGCTAAGTCATCTTTCCAGCCCCAAGGAAGTAATCTTAATTATACTCAGTGTGTCATCAAGAAAAGACGTGAAGTAGGATGGACTGGGGGAGGACTGTTGGAAAGAAATGGTTCAGTGGGAGTGGGAACAAAGGTCATGGAGGTGAATGTGATCAAAGCACATGTATACATATATGAAGTTGTTACCAAATAAGTTTAAACTATTTTCAAAGGGAAGGAAGGGAGGAGCAAAAGGGAAGGATGGGGGAGGGAGAAAGGAAGGGAACAGGGAGAGTGAGTGGACCCTGAGAGCGTAATCACGAATGAGATGGCGGCTGTGGCGGGTAGGCAGCACTGTGGCTTTCTCCCGTACGAACGGTCCAGGGTGCATGCCGGCTAGACTTAGCAGCTCCCATATCATTTCCCATGCAGCCCGTGCCACACGAGGAGGTGACTTGCATGGCAGTGCAGAGCAGCTGCGTTGGACGTGCGGCTGCTCTGCACTGGGAGGCCAAGGGCGTCGGTGCAACTTTAAACACTCCATAGGTCGTTCTGAACACCTCCGCCGTGAAGCACTGTTGCTGGTTATCTCAACAGAAGGCAGGGAATGGAAGTGGGCTGGGGATCCACAGATCCTTGGATGCACCTCTTCTGGGTGGCCGAGGGTCCCATTCTGGGGCCCCTGACTCAAACAGACATGCCAGTACCCTCTTGGGGAGCGCAGTTACGGCTCAAGGGGCTTGGATGCGCAAGGACAGATGTATGTGGTTAAAATGTTTAGTTATGAAAGTAATGCTTAGATGTATTTTTCCTTGTAAGAATTAAGTCAAAATAGCAAAGATATGAGCTGGAGAGATGGCTCAGCCATTAAGGCACTTGCCTGCAAAGTCTAATCACCCAGGTTCGATTCCCCAGTACCCATGTAAAGCCAGATGCACAAGGTGGCACATGCATCTGGAGTTTGTTTGCAGTGGCTAGATACCTAATGTTTTCTCTCATATGCAGAACCCAAAGTTAAAATTACATGTGTAAGTATACATGTGTGTTTTTACATTTGTGTTTGTACGTCATAAAACTAGAAAGGAAGGCATGAGAGGAGAAGAGATATTGTGGAATGTGGAAAATAGAGAAGGTAATAGAGTACATGTAACAGGAGAGCAGAAAGGGGGCTACCTTGGGCAAGAAAGGGGTCCAGCTAAAGATGGAGAAGGAGCATGACTGAGGGTAGCAGGGGAGGGGAATAAGTGAGAACAATGTATAGCGACACATATGTATGTATGAGAATGGCACAAAGAAACTGTATGTTAACCTACAAGTAATTTTTTTTTTAAAGCCAGGTGTGGTGGCACACGCTTTTTATTTTATTTATTTATTTATTTATTTATTTATTTATTTATTTGAGAGCGACAGACACAGAGAGAAAGACAGATAGAGGGAGAGAGAGGGAATGGGCACGCCAGGGCTTCCAGCCTCTGCAAAGGAACTCCAGATGTGTGCGCCCCCTTGTGCATCTGGCTAACATGGGACCTGGGGAACCGAGCCTCGAACCGGGGTCCTTAGGCTTCACAGGCAAGTGCTTAACCGCTAAGCCATCTCTCCAGCCCTACAAGTAATTTTTAAACATAGTAAAATGTACATAGTCGAAATAATTGACTCACTCCTTTCTCTTCCATAGTATGTCTAACCAGCCACCAGTCACATTTAGCATTTTGTTTAGGGGTTTTTCTTTAGGGTTCTATTTTATTTCTTCCCTGTCTTTATTGGGATTACTCTAGTTCAGTTACTGTTTCCATCCTGCAATTAGAATGCATGTTCCCTTGAATTGCAGAAAAGAGGTGGAGGGAAGAATGTAAGTCTTCCAAGCTTAGTTAACCTGTCCAGAATCGCCCTCATAGACCTGCCCAAGCATGGTGTCCCTTACTTGATTCGAGGTCCAATTAAGATGACAGAAGACATAAACTGCTATAGCCACCCTGGCCTATCCAGTGGGCAGACTTGTCTTTTGTTCATCGGGGATCTTAAGACCTTTAGAACCAGTCAAGGCGTTGAGGCCTGAGACATGGGCTTGAATAAATTATCCAGACTGTGCTGGTTGGGCTTGTGGGTTTATTTTTTTCATCACCTTCAAAGACTGAACCCCTGATCCTGGAGTCTCCCAGGGCATAGCATGCTGGCCACAATGCACGTGAATAACTGTAAGGCATGATGTACCGGGGCCCCCACATGTGACAATGCCCAGGCTGGCCTGCTGGAGGGTAAAAGACATTTGTCCCAGCCACCCCTGTCACCCAGCTCACTGCAAAGAAGAGCCCCCCTGAATGACTTGCATGATCTATATCTCTTGAGAGAACCAGGTGAATCATGAAATTAAGCACAGACTGAACGGAGGAGCCACTGAAGGCCAAGCAAAGTTAATGGCTGCTCTAAGCCACTGATTTCATACTGCAAGCTCTGAACCAAAAATGGGTGGCCACTATCTGTATGTCATATCTCCACAGGACAGATGGATGGAGAAGTGGAGCACAAAACCACAAGGGAACAGGGGATGGATCCGGGTGTCTGATCCAGGCTCAGAGGTCACTCAGCTACAGAGAGAATCAGGGATGGAGCTCTGGTGTGGACTGGTACTTCTCATGAATCCAAGATGAGTGCAGGCAACAGACAGTTGTCAAGCCTGCCAAAGTCCCCACCCACCTTGTCCCTAAGAGGCTTCAAGTATCCAGCAGCCTCTTTCATTCTATTCTAGGAAAAACAACCAACAAGGTTTGGTTTTTCCATCAGAAAGGAAGCTACTATTTTACAAGGCAGCAGCTGGTTCTAACCACGGTGGCTCATACTTCACTCGTGGAGTTTAAGGAGCCAAGTGGGAACCATTGTTCAGAGAACAGTGACTTTGGAGTGAACCTATGGAGAGGTGCCAAACCTTCAAGCTCTCAAGGGCAGAACAAGAAAAGTAGTAATTTGCTCTGTTGGAGCCAGAGG
Source organism: Jaculus jaculus (assembly GCF_020740685.1). NCBI lineage: Eukaryota > Metazoa > Chordata > Mammalia > Rodentia > Dipodidae > Jaculus > Jaculus jaculus. The sequence goes on from NC_059118.1 coordinate 4,052,454, forward strand.
ATAGAGCGTTAAATGTAAACAGCTGCTTGCTGTGTAATGATCTGTTCTGGAAGGTTCCACGAAAGGGGTGAGTCATACAAGATCTGGAACAGGTCTTAAAGGTTGCCTTGTGGGAAATCTCTGTCCTCTGCCTGAATGCCTCATTTTATGCTCACAGTTACGTTTTTAATACAGCAATACCTGGAAATACTCTTCATGTAAAATACTCAGAGGACAGTCTTGAACCCTCTCCATGCTGTGGTGCCCTTGTCCATCCTTAGCCAGTGTACTGCCAGTAAGCATCCTCTAGCCTAGGCCCTTTTCTATCTATTAACAATAAACATCCAAAAAATGGGTCACGTCATCACGTATCTACCTCTATGGAAATATTGTGGCATCATACGAAACATATTATTCTTTTTCTTTTTTTTGGTTTTTCGAGGTAGGGTCTCATTGTTGTCCAGGCTAACCTGGAATTAACTCTGTAGTCTCAGGGTGGCCTTGAACTCATGGCGATCCTCCTACCTCTGCCTCCTGAGTGCTGGGATTAAAGGCGTGTGCCACCACACCCAGCTCGAAACATATTATTCTTAAATTCATTTTCTTAAAGTCAGAATAATATTCCATCCTCGTTCTATTAGGATACTGATTTTTTTTTTCAGGTGTTTTGTCCCAGCATCAAGAAAGAAACAGATGCACAGCATTAAAAACTATTATTGCCACAGTTGAAGTCTCCTTGAGAATGCCCCCTGGTTTTCTCTTGCTTCCCCCTCTAGAGGGTAACACCATCATCAGTTTTTGGAGCTATCATTCCCATGAATCTTTATGCCTTTACACTTTAAACACACACACACAAACACACATGGTGATGGTTAATCGTGACTGTTAATTTGACTGGATTTAGGATCGCCATGAAAATGTACCTCTGGACATGTCTGTGAGGGTGTTTGCAGAGAGATTTAACTGAGGAGGGAAGGTCAGTCTTTATTGTGGGCATCAACATCCTAGGGCCTGGGGTCCCCAGTCACATGAAAAGGAGAAAGCGACTGTAGGCACACTGTGAATGTACTCTGGCTGCCAGCCTCCCCTCCAGGTGTCCTCTCAAGCTATGGACCAAGATCAATAATTCCTCCAAGAAGCTGCTATATATGCACATATATGCATAGTATTTTTTCTGTGCTATAAACTTTCTCTCTATATATTTGTGTGTGTGTGTGTGTGTGTGTGTGTGTGTGTGTGTGTATCACATGCTTAGTTTGTTTTATAGACCAGTGCCTTGACTGTAGGATTTGAGATTTCCAAATTGGGTCATTGTGTCAAACTTCTCCTGATCTTGATGCTTTTCTGGGTAATGCCTGTGGCATTACTAAATGCCTGTGAGTCCCTCTTTCCACCAGGGTGTGACTTTGTAATGTTCATGAACTCCACAGGTGTTTTGGGTCTCACTGTGATTGTTGACTCACATTATGGCCCCTGTGTCTCCACTTCTCCCTTGTAATCTATGCAGTCATGTTTCTGTCTCTGTAAGCTGCTATGTTTTTCTTGTGGCTGAGCAGGGCTAAGTAGATACGTAAATAACACTCCCTAGAGGAAGGAAATGAGCTTGACAAAGACCCTGTGGAGGTTTGCATGTCAAGTGTCCCCCATGGCCTCACATATTTGTGATGAAGCCTCATGCTCATTCTCTAGCTGGTGAGAACTTTGGGAGGTGGAGCCTTGCTGGAGGAGGTGTGTGACTGGTGGGGCCTTTGGGAGGTGGAGCCTTGCTGGAGGAGGTGTGTCACTAGTGGGACCTTTGGGAGGTGGAGCCTTGCTGGAGGAGGTGTGTGACTGGTGGGGCCTTTGGGAGGTGGAGGTGGAGCTTGCTGGAGGAGGTGTGTGACTGGTGGGGCCTTTGGGAGGTGGAGGTGGAGCTTGCTGGAGGAGGTGTGTGACTGGTGGGGACTTTGGGAAGTGGAGCCTTGCTGGAGGATGTGTGTGACTGGTGGGAACTTTGGGAGGTGGAGCCTTGCTGGAGGAGGTGTGTGACTGGTGGGGCCTTTGGGAGGTGGAGCCTTGCTGGAGGAGGTGTGTGACTGGTGGGGCCTTTGGGAGGTGGAGCCTTGCTGGAGGAGGTGTGTGACTGGTGGGAACATTGGGAGGTGGAGCCTGGCTGGAGGAGGTGTGTGACTGGTGGGACCTTTGGGAGGTGGAGCCTTGCTGGAGGAGGTGTGTGACTGGTGGGGCCTTTGGGAGGTGGAGCCTTGCTGGAGGAGGTGTGTCACTGGGGTCGGGCCTTGAGGTTTATTATTTCAGCCCTACTGGGTGTTCCTAGAGAGCTCACACTACTTTATTCTATCTGGGATGACCAGATGTGGTGTCTGTTTTGCTATGCTTTTCCAGACATGATGAAACTTGCCATCAAAGCTGCAAGCTGAATGCACCCTTTCCATCCATAAACTGCTTCTGCTTGGGTGTTTTGTACCAGCAATGAGAAGGGACCCACAACAGACCCCTTGCACAGTTGTGATGATAAGCTTTCTTTTTTCTTTCTTTCCTTTTTAATTTATTTTTATGTTTTATTTTTTCACTTGGGATTCTGTGCTACAACTGATCAGGTCACCTTGACTGTCACAGAAACTGATCTGATGTTTTCAAAACATTTTAGGATGAACTGCATTACTCAAAACTGTGCTTTAAAAGACCACGGGCCATAAACCAGCTGCTCAAACACCTTATTACACAATGTCATCTTAAAGACATCCCAAGTCTCCATTTACACTGAGCTGGGAAGATGGATTGAGGATGCGGGAAGCACTCTGGATTTGTACTTACGGTGTAACGGTTTTAAAGTCTCCCCTCTAAAACAACTGTGTTTTCAAATAAGTTCAGCTTTGACTTTCAAGGAGAAGTGGGCACCATGGTAGGTTATGGATTCAGAAGAAAGCAGCCCTGTAGGATGACAGAGAACAGGCCAGAGTTCAGTTCACTTACAGAAAGGAAACTTCTCCTGGTTAGATCTGGCCACAGATGGACTGCCTTGAGATTCCACTCAGCCTGTGTCCTTTAGCGCCCCATGCTGTGCACTGGGGAGCTGACTCAGCAGGTAAGAGTGCTTGCCACACGAGCCTCAGATGCCCAGCACCCATGTCAAAAGCCTAAAACCTCAGTCCTGTGGGGGCCCGAAACAGAAGAATCACTGGGCGTGGCTGGCCAGAGCCTAACCAAGAAATGAGGAGTGCTGGGGTGTGCACAGTCATGCCTGCTTGGATGTGAGTGCTGGGGACCGAACTCATCTCCTGTTTGCGTGGCCAACACTGTTATCCACGGAGCCATCTCTTCAGCTCCTTGAGCGAATATTTACATCTGTCATGGAGAATCTCCGACACGGTCACTCGTGGGCTTCACTCTCCAGAGACATATAATCATTGTGGTGGTTTTGAATAGCTGTCCCCCAGTAGATTCAGGAGTTTTAGTAAAGCTTCTTGGATATCCAGCTGCTTGGCTGGAAGAGGTATCACTGTGGGGAGATCCGAGGACCCAGCCTTAAGGTGTGTTTGAGAGTAGATGTAGAATTTGCAGTCAAAGATAAGCAGAGGGCTTGACTCTGCCTGGGGTTCCTGGCGTGTGCTTGCTCAGATGTTGGTGGTTGTTTTGAAAGGGGGCTAGCGTTTTTGGTTGTTTTTTTTTTTCCCAACATGGAACTTCCCCTGGATATGTAAGCTTCAAATAAATTCCCTTCCTCCCATAACTGTGTCTGGTCTGGAGGTTTATCCCAGCAACATGAAGCTGACAGTGACAATCACGGAAGCACCACACCCAAGGCATTGCCACAGGATGTCGCCTGTGGAGCACTCACTCTGACTGGAAGGTGAAGAAGGGCCAAAGCGATGTGACAGCTGAGCTGGTCCCAGGACGAAGGAGTCCTGAAGATGAAGAACAAGCTCCACAAGAAAGGGATCCCAGTTACATTGTCCTCTGCTTGGTTTATCGCACATGCTCGGGAGTGACTTAAACGAATGTGGGCTGGCGAGGTGGCTCCGCAGGTAAAGGCACTTGCTTACAGTCTACTGACCTGCCTTCCATTCCCAATATCCGTGTAAAGCCAGAAGCAAAGTGGCGCATGCATCTGTGATCCCAGGGTGCCTACAGCATTGGGGGGCGGACCCGGAAGACTCTGAGACAAGCTGGAGGGACACGCTAGCGTGGCATTTGCCTGCGTTGGAGACCCCGTCTCAAAGAAGGTAGAGCATAGCCACCCCAAAGTTGTACCCTGACCTATACAAGTGTGTCATGGCCTGCACATGTCCAAACATATACACACCATACAAAGAAATGCATAGATAATTTTTAAATAAATGAACACTGGACAAAATGGCTGAGTGGTTAAGGTGATGGATTGCTTAAAAAAAGTGAATAAGAAAAGAGAAAAAATACAAATGAATATGTAAGTAAACAATCTTAGTGAGTAATTCAAATAGTGCAAAGGGCTGAAGATGTACATTTATGATTGGAAATATTTTTAAATGTTTTTATTTTTAGCATGGAGAGAGAGACAGACAGGGAGAGACCCAGGACCTCTTTCCATTGCAAACAACCTCCAGGTGCACATGCCACTTTGTGCATCTGGCTTACCTGGGTACTGGGGAATTGAACCCAGGCCACCATGTTTTGTAAGCGAACACCTTTAACTGCTGAGCCATTTCCCCAGCCCTATGATTGAAAACGAAGAGCAAATGCATCAGAAATTCAAAAGAATATAATGCATCGCTTGTTTCTTTTGAGGTCTTAAGAAACCCAAATGCTACCCTTAGATTGGCAGAATGAAAGCAGGCACCACCCACTGCTGAAATGCTACCCTGTATGTAGCTCCCGCCGCTTACAGACTGACTGAAGGAGCCATTCTGACAGCTCACGCGAACGTCACAAAGACGCTATATCGACGTGGCCCCTGGGAAGAAAGGCATGCGGGCTCTCAAAGACAACCTTCTCGTCCTCACTCTTCCTGTTTGGATTTTTTCTGAGGTGATGTGAGGTGGAGGCCATGAAGGTAGCTCCTTGCTGGGCTTGCTTGAGGATGCTGTTTGAATGTTACCTTTATCAGTGGAAGAAATGAGAAAGATGGGTCTGTTCTGGTATCTGAAGTGTTAAACAATACACACAAAAAGTGAACAAAAACCAGTGAGCACAGCGCCGGGTTCCTGGAAGGTTTTCTGCTCATATGGACTACTTTGACCTTCATATTTATTGCTAAATATGAACCTTATCTTTCACCAGTCTGAACTTCTGGCAGTCCCACTTGAAAGGCAATATTTTATAAAAAGCATTAATACTCATGAGTTTGAATTCCATATTCTTTTGCCTTTTGCCCTTTTACACACAGCTTCCCATTGGCCGATGGTTAGGACAGTGGACAAAATATCAGTGCATTTCATCTCTGTATCGTTGTACCTCTTTCTCTAGGTCACCCTGGATAACTCATTCATCCATTCTAATGTCCATAAGCCAGGAGGCACGAGGGAGTTAGCATACCCTGGCAAGCCCTTGGCCACTACAGACCAAAGCTGACTTTTCTCAGAGTCCCTCGTCTATACCCTGAGGTTCTCCCCATTGTTGGCAGGTAGCTCTTCTCCCAGTTCTGCTTTGATGGTAACTAAAGACATTTGCCAGTGATTTTTTTTTTTTTTTGGATTGCTATTAGTGAAATGAAACAAAACAAAACAAAACACCAGTGCTCTTTTTTTTTTTTTTTCTTTCAGGGATTCAGGTGTCTATAAAATTGAGGAAAAAAATGTCAAGATTTTTAGGAAGTCCCATCTTCCTCAATAATTCCTTTATCAACATGCAAGTCATTACAATTCAGATAAGCTTTCTGTGATTTTAAATGCTTCTATTTTCTTCTGTGTGTGTGTGTGTGACAGTTCTCTGGTGAATAGCTTTTGTCATCCTTCCAGCTATTTAGACTGTGTTACAGGAGTAAAAACAAAAGCTGTCTGGAAGTCTATCCGTGTTAATGTCCACAGCGGACACTCCTGGTCTTCACATCGCTAACATCTTCAGAAACTTGGGGGAAGGCTGGGTCATGACTGAGACAATGTGCTGTCAGAAAGCAATGGCTTTTATGACACAGGACGATGAAGATATGAATTGCTGTCCATTCCGACATTTCATCCGAGTGTCCAGACCTAGAAACATGGGATTAAACTCATTAAAAAACCCGACGAAACATTCCCATTAATTTATAAATGTGAAGCCAGTTTAAATTGGAGATGAAATAGTACTAAGAGTGATGTCAATCTACAGGGAAATGTACACTTAGTAAAAAGAAATGAGTGAAAGCACTACACTACAAAAAATAACAAAGAAAAGACAGGAGAGAGGAAGAATGGAACAAAGTAACTATAGACTGATACGCTAGTCAGTCGATTTTTGACAAATGTCTCAGAGAAACACGATGGAGAAGGGCAATCTCCTTAGTAAATGGTATTGGGGAACCTGGATGGCCACATGACTGGACCATTGTACCCCACAGCCAACTCAGCACCAGGTAGGCTGAAGCCCTGAAGCTGGAAGATGACTAGGAGAAAACAGGGAACATTTCCTGACATTGGTCTTGGCAATGACTTCTTTTTGGATATGAACTCAGAAGTAAAGGAGACAAAATCTGAACTAGACAAGTGGGGTTGGAGCCCATGGAAGAGCTTCTGCTCAGCGGGGAAACGGTGCCGAGAGCAGGGTGATGACCAGGCGGGAGAGGACGGCTGCAGACCCGGCGAGGAGCTGACAGCCACGTGCTTCAGAAACGCAACAAACTAACAGTGAGAAAGCAGATAACCAAGACAAAGGGCCGGCATAAACTTTTCTTGAAAGAAGAGATGCAGCCGGGCGTGGTGGTGCACGCCTTTAATTGCAGCACTTGGGAGGCAGAGGTAGGAGGAGCACTGTGAGTTTGAGGTCAGCCTGAAACTACATAGTGAATCCCAGGTCAGCCTGAGCTACAGTGAGCCCCTATCTTGGAAAAAAAAAAAAAAAAAGAAGAGAACAGATGCATGAAATGATTCTCACCTTCGCTGTCAGGGAAATGCAAATTAAAACCGCAGGAAATAGAGAATTAAACCCAGGGGAATGGTAGCTATCAGAAGATATGAATATGAATATTGGTAAGAATTGCAAGAATAGACCCTCATATACTATTGATGGGGATGTGGATCAGTGCAGCTATTGTGGAAAACAGTTTTGTCCTCAAGGAAAAAAAAATAGAGATGCTACGTGATTCAGCAATCCTGTTTCTGGGAGTATGTGCAAGGAAAAGGAAATCAATATGAGGAAGAGATATCTGAACTAGCATGTTCATGACGTCATTATTCACAGGAGACAGGATAAGGAACTGATACCTCGACAGGTAAAGGGAATACGAGTGACGGTGTGCCACTCAGTAGTTTAGCTAAGGGGACCTTTCACTTTGCGAATTCCCGGCTGCAACTGGAGAACACTGTGACAGATGAACGATGTCAGGCCCAGAACAAACAGTGCCTGAGGTCACTTACGTGCGGCATCGCCGGGGAAGTGGCTCAGCGGGTATAGGCGCTTGCCACAGGAGCACAGGGACTGGAGTGTGGATCCCCAGCACCCATGTAACAGCCAGGCATGATGACCATGACCGTGTCTGTAATCTCATCACTGGGGAGGCGGAGACAGGTGGATCCCTAGGGCTGACTGCATAGCTAGTACAGCCAAATAGGCGAGTTGTAGATTCAGTGAGTAGGGAGGGATTAAAGAAGATAGCCTGCCTTGACCTGTGCCTCCACACAGACATGCACGTATGGACACCCACATCCCCCTACATGCACCCATACACAAATAAACATGCGGCATACACACATGCACTTACACATGCAAAAAAAAGTTGAACTCACAGAATCAGAGTGTGGACTGGTTGAGTCAGTAGTGGAGGGTAAGTACAAAAAGCTGTGGGTGAATTAATCCTACATGTCGTGGGGCATATGTAGCAGGTGTGGTGAGTATGTATGTTGTATGTACATACGTGCAGATGCATGTGCCCCATGCATACACATGCAGGGAGGCCAGACAGGAACATCACTTGACCTCCCATTTCGCTCTTCCACATTGTCACCTTGACACGGAGTCTCTCACTGAGCCTGGAGCTGTTGTTTGGGTCAGAATGACTGGCCGGCAAGCCCCAGCGATTCTCCTGTCTTTGTTCCTAACAGGACTTGGGTTACATGTGTCCCTGGCCACAGCAGACTGTGCATGTGTGGGCTGGGGATAGAACTCGGGCCCTCGGGCCTGCCCTCGAGCTCTTCTACCTGCTGAGCCCATTCCCAGAGCTACCTGAATGATTTCTTGCCTAGCCTCCTTGCTCATTAGAATGCAGGCTCTTGAGACAGCCAGAGCCGAGAACGGTGGCCACTGTGTTCTCAGTGGCCTGGAAAGTGCTTGGGACTTAATAGGTGCTTGAGGAATCTGGGTGACTTTGCTTACTTTCCAGGGTCCTCAAGAACCATCAGCCAGGTGCAGAGGGGACCAGAGTTCTCCAGAGAGAGGACACTTCTGTAAGAGACAGAAGAACTCTATTTGGGTCAGAAAGAAGCAAGAGGTCAAGGTGTGTCTGATGTTGGAGATGCAGAGATGTTCATGTTCTCAGTAACTTATTGTAGTGAACATCTCTTGTGTAATGAGTACCCATGGGAAACAAGATGCCACGCTCTTAGTTCATGTCTGCCTTATTTGACACTTATTCACCCTGTGCACAGAACATGAAGATCTTGTACCAGTAAACAGCTCAGAGGAGGACCACCAGGCAGCCTATGTGCTCAGCACCCTTCCCATCCCCTTCCCAGACACTGGCCAACACTGCATCTGGGATGCTGGGGAAAGGATGGCAGTCAGCTGGACGCAGGGTTGGTGAGGCAGGGAACCTCTCAGAGGCCCCTCCACCACCTCTTCTTGGGGCTGTGTAGAGCTGGCCTGGAAGCAGAAATGGTTGCCTGGGGAGCCAGGTAGGATCACTTTTAATTGGGATGAATGAGAAGGTAGGAGTGATTGATGTGGAGGAAGTGGGGCTGGAAGAGTGGGGCAGACGCCCAGGTGCGCTGGGCCTTTCATCCTGGCATCAAATGCAACCTGGCGCATTCCCAGGCACAGGCTGGGGGAAGGGGAGCCAAGGGGCAGGCAGCTGCGGCTCTGAGCCCAGGTAGGATATCCTGACAGACAGCTGGCTGTAAATAACAGGCTGGGATTTCCTGGGAGGGACAGACAGATAAAGGGTGTTAGCAGATGAAAGAGGCACGCCTGATGATATCCATAACGGAAACGTAGCCCGCGAATTTGTTCCTTATTTATTCATTCAATCATCAGTTTCGTGAGCACCTTTCAAGTAGAGCCCACGGCCAGCACACGCTTCACCTGGAAAGCCTGCGGGACTCTGCTGAACCCGGCTGGGCTGTCTTTCCACAAAGCTCCCAGGGTGTCTTAGCCACATAAAAGCCTGATCTCCAGGAGAGTTTCACCCGCACCCCCCACTGAGTAAGGCCCCAGAGGAAAGCTGGGAGGGAGCACCTGGCAGACATGGAACCCCCACTTTGAGGTGTTTGGGAGGGGCCAGGTATACCTCCCACAGGTGCTGCTTCTGAAGAGGCACACACCATTGGCTGGATGAGTCCACCCCAGAGCTCGCCTCAAGAAGGTAGGCACGCAGAAGGCAGTATCACGTGGCACCCATAATCAGGCAAGGGTGCTCTTGGAAAGGGAGTGGGGTAGCTTTTCCCCTTGCTGTGAGATTTCCAGAGTCTTCCCTCCACAGAAGCCCAGCTTACTGTGAGAGGGACCCGCTGACAGTCAGCCCTCCTTGAGCATGTGAAACAGGACCCTGTATTCCCATGTTCGGGGCCAGAGTCCCAGCAAGTGGGTGAGGTGCTGGGGAGCCCATTTATCCCAAACTCAGAATACACATCCAAAAAATAAGCCTCTCCATGTGGAGCTCTGAAAGTCACTCTAGATTTTATGTAAACCCTCTGTTTATGTGACTGCTTTCTGGGTAAAGAGACTCTGGTTCGAAGAGATTTGTACCTTCTACAGACTTCTTACTCATCCAAGAAGCTCTGAGTCACCTTTTCCCTTTCCACTACTCATGAAGTCATGCATAAAGAAGCACATGATGGGACTGGGGAGATGGCTAACTGGGTAAAGTGCTCACCACACAAGCATGAAGACTCAGGTTTGGATCCCCAGCACTGATGTGAGATGCTAGGTGTGGTGGCTCATGCCTTGATCCCAGAGTTGGAGAAGCAGAGACAGAAGGATCTTTGGGGAATCCCTGGTAGCAAGCCTAGCCCAGTGGATGAGCTCTAGGTTCAGTAAGAGACCCTGTCTCAAAGACTAAGGTAGAGAGTGACTGAGGAAGACCTTTGACATTGACCTCTAATGCATGTGTGTGCACGCACGTGTGCGTGTGCACACACACACGCTCACTCTTTGTAAGAGTTATCTTTTCATTGCTGAACATACCTCTTGTTCATAGGCAGCTTATGGAAAGAAAGGGTTTATTTTGGCTTACCGTTTCAAGGGGAAGCTTCATCATGGCAGGAAAGCATGGCAGAGCAGGAAGCCAGGGCATCACATCTTGTCACAGTGGCAGGAAGGAAGTAGTTACAGAGTGAGTCATCTCTGAACACCCTGGACTGATCAACCTCAAGTTCTACCCCCAATGACACACCTCCCAAAGGCTCTACAACTTTCCCAAATGGCAACCAGCTGGGGACCAGTTATTCAAAACACATGAGACTATGGGGGTCATTTTATATTCAAGCCAGCAAACCCTTAGACACATGCACTCACACATATATGTACATGTGCACACACTGAATACACATACCAACCACATGTGTGCTCATGCAAAAACAAAGAGAAATTTGTGGAATACCTTCATGTTTAGAGCTGAGAAGAGTGTGAGTTCAAGGCAAACCTCTCTGTCGCTACCTCTCCCTCTGACAATTGCACCTTTGACCTCAGGGAAGTGCAGGCCAGTGAAGGAGAAAAGACTTGCTAGAAAAGCTGTGTGCCTCTGTCCCTGGCATGGGACTTAAACTTGGCTTCAACACCCAAGTTTTTGGCTCCATAAAGTCTGCTCTCCTACTAGTGACAAATGCTAACTTTCTGAGTTTTCCTTCTCTAGGGGCTATTGACTGCCAACTCCTGAACCATATGTGCTAAAAATACTCCATTTATCTGGGGACACATGGACCCAAGCCAGTTCACCCCAGTCTAGACAAAGCCCACAAGGGCCTGTGCAGTTTGTGACAGTGATAATGTACTGACGGCCAAGGGTCATGGCCAAGCCATTGTGGGTGTCTCTCCCTTCCCCTGGGGACCCTGCTCACACACTTACAGTATTCCCCACAGCAATAATGTTTTTTTTTTTCCTTTTAGCCAGCAAACCACCCAGCCATCTCCTCACCTTGAAGTGTTACAACCAAATGCACCATCATGTGCAGAAGCAAAAGGGACATTCTGGGCCATGAGGACTTTAGACTATATTTCTCTTTAATAAGCTATTTTGTTGACATAGAACATGCTTACACAGAGTGCATAATGCTACTTGAATATCATCTGATAAACTTTCATGAACTCAGCACACCTGAGGAACCAGTTCCTGGACCAATATGCAAGCATCCTCCTCGAGCCTCCTGTCTGCTACAGTGTGTGTGTGCATGTTCATGTGTGTGCATGTTCATGTGTGTGCGGGTGCACAGGTATATGCAGGAGCACATGCACATGGAGACCAGAGGACAACAATCAGGCGTCATTCTCAGGAATGTCACCGACCTCCTTGGAGACAGAGTCTTTCAGTAGTCTGCAGTGCACCACCTACTCTAGACTGGCACTCTCACAAGACACACCTTTCCAGCACTGGGATTACACGTGTGCACCACCATGCCTCCCCCCACCGCACCCCTCCTCCCCGGCCCTCAGTTCTGGTGCTAAAACTCAGGTCCCCAAGCTTGTGGGGCAAGAATCCACAACAAATCTCCTAAACCTGACAGCTGGGAGTTTTAACAGAATGTTTTTTCCCTACTACAAACCCAAGAGGAACACGGGCTACACTGTGAGGGTGGCTTACTGTCCCATCAGTAAATAGAGGAGACTTCGGGTCGATGAGGGGAACATGCACCAGGATACAAGGAGAGCTTGAGTGTGCAGAGGGGCTCCCACGATCATCAAGGAGCCCTGGCTGGCAGGCGTGAGGGGCTGGGGGAAGGGTGAGGTGGGGAACTGGAGAAGCAAAGAGTCAACCTTGTGGTGAAGGACCTGGGCTGGTACAGTAGACGTGACCCGTGGTGTCCTGGAACTTTGGTGTACCTGTGATGCATCGGTACTGCAATATTCAGATTTGCTTGAGGAACAACAAAAGCGTCTCCCTGCCTCGGGCATCACTTGATCCAGGGTTCAGATGATCGCTAAGACCAGCCCCTTTCCTTCGTCACTTTCATCTCTGTTCTTGGAGCTTCTCCAAAGCAGACCCCGAGGCAGCATTTGAACATGATTTGGGAAGTACAGGGTGAACCAGTGCGAATGTGGGGCAGTCAATGCAGAGTGCGTGCACACACACATGCACACGCATGCGCACACATACACACACACACACACTCACACACTCACATACTCACACACTCACACAGACAGCTCCTCCTGTTGGTGCCTGGAGCTAAATCCCACTGTGGAGTTCTGGACAACCATGAATAGCAGCCTCAGTTCACTCCACTCAAGATCTAGGACCTGGGATGGGCTGGGGTCAGCATTTAAAAGTGCTTGTTTACAAAGCCTGCCAGCTTGGGTTCAATTCCCCAGTATCCATGTAAAGCCAGATGCACAAGGTGGCTCATGTGCCTTCAGTTTGTTTGTAGTGGTAGGAGGCCCTAGCATACCCTCTCAAAAATTTAAAAAAATTAAGCTGGGCATGGAGGCACATGCATTTAAGCCCAGCACTCAGGAGGCAAAGGTAGGACAATTACCATGAGTTTAAGGCCAGCCTGAGACTACATAGTGAATTCCAGGTCAGCCTGGACTAGAGTGAGACCCTACCTCGAAAAAACCAAAATAAATAAATAAATAATTTTTTTAAAAAAGATATGGGGCTGGAGAGATGGGCAGTTAAGGTGCTTGCCTACAAAGCCAAAGAACCCAGGTTCCCCCAGTACCCACATAAGGTGGCTCATGCATCTGGAGTTCATTTGTGGTGGCTGGAGGCCCTGGTACACCCATTCTCTCTTTCTTCCTCTCCCTTTTCATTCTGTCTGTCTGTCTCTCTCTCTCAAAGAAATACATAAAAATAAATATTAAAAAAAATATCTAAGACCTGTCATAAGAACTCCCATGCATCCAGTGCAGGTGGAAGGATTTTCGTGGGGATCTCTCTCTCTCTAGTACATAAAATAAATAAATAAATAAATATATATATATATATATATATGTATATATATATATATATATTTAAAAAAAGAGCTCTAAGACCTGGGGTCAGGACCTCCATGCATCCAGCATGGGTGGAGGGATGTTCCTAGGGAATACTGGTTCCCTGGAATTTCTAACAGCCGGGCATTCTGGGTTCTACCTTGTGAGACTTTGGTTGGAGCGGTTGACAGCAGCTGGTGCCCTGTACCACTGACCCTGAGGAGACAATGGCGCATGTCTCCTCCCCACTGGGTGCTGGAATGCAGAGCTTTCCTGCCCAGGGCCTGAGCAAGCAGCTGTTGTTGGCTTTCACTTCAGCTGATGTGGGTCACTTAAATGAACCCCTGAGGTGAGTCCTTAAAAAATATATCTTCTGGCTCGGCACATAGAGGAGAGAAGCAGGTGAATGGGGAGCCCAGTGGGGTGACCAGTGTCCTGTAGAGCAGTGGCCTGTGGTAGTCAGCCATGGAGGGACAGACACAGCTCCAGGTGCTTGCCTGAAGCAGCCTGTGGAGTCCCTTGAATCTTTGTGAGACCTGCACCCAGGCAAACCTGGATCTTTGGCTTTCCCACAAAAAGGAACTTCATAGCCAGGCGTGGTGGCGCACGTCTTTAATCCCGGCACTTGGGAAGCAGAGGTAGGTGGATTGCCGTGAGTTCGAGGCCACCTTGAGACTGCATAGTGAATTCCAGGTCAGCCTGAGCTAGAGCGAGACCCTACCTCGAGAAAAAAAAAAAAAAAAAAAGTTCATGACAAACCAGCATAAAGCAGAGTTGGAGTCTGTTAAAAGACATTTTTAACAGATTTTTTTAAGGGGTTGAGACTGGGCTCCGTCATCTTTCCTGGCATCATAGCAGAATGCCCAGGGCGGGGAGAACTGAAGCCCGCTCCTGGCACTGACCTGACGGCGCGTTCTCTCCAGAGCCCTGCCAGTCCTGTTTCTCACACGACTCCTCACTTTCATGTGCCTCTATTTGTTTAATGTTCATATGTTTATCTCTTCATGTGTGTGCAGGTGTGTGTGTGTGTGCAGATTAAAGGAAAAATTTGGCAAACAGAAGTAGGAGAGAGAAGTCAGCAACTTCCTTTTTTGCCACACAGCTTTAAAGGGGAGAAGGTGGGGCTTGGAGTACGTTTCATCCTCAAAAATGTCCACTTCATATATGGTCTACTTAGGCAACACCTGCCTAACAGGAGGGAGAAAATAATGACATCAAAATAGTAGAGGGACTAGTTGGAAAGAAGGGGTTTAGTGGAGTGGGGACCCGGCAGGTGGCAAAGGGAGGTTTGTGAGAAGGGATTATGATCATGGTACATTGGCTATATGTACAGAAGTTGTCAATCAAAAGTAAAAAAGAAAATAGAAGATACAATAAAAGAAGTAGGATGTATTTCATTCACAGGAAGCTAGGAAAATTTCATTCACATTCCTCAAGAGCTTAACTGCTGAAGCTTCTCCAAGACTGGATCAGTTGACAATGTAGCCACAACCTGAGTGGGAACACGGAGGCCCTCGGGGTGGAAAACTATTCACTGCCTTGGAGGAGAGGATGAGGGTGGAAATGTCCAGGGATTCCCTTGGTGGGTTCTGCAGAGACATCGCCCGGAGGCGACTGACCCCAAATATAGCCAGTGCAGCTGGCCTGGGGCAGACAGACCTTCTGCAGCTGTTCCTCACCCCTGAACAGGAGGGGCTCTGTCCTCTGTCTTTTCTGCCTCCTGGATCACCAGGGTGACATATACTCCAAGCCGCCCCTTCTCCCATTTAAAGCTCCGTGGGGAAAAGAAAAAGGGAGTTGTTCAACACGCCCTCCTACCTCTCCTGTTTGCCGTGTCCAGATCATTCTAGCTTCTTCAATGGCAGCATGAAGTGCACCTCGGTTCCAAGAAGAAGGCTCCAGCGACCAGAGCCTGTGCAGTTACAGTTTGTTTAGTGTAGACGTCTGGGCCTGCCTGGCACAGAGTAGGCTGGTTGAGGAGAGAGAGATGACGCAAAGGGACATGCATATGTCCCACCAATTGCCAATTTTGATGCTGAAAGAATGGTGCAGCCAGGGCAGAGTCCTCTGCAGTCTTCAGGGAACAGATGAGGAAGTGGTTGTGCACGGCCCCAATCACTTGGCCTGTGCTCACGTCTGCATGTACAGTGAGTCTTCAGAAGAGCCCTGTGTACTTGGCCCTTATTCACGTCTGCATTGCAGTGTGTCTTCAGAAGAGCCCTGTGCACTTGGCCTGTGTTCATGTCTGCATGTGCAGTGTGTCGGCACAAAAGCCCTGTGCACTTGGTCTGTGTTCACGTCTGCATGTGCAGTCTGTCTTCAGAAGAGCCCTGTGCACTTGGCCTGTGTTCACGTCTGCATGTGCAGTGAGTCTTCAGAGGAGCCCTGTGCACTTGGCCTGTGCTCACGTCTGCATGTGCAGTGAGTCTTCAGAGGAGCCCTGTGCACTTGGCCTGTGTTCATGTCTGCATGTGCAGTGAGTCTTCAGAGGAGCCCTGTGCACTTGGCCTGTGCTCACGTCTGCATGTGCAGTGAGTCTTCAGAGGAGCCCTGTGCACTTGGCCTGTGCTCACGTCTGCATGTGCAGTGAGTCTTCAGAGGAGCCCTGTGCACTTGGCCTGTGCTCACGTCTGCATGTGCAGTGTGTCTTCAGAAGAGCCCTGTGCACTTGGCCTGTGCTCATGTCTGCATGTGCAGTCTGTCTACAGAAGAGCCTGTGCACTTGGCCAGTGTTCACGTCTGCATGTGCAGTGTGTCTACAGAAGAGCCTGTGCACTTGGCCTGTGCTCACGTCTGCATGTGCAGTGTGTCTTCAGAGGAGCCCTGTGCATTTGGCCTGTGTTCACGTCTGCATGTGCCCTGTGTCTTCAGAAGAGCCCTGTGCACTTGGCCTGTGTTCACGTCTGCATGTGCAGTGAGTCTTCAGAAGAGCCCTGTGCACTTGGCCTGTGTTCACTTCTGCATGTGCCGTGAGTCTTCAGAAGGTCCCTGTGCTCTTGGCCTGTGTTCACGTCTGCTTATGCAGGGTGTCTTTGAAGAGCTCGGGTACTCTATATTCAGAGAGGCACTCATAGTTGAATCTTATGTAATCGAATTTTGTAGAAAATATAAACGGGATTGGACCAGTCAGAAAATGTTAGAAAGAAATTACATTATACTCCTTAAGCATACATGTATGGAAGTGGGGGGGGTGGAGGGAGAGAGAGATGAGGGGGAAAGACTAGAATAGAATTAAAAACTTAAACCTAACCATTAAAATGTTAGGGTATTAGACTAAAACACAGCATAGATCTGTTTAAATATGATAGCATTGGATGGAGGTCCTCAGAAATGTTACAAGTATAAGGTCAATATACAAAAATGAATCATATTTCTATATACAGGCAGGCTCCTACTTAAAATTTTGTGACAGTTGCTTGGAGTTTATTTGCTGTTTTCAGTGTTACTCAGTATTCGTGTACAAGCTGAAGGAAAACCTTGAATGTTGAATGTTGGCTTTAGGAACGTCCGCCTCTTTTTGAGACCGAGCCTGGCATTGGCCTGTGGTTTACCCATTGGTATAAACTGGCTTGCCAGTGAGCACCATGAGCGCCAACATGTGACGGAAGCAGGCTTTGCGTTAGATAGTTTACGAAGCTCTCTGCTAACAGGAATGTTCCAAGCATATTTAAGTTACATCAGACTAAGCTGTGCTGCTCATTAGGGTAGGCATATTAAAGTCATTTCCAACCCTGAATATTTTCCGTGTATGATTGTGTATGACAAGGGCAAGGGACATCTGCATTAACAACATGAATAATTCCAAAAAATAAACCATTTAGGTACAAATTTTAAGTACTATGTTCATATGCATGTGCTGAAGACTACAAAACACCAAAGAAAGAAATTTATAAATGCCTAAATAGAGACGCACTGTGTTCATGAACTTGGAGGACTGAGTATATTGCAGGAGCAAATTATCTTCAACTGATCTGTATATCGAACGCAACTCCAGCTGAAATTCTACATGGCTTTTTTTTTTTAAGATATTGACAAAATGCTTCTAGAGTGTACTTAAAATGACAAAGGAACTAGGAAAGACACAATAGGTACAAAAAAAAAAAAAAAGACTGAAGGACTCTCTGTCCCTAATTCAAGACTTATAAGGAAACTGAGGTGTGCATTTGTGAAAGGGTTAGCACAAAATTGAACATAAGGTCCAGGGACAGCTTGACCATCAACAAGCTTAGACAGGTGACCGACTAATTTAAAATACATATATATTTCATTTATTTATTTGAGAGAGAAAGAAAGAGAAAGGGAGGCACATATAGAAAACATGGGCACACCATGGCCTCCAGATGCATGTGCCACCTTGTGCATCTGGCTTACATAGGTACTGGTGAATTGAACCTGCATCCTTAGGCTTCACAGGCAAGTGCCTTAACTGTTAGCCATCTCTCCAGCCCTGACAGATTATCGTGTGTGTGTGTGTGTGTGTGTTCACACAGATTTTTTTTAAAGAGGTATTTGGTTTTAGACCACATTACTTCATAAAGATATTATCCCACACTTTTTCTAGTTTTAGGTTTTATAATCTAGATCTATGATCAATTCTGGTGATTTTTGTTCATGCTGGGAAGTATAAATTCCAGGTTTTTATTAGTTTATGAATGTCCAAGTTTTCCAGCATCCTTTATTGAAAAGTCTGTCATTTCATTGAGTTGTCTTCACAGCACCTGGGGAGGTGATAGTTCAGTATAAAGTACTTGCCTCCAAGCCTGAGGATCTAAGTTCAATCCCCAGGACCCACATAAAAAGCCAGGTATTATGGCACATTCTAGTAATCCCACCACTGGGGAAGAGGAACCAGGTGGATCTCTGGGACTTGCTGGCCAGCAAGCCTAACCTAATTGGCGAGCTTCCAGTGAATAAGTGTGTGTGAGAGAGAGAGAGGGAGAGAGAGAGAGCAGGCATGTTGAGGTCAGAGGACAACCTCGTGTTGGTTCTCTTCTTCCATCTTTTTGAGATATCACTCTTTTATTATTTTATTTTTGACAGAGGAAGATAGAATGGACACACCAGGACCTCCAGCCTGCTGTGAACTCCAGATGCGTGTGCCTCTTTGAGCACATGTGCAACGTTGCATGCTTGCACTATTGTGTGTCTGGCTACATGGGACTGGAGATTTGAACATGAGTTCTTAGGCTTCATAGGCAAATGCCTTAACTGCTAAGCCATCTCGCCAGCCCACACTCTTTTTATTTTTAAAAATACTTAAGGGCTGGCGAGATGGCTTAGCGGTTAAGCGCTTGCCTGTGAAGCCTAAGGACCCCAGTTTGAGGCTTGATTCCCCAGGACCCACGATAGCCAGGTGCACGAGGGGGGGCACACATCTGGAGTTTCTTTGCAGTGGCTGGAGGCCCTGGCATGCCCATTCTCTCCTTCTCTCTCTCCCTCTTTCTCTCTCTGTCTGTCCCTCTCAAATAAATAAATTGAAATTATTTTTTTTAAAAATAAGTATTTATTTATTTAAGAGAGAAAGCGAGAGGCAAAGAGACACACACAGAGAGAGGGAGACAGAGAGAGAGAGAATGGGCATACCAGGGCCTCCAGCCACTGCAAACAAACTTCAGACACATGCACCACCTTGTGTATCTGGCCTATGTGGGTCCTGGGTCATTGAACCTGGGTCTTCAGGTTTCACAGGCAAGCGTCTTAACCACTAAGCCATCCCTCCAACCCCTTGTTATTGTTTTTTTTTTGTTTTGTTTTGTTTTGTTTTTGCTTCAGAGAATGCCAGTCTATGTGGTCCACAAGATTTAGGATTCTCCTGGCTCTGCCTCCCATTGCTGTGGGCACATTGGGATCACAGGTGCATGTGCCACTTTGCATCAGGCTTCATGTGGGTGCCAGGGACTGAACTACAATTGGTAGGCTTGTGAAACCAACACTTTTAACTGCCAAGCCATTTCTCTAGTCCTATCAAATACTTCTTAAATTCAACACAAAATGAAAAAGACTTAGTAAAAAAGAAATAAAATTATAATATATTTGACTTTCTCATAATCTGCTCTTTGAAACACATTGGTTAACAGAATGAAAATATAAGCTATAGACTGGGAGAGAATATTTGCAAATCACCTAATAGAATATGCGTATGTATTCAGTAAGAGCTCTCAAAATTCAATCCTAAGAATACAGTTAAAAATGGACAAAGGCTGGAGAGATGGCTTAGCAGTTAAGGCACTTGCCTGCAAAGGCTAAAGAGCCATGTTTGACTCTCCAGATCCCACATAAGCCAGACACACAAAGGGGAGGCAAGCACAAGGTCGCACATGCCCACTAGGTGGCACAAGCATCTGAAATTCAATTGCAGTAGCTGAGGCCCTGGTGTGTCGATTCTCTTTGTCTCTCTCTCCCTGTTTCTTTCTCTCTCTAAAATAAAAAAAACAGACAAAACAAATGCTTAACTAAAAAGATCCTTAGGTAGGAAATAATCACATGGTAGTTATCAGGGAAATGAAGATTAGGATCACTAGACATGCCTCTGCTACAAGCGGAGTGATCACAAGAAAGGAAATACGACAATGGCAGAAACGAAACGTTGACCCCGCACATGAGGCTGAAAAGTGACTTAGTCACTCTGGAAATATCTTGGCAGTTTCTTCTGAAGTTAAGTAAACTGATCATGCTATGTCACCTATAGGTGGTACTTATCCAAGTGAAATAAAAACTGTGTTGAGGGCTGAGAAGTTGGCTTAGCAGTTAAGTAAGGCCCTTGCCTATGAAGCCTAATGACCCTGGTTCAATTCCCTAGTACCCACATAAGCCAGATGCACAAGGTAGCGTATGTGTCTGGAGCTCATTTGCAGAGGCTAGAGGCCCTGATGTGCCTATTCTCTCTCTCTTTATCTCTCTCTCTATCTCTTTCTCTCAAATAAATAAATAAAATATTTTAAAAATTAAAAAAAAATCTATGCTGATGGAATCTTTGGGTTCTGGGAAGTCAAACAGACACAATTTCCATTCTGAAAGACTTTTATGCTTCAGCTATAGGCACTCTTTTTTTAATAAAAAATATTTTATTTATTTTCAATGAGAGAAAGAGAGAGAATGAGGATGGATGTGCCAGGACCTTGTGCCACAGCAAAGGAACTCCAGACACATGTACCATCTGGCTTTATGTGGGTGCTGGGGAATCGAAACCGGACCCTCAGGCTTTGCAATCAAGTGCTTTTAACCTCTGAGCCATCTCCCCACCCTGATTAAGCACGAGGCTTAATCACGAGCACATGAAGCTTTGGAGACCATTCTACATTTGATCCACCACAGTCTTGATAGAAGACGAGTTGGAGCCCCTGCCTGTCACCACAGCATCTTCTGCCACATTATGACTCAGCAAGGTCGTCACCAGATGTGGCCTCTTTATTTTGGGCTTTCCAGCCTCTGGAACTATAAGCCAAATACATTTCTGTCATTAGGAATTACCCACGCTGTGCCCTGGGCATGGATGGCTATTACCATCTTGAAATCAGAGTATGTAAGAGGGGGGAAGCCAACTGAAGGGGGACCCTGTGCAGCTTTGGGGAGGTTGTCAGCTATGCTAGAGTGGGACTTTTTGGCATTGCAACTGTTTTGGAGTTACCCATACTGCTTAAGTCACCCTTCACCCATGTTCCTGTAAGTAAATCCAATAAAATCACTGGTTTATTTAAAAAAACACACACAAAATGGTGTGTGTGCATGGATGTTTATTCATAGTCACCCCAAACTGGAAGGAAACACACTCTTCTATGAGCGGACGGAAAAGCTGACGTGCTTTTTCAGCTTAGCATGAGGAGGGATGGGCTGTCCATGCACACAGATCAAAGCGTTTATGCCACTGGAGAAGCTGCAAGGGAAGGGTTGGGTGCCCAACTCGCGTCCTCTTAACGAGTGTAGTGCATACCAGCCAGCCCAGACTGGGCACAGAGCTGAGACCGTTCCCTCAGCAGCCCGTGTGCAGACACCAGTGGTGAAGGACGCTCTCCACACGTGTCCTCGCTGCTCAGAGTTCCTCCTGGGGATTAACCGTCAGTTGCCACAGAAGGTGATGAGCTTGAAGACACATCTGTTAAATGTTCTTCCTTCCTGCGATGCTTGGCTCTGGAACTGCCTGGGAGACGCTCCTCAGACAGGCATCCCTAAGGGTGTTTCCAGGGAGGCTCCACCTAAGGGAAAGCCACAGCACCTTCCCTCCTGCCGCCCAGACTATGAAGAGATCGGAAGAGAAAGCAGTTTCCTGCTGCCTTCTCTTCTTGCTGCCCTGCCACTTCCATCTGCCCATGACATCATCATTTCAATTTGAATTGAATACCAGAGACTCCCCAGAGATCCTCCAGGCCCTCTGTTCCAGACTAGGGGCTGCTGAGGCATTCAGACTCGTGGGCTGAGCAGCTTCCAGATTTTTGGCCCTCCCAGCCTGCAGACAGCCATTGTTGGACTGCCCGGCCTGTATCATGTAAACCAGCCGAATAAATCACCTGTTAATCACACACACACATACACACACACACACACACACACACACACACACACACACGTGTGCGCGCACGCACACACAGTATTAGTCCCATTTCTCTAGAGATCTCTACTTAATGCACTTCTTGTAACCTGCTTAATTCTTAGGTAAGGCATGTTTGCTTGAATCAACGCATTTGTGAAAACTGAAACAAGATAATTGGGATCCCCTAGGAGAAAGGTCATTTTCAGAGGACCTGGTGGGTTTCACGCTGCTCTAGCGTCCTTTTGGGTGACCATCATGGGATCAAAGCTGAAGGAAGCACGTATGTGGAACCCTTGTACTGGGGAAGAGCAGAGGGTGAGCAGGTTTTGTTTGTGGCCCTGGAAGGTAAATTGTTGCTGTCATTAGAATTCTCACCTTGCTCACACAGCCGGGCAGCAGGGCATGAGCTCCTGCCGCAGCCAGGTTCCTCGCCGACCCAGCTCTAAATAAGACGAAGACAGCTGAGCGCGTGGGATTCCTGAAGACATGCTCCTCCTAAGCGCCGTCCATCAATCACTGCCCATGCAGAGATTTAACTTTCAAAAGTTCACAGCTGGTGAACTTTTACTGCATCAGGTGGATATTAATAATTTGTGTCCCTTCTACTTCTGTAAAAGAGGCCTGAGGAATTGCTGCTTAGGTTGTGAATTTTCGAGCATCACAGGTCAATTCATCTTTCAAAGTTACCTGCAAAAGCAGCAGTTGTTTGCAATACCAAAGCCCCCAGGTTTTCATAATCCAGGTGGGCTGGCTGTAAGGATGCAGCCTACATTTGCAGCTATTCTGGGGCTGTGGACACAGATCTCTCTCCCCAAATACTGCAGGATCAGTCTCTGTCTCTCTCTCTCTCTCGTATATGCATGTGTGTGTTTGCATGTTTGTATGTGTGTGGGTGCATGTGTATGTGCACAGGTACACATGTGCAATATGTGTGGAGGCCAGGGGTTGGTGTCATGTGTCTTTCTCAATCATGCTCCACTGTAATTTGTGAGAATTTGACTTAATGAAAAATTGCAAATTGGTCATATTCCCATCAAGTTATATACCGTTATGTCCCCACTCCCATACCACAGAGGACCCTCTTCAGTGAGATTATTGGTATTTCCTGAAGAGTCATGAATACACCAGGCAGTCTATGTGGTGAGAGCAATGCCTCAGAGTACACCCTCCCAACCTGTGGCTCTTACAATCTTTCCATCCCCTCTTTTGCAATGTTCCTTGAGCTTTGGAGGGTGCATTATAAGTCTCCTTTGGTGCCGAGCCTCAGCACCCTCTGATTTTCTGCTCTGATGCATTATGTCTACCACCATCTTCCCTGGAGTAGGTTTCTTAGGCTAGCAGTGAGAGCAGCACTCATATATTTAATTCATCTTTTCCTCTCTAACGTTTCCTGGGCCCTGGCTCCACCCTAATTTTCTGAGACAAGGTGGTCTTACACTGAACCTAGAGCTCATGGGTTTGGTTAGAATAGCCATCCAGCAAGCCCCAAGGATCTTCCTGTCTCCACCTCCCCAGAGCTAAGGAAGGTTACAGACACACTGTCATGTGGATCTCAGATCCTCATGTTTGCACAGTGAGCATGTTGCTGTCTGAGCCATCACTCCCCAGCCCTGCAGGGTCAGTTTATTGCCCACTGGATTCACCATAAAGACTTTCTGTCTGGACAGTGATCCAAGGTGAAAACAGTCATGGAAGACAATGGGAATTACTTCAGGGACATTGCATCCTTACCAATGACGCACTGAAATGAAAGAAATATTAGAGGTTGTCTATTAGAGGTTGACTAGACAGGACACACTTGATCAGATGCCACCAAGCCACCTGTCATGCTGGCCTCACATTGCACTAAGATAGCTTCTCTAAGACACATCCATAGAATAACCTGTGAGTGCTATTTGTGGTATGGCTTGACAGTGAAGGTTGTCAGCTGACAGGTGCTGTCACTGGTGTGGGCAGATGCAGAAACCTGTCTCAGCCATTCAGCTTATTTTTGAGCTGTAGAAATTACCTGTCATCTCCTCAAACATGACTTTGAAAGGAAAACACTGCACGGTTATTGTAGATAACTTTTGTGATATGTTGGCTCTAAATCTCATCTAGGAGTCACTAACCTGGCAACATTCTCAGAGTGTGGAATAGATTCTGAGACTTGACATGCCCATTGGAAAGATTTGGGTGACAGATTGTGGTGGTTTGAATGTAAAATGTCCCCTGTACATTTGTGTGTTTGAATAATTAATCCCCAAGTTGGTGGCATTGTTTGGGAAGATTGTGGAGCCTTTAGGAAGAGGAGGAGGAACCTTGCTAGAGGAAGTGTGTCACTGGGGACACAACTCAAATTTTTTAGTCTAACCTGCTTTCTAGTTTACTAATTTTTTCTCCTCTCTGCTGCTATGAAGATCTGACACTGACTGTCTGCTCCTGCCAGGCTTTCCCCACTACCATGGACTCTGTCCTGTAGAACTGTAAGCCAAAGTTAACCCATTTACTTCCATCAGCTGCTTCTAGTTGGGTATTTTGTCCCAGCAATGAGAAAGTAGTTTGTACATAGATCCATGTAAATCCCTGGAAAATGATGTAATGAGTATGTTTCTTAGAAATCTACATTGACACAAATGATGGCAAATGAGCTCCAGACATGTGCACTGCCTTATACACATGTGTGACATTGCATGCTTGCATCACTGTGTATCTGGCTACATGGGATCTTGTGGTTCAAACATAAGTTCATAGGCTTCTCAGACAAATGCCTTAATGACTAACCATCTCCGCAGCCCTAGCGCCATCTTTTGATGTAGGAGCCAACGTCCCATGATGTGAAAATCCAGCTCTAGCTGGATTTGTTTCTGCCAGGTTCTTTCGCTAAGTAGAACATTTTTGTCCAGATTCCAAACACACATGAGACCTATGTCTAGGGCTTTGACTTGTCAGGGGAGATGGTTTTTCCCACCAAAATCCTAGACAGAGATAGGTGGATTTCTTTGATGCTTCCTGCACAGGCGGCATATACTTGCCTTGGCGGTGTGCAGAGACACTTATGCGCCAATTGGCCCCCAGACCAATTGGCTGTTTCATAGCAGACACCTCTGCAATGGAGTGCATAATCACATTACACTCTGTAGGATGTCCCACAGTAGGTAAGGAAGGGCCGCCAGCAGACAGGCCTGTGCTCCCCTCCTCCACTCTACCACCATCCACTGCTTCTCTAGCCAGGATGCTTCTTTTTCTAGGGGTGAGCATGGCACAGGGAAGTTCAGTTCCTCCTTGGAATTCTAGTGGGATGGAGAGTGGGGGAGGGTGGGCAGGGGCTCCTGCATCAAAACCTCTAAGGTGCTCAAAAATGTTGGAAGAGGTTTTACACCCTGGCACAGAAGAGAGAGGGAGGGAGAGAGAAAGAGACAGAGAGGAAACTTGTCAGGATTCTCTAAAGTCACCTAACCTATAGAATTAATATTAAATCTGATGGATGGTCAGAGTTGCCATTCTTAAATAAGCTATATATTTGGGCTTGTTATTTGCTGCTTCTTGATTTATAGTGGCTTTGTTTCCTTTGTACATTAGGGAAGGGTCTCACTGGTGACAAGCTGACTTGGAACCCTCAACAGACCAGAAATCTTAACCTCCTTGTAGTCATGATTAAGGGTGTGGGGCACCACACATCCTAAGGGACAGTAAGAGGATCTATTGCATAAATACTCTATGCTGTTTACCATTGGAAGTGTACATTGTCTAGTTAAATTTTAGAATCTGTCTGTATTTTATTCCACTCAGCTTACTTGAATACCTTCATAGCAGGCAAACTCAACACCTAGTGTCACTTTTGTAGATACTCTGAAAGTCTTGAGAGTCAACCTAGCACCTTAAGCTCCTACCCCAAAGATCTATAACATCAGATAGATTGATACATCTAATAATGCTGCAGCTAGCTACAAAATCCAACCATTAAATTAATCCTGGATGCAAAAAATATACACATTATAACACAAGAGACACCAAAAGTCAGGACAATATAAATCCACCAAAAAGCATTAATGCATCAGAAATGACCTCCAGTGAGAATAAGTTAGAGGAAATGCCTGAGAAAGATTTCAAAAGAATGATTATAAATATGCTCAAAGAAGAAATCAAAGGAATCAAAGAGGAAATCAAAGGAATCAAAGAGGGAATAAAAGGAATCAAAGAAGACACAGGACATCAATTTAATGAAATAAAGATGTCAATACAAGACATAAATAAGGCAATAGAAATAATTAAAAAAAACAGTCAGAATTACTAGCCATGAATAACACAGTTAATGAAGTCAAAAACTCTGTAGAAAATTTTACCAGTAGAATGGATGAAGGAGAGGACAGAATATCTAAACTAGAAGACCAGGTGGCAGATCTAATACAGTCCAACAAAGAGAAAGACAAACTAACAGGGAAGCATGAATGGGAATTTCAAGATATTCAGAAAACTATGAAAAGATCAAACAAAAGAATTCAGGGTATAGTAGAAGAAGAAGGATTTCACTCCAAAGGCATAGCATGTGTTTTCAAAAAATCATAGAAGAAAACTTCCCCCAAATTGGGAAAGAGGTGCCACTGCAGATACAGGAATCCTTTAGAACACCAACCAGACAAAACCTGGAAAGAACCTCTCCTCGCCATATGATAATTAAACTACCAAATATACAAACTAAAGAAAATATATTGAAAGCAGTTAGAGAGAAAAATTAAGTTATCTACAAAGGCAAGCCCATCAGGATCACAGCAGATTACTCAATACAAATTTTAAAAGCCAGAAGGGCTTGGAGTGATGTATTCCAAGTTCTGAAAGATAAAAACAGCCAACCAAGGTTACTTTATCCTGCAAAGTTATCCATTCAAATAGATGGAGAAATAAGGACATTCCACAACAAAAGCAGGCTGAAGAAATATTTGAAGACAAAACCAGCTCTACAGAAAATACTTGAAAAAATTCTCCATGCTGAAGAGAAAGAAAAGCACAACATAAGGACCCTGGTCTGGGGCCCAGGTCTGTATAAAAGGAGAGTGCTGGACAAGAGCAGTGTTCATCAGTCTGCTTCCTCGCTGTAGACTGATGTGCGCAGCTGCCTCGAGCTCTTGCCGCCACGCCTTCCCCACCGTGATGGGCTGTGACCTGCAATTGTAAGCTAGATTTAAAAAAAAAAAAAAAAAAAAAAAAAAGCTCTTCCTCCTTTAAGCTGAGTTTTGCCAGATATTTTGTCTCAGCAAAGAGAAGGTAACTGGTGCAGATGGATCTGGGAGGCTCGGGAATCTTGAGAAAGACTCTTATCTTTACCCACATGTAGGAGTGAGGGACATTTATGGTTGGTGAGTGTGTGGAAAGGAGTGTCAGTTTCCACACATAGTCACTGACTTCTTGTCTCATGTGAGGACATAGGGATGTGATCCCTGCACACAGCATTCAGTGAGCACCAGCCACATGCCAGGCATCTATAGAGCAGGGTTTGGGTCAGGACTTCTGGAACTTGACCCTAGTTATATGGGTATATAAAAGCAGTATAGGAGTCAGATGTTTTCTGATAATATCATGAAGAAATTATTTTAAATAAAGTAAAAGAATACATATCATCTTACCATTTATTAAACAGGAAAGCAGATCTGAAGAGTTGACTCAGTAGAGAACTTGCCTCACAAGACTGAGAACCTAAGTTTAATCTCTAGAACCCTCGCGAACAGACACACACTTGTAATCACAGCACTGGGAGGCAGAAGCAGGAAGATCCATGGAGGTTGCTAGACAGCCAGCCTCACCTGCTTAACATGCTCAAAGGCAATGTGAGGCTCTTGTCTCAAGAAAAGGTGGGTGGCAAGCTGGGCATGGTGGTGCACACCTTTAACCCCAGCGTTAGGGAGGAGAAGCAGAGGTGGGAGGATCACTTTGAGTTTGAGGCCACCCTGAGACTACATAGTGAATTCCAGGTCAGCCTGTGCTAGAACGAGACCCTACCTTGAAAAATAAAAATAAATAAATAAATAAAAAGGTGAAAGTAAATTTGCATAGTAATGAAGTGGATGTACTTGTCTGTCTTATACAGTAAGCTAAAAGATACACGAATTTGAGCTGATAAATAATGGCAGGAAAATATTTAAAGTCCTCCTTTTCTGTCATTAAACCATTGTTTCTATATGAACAGAAAAGTTTGTATAGAAAAGCACTGCAGGGCGGGAGAAATGGCTTAGTGGTTAAGCGCTTGCCTGTGAAGCCTAAGGACCCCGGTTTGAGGCTCGGTTCCCCAGGTCCCACGTTAGCCAGATGCACAAGGGGGCGCACGCGTCTGGAGTTTGTTTGCAGAGGCTGGAAGCCCTGGCGTGCCCATTCTCTCTCTCTCCCTCTATCTGTCTTTCTCTCTGTGTCTGTCACTCTCAAATAAATAAATAAATAATGAACAAAAAATATTACAAAAAAAAAAAAGAAAAGCACTGCAATTTGTGATTTACAATGACTGTGTATCTGAGCCAAGGTGTTTGCGGCGGCATTGTTGGCGTTGCCTGGTGTGAGGCATGTGCAGTACCGTGTGTGATCAGAACCAAGGCTGTGGTGAAGTCACGTGATTCAACATGGCTAGTGCTGCCAGATGTGCCACTGATTAACTATGTGAGAAATAAAAATAAGGGCCAGGGAGATAGTTCGATGGTTGAAGCACTTGCCTGCAAAGCCTAATGACCTGGGTTCGGGTCCTCAGTATCCACATAAAGCCAGATGCACAAAATGGCGCTTGGATCTGGAGTCTGTTTGCAGTGGCAAGAGTCTATGGTATGCCTACCCCCATTCTCCCTATCTCCTTGCTCTCTGTTTGCAAATAAATACATATTTTAAAAAAGAAATAAATTAAATATTGCTTAAAAAAGAAATAAAATATAGGCTGGGGAGATGGCTCAGCAGTTAAAGTTCTTGCTTGCAAAATCTTTCTGCCTGGGTTCATTTGCAATGGCTAAAGGCTCTGGTGAGCCCATTTTCTCTCTCTCTCTCTCTCTCTAATAAATAAGTAAAAATAAAAATTTTCAAAACAGTAACTTCCTGTGCTTTGGTGGTGTGCTGCCATTTCTTTTTCTGGGCTGGGCCGACCTTGCCTCACTTCACTGCTCACTCTCTGTCTCCTTAGTAAGAAAGGCAGATATTTCTAACAACTGAGTGCTTGGTGTTGAATTTGTTTCTGGCCATTATGCACTCAGAAACATTTACAGTTGCCAAACTTTTTAGTTACGCAGCCACAAGAGGGATCATAATCTATAGTTTAAGAGGTTTTGTTTTAGATCAGGGATCAGTAAGCCTTTTCTGAAAAGAGCCAGAGAGTAGGGGCTCGAGCAATTACTCGGTGGATAAAGGCACTTGCTTGCAAAGCCTGTGGTCCTGAGTACATTTCCCCAGTACCCATGTAAAGCCAGATGCACAAAGTGGAGTATGCATCTGGAGTTTGTTTATAGTGGCTGGAGACCCTGGTGTGCCCATTCTCTCGCTCTCTCTCTCTCTCACACACACACACAAATAAATAATTTTTTTTTAGAAAAAGAGCCAGGTAGTAAATATTTTAGGCTGTGTTGGCCACATGGTCTCTGTTGCAGCTGCAAAAGTCTGCTGCTATAGCAAGAGAGACACCATAGATAACATGTAAACAAATGGGTATGACCGTGTCACAATAAAACTTTATTCATAAAAACAGATGGTGGGCAGGATTTGGCTGTGGTCCTCAGTGTCTGTTTTTGTTCCCAGGTGCTGGATTAAACATTCCAAAGTGTGCTCACTTATCAGGCCTCTGCAGCGTGCCTGACATTGTCCTCCAGGTTTGAAAACACTGCTCATCTTAGTCTAATTAGACTTCCCTAAGTTTTACCGACCAGCTCGCCTAGCCTTGGGCTCACAGCCAGCAGTGGTGCTGGGCCTGGATTTGGACCTGCATCTCGGAGCCAGTGCGCGTAAGGACACGGTGCCCTCAGAGGATGCCTGCTGGCCAGACTGCTCTCATTCTGTGCGGGTCCTGCTGCTGACATGACTGCAGACCTGCCTGGCCATGTTGCAGCCAGAGTCCCCCAGGACCAGAAGAGAGGAACAGGGCGGCAAAGCCCAGGGCAGGAGGCAGTGACACAAACCTTGTCTCACTTAACACATTTCCTGCACGCAGTACGGTCGGCTTCAAGTTGTGGGTGGGAAAGGAAGGGAGAGACAATTGAAGGAAGAAAGAGAGGCGTGAGGCGCTGAGGAATTCCACAGCAGAATAGCCTAATTATAGTGTGTCCTCTCCCAGCCCTGAGAACCCAGTGGGCAGGAAGTTAGAAATGCCAAGCTAGTTAATGGGGACCAACCACGCACCCACCCATGCAACCAGAGCTTTCTTTCTGCCACCCTATTTTGCCCCATTAACCCATTAAATCTCCTATTGGTACAGGTCCCCTCTCTGTGTGGTGTCAGAGGCTCTGATGGGGGCGAGCGCAAGGCCACCCAGCCTGATAGGAGTGAGCAAGCTGAGAATGACCAGGCTCACTGCAAAGCACAGGCCTGCCCCAGGGCTTCTCAGAGTCACTGCAGTGGGGGCAGCAGAGTTTCTGCAGGAGGAGGTTGCCCATCACCAGTCACGGTGGTTCTGCTCCTGTCACTTTGAGCAGAGCGGTGTGTACCGAATGGGGATGGGGAGGACCCTGGCCCTAAGGCAAGGAGGCACAGTGAATCCCCACCCTCCGGCCAAGAATCAGAGCCGCAGCGCCCCTATTGCGGAAATGCGGACAGGCGTCTGCGTCCGGCGCAGCTGCGAGAGCGAATGTGAACTGAATGCAAAGCTCAGCCGAGCGCTGGGCTCACTGGTGGGGGCTCGGCCGTTATTGCCACCTTAAATGTTACTGTGGCCCAGAGTGGCTCGGTGGGTAAGGCACCCGCGGCACAAGCATGAGGACCTGCCTGTGTTTGGACCCCCAGAACCCATGTAAAATGCCACGGATGGTGGTGTGTGCCGTCATCCCAGCACGGGGGGTGGGGGGGGTGGGGGGGGTGGGGGGGGGTGGGGGGGTGGGGGGGTGGAAACAAGGAAGCACTGGGACCCAGCGGCAGCTAGTCTAGCTGAACTGGGGAGCTCGAGGTTATGCAGCAAGAGACCTTGACTGACACCTGGTGTCAAACTCTGGCCTTCACACGTACCCGTACATCTGCGCATGCAACCTTCATACGTACACGCCCATACGCCATGGACACGCATACATACCACACAACCATACCATGCAAAAACAAAACCCCTTGTTGACCAGCAGGTAATGTCTGGGAAACAGTGTGGCCTGTTGGCACCATGAGCGTCCAACAGGAATACCAGTCCCACCGGCTACCAACACGTGACCTCGGCAAGGGCATCGCTCCCCAGGGTTTGACTTTCTGCCTGCACATGGTGTCAGTTCTAATAACTGCCCACAGCGTTCTCAGAGGACTGAATGAAGAGCTGAAGATAAAGGACTGTGTCCCAGCTGTCACAAAAGCTCCGGCAGATGAAATCGCGGCAGTTCACGTAGTATGATAGTCACTGTGATAGTCACTTTCTCACTGCTGGGGACAAAAAACAACTCACAAAGACCAGTTTAAGGAAGATAGGGTTTATTTCAGCCTCCAGTCCCAGGTCACAGCCCATCACGGCAGGGAAGGCGTGGCGGCAGGAGCTGGAGGCGGCTGCTCACGTTCAGTCCACAGTGAGGAAGCAGAGTGATGAATGTTGGGGCTCAGCCAGCGCTCTCCTTTTGCACAGTCCAGGGCCCCAGCTGGTGGATTGGTGCTGCCCAAGTTAAGGTGGTCTTCCCAGCTTGATGAACCTAATCTAGGTACTCCCTCACAGGTGATTCTAGGTGTGTCAAGCTGACAATCAGTATAAACCATCACAACCATAGACACATAAACTTTGTCCATGGAGCTATGAGCACATTTCTTACTTCAGGCTCATCTATTGAGTAGAGGATGGAGCAGGACAGGGTCAGGGGGCTTGAAGCCCAAGGGAGGGGTTTGCCTTGCTTAATCCCAAGCTGCCTAGAATCTTGCCCATCCTCAGGGGTGAGCAGCCCACTCAGTGGTAGACTGTGGACATCCAGGGTTAGGGATGGGCCAGCCACGGCGCTCTTGAAGAGACAAATGGCAAGTTAACCAGCTTGTCTTAAAATGTACTTATTCAGCTGGGCATGGTGGCGCACGCCTTTAATCCCAGCACTCAAGAGGCAGAGGTAGGAGGATAGCCGTGAGTTCGAGACCACCATGACACTGCATAGTTAATTCCAGGTCAGCCTGGACCTGAGTGAGACCCTATCTCAAAAAACAAAAACAAACAAACAAACAAAATGGACTTATTCAAGGCTGGAGGGATGACTTAGTAGCTAAGGCACTTGTCTGCAAAGCCAAAGGACCCAGGTTCAATTCTCCAGGACCCACGTAAGCCAGGTGCACAAGGGGAGGCATGTGTCTGGAATTCGTTTACAGTGGCTGGAGGCCCTGGCATGCCCATTCTCTCTCTCTGTGCATCTTTCTCTCTCTCAAATGAATAAAATAAAATATATTTAAATAAATAAATAAAGCCAGGCATGGTGGCGCAAACCTTTAATCCCAGCACTAGGGAGGCAGAGGTAGGAGGATCGCCGTGAGTTCAAGATCTCCCTGAGACTACATAGTGAATTTCAGGTCTGCCTGAGCTAGAGTGAAACCCTACCTCGAAACCTCCCCCCCCAAAATAAATAAATAAATAAATAAAGTGGTATTAAAAAATGTACTTATTCATTTTCAATGCTCATTTTCATTCTTCCAACATCTATTTACTGACCACGAATATACTCCAGGCAGCACTGAGCTCCTGGGAGGTGGGGCAAATAGAACAGAGGTGGCCCTTGTCCTGGAAGTTTATGGTGTAGTGGGAAGGCCAGACATCAAAGAAGAAATCCAGATGAATCTATTATGGCAAGTTCTGGTCATAACATTACCAGGGAAGCAAGCACCAGGTGCTCTGAGAGTCAACAATGTGGGTCTTCATGGGTAAGTGTGCTTCCTACCCGAGAATGAGGGCCTGAGGGAGCCAAGAACCTTGGAGCTGAATCTCCAGATCCCACATAAACAAACAGCTGGGCGTGACTAAGCACACCTGTAACCCCAGCCCTGCAAAAGGGAGCGGAGACCAGGGAACTTCCTGGGCTCGTGATAAACAGCAGGCTCTGGTGTCAGTAAAGGATTCTGGCTCAAATACGAACAGGCAGAGAAAAAAAGAAAAAGGAAAAAGGAAAAACAGGCAGAAAAGTGATGGAGTGGGACCCTTGATGTTCTGCTCCAGCCACTGCAGGTGAGTGCACTGGGCGCTGCAAAGGCACCTGCACGTGGATACACCACACACATGCACACACAGACACACCACCACCACCACCACCACCACCATCACATTACATACACACAAACAAGCAGGAGAAGAAGGCTGTGGGCTGGGGAACACGGAGTATACTACTGGATGGGACGGTGCAGCCAGAAGAGGGCAGAAGCCGGGCCTACGAGCACAGTCTTGAAATTTCAGTAGCTCAGGAGGCTGAGGCAGGAGGATCACAAACCCAAAACAGGCCTGGGCGTCGGAGGAGTTCAAGGATAGCCTGAGCCACTTAGTGAGACTTTGTGTTCAACTAGTAAATGGGAAAAAGAAGGGTGGGGGTTAGGTCATTACAAGAGCCTTTGCCCAGCATCCACAAGACCAGACTCCATACCCACAACCACAGAAAGAAAAGGGCGGGAGGAAGCAGAAGTCGGGATGTGGCTCTGAGTTCAGGGGACTTTTGGTGAAAGGAGTGGGCCATGGATTCCATTGCAAACAACAACAAAAAAGCAAATGTCTGAGGTTCTGCGACATATCCAAGGACGTGATATCAAAGAGTGAGCCTACGGTGAGAGGACGAGGTCTAGGTTTGAATTCCACCCCGAGAATCATCTTCACTGAATGATGTTTATAACCTCAGGTTTGCGTAGGGCCAGGACACGTCGTGGATGCTCCTCCTAACCTTCTCAGTGGTACTGACTGGCCAAGACGTTTTTTGTTGTTTCCATGAGTGTGTGTACAAGCATGCCAGTGCATGGTGGGTGTGTGAAGGTCGAGGACAACCTCAGGCATCAGACATCTCTTTCCACCCTGTCTGAGGCATTTTCTCTTGAAGTTCACCACTATTGGCCAACTGGCCCAAGAGCCTCTGGGTATTTTTCTGTCTCCATCTTCCAGCTTATAGGAGCACTGAGATTACAGACATGCACCACAGTGTGTGGCTTTATGTGGGTTCTGGGATCCAAATTCAGGTCCTCATGCTTGCAGAGCAGGTGGCTTATCTGCTAAGACATTGCCCCATGCTGGCCTAGAATCTTGACAGGGCCACATATTCCCATGGACTCCAGGGACCCTCACAGTGCTTGGAAGTGGCCTTACTCCCAGGGTAGACCGTGGAGCAGATTACATCCTCTTCCTCCCTACCATAGTCTCTGGTGACAGGGGCCTCGGACTGTGACAGCTCTCTTCCTTGAAAGGCCCCAGAGGCTGAGTCCTCTCCATCCAGCTAGAAGTCACATTAGGATCAAGTCTGGAGCCGAGTGCAGGGTGTAGCGTGAGGAGGAGTCATGTGTTGTTGGGACAAAGGAAGCTGGAGCTCCTGTCATTTTATTATTATTACTATTATTTTATTTTAGAGAGAGAGAAAATTGGCCAGCCAGGGCCTCAGCCACTGAAATCGACCTCCAGATGCTTATGCCACCTAGTGGGCATGTGCAACCTTGTGCTTGCCTCACCTTTGTGTGTCTGGCTAATTTGGGATCTGGAGAGGTGAACATGGGTTATTTGATTTTTCAGGCAAGTGTCTTAACTGGTAGGCCATCTCTCCAGCCCTCTTGTCAGTTTTTGGTTAGACTGGAGGACCAGGGAGCCCCAGTAATCCTCCTGTGTCTTCACCCAAGTACATGCTAGAGCTTCAGGCATGTGAGGCTGTGCATGGCTTTTTATATGGGTGCTGGAAATCAAACTGAGGTCTTCATACTCACACTGTCATTGCTCTTACCGCGGAACCATTTCCCTGCAGCCCCCCATTGATTCGTTTTCATCTAAAAGTTGGCTACACAGCCATCAGAAGCATGTTCTTGTGGACACAGCCTGAGTTTCTTCTCTGTCTGCTCCAGGTGTTGGTGTGCGGGGACTGTCATAGAAGACAGTCAGGAGACAGAGGCAGGTTAAGGGAAACCATAGGTAACCATCTAGTGGCAGTTTGCTGCTGGGTCCTGGAAACAAGCCCCTGGGTATGGCGCACGCAGCCAAAACTCAGTGTCAGCTTTGTCCCCAAGTGGGCTGTGAAATGCACCGCCTGCTGTTTACCCTCTCTGTGCCTCAGATTTTGCATCTGTAGCATGAATGAGTCAGGACTGTGATTAGATTGTGGGCAACATGGGGAATGTTTTGTGTTCTCTGTGCTATAATACAATTACCTTATTTCCCATGCATAACACTCAGCACTTTGTATTTTAGGCTGTCTTGAATTTCTTCTTCCTGTGAGGGGTTTAGAATGCAATGGTCCTTGGGGGCTAGATGATTTCATACCAGGCAGCAACCAGGGAGACCTAGAGCTGCTGCAGTTTCAGCCTGGTGACGATTTGCGTCATTATCTCTTCAAGACAAAGTATGACACCCATAGGTGTCATAGGCTTGCATTAGGCTTGTTAAGATGATGAGGCAGGTAGAGTGATTATATCTTGTTTTGGTTTCCTTTACCCCAATACAGAAGGGTGCCAACTTGCTTTCCTGTCGTATCTGCTCTTTGCTCTTCCTTGGACAGACTCTGGTGGAGGAAGGAAATAACCCGCGCCCAGTGATCACCTGTCCCTGTCTCCTGCCTTCGAGCAGACATGAGAATACAAAGCGCCAAGTTAGGTAAGAGCATCTGGCGGTTCACAGTTCCTTTGCTCTGGCCTGAGCTTGCTGGATGGAAGCATCCAGAATACATGTGGTGTCACTCTCTATTTCTCTGGTTTTTCTCTGGCCCAGTTTCCTCTGTGTCTTCTAGGGCTGACTCAGAGGAAACCACCACCAAGTCACCCGGTGGCCTGAGTCATGGCACCAACCTCTGGAGCATCTCTCTAAAACAATAATAAAGAAGAAAGCCACTGCGCAAGTCAGTCCTGCATTTTAAGTGCTGCTTCCAGCAGTTCGTCGCTGGGAACCCCCATCTCTGTCAGGTGACTTATTACGGCAACTGCGATAGAAGTGAATCGTTTTTTCTCCTAGCAGCTACCTTCTCTCCTTCCCATCCCTTACCCCTCCCCTCTCTTTTCTACAAACACTTGCTGAGTCCTAGGCATTACCTTGGGTCTCGTGTATCAAATTACTTTAAGTGCAACCCTCAACAACTCCCCGGGGCACAGAAAAGGGCCAGCAAACAGGTAGAAAACAGAGGGCCATGTTCTGGTCAGGGGCAGCCTAGGGTGGCTCTGAGCTCAGCCATGATATTGTCTGGGTGCTATGCCAGCTGAAAGGGGCAGTGGAGACATGCCAGACAAGATCAGGTCATTCTCAGACGCCTTCCTTTGTAGCCACTTGTGATGCCTTCTTTAAGGGCATGCACAGGGCTGGGAGATCGCACGGAAGAAAAGTACTTGCCTTGTAAGGATAAGGATCTGAGTTTGATTCCACAGAACACACACATGAAAACACACACACACACACACGTGTGTGTGTGTGTGTGTGGTAACCCTAGCACTAGGGATATGGAGACAGGAGGATCCCTGGGGACTTGGTGGCCAGCCAGTCTAGCCTATTTGGTGAGTTCCAGGCCAATGAGAGGCCTTGTGTCAAAAAAAGATGGATGGGGCTGGAGAGATGGCTTAGTGGTTAAGGCACTTGCATGCAAAGCCTAAGGACCCAGGTTCCAGTACCCACTTAAGTCAGATGCACAAGATGGTGCATGTGTCTGGAGCTCATTTGCAGTGGCTAGAGGCCCTGGTGTGCCCATTATTTGCTGTCTCTCTCTCTCAAATAAATAAATAAATAAAATATATTTTATAAAAAAGATGAATGGGGGCTGGAGAGATGGCTTAGCATTTAGTCGCTTGCCTGTGAAGCCTAAGGAGCCTGGTTCGAGGATTGATTCCCAAGGACCCACATTAGCCAGATGCACATGGTGGCACATGCATCTGGAGTTCATTTGCAGTGGCTGGAAGCCCTGGCGCACCCATTCTCTCCCTCTCCCTCTCTCTCTCTCTCTCTCTCTCTCTCTCTCTCCCTCTGCCTCTTTCTCTCTCTCTGTCTGTTGCTCTCAAATAAATAAATAAAAATAAACAAAAAAAAATTTTAGGGCTGGAGAGATGGCTTAGCGGTTAAGTGCTTACCTGTGAAGCCTAAGGACCCCGGTTCGAGGCTTGGTTCCCCAGGTCCCACGTTAGCCAGATGCACAAGGGGGCGCACATGTCTGGAGTTCGTTTGCAGTGGCTGGAAGCCCTGGCGTGCCCATTCTCTCTCTCTCCCTCTGTCTTTCTCTCTGTGTCTGTCACTCTCAAATAAATAAATAAATAAAAATGAACAAAAAATATTAAAAAAAAATTTAAAAGATGGATGGTGTCTGAGGAACAACCTCCAGGGTTGTCCTCTGGCTTCCACATACATGTGCATGCACCTCTCCTGCAAATGCACATGCTTGTGCACATGCATGAGCACACACACAAGAGTGCACATGCACGTGAGTATCTTTCCTTGGAACCATGACAGGATTTAAAGCTCCTGAAGCACAGACAGCTCTGTGGAAGGGAGGATGTGGACAGAGTGAAGAGACAGAAGGAAGATGGAAGAGGGTAGTCCTTCGCTGACCTGAATGAACAGGCAAATGCATCATGCCAAATCTTACAGCTAAAGCTCAGCTGGGAGGAAAACGGATAGCATCCCATGCTTGTACTAGAAAATTATGAAATCAATAATTCAAGCTCACATATTAAGGAATGAAAGAGTGGAGCAGAACAAACCCAAGGCAAGAAGTAAATAAGAGAAAAATCAATGAAATTGAAAGTAGAAAGATAAATAGAAAAAATGTTGAAATTAAATTCTGGTTCTTTGAAAAAAATCTCTAGCAAGATTGACAAGGAAGAAAAGAATGCCAGATGCGAATTATCTATGCCAGGTATTAAACAAGAGGTATCACTTCAGACCCTGCAAAGACCAAAATAACAAGGAACACAATAAACAAATCTACACATGTGAGATGAAATAGTCCATCTCTTTGAAAAAGACAAATCATTATAACTCGCCTGATATGAAAGAGATTATTTTAATAACCCCATAATAATTACCAAATGAATTCATATTACAAACTTCCAAAGAAGGAGTTTCCATGTCCAGACTGATTCTCTGGAGAATTCCCCTGGATATTTAAGGCTTTGGTGTTAATTCTCCAAAATCTCTTTCAAGAAATAGCAGAGATGAGAATTCTTCCCAACAAAAGATAACACTAAAGGAAGAAAAACACAAATCCTCATGAATATAGATGCAAACATTCTGAAAGCCTGTATAGCAGCAAATATAATTAAGTAAAGTGGGGCTTATTCCAGGAATGGCAAGATTTTTCAATATTTGAAAGTCAGTTCACATAATTCACTATATTAAAAGATTGATGAGGTCTGGGGAGATGGCCCCACAGTTAAAGGCACTTGTAAAATTTGACAGCCTGAGTTCAAGTCCCCAGTACCCACGTAAAGCCAGATGTACAAAGTGCCACGTAAGGCCAGAGTTCATTTGCAGCAGCACGAAGCCCTGGCACACCCATTCTATCCACCCTCCCCCGTCTCTTTCTCTCTCAAATAAATAAATAAACATTTACAAAAAGACTGACGAGGGCTAGAGAGGTGGCTCAGCAGTTAAGGTGCTTGCTTGCAAACCCTGATAGCCTGGATTCAATTTCCCAGTACTCAAGTAAAGCCAGATAGAGTTTGTTTACAGTGGTAAGAGGCTCTGAGGTAGTCTCTCTCCCTCTCTCTCTCTCTCTCTCTCTCTCTCTCTCTCTCTCTCTCTCCCTCTGAGAAGAAATAAATAAAAAACAAAAAATGTGTTAAAAGATTGATGAGATAGAATGACATGATCATATTAGTTGATGCAGAAAAATATTTGATGATGTTCAATGTCCAATGTAATAAAACTCTCAGAAAACTATGAACAAACTAAAAACTTTTCTCTAAGAGATCACAATGAAAGAAGGCCCACAGCCACTAATACAGGATGTCAGAGGTCCTCCCCAGTGCACCAAAATGAATCACCAATAATTTGGGGTGTCTCCAGATTCTTGTCTTATGAATTCAAAGAATGAAATCCACAGAGCAGAGGGTAAGGTTCCTGAAGATTTTATTATAGCTGAGAGCTTTAGGAGGGAGAGTCTTAAGAGATGGGCACTTAAGAGGAGAAAGCTAGGCAGAGCTCTTGGCTGGGGAGGCAAGAGAGGGTTTGAGAAGTCCATCTTTAGACTCAGGTTGGGGTTTGTTATGAGCCCATGGATGGCCATCTGGTTTAGCCAGTCTAGTCCTGACATCAGGTGTCTGGGACCAGAATTTCTGAAAAAGGGCAAGCAATTTTCCCAAAATCTTAGTTCTCTAGGAAGGGAGTGGAGGATTCCCTAAGGGGGAGAGATAAGGAAAGGCCAGATACTTAGGACATTCCTGACATGTAGTACAGTGTAACCACCTAGCTTTCCCCTACAGGCCCAAGGAAAATTTCCACTTTCAGTCAGGAAGAAACTATTCACTTTGGCATCCAGTCACCCTCAAACAGCCTCGCCTCCATAGCATTTGAAGTTCTAGCCAACAGAATAAGACAAGAAAAGAAAAGGAAATGGAAGACACCCGTTATGTGAGAAAGCCTTGTATCTCCTAGGGATCTGATAGCAGCCTGGTGAGGTCACAGCATGGCCGGCAGGCTCTTTTCCTTTCACTGTTTTGCAAGTAAAGGGCTGAGACTGACCTTCTATCCTGCTGGCTACCTGGAGAGCACAGAGCCTGCAGAGCTGAGCTGTAGGGTCAGGGTGCACAAGTTGGCTACAACCTCAAAACCAGACTGCGGGTATCCAACCCCACCCTCAGTTTTGACAATCACACAGCTCCATGGTACCTTAGTGTTAGACATTCCTAGGTTCTTAGTACTCTCCCATTTTTTCCTGACTCTCTGGAAGTCAGAAACCCAACCAGCCTATTTGGATATCAGGTGAGCCAACTGTGCAGGTAAAGTCATCTAAAATTTTATTTTACATTATATAATTTACAGAATTCATTGGGGTATATTAATTTCACACAACACTATAATACATGAGGACATTTTTGTTTTATTTTTAAATGTTTTATCTATTTGAGAGAAAAGAGAGAGTATGGGAATGTCATGGCCTTTTGCTGCTGAAAACAAATTCCAGATGTACATGCCATTTTGAGTATCTGGTTTTACCTGGGAGACTTCCGGTTAAGATGGCGGCGTAGGTACCACGCCAAAACAGCCTGGGGGGGGAAGACCAAAAAAAACTCAGCAAAATACACACTTTTACTAAAAAGTGAGGTGTATAGGAAGTTGAGGCGGCAGCGGAGAAGTGGAAGTGTTATAGAGCATCCAGAGCCTGCACAGGCGGGAACAGCGGCTCCGGGGCGGCTCAGCTACCCGCCGCAACCGCGGAGCAGCAGAAAACCGCCGGACTCTCGGCTCGAGCCGCAGGACAAGCCAGGTGCGGGATTTTCCCCTCACACCGCGCTCTCCGCAACTCGGGAAACGTGAGGGGAGAGTGGCAGCGAGCAACGGAGGGGGGAGCAGACCGCGAGGTAAAAGCACACGATACAACCAGAACAGCCGCGGCTCCCTCCCCTCCCCTGCCGCCTGAACCCAGCTCCAGCGAACACAGCAGCAGCCCGGGACCCGGCCACGCCAACTTGGGCTGACGGCGGGACCCAAGCAGGAGCAGAATTTGGCAGCAACTTCAGCGGCTCCAGCACCGGTACCAGTGGCCCCAGCAGCAGCGGACCCAGGAGAGCAGCGGCTTCGGGGTGAGCAGCAGCGGTGGACACGACAACGGCAGCTTCAGCAGTGGTGGGGGCTCCGGCGGTGGCACCTACAACAGCTGCAGAGGCTCAGTTTGCCCCGTAGGAAAAGCAAGTGCCCAGCTCCAGAAATCAGAACAGCAGCCCGACGACCCAGGCAGCAACTTGACTGAGACCACAATCACCCAAGGTAACTGGGATTGCACCAGGGAAGGGTCTCACCTGGTCACAAGCTGACTTGGATACCTCAACAGACCAGAAATCTAAACCTCTTTGTTGATAGAGGATCTGGTCATTATAATAACTACTCTTGCATACATACTCGGGGCTGTTTTTGATGGAATGGGTACAGTGTTTAGCTAAATTTTAGAATCTACCAGTATATTATTCCACTCAGCCTGCTTGAATACTCCTATAGCAGGGAAACTCAACCCCTAAGAACATCTTTGTAGATACTCTGAGAGTCTTAAGAGCCACACCTAATACCTTAAGGTCCTACCCTGAAAATATTTTACACCAAATCAATTGATACAGCTAAGAATACACAGCTAGCTAGAAAATCCAAGCATTAACTTAATCCAAGATGCAAAAATATATACATTATAACACAAGAAACACTAAAAAGCAAGACGATATAAATCCACCTAAAAGTATTAATGCATCAGAAATGTCCTCCAGTGAGAAAGAGTTAGAGGAAATGCCTGAGAAAGAGTTCAAAAGAATAATTATAAATATGTTCAAAGAGGTCAAAGAACACATGAAAACAATCAAAGAAGAAATCAAAGAGGAAATCAAAGAGGAAATCAAAGGAATCAAAGAAGAGGCAGGACACCAATTTAATGAAATAAAGAAGGCAATACAAGACATAAATAGAGAAATAGAAATAATAAAGAAAAACCAGTCAGAATTACTAGCAATGAAGAACACAGTTAATGAAATAAAAAACTCTGTAGAAAATCTCACCAGTAGGATGGATGAGGGAGAGGACAGAATATCTAAGCTAGAAGATCAGGTGGCAGACCTAATGCAGTCCAACAAAGAGAAAGACAAACTTATAGAAAAGTATGAGTGGGAATTTCAAGATATTCGGGACACTATGAAAAGATCCAATATAAGAATTCAGGGCATAGTAGAAGGAGAAGAATTCCACTCCAGAGGCATAGTAGGCATCTTCAACAAAATCATAGAGGAAAATTTTCCCCAAATTGGGAAAGAGGTGCCAATACAGATACAGGAAGCCTTTAGAACCCCAGCCAGACAAAACCCAGAAAGAAACTCTCCTCGCCACATTATACTCAAACTTCCAAACACACAAACCAAAGAAAAAATATTGAAAGCAGTTAGAGAGAAAAATCAAGTTACCTACAAAAGCAAGCCCATCAGGATTACAGCAGATTATTCAACACAAACTTTTAAAGCCAGAAGGGCCTGGAGTGATATATTCCAAGTTCTGAAAGATAACAACTGTCAACCAAGGTTACTTTATCCTGCAAAGTTATCCATCCAAATAGATGGAGAAATAAAGACATTCCATGACAAAAGCAGGTTAAAGGAATATCTGAAGACAAAACCAGCTCTACAGAAAATACTTGATAGAATCCTCCATGCTGAACAAAAGGAAAAGCACACATATAAGGAACCTAGAAAAAACCAGCCATACTCAAATACCAGTTAACAGAAGAGAGCACAGGTAGAACCAGTAACACACACACACACACACACAAAAATGGCAAACATAAATACACACCTTTCAATAATATCTCTTAATATCAACGGTCTCAATGCCCCAACGAAAAGACATAGATTTGCAGACTGGGTTAAAAAGCAGGATCCTACAATTTGTTGTCTTCAAGAAACTCACCTTTCTACAAAGGATAGACATTATCTTAGGGTGAAAGGTTGGAAGACGGTGTTTCAAGCAAATGGGCCTAGAAAACAAGCAGGGGTTGCTATCCTAATATCAGACAGGGTGGACTTTAGTCCGAAGTTAGTCAAAAAAGATAAGGAAGGTCACTTTATATTGATTAAGGGCACACTCCAACAGGAGGACATTACAATCCTAAACATATATGCACCTAACATGGGGGCTCCCAAATTCGTCAAACAAACACTATTAGAACTAAGGTCACAGATAACACCAAACACGGTGGTGGTGGGTGACTTTAACACCCCACTCTCATCAATTGACAGGTCATCCAGGGAAAGAATAAACAGAGAGGCATCTGGACTAAATGAGGTCATAGAAGATATGGACCTAACAGATATATACAGGACATTTCATCCAAAGGCTGCAGAATATACATTCTTTTCAGCAGCACATGGAACATTCTCTAAAATAGACCATATATTAGGACACAAAGCAAATCTTAACAAATTCAGGAAAATTGAAATAATTCCTTGCATTCTATCTGACCACAATGGAATTAAACTACAAATCAGTAGCAAGAAAGGCTATAGAGCATACACAAAATCATGGAAGCTAAACAATACACTACTAAATGATGAGTGGGTCAATGAAGAAATCAAAAAGGAAATCAAAAAATTTATAGAGTCAAATGATAATGAGAACACAACATACCAAAATCTCTGGGACACAATGAAGGCAGTTCTAAGAGGTAAATTTATAGCCTTAAGTGCCTATATTAAGAAATTAGAAAGGTCGCAAGTAAACGACCTAATGCTTCGCCTTAAAGCCTTGGAAAAAGAAGAACAAGGCAAACCAAAAAGTAGTAGACGGGAAGAAATAATAAAGATTAGGGCAGAAATTAATAAAATAGAAACAAAAAGAACAATCCAAAGAATTAATGAAACAAAGAGTTGGTTCTTTGAAAGGATAAACAAGATTGATAAACCCTTAGCAAATCTGACCAAAAGAAAGAGAGAAGAGACACAAATTAATAAAATCAGAGATGAACAAGGTAACATCACAACAGATTCCAGAGAAATTCAAAAAATTATAGGGACATACTATAAAAGCATATACTCCACAAAGTATGAAAATCTGAAAGAAATGGATGATTTCCTTGATCTATATGACCTACCTAAATTAAATCAAAATGAGATTAATCACTTAAATAGACCTATAACAAACATGGAGATCCGAGCAGTTATCAATAATCTCCCAACTAAAAAAAGCCCAGGCCCGGATGGATTCACTGCTGAATTTTACCAGACTTTTAAGGAAGAGCTAACACCATTGCTTCTTAAGCTTTTCCAGGAAATAGAAAAAGAAGGAATCCTACCAAACTCCTTCTATGAGGCCAGCATCACCCTGATACCAAAACCAGGCAAAGATAGAACAAAAAAAGAAAATTACAGACCAATCTCCCTCATGAACATAGATGCAAAAATTCTCAACAAAATATTGGCAAACAGAATACAAGAGTATATCAAAAAGATCATTCACCCTGACCAAGTAGGCTTTATCCCAGAGATGCAGGGATGGTTCAACATACGCAAATCTATAAATGTAATACATTACATAAATGGGTTGAAGGACAAAAATCACATGATCATCTCATTAGATGCAGAGAAAGCATTTGACAAAATCCAACATCCCTTCATGATAAAAGTCCTACAGAGACTGGGAATAGAAGGAACATATCTCAATATAATAAAGGCTATTTATGACAAGCCTACAGCCAACATATTACTAAATGGGGAAAAACTGGAAGCTTTTCCACTAAAATCAGGAACAAGACAAGGGTGTCCACTGTCTCCACTTCTATTTAATATAGTTTTGGAAGTCTTAGCCATAGCAATAAGGCAAGAGACACACATAAAAGGGATACAAATTGGAAAGGAAGAAATCAAGTTATCATTATTTGCAGATGACATGATTCTATACATAAAGGACCCTAAAGACTCTACTAGCAAGCTGTTAGAGCTAATCAAAACCTACAGCAATGTAGCAGGATACAAAATAAATACACAGAAATCAGTAGCCTTCATATATGCTAACAACAAACACACAGAGGATGAAATCAGAGAATCACTCCCATTCA
Organism: Jaculus jaculus; assembly: GCF_020740685.1. NCBI lineage: Eukaryota > Metazoa > Chordata > Mammalia > Rodentia > Dipodidae > Jaculus > Jaculus jaculus. The sequence continues at coordinate 4,097,445 of NC_059118.1, forward strand.
CAATTGCATCAAAAAAAATAAAATACCTTGGAATAAACCTAACTAAGGAAGTAAAGAATCTATACAATGAGAACTTTAAGACACTCAAGCGAGAAATTGCAGAAGACACTAGAAAGTGGAGAAACATCCCTTGTTCCTGGCTTGGAAGAATCAATATCGTGAAAATGGCAATCTTACCTAAAGCAATCTACACATTTAATGCAATCCCTATCAAAATTCCAAAGGCTTTCTTCATGGAAATAGAAAAAACAATCCAAAAATTCATTTGGAATCATAAAAAACCTCGAATATCTAAAATAATACTGAGCAACAAAAAAGAGGCTGGTGGTATCACCATACCTGATTTTAACCTATACTACAGAGCCATAGTAACAAAAACAGCATGGTACTGGCACAAAAACAGACATGTAGATCAGTGGAACAGAATAGAGGACCCAGATGTAAGCCCAAGTAGCTATAGCCACCTGATATTCGATAAAAATGCCAAAAATACTCATTGGAGAAGAGACAGCCTCTTCAGCAAATGGTGTTTTGAAAACTGGATAAATATCTGCAGAAGGATGAAAATAGATTCTTCTCTCTCGCCATGCACAAGAATTAAGTCCAAATGGATTAAAGACCTTAACATCAGACCGGAAACTTTGAAACTGCTAGAGGAAAAAGTAGGGGAAACCCTCCAACATATTGGTCTTGGCAAAGACTTTCTAAATACAACCCCAATTGCTCAGGCAATAAAACCACAGATTAACCACTGGGACCTAATGAAATTACAAAGATTTTGCACCGCAAAGGACACAGTGAAAAAAGCAAAGAGGCAACCTACAGAATGGGAAAAAATCTTCGCCAGCTATATATCTGATAAAGGATTAATATCTAGGATATACAAAGAACTCAAAAAGTTAACTAATAAGGAATCAAACAGGCCAATCAAAAAATGGGCTAAGGAGCTAAATAGAGAGTTCTCAAAGGAAGAAATACGAATGGCATATAAGCACCTAAAAAAATGTTCTACGTCACTAGTCATCAGGGAAATGCAGATTAAAACTACATTGAGATTCCATCTCACTCCTGTCAGATTGGCCACCATCATGAAAACAAATGATCATAAATGTTGGCGGGGATGTGGAAAAAAAGGAACCCTTCTGCACTGCTGGTGGGAATGCAATCTGGTCCAGCCATTGTGGAAAACAGTGTGGAGGTTCCTAAAGCAGCTAGAGATTGATCTACCATATGACCCAGCTATAGCACTCCTAGGCATATATCCAAAGGACTCATCTCATTTCCTTAGAAGTACATGCTCAACCATGTTTATTGCTGCTCAATTTATAATAGCTGGGAAATGGAACCAGCCTAGATGTCCCTCAACAGATGAGTGGATAATGAAGATGTGGTACATTTATACAATGGAGTTCTACTCAGCGGTAAAGAAAAATGAAGTTATGAAATTTGCAGAAAAATGGATGGACCTGGAAAGTATTATACTAAGTCAGGTAACCCAGGCCCAGAAAGCCAAGCGCCACATGTTCTCCCTCATATGGGGATCCTAGCTACAGATGACTGGGCTTCTGTGTGAGAATGAAAATACTTAGTAGCAGAGGCCAGTAAGCTGAAAAGGAGACATAAAGGGTGGAGAAAGGAAGGGAGGAGGATACTTAATAGGTTGATATTGTATATATGTAATTACAATGATTGTAATGGGGAGGTAATATGATTGAGAATGGTTTTACCTGGGTACTGGGGAATCAAACCCAGGGTGGTAGGTGTTGCAAGCCCATGCCTTTAAGTGCTGAGCCATTGCCGCAACCCCAAATCAACGATATTGATGAAACTTTAGTTGTACTGCTTAAATTTTAAAAGAGAAAAATTCCATAGGCGGACATCATGAATGAAATACAGAAAATCTGCCACTCTTACAGGTAAGGGGACATAGTTAAGTTATTAGAGTGTCTGCCTAGTATACACAAAGCCCTGGTTTTGTGTATACAATGGCCAGTACCACATAAATCTAGGGATGGTGGCATTCACTTTATGCATTCATTCACATATTTATTTACTCATTTATTTAAGACAAGAAGGTAGCTAACTGTCCACCATGAGACATGCCACCTGTGCCCCATCTTCCAGGGCCCAGGAGAAATTGCAGAAATGACATCATTAACACTGTTCTTACTGCTAGCCTGACAACCAGCTCCAGGGCAATGGGGACAGAGACAGTGATCAATCAAAACCCATCAAAGCAGAAATCCAGAGGCTACAGAGCACTCAACACTAAATCAGACTGCCAACAAGCCTGCCATGGCTGAGGGAACATTCCAGAAGAGGGAGTAGAAAGATTGTAAGAGCCACAGAGTGGACAGGAATATCCTGAGGCATGGTCCCCTGCTATTCCACAGGGGCTGACTGAGACATTCATAACCCCACAGTGAATACCGTAACCCTACTGAACAGGATTCCCAGGGTAACGGGAGCTGGCATGAAGGGATAAAAGAGTATAACCTGCTATATATAAAATAAAAAGGATATATTTAAAGAAGTTTGTCTAATTTGGAAAACTATCTAGAGTGGTTGTTTTGAGACATGGTTACACTCTAGTCCAGGCTGCCCTCAAACTCACAGTGAGCCTCCTACCTCAGCCTTGAGATTGCACAGCAGGCTCCACAGGGCACTATCACACAAGTACATAATGTGCTTTAAATGCCCTCAGCCCCTGCCTTTCCCTTTCTTACCCCTTCCCTATCAGTCCCTTTGTTCCCCCAGACAGCCTGACTTCCATTTTCATGTCATACATGATTTTATATATCTATGTAAAGTGTAGGAATCAAATGAGAGAAAACATGTGATATTTGTCTCTCTGAGGCTGAGTAAATTTGTTTAATATGATTATCTCCAGCTGCATTCATTTTCCTACAAACATTATTCCTCTTGATGGATGAAAAACATCCCATTGTGTGTATAAACCACATTTTCTTTATGCATTTCTCTGTTGAAGGAGAGCTGGCTGCATTCAGTAGCTTGGTTACCATGAATAGTGCAGCAGTAAACAGCGATGGGAAAGTTAGGTGAGCTATGGAATCTCTAGGATTCTGTTTTCTCAACTGTAATATACCAAGGGAGGGGCTTAGATGACAGCGGGACAAGGCTCTAGAACTGTGCCTCTGTGCTGTTGTAATTAGTCTTAAGAAAGATTTAAAACTGGCGCCGGGCATGGGGGCGCACACCTTTAATCGCAGCTCTCAGGGGGCAGAGATAGGAGGATTGCTGAGTTCAAGGCCAGCCTGAGATTACATAGAGAACTCCAGGTCAGCCTGGGCTTGAATAAGATCATACCTTGAAATGACAAACAAATAAAACTAAATAGAAATAAATATTTGAAAGTGCAGGGCTGAGGAGATGGCTCAGTGGGTGAGAGCCCTTGCCGCACAGCATGAGGACCTGAGGTCGGCCCATCACTCTCGTAAAAAGCTGGGCATGCTGGACATGCCTGTAACCAGATGGCTGAGGGGAGAGGCCAGAGACAGGAGGATCACAGGGGATCCCTGACCAACCAGTCTACCCCCCTCTAAAAAAGACAACCAACAGGTTCCATGAAAGATCCTGTTTCAAAGAAATAAGGCGGAAGAGCAATCGAGCAGGACTCCTGTTGTCCTCCTCTGCCCTCTGCATGCAGATGCATGAGATAAACACATCTGCATGCACACGCACACGCATACACCACACATACACACACATACGTGCACATATCACACCCTCATACACCACATGTCCACACATAGGTGCATGTATCACACCCACATACATGCATGCACACACATGTGCATGGACCACACACATATTCATACACCACAAATACATACATGCATACACGTGCATATCACACACACATCACATAGTACACATACCAACAAAAAAAGAGATTCAAAATGCATTTGACTTCTGGTTTAACTCACAGCTATGTGTGGCTCCAAACACACATGGTTAGTTCAGGCCGTCATCAAGAAACCTCAATGTGCCGGGCGTGGTGGCCCACGCCTTTAATCCCAGCACTCGGGAGGCAGAGGTAGGAGGATTGCCATGAGTTCAAGGCCACCCTGAGATGACAGAGTTAATTCCAGGTCAGCTTGGACCAGAGTGAGACCCTACCTTGAAAAACCAAAAAAAAAAAAAAAAAGAAAAAGAAAAAGAAACCTCAATGTGATTGTGATAAGGCAACATGAGTGAGTTTGAATAAAAATGTGAGCTTTGGGTCCGGAGAGATAGCTCAGTGGTTAAGGCATTTGCCTGCAAAGCCAAAGGCCCAAGATTTGATTCCCCAGCATCCATGTAAAGCCACATGCACAAGGTGGCACATACATCTGGATTTCATTTGTAGAGTTCGTTACAGTTCATTTACTAGCGGCCCTGGAATGCCCATTCTCTCTCTCTCTCTCTTTCTGTCTCTCTATTATATTACCAGCATTGATTAGATGGCCAGTATGGCGCTGTGTGCTGTGAGACACACGGAGGGAGTGGCACTGCCCATGCCAGGGCCTTCCTTCCCGTCATTGGTGAGAGGAACACGTGAAGGATTCCATCATGATGAAGGCTGAGAAGCAAACCACAGGCATCAGCACACAGAGGGATGGGCATCACTGGGCACTTACAGGGAACTTCTAAGATTAACAAATGAGTTTAGTAAGAGTACATGATACAAGAAAATCACATTCAAGTGAACCGTATTTCAATGAACTGGCAAAGAACACATGGAAACCACAACTTGAAATATAATACCACTAACACTGCACAAATGTTTTCAGGCTGGAGACATGGCTTAGCAGCTAAGGTGCTTGCCTGCGAAGCCTAAGGACTCATGTTTGACTCTCCATGTCCCACATAAGCCAGACACATAGTGATGCACGTGTGTAAGGTCACACGTGTGCTCAAGGGGGAGCATGTGTTTGGAGTTTGATTGCGGTGGCTAGAAGCTCTGGTGCACCAACTCTCTCTCTCTCTCTCTCTCTCTCTTGCATTTGAAAAAAAAAGGGCAATCAGTTGGGCTTGCCTCAAAAGAAATTTTTTTTAAAAAAGTGTTTTCTGGGCTGGAGAGATTGCTTAGTGGTTAAGGTACTTGCCCGTGAAGCCGAAAGACCTAGGTTTGACTCCCCAGAACCCACATAACCCAGATTCACAAGGTGGCACAGGAACCTGGAGTTTGTTTGAAGTGGCTAGAGGCCTTGGCACCTCCATTCTCTTTCTTTCTTTCTCTCTCTCTGTGTCCGTTTCTCTCATAAAAAATTAAAAAATCAATGTTTGCTACAAATAATGAGCCCGGGGAACAAATGAAGATCTAAGCTGGGTGTGGTGGTCCACACCTGTAACCCCAGCACTTGGGAGACTGAGGCAGAAAGCTGGCAGGAGTACAAGGCCATCTGGGGCTACACATAGTAAGTTCCAGAACAGCCCGGGCTACAGAACAAAGCCGTCATTAAAAGAAAAAACCTAAAATGCATGAACATACTTAAGTATTGAATGCCTCAACAGAATAAAAATGTAAAATTTCCTCAAACTGACTATCTATCCATATCTATCTATCTATCTATCTATCTATCTATCTATCTATCTATCTATCTATAATTGATTAACAAAATGCTAACAATATTTTTTCTAAATATATGTCAAAGTGTTCTAAAGCTAATGTAGAAAGGCAAAGAAACTAAAATTTTAAAAAGAAGAACATGCAATGACTCAGTCCAATTTTAAGACATTCTATAGGGATATTTCTGGAAGCTGTATGGTGCTGGGAAGAGACAGATACACAGATCAAAACAGGAAACCCAGACCTCCTCATGTGAGTCTGTTTTGGACAAAGTGATATTCCTTCCAGCACATGACCCTGGAGAAATTGAGCATAAAAAAAAAACAAAACAAAACACTGTACCTGGACCTTATGCCTCATGAAAAGATCAACTCGAAACCAGCCATAATTTTAGATGTGAACCAGAAAGCTTGTCAGTGATACAACAGAGAAAAACCTTAAGAACCCAAGCCTTGGTGAAGAGCTCTTAGACAGAACACCAGAATGTCTCACTTACTTTCTCACTGGGACAAAATACTCTACCAGAAGCAGCTCAAAGGAAGGAAAGGGTTTATTTTTGGCTTACAGTTCCCAAGGAGAATTTCCATCGTGGTGGGGAAAGTATGTTAGGAGCAGGAAAGCAGGCGTCACATGGTTACATTAGCAGGAAGAAGAGGGAGAGAGGGAGAGAGAAAACACAACAGGGAGGGGGCGGGGGGCGGTTGTAACATCAGAGTGTGCTCGCTCCCAGTGGCGCACTTCCTCCAGCAAAGGCTCCTCAACTTTCCTGAGCAGCAACACCAGCTGGGGGTTAAGTATTCAAACACCTGAGCACTTGGGGATATGTTACATTCAAACCACCACAGAAATAATGATCCATGAGAAAAATAAACACATAAAACAGTGAATTAGATATGGCAATTGAAAATCACCTCTCTGTTCAGCACCTGATAAGAAGATAAGCAATAGACAGAGAAAACTGCGTGACTGTGAAAGGCTCTTTTGAGGAAAATGGGAAGAACCCTCAAGAGGGAACTATAAAAACCAATCTGGTGAAATTATGGGAGACACATACTTTTATCTAAGAGATTATATGGTGTCAACTGTGTGCATGGAAAGATGTTCCCATTACCAACCATTAAGGAATTTGCATATTAAAAACATGATGTCACTCTACAGATATTAAGACAGCTAAAATAAATAGCAGTGGAAATAGCAAATACTGGCACAGATTGGAGATTTAGAGAAAGTAGCTGTGTCTCATTGCTTGTGGAAATGTAAACTAGTACTGCCACTCTGGAAAAGTTTGGCAACATCTTAAAAAAAAAAAGAATGGGGCTGGAAAGATGGCTTGGTAGTTGAGGCACTTGCCTGTGAAGCCAAAAGATCCAGGTTTGATTCCCCAGTACCCACATAAAGCCAGATGCAAAAGATTATGTAAATGTCTGGAGTTCATTTGCAGTGGCCAGAGGCCCTGGCATGCCTATTCTTCTCTATCTGCCTCTCTCTCTCTCTCTCAAATCAATAAATAAAATATATTAAAAATGATTTATGGCCTAGAGGGACCTGCAAAACCAAAGGACCCAGGTTCGATTCCCCAGGACCCATGTTAGCCAGATGCACAAGCGGGCGCACGTGTCTGGAGTCCGTTTGCAGTAGCTGGAGGCTCTGGAACACCATTCTCTCTCTCTCACTCTCTCTCCTTCTTTTTCTGTCAAATAAAGAAAGAAAAATAAAATATTAAAAAATGATTTTTAGGGATGGAGAGATTAGTGGTTAAGCGCTTGCTTGTGAAACCTAAGGACCCCGGTTCGAGGCTTAATTCCCCAGGACCCATGTTAGCCAGATGCACAAGGGGGCACACATCTGGAGTTCCTTTGCAGTGGCTAGAGGCCCTGGTGCGCCCATTCTCTATCTATCTATCTGCCTCTTTCTCTCTGTCACTCTCAAATAAATAAATAAATAACAAAAAATTTTTTAAAAAAAAGAATGTCCATACTTGCATATGGGTTTTCTTTTAAAAAATGATTTCAATACAATGCTTATGTATGTGGACGAATGTGTGTGCACATGCATGTGGGTAAGCTGGTGCGCCTTGTCCTCTTGCTGCTACAAATACTACATATGCACTTGTACCACTTTTTGCATCTGACATGCTTGGCAGGGATGTGCCTTTAACCCTTCAACCATTTTTCAGGCTCATAACAACATCTAAAACACTCTTGGCTACAGCGTCTGCTTTCTATAGAAGGTAGTAAGTGGCAGGGTGACCCAAGAGTCCCCAGAACAAGCAAAGAAAGCTGACTGCTGTGTATGAGACGAGTCATCTCTATCACACACGCCAGGGCCCAGGAGACATTACAGAGGCAGTGAAGGATTAAATGAGTGCCGCTCTCACCCCATAGCCCGAGAACCTTCTCCAGGGAGAAGGTGATAGACACTGAGAGACTCAAAACTCATCAAAACAGAAAACCAGAGGTTACCGAGAGCTCAATCCTAAAGAAACGTTATAACCTATGAACCAAGGTTCAGGGAACATTGTGGAAGAGCGCAGAAAGAGTGCCAGAGGCACAGGGTGGGAAGGTATGCCGAAAAGCGTCGTCTCTCATACAGAGACTGACTGGAGCATTCCTGACCACATTGTGGATACCCATAATCCCACAGCGGACAGGGGACAGGGGAGAGGGGACATGCCAGAATAACAATGAGGATATGACTAGTTTGTAATATGTTCATATGTTAAAGTTCTCAATTTTAAAAAAAGCAAACTAAACACACACTTGCCAAATAATTCAGAAACTGCATGTTCAGAGAAATCAAAACTAATGTTCACATAAAAACCTGCATGTGTTAGATCATACCAGCCTTACTCTTAATAGCACTATGATGGTTTGAATCAGGTATTCTCCACAAATTCATGTGTCCTGAATACTTGGTCCCAGCTAACGGCAGTTTGGGAGGAGAGACCTTGCTGGAGGAGTTTTGTTGTTGGGGGCAACTTGGAGATGTTATAGCCAGATCCTCCTTGCTAGAGCCTGGTTCACTCCTCCGTTGCTCGTTTCCACCTGCTGTGGCAACGCTTCCCCTGCCCTCATGGAGCTTCCTCTCTGTAATAAATCCTTCCCTCCCAGCGGCTGCTTTGTATGGGGTGCTTTGTCCCAGCAGCTTGAAGGGTAATGACAGGAAGCACAGACTTGAAAATGAGCAAAATGCCTCTCCACGTGTGAGTGAGGCAACAGCAGTCATCTATCACCCCACAGCCACGATCAACGAAAAGGGAAAAAACACCATTGAACAGAGCAATCCAGACAGATCTCAGGAGCATGAGGATGAATGGGAAAGCCCATCTGAAAGCACCACTTACGGACAGATTCCATTCACATAAGGTTCTTTAAATAACTAAAGCATAGAGGCTGAACTGCAGGAGGGTTTTCAGGGCCGGGAGGCGGGGAAGCGAAGGGCGGTGTGAAGGGTGGAGTAGCTCCGTGACTGCACAGCGGTTAGACACGGGAATCTCCACATGTGACCCGGTGACACCGAACGACGCACGTGGTAACAACAACTCCCTACCTAGTTGTTTGGCTTCTGAGGTAGGGTCTCACTGTAGCTCAGGCTGACCTGGAATTCACTATGGAGTCTCAGGGTGGCCTTGAACTAATGGCGATCCTCCTACCTCGGCCTCCTGAGTTCTGGGATTAAAGGTGTGCACCACCGCTCCTGGCTTCTTACCTAGTTTTGTTATTATGATAATGCAAGCTGTAACTCCGTGGAAAATGGGTACACAGCACCTGTTTGTACTGATGTTATAATTTCCTTCGTATCTGTAATTGCTCCAAAATATAATTTCCTCCGTTTCTGTAATTGCTTCAAAATGACATTTGGTCATGCCTGGTGATGCAGGCATGTAATCCTAGGTATTCAGTGGCTGAGTCAGGAGGATTATCAGTTCAACCCTGCCTGAGTTCAAGAGGAGGCTGTCTTTTCAGTGAGACTCTGCAAAGCCCAATGACCCGGCTTCCATTCCCCAGGACTCATATAAGCCAAGTACACAAGGGGGTGCACACATCTGGAGCTTGTTTGCAGTGGCTGGAGGCCCTGGCACACCCATTCTCTCTCTCTCTTCCTACCTTTTTCTGTCTCTCAAATAAATAAATAAAATTATTTTAAAAAGGTAGAGAAAACACCCAAGATTGTCCTCTGATCTACACACACACGTTGTACACATGTGTACCCAAACCATGCATACATGCATGTACATCACAAACATGCAAGATTTATAGTAAAAGTAAAATAAACACAGGGGATGATTTTAGGAGCTTCCGTTCCTCCATGCCCCACATCCCACAAGCACTTGTAAGGGCTTAAGGGCTGGAATGTGGTACCTTGATGGCAATTTTCTACCTCAAATAGGTGTGAGGGGCACTTGATTAAACATGGTGTCTGTATTCCTTGGTCCTCAAACAGTTTTGAAGCACTTGTTCTCCATGGGGGTCCAAAGTTCAGCATACGTTGCCTGGCACACACAGCCACTGACCACAGACTGCTGGCCCCTTGGGAGCCCTCCTGGTCAGGAAACAGGATTGGCATGTCAGAAACTTCCCCCTTGTTGGAGAACTATTTCCAATGAACAAAACAAGAGGGTGGAGGGCTGGAGAGATGGTTTAGTGGTTAAGGCATTCACCTGCAAAGCCAAAGGACCCAGGTTTGATTCCACAGTACCATGTAAGCCAGATGCACAAGGTGGCACATGCATGTGGAGTTCGTCTGCAGTGGCTAGAGGCCCTGGCATGCCCATTCTCTTGTCTTTTCTCTCTCTCTCTCTCCTTGCAAGTTAAATTAAATTTAATTTAATTTAAAAAAACAGAGGGAGAGGTGGCTGAAATGGGCACCCCCCTCAACCAACCACACTTCACCCCCTTTATCAGGAATTCTGTTGTGGGCATATATTTTTCAGATGTGTTTCTTCTCTGGCCCCCAAAGCCACACTCCACAGTGCTGCACCTTGGTTTCTGTGGCCTTCCATGAGCCGCACTGGCTGATGGATGCAGGATCGTTGACTTGAAGGTGAGATTTGATTCTGGTACTCGTGATGTCTGAGGTTTTAGCTGACTAGAGCACCCATATGGGCCATCTTGTGCTCAGCTTTGGGGACACAGGGATGAATAAAGCCCTGTTGTCCCATCAAAGAGGGTGGCAGAGAAAATACAATAAACAAACAAATGGAGAAAGATGTGCAAGCCAGTGCCTTCCAGAACTCTCTGCCAAGGGACCAGTAGCAAAATAACAAACAAGGGGAGGAAGAAAGAAGGCAGGAATGCTCCTCTGAGGTGGCCTTTCACTGGATGGGGACAGAAGCAGGTAGAAGGGCAGAAGAGCCAGGGGCAGGGCCAGGTGGGCAAAACACAGCGGCTGGGAGGAGCCAGGAGTTCGAGCACGTGAGCGGGGCTGGTCTGTGGCGAGTGGGCACCCCGCTCTGTGTGGTGGCGTGTGTTTATCTTGTGGTGGGCTCAGCCTGCCGCTTCCAAAGAGTAGCTTGTCAGCAGGCATTTACTTAGACCCCCACAAGCTGAGCTGTACTTCATGGGGTGTGGGATACTGTTTGAGCCTGACCCTTAAGGAATTCTCAAGCCACAAATAAAAAGCAAAGTATACTTCAAGGGGACGTGATGCTTTCAGTCTAGGCAAAAGTGAGCTGGGGTTGGCAGACTGAAAGTACCAGCAGAAGGTCAGGCCAGGTTCTCCAGCTGCAGCACATGGCTGAGGTCCAAAGGTCTAGCTGTGAACGCCTCTCTGTCTCTCTCTTTTTTCTCTCTCTCCCAGTATCCTTACTTTAAAATAGAGAACGCAAAGAAAAAACACCCATAGAAACAGTCTTGTTTACTTTATCCAAGATTAAAGAGCTTGAACCGACTTGGGCAGTCTAAATGGATTTTTAAGTGCTTTATAGACAAGCACCCCTAATTGCTAAAATACTAGGCTGGACTTGTGGAGATGCCCAGAGCTTTGTTTGCCTGAGTTTGCTATTTACTCACCTTGTTAGAGGTCAAAAGCTAAGTCTCAGATAAGAAGATTCTAATTTCTGCAGCTACAGACCGGAACGAGTTCTCTAGAGCCACACGAAGCCTTGGGCAGTAGTGGCAGCCTTGGGCAGTAGTGGCCTTAAACTTCCCACCCAGTCCAAAGTGCCACCGTAGCTGCAGTGCACACACGCACACACACACACACACACACACATACACACACACACACATACACACGGGTGACACGGTCAAGTGTCCATATCCATGTGACTCTGGGACACAAACCACCTCTAAGAGACACACAAAGTTACAAAGCTGAAGTCTCTGTATCTTGTTCCTCTTCCTTTCCCCAATCTTGACAGTAACTTGGGGTGGCGGAAAGAGCCCAGCACATGAAGACCCAGGCTGTGAGAGTCAGTCCTGTCACCAAGGGACAGTACCACCCCACGTGGGATACTTCACCTCTGCTAGGTCTCAGTTTGCCCACTTTTGTCATTCACCCCCTAGATTGGTTTGGGGAGTGGGGTCACAGTGGAGAGAACTCAGACAATCCTGAATTGATTAAACTCAAACTCTGTATTCAAAGCCGTCTTACAGTACTTGGTTTTAGCCCCTCCAAACATCAAATGAGACATACTGAAACCTTCCAGGACTGTGTACACATACACGCATGCATGCATGTACCAAAAAAGAAAAATATATAAATTGAGGGAATAGAATTGCTCCAAGGGTTTCCCTCACACTGAGAGGCAGTGGGGCTTGCACTGGTGAGCAGCAGCTTGGGGACAGAGTGACCATTATTTAATTTCACATATCACTGGAAAATCTAAGTTTAAATATGCTAATACTGATGAGAAAGCATCCATCAGAGCAACAGAGAAAGAAACACTTACAAAGTAATGTGGGATGGAGGCGCGAGTGTTCGTCTAAGAAAAACACCAACCTTGGCCAATGTGTGGTTGATATTGATGGTCAACTTGACAGGATCTAGAATCACTTAGGAGACAAACCTCTGAGCATGTTTTTGAGAGTTTCTACATTGGGTTAATTGGTAAAGGAAGACCCAACCTAACTGTGAATGGTACCATTCGATGGCTGAAGCCCAAACTGGATTGGAAAGGATAAAGCCAGGTGGGCAGTGGCGTGCGTCCCTCTCTGCTTCTTGACAGTGGCTGCGATGCGACCAGCCACCTCACACTCCTGCCACCACGCCTTCCCACTGTGATGGACTGCACCCCCAAAATGTGAGCCCATATGTGAGTCCTTAAGCTGCTATTGTCAGGTGTTTCGTGATAGAAACGAGAAGAGGAATTAATACCATCAGGCTATATTCTAGAAAAAGTATAAACCAGAAGCAGCAAGCATACTAGATGGAGACTATAAAGGCAGATGGAAAAGAACAAAAGTGAATGTACCATATAACCCAATATTCACAAACGGGCTTCACTCTCCTTTAAAAACAAGCAAGGAGTCCTGGGTAAAAAAAAACAAACAAACAAGCAAACAATATTTTCATGTACATAAACTATACATAGACATACATAGCTAGGAGTAAATAATTAATACCTGTTGATTTTGGTGTCACTTCTACCAAATGCACACCGGGCAACTATAAACACAGGAAGCCATGAAAAATGAAGTGTCACTGTGAAACTTAATTCAAGGCCTGAGACGTGCCTGCAGAGCTAGACTGGTCCTGACTAGAGGACACAAGCAGCTATTGGCCTTGGGGACTGGAACGTGACCAAATTCACAGAGCAGAGCCTTGGTAAGACCGCAGTCCTGGCAGGTTTCAGTGTCTCAGTTGATATTAGAGGGGCTAAAACCCAGTACTGTAAGAGGGCCTTGAAGACCACAACCTAGCTAATTTCATTGTTATATCTGAATTTGTGTAACACACCTCCGAAAACGTGCTTTAAAAACAATATGAGCAAGCCAACTAATCTGCTTAACCAAATGTGTTTCTGAATAAATTTGGAAAAAGCTAGCAACAGTGATGCCGTTTTATGAGCCTTAAGGCTGTCTGAGGGCATTATGGTCCCTCAAAATGGCCACAATATAATGTTGAAGCGTTTTCATAAGACGTAATTAGAAGATTTTAAGTATTTGCGTTTATTTACTTGAGACAATGAGAAAGAGAGAGAGAGAAAGAAAGCAAGAGGCAGACAGAGTAACTATGGGTGCACCAGGGCCTGTTGCCTCTATAAATGAACTCTAGACACATGTGCCGCTTTGTGCATCTGGCTCTATGTGAGTGCTGGAGAATCGAACCCAGGTCGTTAGGCTTTGCACGCTTGCATCTTTAACTGCTGAGTCATCTCTCCAGCTCTTAATTATAATTTTACTATAACTTATTCTAAGCTTAATGAAACTTGAAAAAGTTAATAAATTACATGAAAAAATTAAATAACATATAGTTGTCCATGAAGAAAACTTTGACAGGTCATTTTTGGGGCCCTACCCCTTGAAAGCTACAGTTGTCTTTGTTCCTGCCCATCCGCTTCCAGGAGTGAATGTCAAGGCTTGGTGTATTTGAAGAGAGCAGAGAGAAGGAGGGCAGGGGCAATGGTTGTGGAGTGGCATCTGTGTTCTGGAAACTTCTGTGTGCTCCCCACATCTCCTGAACTCATCCTTCTTCAGGGCTCAGCATAGTCAGAGGCATTATCCCCCACTTTGCAAGGACAATTGCTATTTCTGACCCATAGCTGGACAGTTCTCCATCTACCCCATGTTCCTCTGCCCTTAGGTTCAAGGCCACATTCCCATCTCTGGGAGGCTCTCTTCCACATAGGTGGTAAAAATGTGGACTGTCACACTGACCCACTTCCCAGCAGGGCTGTGAGATGCAATGACTAATTACAAAGGCTAATAAAATATTTACAGAGCTTATAGAACATTCTAGAAGGACGAGGGCTGACTTAATAAAAATAATGATAGCGTCAGGTCTATGCGGCTCAGAGCCCAGCGTAGCTCCCGAGAAAAGTCAACAACTTCCTGGGAAATTTCAAGCTTATTACATGCTTGGAACAAGTGTCACTGTTCTCCACAAGGAGAGAGAAAACATGTCACGCAGGGAATCTCAGTGGAGAGCCACAGACCGGCCGTGCAGAGCAGCGGGGTTTGACCAACATTAGCCACAACCTTCCATGCAAGCACTGGCATTGCCCCTTTCAAACTCCAGTAAGGCATCGGTGAGTCAGCTCCATGCCACCTTGGGCTTCAACCTCGGAGCTCTGGTAGCTTTATGAAGAGATTCCTCTCTAGGAACCCCAAGTTGATGTCATCCTGAGACGGCGCCAGGGAGAGAAGGAGGTCTTGGTGGAATGGGTAGAGTCATTTTGACGCTTTGCAGGGGATCACAGAAATAGGAAGTAGCAGGACCCATTTCAGTAACAAAAAGAGAGCCAGTGTGTGACGGTCTAGACTGGATGACAGAATCCATGTCAGGGGTGGAGTAGTTGAGAAAAGCCAGGAGGGCACACAGGAGACAGCAAGGTGGCCTTGACCTTCAGATCGGCAGTGGTTAGGGCTGGAGGAGCACAGGTGGGGGGTGACCTTCCAGCCCAGGAGATGGAGACAGAGCCACCAAGAAGGTTCAGCCACTCACAGAAACCGTATAGAGAAAGACAGGGGACGTGCCTGGCTCTACCTCGGCTCCCACCTACCAACCGCCCATCCATGTGCCTTCCATTGACCAAGTCTGGGCAGAAACTGACAGACAGAAGCCCCGGCAGGTGTGCTGTGGCATCGCCTGCCCCTGTGGGGCACAACCGAGGAGACTGGGAGAGCTGCAGTCGGATGCCATCCACAGCAGGGGCGTGTGAGCGTGGGCCTGAGCGCTTGCCAGCCCCAGTCCAACCAGACTCCAATTCCCCCCGAGAACACTGCAAGGTCCTTAAAGAGCTTTCAGGCACGATGCCTTCCTCATCCAATGTCCCGGCAAACCACAATCACATTGAATATCCTGCTCTCCTCACTCCAGTCCAGTCGACAGCCCCTCGTGCTGAGCTGGGGGCCAGCTTCATCTCCTCTCAGAACAAGCGCACTTATCATGGAATAAGATCCAAGGGCTCTGAAGACTCCAGTGCAGGGCTGGAGGAATGGCTTAGTGGTTAAGGCATTTGCCTGCAAAGCCAAAGGACCCAGGTTCTATTGCCAGGATCCACGTTAGCTAGATGCACAAGAGGCACATGCATCTGGAGTCCGTCTGCAGTGGCTAGAAGCCCTGGTGCACCCATTCTCTCTCTCTCTGTCTCTTTCTGTCAAATAAATAAAAATAAAAATATTTTTTAAAAAAGACTCCAGTGCGGGCTGCCCCTAGGGATTCTCCCTCAGACTAAGAATTTCAGCCTCTAAGGATTTCAACCACCTTTCAAAGGCCTTGGGCAAGCCATTTTACTACGTGTGGCAGTTACATTCTTGCTGCGGGGACAGAACACCTGAGCGAGATCAGCCCATGGGAGAGAGTTTTTATTCCAGAGCTAACAGATTAGAGGGGAAGTTCCACTGCGGGGTGGGAGGAGCAGGACAGGCCCAAGCAAGAAGCCTGGGTCAGGCACTCCTCCACGTCACAGGAAGCGGAAATAGTCTGCGCACTGAGCTTGGAGCTGTGCTAGATGACCCTCAAAGCCCAACCCCAGTGACACGCCTCCAGCTAGGTGCAACCTTCCAAAAGCCTTACAATTCTCCCAAATATTCAAAATATATGAACCTTTGGGGGACAGTTCATTTAAACGCCCATACCAGACTAGTCACATATATAAGCATGGAGCTGGATGGGGAGATAGCCACCTTTACGTCCACCTCAAATGAGCATGGGTTTAAAATGAAGACTATTCCCGTCAAGCAGAGGACTCCAGGAAGCAATCTAGAAAGCTCTAGAGGAGCCCTTATTTGCTTTCTCTCTCAAAAGTCATATTAAAATTACAAAGTGTCTTAGGAATCCAGTCAGGAGAGCTAGGTTCATGGGGCAGGAATTTAATGGCTCACTTGGGGCTCTGACTAATTTTGTCTCTATGACAGGGTAATAATTTTAGAAACCCCTCGCTGGGCAGTGAAAAGCAAGTCCTTCCCATTCACCTAGCACCTGCGGTCCACAGTGCGGAGAGCCAGGCTGTCCTTGAGGGGAGCAGGGGGAGTGTCTGGAACTGCAGAGAGCTGGGGCACGCCTTGCCTCGGCTTGCACAACTTGTTAGTGGCAAAACCGGAGAGCAGAATCCAGGCCTCCAGGAACCCCTGCCCCTTCCCACGGACAAGGCACAGGCTTTGTTTGTGGACTCCAGAAGTTTCGAGGTGTGAGGCTCACGTGAGAAGCTTCACTGCTCAGCTCTTCCCTCTGACGGAAAAATCAGCACATGCATGTGATGGTGCCTGCCCATGGGAGACCAGGAGACATGAACTGGATACAAACCACTTTGGGGGTCTTGCTATAGCTCTCTTACACTTACCCTTTCTCTTTTTGCATGTGCATGTGGTGTGCATTCAAGCGTGTATAGATACATGTTCGTGTGCATGTGGGAATACTCATGTGCATGTGAGGTCAGAGGTCAACATTGGGCGTCTTCTTCAGTCACTTTCTACCTTGTGTTTTTGAGACAGGGCCTCCCACTGAACTGACTAGGCTTGATTAACTAGGTAATGGGCCCTAGGGATCCATCAGCCTGTGCCTCCTCAGCACTGGGATTAAAGGCGCACATACCATCATGCTGGCTTTTACGTGGATGCTGGGGATGTGGACTCAAGTCTTCATGCTTGCGTGGGAAACTCAGTCTGCTGAGCCATCTGCCCAGCCTCCTCCTCTTCTCTTCTTTTCTCCTCCTTGTTTAATTTTTGAGGCAGGGTCACTCTGTGTAGCCCAGGCTGGCCTCAAACTCAAGTCCTCTGGCCAGAGCAACACAAGAGCTTGGATCCCAGGCCTGTACCTCCATGCCCTGTCTGCACACCTTCTTTGGGATTTCTGGACTACTGGCTCTTCCATCAGCCTTCCTGGCCACCTGACCTTCCCAAGCCCAGTGAGGGTCTCCTTCCCTTCTGTCCTCTGGTGCCCCGGTCCTCTGCAGGGGTCCCTGGCAGGACACTGGCGGCCAGGAGGGGCTGCAGCAGACCTGAGTCATCACCCACCTCTGCTGCTGCCGCAGGACTGAAGCTAAGCCCCGGGTGCTTCTCTGCCCCCTGCTGGCCACCTGACCCTGTCCACACCCTTTGTCCATTCTGCTGGCTACTCAGCGCTAGGTGCTCTACCTTCTGAATCCCATGGAGTACATTACATTTTACAGGGTTTTTTTTTTGTTTTTTTTTTTAAGTTTGTACTCTCCCTCCCTGACCAACCGTGCTTGAGAGCCAACTGGGATGGTCCTTGACTTTCACCTTATTTTTGAGACAAGCCTCTCATTTTCACCACTCCATGAGTTTCCAGGAAATTCTGTCTCCACCTGCCTTCTCTCTATAGGCACCTTGGGAGGACAGAAGCCTATTCACAGCTTCTGGCTTTTACATGGGGTCTGGGGACCTGACCTCGGGGGCTCAGCGCTGTGCAACAGGCACTCTATCTGTCTATTGTGCCGTCTCCCCAGCCCAGCAACGAAGTTTTGAATAAAGTGCCATTGCATGCCATCACAGCCATGTGGCACCAAGTTCGTCTGGTTTTGGAGACTGGGCTCCATGTGTCGCTCAGGCCAGCTTGGACCTTGCAGTCTCCCTGCACCAGTCTCCAAATTGCTGGGATTATAGGTATATCCTGGGATATGGGTATATACGCTATATCGTTGTGCTTGTGTCTAGGTCCTTTAAAAAGTGTATTTTACTTTTAATTTTTGTGGCAATTTCAGTGTTGTTTCATCAAACACAACTCATATTAATGTTTTACACCTTTACAGTTTTCAATAAAATTAAGGCTTTGATTCAATGATGCTAAGCATAACAAATGATGCAGATAGTTACACAATAACTAGCTTGAACAGGTTATTGTGGTTTTGTTTTTTAAGATAATGGTGTGATATATAGCATTAAAATTTAAAGTACTCAAGTACGTTGTTGTCAAAAGCCATCATTTTTTAATGACAAATTCCCCTCTGTCTTGTTACACTGCATAATTACCCGTAAACAGATAGTCTGCATTCAAATTAAATATTTAACTGCTTTGCCGAGCAGGAGCTTATAGAGTGAGGACAGCTATTATTTATGAAGCTATAAACACAACCTCCTAAAACCGGAAAGTTTTTTAAGTAAAACCTATATTAAAATGTAACATAATACTGAAAAGCACATAACTCCTAAGTTACTTAGATGAATCTTAGTGATTAATATTTTATTTAAATGGCATTCTAGTTGTGAATTATCTTAGTATATTCTTCTAAAACATCAGCAAAACTACACTGCACTTTGCTTACACTGAGGCTTCCAACAAGCTGCCTTGCCATTTGTTCCTTTTGTGTGCTGAAGTTTAGTGGCCAAGAGTTGGACAACTAGCCACAAAGTAATTGCACCTGCCTTGCTGAGAGTGAACAAGCACCAGACACCTGTCACTTTGTGCATCTGGCTTTACATGGATGCTAGGGAGTTGAACCTTGGTCCTTAGGCTTTGCAGCAAGCAAGCACTTTAACTGCTCAGCCATCTCTCCATACCAACTTGTAGTGTTTTGACTCGATGTCTTTCTTTTCCTCACAACATGCCAGCATGATGCCACCTAGGAGCGAAGACACACTATTCATAGATGGCTTTGGGTGACGCGGGTTAGATGTGGGGCCCTGGGGGCTGAACCTGGTCTGCTTGGGTTCCAAGGTAGAGCTGGAAGTGAAGGCTGTGTTTCATGGAGCCTCGGGGCTGGCTTCTATCCCTGCCTCACAGGGGAGAGCGCTGAGCTGAAAATGAAGTCCTGATGAGAAGATCGGGGAGGGGATAACGAAGAGAGCAGAGGTGTGTGAGGGCCACAGCCTGGTCACAGACCTCAGGGTCTGGCTGTATGACTGTGCAGATCTCGCTAGGACAATGCCATTTCCTCAGGAGCACTTAGAAAGGTGACTCTGACGTGTGTGTACTCCCCAGAGCATATGTGTATACACACACACACACATAAACATGTGTCCGGCATGGAACTGGAACTAAGTAAAAGAAGCAGGCAGCGTTGGGGACAGAAAGCAAACGTGCGGGGAAGCTAGCCCAGGAAGCGCTGCTCTTCACCCAGCTGCACAGGCTCTCCCGGCTCCCTGGGCTTTTCATTTTGCTCCATATTACTCAACACAGCAGTTTTCCCACACCACTCTTGTGTGTGGAGGGGACGCTAATGATCTGGGGCTGCATCCAGGGCTTCCCAAGATAGAAAGGGGCTCTGTAAGCCTTCTTCTAGAAAGAACCATTGTTAAAAATCAGGCAAAGTGCTAACGTCAGACTTTGCATTTTCCCTGCTAACCCTAAACCTGCCGCGATACTTCACAAACATGCTGGTCCATCAGGGGAGCCCTTCCGCTGTGTGCAGTGCCTGGATTTTCTGTTTGGAATCTGTGGTCTGTCTCAGCTCGTCAGGAACAGGGGTTCCCTCAGGATTGCGTTCAGCCAACAGCCAGAGTGCCTTCGATGTCAGGCAACTTCAAAACACCCTCGGAATCCTGTAACCGGCCACACTGGGGAGGCTGGTCTGTGACCAACTGCATTTTACAGATGTGATTCCAGAGACTCCGTGAGAACGAGCAGTGTGGCACGGCGGTTCACCTGCAACTTGAAGGGATTTGCAACCATCTGGGAGACACCCCTCTGGCTGTCTTTGAGGGCGTTTCCAGGGGGGTTTAACTGAGGAGGGAAGATCCAACCTGAATGTGGGCAGCAGCATCCCACGGCTGGGGTCTTGGACTGAGCAAGAGGAGAGCTAGCTGAGGACCAGCATCTCTCTCTCTCTCTCCCTCTCTCTCTTTCTCTCTCTCTCTCTCCTTCCTGACTTCAGAGGTAATGTGGCTACTGCCATGCCTTCCCCACCATGATGGACTGGGCCCTCAAACCACGAGCCAAAATAAACCCTTCCTTCCTGAAGTTGCTTTTGTCAGGAATCTTGTTGCAGGAAAAGGTAACGAATAGATGACTTGTCTTAAGTTCACAGAGCCAGGAAGTGACCAGGCAAGATTCCGTTCAGCGCTGCCAGACCACAGGGGCTCTTCCCTTCCCTGTGCGTGTCCTGTCTTCCTCCTTCTTCTGTGGGGCGGAGGGGCTTCGTCCGGCCCTGCTGCCCCGTGGGGTTCACAGGCTGTCTGCAAGCTGACCTCACTCTGCTCCCTGCTGCACTGCACGGGAGCAGCCCAGGAAAGGCTGTCACCATCACCGTCACCGGTTTGTGAGAGCCCTGGACGGCTCTCCTGCCCCTGCCCTGCTCCCATTGTCTGGGATTCCACACACAGCAGCTGTGCCTACCCCTCCTGGCCCCCTTGACGGCCTCCCTTCTGTCACCTAAATCCCTTCTAAACAAGCTCCTCTGACAGGCCAAACCCTGGTGTGCCACCCTGGGCAGCTGTCATTTCTGCTGGGCCAGCGGGAACCGTGCCCGCAGTGCTGAACCGTGGACGGTTTAGAACCGGGCTCAGGCCCGTGGCTCAGCTCCTCTGTGTCTGGAGCCGGCGCCAAGGCAGAGCTTGATGGTTTGTCGCCTCCACGGCAGAACGCACGGCGGTTAATCGCGCCCGCTAGCTGCCAGCTTCGCTGCGCTCCTCCCGACCGTCCTTTTATTTCAGACACCCCACAGGCAGAAGCTGCGGGCCAAGCGGAGCGGCAGAGTTTGTTTAGAGATTGGATTGTAGACACGTGCATGACATGGACGGGAAATGTTCCATGCTGTGTGGGTTACTTCCAGAATATTGCTCTGAGGCCTCATCAAAACATAAAGAAATAACCCTCTCTCTCTTCCATGTTTGCAGGTGAGCAGGTGCAGAGAAATGAACCGCAAAGTGCACGTTTTTAAAATGGAGGCTTTAGCAAGATGGCAGATCTGGACAAAATGGAGGCTTTTGACGAAACGGCTGACCAGAGGAAGAAGGACGATGGGCATTCTAGTGCATTCCGCTGTGTGGCCAGATGTTCTTGCGTTCTTTAGAAATCACAGTGCTTTATGAAGTACATGTTTGCGGTATATTCAGATGGGGACACAGAGATTCGGAGGTTACATGACTTGTCCAAGTTCATGTGGTTGGAGGGTCAGGGAACGCAAATGTGAACCTCTGACTCCAAAATTCATGCCATTCCCAGAAAGAGCTTTACTGAGCAACCTTCAGATAGTGATTTCCCAAATTGTGGCAATAAGATGCCTTAAACGTTTAGGAACATTGTGAACATATAAAGAAATGCTAACATCTGTTCATAGATTTATCTGGAAAATTAGAGCAGTAATAAGCTGTGCTTTGAAAGTATCCTGCCTGTGGAGAGCTACACTGACCTCACTTAACAGAAAGAAACCACATCAAATAAAGTTGAAGGGGACAAATATTAACACTGGTCCATTTGGTGTTTAAAATTTTTCTTTCTGACCGAAGCCTTCAAGCAACAAGGTCAACAAGTAGCAGAATTAACCATTAACTTGGGATGAACAATCAACAGTGAGCACATTCTTTGTACTACCCAGCCCACGCGCCAGCAAATATTAACATATATGGGCAAGGACACTTCCCTGTAACCATACAAGTGTGTTGTATGTAGTTGTAAAATGTCGGTGGTGATGGCTCTGTGTAAGGTACAGAGAACCAGAAAAGAGGCTGGATTAAAGACATCTGGGATTCCTGAGGGGACTGGTCCCCAGAGCTTCCGTCTTTTTGCCGGAGTTGCATAGCTGAATCTTGGTTGGAGAGCCTTGCAGTGCACGGCATAACTCATCTCATGTGTGAAACAGTGACGGGCACACTGTGAACTCAGATTCAAGAGAAAACCAATCCTCACAGCCAAACTCTGATCTCTTGCCTTCAAGTGGAGTGGTGTGGAGGTCAAGGGGTGGGGAATTGTTAACGCCAGTGCTTTCTGGGTCTAAGTTACAGATTACAGATTGGTTCTTTGCAAGCAGCATGGCGCATGCAGCTGGTAGGGAACGAATCAGACTGCACAGAGTCTGTAAACTGGCTCTTTCAGAAGACAGGACAGTTAGTGGCAGGTAAGTCCCTTCCTTCTGGGCCTCAGCTTTCTCACTGGTGATTCAGAAATGATAACATTTCATATTACCCAGCTGTAACAGAATGAATACAGATTCTCATTGGTCTAGAATTGGAGTGCATGGTTGTGATGGCTAATCTTCCTCGTTGAGTGGATTTAGAATCAACCGAGTGTATTCCAGAGGAGCTGAACTGGGGAGGGAAGCTTCACACTGAATGTAGATGGCACCATCCCATGGGCTGGGGTGCCAGAATGAAAGCAATGAAGAAAGTGAGCTGAGCACCAGCATTCGCCTCTCTGTCTGCTTCCTGAACTGTGGCTACAATGTGACCAGCTGCCTCATGCTTCTACTGCCGTGACTTCTCCACCATGATGAACTGTAACCTCGAACTATGCGACAGGCTAAAAAGTGCTACTTTCCTTAAGTTGTTTTTGTCAGGTATTTTGTCACGGCAATGAGAAAAGTGATAGTGACCTTATTTGGAACGAGAGTCTTTGTTAATACAATTAGCTGGCAATCAAGATGAGATCTTACTGGATTAAGGTAAACCCCAACTTCAGTGGCTCATGCCCTTAAGATAGGAGAGGACACATGCATACAGAGGGGACTGTGCAAAGATGAGGTCTGAAACTTGACTCCCACTGTTATAATCCAAGGGATGATAGGACCACCAAAAGCTTTCAAAGCAGCAAGCAATGATCCTCCTATGGGACGTTCAGAAAGGACCTCATCTTTCCAACGTCTTGATGTTAGACTTCTCCAGAACTTGAGCCAATAGAATTCTGTTGCTTTAAGCCATCCAGTTTTTTAGCATTTGTTGCAGCAACCCAGGGAAATCAATTCATTGTGGAAAGGACTCAATAGGTGCTTATCACATAGAAATATAACTGCTAATCAAATGCTTACAATAATTACTACTCACACCTAAATATTCAACCAGCAGTTGGGCTATTATGCAGTGGGTATGGTGCTGCCCACATTCAGGGTGGCTCTTCCCACTTCAGTTCAGCTTCTCTCAAAACACCATCACAGACACACCCAGAGGTGTGTCTCCCAGGTGATTCTAAATCCAGTCAAGTTGACAATGAAGATAGCCATCCAGTTCAATTTCTAAGATTTGACTCAGCCAATGGCATATAGGTTTGAAAGCTTAAGGTTCTGGTGAGATGAGAACCCAGGGTCCACTCACCATGTGTGTGACTCAGATTGGAGATGGGTAATGTGACAGATCTTTCCAGGGTGACTTCCTGGCTCAACCGAAATGCACACTCCCATGCTCCTTTGGACAAAACTGTGCAATGAGACTTGCAAGTCCCTGTCCCTTCCTTTGCCCTTTACTATTGTTTCATTGGTCCACAAGTAGGTGTTGGTCCCAAGCTGAGCCAATCAGAGTCTTTGCCCTGAGGATGTATAATTCAGAGCAAATCCACCTGTGGACTGCTAAGCTTTTCTGAAGTCATGTTAATGACAGCTCCTTACAGAATTCTAAGACTCCACACTTGCCGTCCTGGAGTGGGGGTTGGGGGACGCGAGGAGGGGAGCTTCCCTATTTCCTGGATTCCATGGACTACATTAGCCTTTTCCAGTGAATTCTCCAAAATAATTAATTAATGATTTCTATTGTGTGTCATTGGATCACACCCAAGGTACAAGTCTATGGATGGTCAAAGGGTGAACCTTGAAGGAATTCTTGTTACTAATCCAGATGATTCTTCAGCTGAGCATCAGGAACCAAGTGGGCATGTGGGGGTGGGCATAATCTGAGCAGCTGGCACAAAACTTGAGGCAACACATTGCCAGGATGTTGGTGATAAGATGTGAAAAGTAGAATATTCTAAGAAAGTAGCATCAAGTTCTTTCCAGAGACTATGTTTAGGTTAAAAAAATTAACCTTTGAAAGTTTTTAATTTTGTGATATGTGTGCATGTGTATACATGTGTGTTTGTATGTGTGGATCACAGGTTCGTGCAGGTGTACAAGTGCATGTGTGTGGAGACCAGAAGATAATCTCAGGTGTCATCCTCAGGAGCACCATCCACTTCCTTTGAGACAGTGTCTCTCACTGGCCTGAGGCCCACCAATCAGGCTCAGCTGGTGGCCGGTGAGCCCCAGGGATTTACGTTTCCACCTCCCAGTGCCAGGATCCAAGCACGTGTTGTTGAGCCTGGAGTTTTGTGTGGGTTCTGGGGATGGAACTCAGTTGGCAAATCAAGCCAACTGAGCTATCTCCTTAGACTGCAAAATGTTAACTAAAAAAATAAACTCCATAGGGCTGGAGAGGTGGCTCAGTGATTAAAGATGCTTGCTTGCAAAGCCTAATGGCCTGGGTTTAATTCCACAGTACACACATAAGGCCAGATATACAAAGTGGCATAGGCATTTGCAGTGGGAAAGGGCCCTGGTGTGCCCATTCACTCTCTCTCTCTCCCTCTCTCTCTCCTTGCAAATAAATAAGTAAACATAGTTATAAAACACAAAAAGCAAGAGGGCTGGAGAGATAGCTTAGTGGTTAAGACACTTGCCTGCAAAGCCTAAGGACCCAGGTTCAACTCCCCAGTACCTATGTAAGCCAGGTGCACAAAATGGTACATGTGTCTGGAGTTTGTTTGCACTGGCTAGAGGCCCTGGCATGTCCATTCTCTCCCTCCTTCCCCCCCCCCTCAAATAAATAAATAAACAATTTTTTTGAAAAGATGCTCAGGGGGTCTTCCTGGAAGCAACTGAGCTCCCCAGCTCCTGAGCCTGCCACCCTTTGGCCCTCTTGGAGCTGGGAGCCCACCTTTAGAACTGGCGGACATCTGGGGGCCGATGCCATCTCAGCTGTGCAATGGCTGCATCTCTGCTGCTTGGGTGACTCATGGGCCCTGCCTGGCTCCCCCACATCATGGGAGCAAAGACGGGGACTCTATTCTTGTTTCACAGAAGCCGAATCTCCTGAGAAGACCCCGACTGCCAGGGTGTCTGAGGCTGGCTTCTGTCCCTTAGTCATCACTGCGGGGAACAACCTCTTGGCTCTATTTTTACAATCCTTGCATCATGGGCTTTCCAGGTCAGGCTTTCCTGGGAGTTTGCTGAATTGGATCGGCCCCAGGGACTCTGGCCAGGCTGAGCTGGCCTGGGATTGTAACATCATCACCAGCAGAGGACCCTTCCTTATGGACTGTGTGACCACCTGCTGCTCTGCTCCATGCTTCAGGGAGACCTGGGAAGGGTGGCCCTGGGAATCACCAAAGCCAGTCTTCGAGCCCTGGCCTTTCAGGGACATCGGAGCTGGTTCAATCCACACATCACAGCCCGGAAGATGACTCACACTCCAATATGATAACTCTAAGCAATTACAGATGACCTCCTACATGGTGGGCTGTGTTCTGTGGGCAGGCCTCCGGGTGTTGGGGGGCAGAAGGGGTGTGCTGCTGCAAACTCCTACAGTGACAGGGAAGGACGCCACAACCTCACAGAGACATGTCATGTCGCCAGGCTTGCTGCCACGCAGCGCCCATGCAGGAGCCAACAGCTCTTTCTTTCCCCTCAATTTCAGCCACCCTACTTCTGCGTTCCAGTAAAGGGACAGATGTGAGGCCAATCACCAACAGCCAGATCTGGTTGGTGTTTTGCACCCGGCTTGTGCCTTAGAGAGGCATTCCGGGCTTGGACCCACTGAAGCCTCTCCCCTGTCAGCAGATGCATTCGAGCTTCTGTCTGCACATCTCCTGGTGACGAGGCAGCTGGATGTTGACTAAATACTTAGAAGCTACCAGGGATTGTTTGCCTAAAGCTGAGAGAAAGACCTTGTGTTGATGATCTCATAGGCAGACCACTTTCAGGCTACGCCCATCCCGTTCTATCCCACCTTACCCATCCGCCTCCCCATCTCATGCCGCCCCTCCGCATCTCACTCCACCCCGCCTCACCCCATCCCACCCATCCCATCCCATCCTGCCCCAAAACAGCCTCTGAGATTTCTCACTTCTAGGCACAGCTAAGTGAATGTTCTAGAAGAAAGGGGGAGCAGCCATGAGCCCCACAAGTCCCCCATGTGCTAAGAGTCAAGGAGTGGGGCTGGAGAGATGGCGTAGTGGTTAAGTGCTTGCCTGTG
This sequence comes from Jaculus jaculus, assembly GCF_020740685.1. Lineage (NCBI taxonomy): Eukaryota > Metazoa > Chordata > Mammalia > Rodentia > Dipodidae > Jaculus > Jaculus jaculus. The sequence continues at coordinate 4,124,229 of NC_059118.1, forward strand.
AAGCCTAAGGACCCCAGTTCGAGGCTCAACTCCCCAGGACCCACTTTAGCCAGATGCACAAGGGGGCGCATGCATCTGGAGTTCGTTTGCGGTGGCTGGAGGCCCTGGCGCGCCCACTCTCTGTCTCTCTCTCTGCCTCTTTCTCGCTCTGTCTGTCGCTCTCAAATAAATAAATAAAAATAAAACAAAAAAAGGTCAAGGAGTGCTGGCACACACAGAGAGAGAAAGCATACTTTTCATGAGGCGCAGTTGATGGGGTGGCTTGGTGACCCCCCCACACACACATACCCTTTAGCCAGCAAAGTTCAACCCTGTCACTTATTTCTGATAGCGCAGAGCCAGGCTTAGGTGTCAGGGTCAGAACTCGGGGAGGCTCCCTGGCAGCTGCAGCTGAACCATGATAACGCTATCTAATTCCTTACCAGCTCTAGACAGATTCTTGGAAATACTTGGTGCGGCCACTTGCCCCCACCTGTATTGGTTACTTCCGCCTCACCACAGGGGGGCTTCCCTCACTAGTCAGGTACACCAGAAGCACTAGTACGATGAACTCATGGGTGTCAGAACTGACAGTTTGGAACTGGAGGACAAATTCCCTGCAGTGGTTTGAATGTAGAACATCTCCCATAGGCTCATTGCTTGAATGCTGTCTGCAGATGGTGGTGCTATTTAGGGAGACTGTGGAGCCTTTGGGAAATGCAGCCTTGCTAGAGGGAGTGTGTCACTGAGGGTGGGTCTTGACACTTTATAGTCCAGTCCCACTTGCCATGCTCCTCTCTCTCTCTCTCTCTCTCTCTCTCTCTCTCTCTCTCTTCCTCCCTGCTGATGTGGAGATGTGATGCCCAGCTGTCTGCTCCTGCCACACTTTCCCTGCCCTGATGGAACCTCTTCTTAAAACTGTAAGCTGGAAATGAACCCCTTTCCTTCCATAAACTGCTCCTGGTGGAGTGGCTTGTCTCAGTGCTGTGAAGATATATTCCCTCACTCTCTTGACTTGACAACATGGATGCACGTTTAGTCATGTTTCTGTCACTGTACTTTCCATCACATGTAAAAGCCTGGAGCAGGATACTTATGACACCAACAGAGGTTTGCTCAGCTCAGTGTTGCAGGTTCAAAGTCCAGTCCACGGGATCCATTTATTGGACCTCTGTTGAAAGGGGTGGGCATCACAGCAGGTGGTGTAGGAGCCAACAATCACATCTAGAACTGAAGCAGATATAAGGATGGGTGGGCTCCACAGTCACTCTTGAAGTCACATTCCCAGTGCCCTGATGGATTATTACTTTCCTCATCGCTGCCGACAATTGACAAGAAGCAACTTAGGGGAAGAAGGACTTAGCACAGCTCTCAGCTGCAGGACGGAGGTGGCATGGTGGCTTGGGCTTCACAGTCTTGCTGCAGATCCTTGAAGCCAGTGCCATCCAGGCAGCAGCCAGGATGTGCAGAGAGAGAGAGAGAGAGAGACTTCATAGAACCAGGGCTAGACTACAACCCATAAGTCTGTTCTCTGTGACCTACTTCTGTCAGCCAGGCCTCACCTCTTAAAAGTTCCACATCCTCCCAGCTGGGGACCAAGTATTCAAGCACATGGGCCTACAGCCAGGCTTGGCGGAGTTCTCCTGTAATCCCAACACAGGTGACGCAGAAACAGAAGACTCGGGGCTCACTGGCCAGCCAGTCCAGCTTAATTGGCCAGCTCCAGGCCAGTGAAATGGTCCTGTCTTAGAAAAGGTGGGCAGTGCCTGAGGAATGGCACACACATACACACACTCACACATATTCATGTGCACCTGCACACACACATATGAGCACCCACACACATGCTCATGTGTATCTGCACACACCATAAGCCTGTGGTGGCTATTTCATACTTAGTTTATAATACCTGAGAACCTACCACAAGCTTCCATCTCCCAAAGGTCTAATAGCTCCTAATACCACTGCCTTGGGGACCAAGTCTTTGACAATAGGACACTTGGGGGACATAAGTAACGAAACCACTCCCTAAGCGGTGGCACAGTAGTCTCCCTAAGGGTCCTGGGGGACCCAGCCACAAGGGGTTGGTAGTTGTTAACTGTTCGCTGGCTGACTTTCTCTTCTCTCCCTTCACCCTATACCAGGGTTTGCTGGAGTGACCTCTTATGTAAAGTACTTAACCAGGGACTAGAGAGATTGCTCAGTGGTTAAAGGTGCTTGCTTTCAAAGCCTGCTATTCCAGGTTCGGGTCCCCAGTACCCACCCACATAAGGCAGATGCACAAAGTGATGCATGTATCTGGAGTTCATTTGCAGTGGCTGGAGGCCCTGGCACACAGAATACCTTCTCTCTCTCTTCCTCCCCACTCCTTTCCCTTGCTTTCTCTCTCTCTCTATCTCCTTGCAAATAAATAATTATTAATTTAAAATTAGTGCCAGCCGGGCGTGGTAGCACATGCCTTTAATCTCAGCACTGGGAGGCAGAGGTAGGAGGATCGCTGTGAGTTCAAGGCCACCCTGTGACTCCATAGTGAATTCCAGGTCAGCCTGGGCTAGAGTGAGACCCTACCTCAAAAAAAAAAAAAAAAAAAAATTAGAGCCAGGTGTGGTGGTGCAAGCCTTTAATCCCAGGATTTGGGAGGCAGAGGTAGGAGGATCTGCATGAATTTTAGGCCACCCTGAGACTACATAGTGAATTCCAGGTCAGCCTGGGCTGGAACAAGACCTTGACTCAAAAAAGACCAAAGCAAAGAGAGAGAGAATTTTAAAAAAATAAATAAAAATATAATACTTATACTGAGGTTCTTGGTTCAGGTCTGGTTCTGAGGAACATAGCCCATGGGCACCCCCATTTCTTGCATTCCCAGGAACATTAATTTGACCACCACCTGTAAAGTTTTCCTACAATGCTAAATGTACTTAAAATTGGCCAGCTTGTGCTATTTGCCTAGAGATGCATGAGACTCCAAGGGTTAGGAAGGCATCAGATGACCCTTCTTAGATTTGGAAGCCCTTGGAAGTTTCTGTAAGCAGATTTCTATAAGATGATGGCCTTTTTATAGCCCCAGGTCCAGGCACATGGTAAGGTCAGGTGCATAGCTTTAAATGACTACTGGCTATTTAGATACCACTTCACACAGACCCCAGCTCTCAGGAAGGGCCTGCAGCCCAGGTTCCCGGCCAAGAGCCCCGCTCTGTGTCATGTTTCTGAAGCTGCCAGGAACTGGGGGTGCAGTCATTTTCAATGAAGTCCAGACTGGTTATGTCACAAGTATAACTCCCCTGCCTACGTGGATTTATTTCAAGGTGTGCCCATCTGGTTGAAGTAGGGCTTGTCATGTAATGTAAGTGAGGGTCGGGAGTGTGATCTTGGGAAAGAAAAATCTTGACACCAGCTTCCAGGGGCTGGGGCATGGGGTCAAGGGTGGCTATTAGGAACTGCAGGGAGCAAGATATACAAGGAGCAGCCATGGAATAGGAAAGTGCAGGGCACTGGAAGAGATAACGGAGAAACTAGGGAAGTAAAATACTAGAGGATCTGGGGCTGAGGAGATGACTCTGCTGTCAAAGTGCTTGCGTGAATCTCCAGAATCCACGTAAACACCAGGCATGGTGGCGCGTGTCTGTGACCTCAGTGCTTGGGAGGTGGAGACATGAGGGTCGCCGGGGAAAGCTGCGCCCCGGAGTCTGGGGAGGAGCCATCTTGTGCAGAGTGGATCACTGGAGGTCATATCTAGTCTTCCTTCCTCTCTGGAAGGCCCGAGGTGTGCTCAGCTCTGCACTGGGAACAGCGTCCAGCAAGGAAAGGGTGGGGAAGCAGAGAAGAAGCCATCTATCCCGGCCTCTCATTCTTGACTGGATTTATTTATAGCCGGTACCCACTTGTAATGAGTCAATGCATGAGTTTTTAACTTAATGATGGTTTGGTAGCAATACACATTCAGTGTCCAATTTTAGAATTTTGATCTTTTCCAGGCTGGCAATATGTGGTACCCTGCTGCCTTGCAATGCTGCGTGAGCTGCAGTTGCCAGCCAGCCATAGTGACCGTGAGGACAAATAGCTGATATGCCACATCGTCCTGTGTTGCTAAGCCACGACACTTGGAAAGTGAAGCGTACTCAACGCGAGATTAAGATGATTTGTTGATTTATCTGCGTGTGGGCACTTGTACATATGCACTCATGCCACAGCACACACGTGGAGGTCTGAGGACAATATTGAGGTGTCTGTGTTCCATCTTCTTTTGAGACAGGGTCTCGCTGTGACGTGTGAACTTTCAGGCTGCAAACAAACCATGTAGTGTCCCACAGCTTCTGGTTCTCCTGGCTCTGCGAACCGCCGACAGGTGGGTGCACTGGGAACGTGCCGCTCTGCGTCTGGCTTTCCATGAGTGCTGGGGAAGTGCGCCCAGGCCAGCAGGCTTTGCAAGCAAGTGCCTTCAACTACTGAGCCAGCTCCCCAGCCTCTAAACGCAACTTTTTTAAATATTCTACTTAAGAGAGAGAGAATGAGCCCACTAGGGCCTCTAGCCACTGGAAACAAAATCCAGACACATGTGCCACCTTGGGCATCTGGCTTATGTGGGTTCTGGGGAGTGGAACCTGGGTCTTTAGCCTTCAAAGGCAAATGCTTTAACTTCTAAGCCATCTCTCCAGCCCCCCCCCTTTTTAATATTCTAAATGCAATTTTGGTGTTCAACATTTTCAACCGAGAGTCAAATAATCAGAAAATAACCCATCACAAGTGAAGGGATATCTGTGAATGTATGTATGTATGTGTGTGTGTGTTATGTGTGCATGTATGTATGTATATATGTGTCCACACATACATGCCTGTAACACAATGTAAGTCATCTAATTTATAAATCCAGAAATTCTGCTGGGAATGACAGCGCCACTGCATGTCAGTTTCGTGCTAGCATACACTGAAATTATACCAAAATATGTGTGAACCTCAGCCAGGCACGCCTTTGGTCGTGACCTGATTCGGCTCATTTTGGCCGGGCGATCATGGTCTGTGGTCAGCTAGTGGGCTGACTGCAGCTGACTTTGTCGTCTTGGCTGGGGCCACTGCTGGGATAACTGGGCTGACTCTGCCCCATGCTATTTCTCACTGTCCAGCATGGTTGTTCTGGGCTTGCTGACATGGCACAAGCTGGGGTGTGACAGAGGCATCAAAGTGTGCAAGGCCTGTGGGAGTGTAGCCTACATGTGGGTCTGTTTTCTTATTATGATTGCTGTTACTATAACGGATGTGGTAGTTTGAATGAGATGTCCCCACCCCCCCCCCATAGGCTCCTGTGTTTTGATTACTTGATCCCTAGCTTTTGACAATTTGGGAATGCTTGGAGCCTTGCTAGAGGAGGTGTGTCACTGGGGGCAGGCCTTGAGATTTAGATGTCCGGCCTGTGGGTGTTCAGAGCAAGCTCACTCGGACTACTTCCTTCCAGCTGTTGCAGAGATGTGACCCAGGCTTCCTGCCCTAGCCAACTATGATGAAACTTCCTCTCACAACTGTAAGCCTAAAACAAACCTCCCATATGCCTTTCCTCTGGTCAGGTGTTTTGTCCCAGCAACAAGAAAGTAACTGTTAGAATACTATACCTGAAACTGAGTAACTTTATAAAGAAAAGTGGTTTATTCAGCTAACAGTTTGGGAAGGCAAAAATGTGAGATAGGCACCGTTGGTTAGGCCTCTAGGGAGCGTGTCATCACTGAAGACATGGTGATGGGCTTGTGGAGCATGACAAAGGCAGACTGGAAGAAGGAGCTGAGTCTGGGGTGTTGTGACCATTCTCTCTTGCAAGCAAAGGGATCCATGAGAATTACCTCAGTCCCTTCTGAGGCCAGCACCCCGGTGACCTCTCACTGGGCTATAACTTTCTCTTTTTCTTCTTTCCTTCTTTTTGGCAAGCAGAGACGGAGAGAAGAGAGACAGAGAGAATGGGCGTGCCAGGGCCTCCAGCTGCCGCTAATAAGCTCAGATGCAAGTGCCACGTTGAGCATCTGCCTTTACATGGGTACTAGGGAACTGAACCCAGGTCATTAGGCTTTACAGGCAAGAGCCTGTAAACTGCTGTAACTGCTGAGCCAGCTCTCCAGCATTGTAACTCTTTATCTAAAAGAAATAGTAGCATGGATTATTTATACAGAATAATACACTTCATTGTCATATTTTAATACATGTATATCATATACCTTAATCATATTTACTCCTCCTTCTCCTCTTTTGTGCCCTTCTTCCTTCCTTTCTCTAAAGAGTACCTTTCTACTTTCATTGCTCTAAAAAAGCCTTGGTTCCACATATGAGAGAAAACATGTGAGGCTTCTCTTTCTGAATCTGGCTTATTTAACTTCATATGATGATCAACATCTATTTTTACTACAAATGGAATATTTTATTCTTTGTGGCTGAATAATACTACAAGGCTTGTGAGGAGCATGACTTTCTCCTGGGGTCAGGGCTGTCAGTCTGATGCCACCGGGGCCACCTCCACTTTCCAGGCTTTGGGTTCTGGCTCCTGGGGCTGGCGCTGTGGACTGTCGTCCACTTTCCTCTGCACTGCCTGTTCGTGTGCTTACAGTGTCCTCTCACTGCTCTCTTAGTTCCTGGTCCCCTCCCTCTCGGCCTCTTCTCTGAGCTAGGAGAATGGCTCAGTCAGAGTACCGCCTGTGCTGCACGCATAAGAACCTGAGCAGGAGCCCACCAACGAAGGTGGCTTGGTGACACACGCTTGTAGTCCCAGCGCTGGACAGGTGGGGACAGGAGGATCCTTGAAGCTTGTTGGCCAATCTGGCCAACTATTGTTGCAGTTCCCTTCTTGTTGCTGGGACAAAGCACCTGATCAAAACCAGATGATGGGAGGAAAGGGATCATTTTGGTTTATAGTCTCAAGGGGAAGCTCCATGATTGCAAGGGAAAGCATGCCATGAGCAGAGGCTGGACATCACCTCTGCCACAGCAGATGGAAAACAGCAGCTAACTGAATAGAATTCTGGCAAGGGGGAGCTGGTTATAACACCCCTAAACTCGACCCCAATAACACACCTCCTCCAGAAAGTTCCTACCTCCTACACGGCCACCAGCTGAGGACCAAGTATTCAGAACACAAGTTTATGGGGGACGTGTGATTCAAACCATCATACCTACTTGGCAAGTTATGGGCCCGTGAGAGATACCACCTCATAAAAGGGTGGACGCCTTAGGAGTGACACTCGAGGTTGTCCTCTGGCCTCCACACGCGTGTGCACACACATGAACACACACAAAGATAGTTTCTCCTTTATAACCCCGGCTCTCACTCGTAAAGTCCTATGGAATAAACTTCTAATGCTACCATCTGACTTTTATTGTAGCATTGGAGCTTGAACCCAGGGCCTTGTGCATTCCAAGCAAGCATTCTGCCACTGAGCTATATCTCCAATCAGGCTTCACTTCTTAAAGACCTCACTGCCACCACACTGACGATCAAGCTTCCAAACAATCTATACACAAGGCTCAGAGGGGCTCATTCTGTCAGAAGTATGTGGAACATTGGAGTAATACTTGCCGTTTTATTAACAAATTCACATTCAGAAGAGGGAGAGTCACCCTGTGCAGAAATGAAGGGATTAGCTAGATCTGTGAGCTAAATAAACTTATTTTGTCTGTAAAGTTCCCAGCCTCAGGTATAATGTAATAGCAAAACAGACTGAGGTAATGGATGATGCAGTAACAGCAGTTAGTTTCGAAGAAGAAGGAGTTGTATCCAACTTCACAAGAAACAGGCAGCTGTATGTGATCGGTGTAAGCAATATGCCGGCTGGGCGTGGTGGCGCACTCGGGAGGCAGAGGTAAGAGGATTGCCGTGAGTTCGAGGCCACCCTGAGACTCCATAGTGAATTCCAGGTCAGCCGGGGGCAGGGGGAGACCCTACCTCAAAAAATATTCAGCGATCAGTGCCCATAAGGCTTGGCACAATGCAGTCCTCTTACCCAGCCATGGAATAGTGTTCCTTTGCTTGATTGGCGCATGGTCACTGTCCCTTTAATTTCTTACAGAGACATCTGCAAAGTGCAGTCTTTAAACAAGGTACTATGGCAGCCAGGGCTGATCTCTCCGGGTCTGAGTGACATCAGCTCTGCCGGGACTACCGGGGGAATAGCAGAACCATTTCCTCAGCAGGCTTTGAGGGAATTTGTTTGGACAGATCGAGGAAATACAATTTGATAACTCGGGGTTTATCGCATCTGCTGCTGTCAAATTGGAATCTTTCCTACGGTGAGAAATGTAGTCAAGGACTGTGGTGTGAATTAAAGTATAAAGTCGCTTTGGGAGGACGTCTCACTTCTCATTGGCTAGTGGGGAGCAGGTGCCCTGAGGATGGAGAAGAATAGACGTGAGAGGGCTGAGGGACAAGTAACCCCGCTCCACAGTTCTTTCCACGTTGCTTTTGGGACCTGAGTTTATACCTGGTGACCCTCTTTCTTGGATATAATATAGAAAACTATTCTTATTTATTTGCACGTGCGCACGTGTGCGTGTGTGTGTGCACGCATGCATGCCACGGTTTCTGAAATGAGCAAATGCCTGTCCAGCTTTACATGGGCACTGGAAAACTGGCCTGGTAGGCTTTGCAAGCAAGCCCTTTTAATTGGGGAACAATGTGCCCAGCTACAAGACCATTTTAAGGCGAGTATGTATGTATTTGTGTGTGTGCATGCGCACACAGTGTACGTGGGGGGGGTGCCCGTGAGTGTGGGGGACAAGGACGACCCTGAGTGTCCTTGCAGACGCCACCTGATTGCTGTCTCGTGGTCAGCAAGGGGCTCTCCCTGCTCGCCCCACTGTCGCCGTCAGAGCTCATCCCAGCAAAGACGCGCGGACAAAACAACTGCTTAAGCAGAAATGCACGCGGCAGCTCAGTGTCCCAGGGAGACAGTTTTAAAGCTTTTTAAGGAAAGTTGTGCATGCGTGAAGATGCACAGGCTACAATAATCAGCAAAATGGGTGATTTTTAACTTGAAAAATGTAACACGCTTTCCTTTCTTCTTCTCTCCCTTCCCTTCTCTTCTCTTCCCTTCCCTTCTGTTTTTCTTTCCTTCCCTGACTTTCTTCCTTCCTCCTTCCCTCCCTGCCCTCCTTCCTACTAGGTCTCATGGAGAATTCTAATAGCTGTAGCCAATTAAAAGGGTGTTTCTAGAGATGGGGTGGGATGGGCCCTGCAGGCCCCTATACCTTCATTGACCCCTCAGACACCCCTGTGGAGTCCTTGAGCTATCAAGAAAACTACCTTGATAGGCATGCCCTATATTTGGAGCTGTTTTATAAGCAATCTGAGGTATGGCTTTAGAGAGACAAGATTGTTTTGGAGTCAAACATTCTCGAATGTGGCTCTTTATTCTCCACAGACTTATTCTCATTCAAATATCTTTTTCAAGTAGCTCAAACAGTTGTTTGGAGTACTTCAAGTGAACAAGCCATGGAGAAGGGACCGGCAAAACAAGAAGTGGGGCTCTGGGTAATCACAGGTTCCTGGACAAGAGCAGCTCAGAGAAGAGTCTGTGTTCATGACAGGAACAGGTAGGGGACAGGAAGCCATGGAGCTAAGAGGTGGGAAGTGGTCATTACCAGGAACTGAGGTGAATACATTTCTGAATTCAGGGAGCCAACCAGGAGCACAGAGCAATGTTGGTAAGAAGGGCACCACCCGAGGACATGATCCTGGGGTAGCGGCAGAACTCCACAAGGAAGTCCTCCAGGCAGCCTGCTGCGGCTCGCACCCATCCATGCCTGGGCCACACAACAGCAAAGAAAAGGCTGCTATTGGTCCTGGCTTACAGATCAGGAAGGACACTCCAGAAGGCAGCCTGGCTGTGTTATCAAGCATCCATGAGTGGCCACAGCTCCCAGATCCTCATATGACCACGAACATTCCATTCCGAAATCTCCATGTGGCCACCAGGATTTAACGACGACAGGCCTGGGCCAAGGACGCAGTTTAGCCAACACTTCCATTCTCTGTGACTTGGCGTGTCCTCTTTTCAGAAGTGGGACATCCAGCTCCTTCCTCTGTCTCCCCCGGAAACCCTGTGCTGGGTGTTGACGTTTGAAGATGAATGCAAAAGAAGGTGAGACATGAGTCAGGAAGGTGGGTGGAGGCAGAAACTTTGATGACTCTAGAATAGTATTTAAGCAGTTCCTAGCCCGGGCGGGCTTCACTGAACACTGACCTGCATAGGGTCTTCCAGGCCTGATGGAACGCTGACCTGCGTAGGTTCCCCCAGGTCACATTGGACGCTGAAGTGCGCAGGGGCCTCCCAGGCAGCGCCCTCTGCTGTAGGCCGTGTGCTCCGCTCACTTGTGCTTCCGATGGTGCCCCGCACAAGGGACGACAGCAACAAGTTGTCAATATTCCTTTGCCGAGAAGCTTCACCTCTCATTGGACTGTCTTCTTTTGTTAACATTTATTTGAGAGAGGCTGAGGGGCTGGGGGAGAGGATGGGCACGCCAGCGTCTCCAGCCACTGCAAACAAACTCCAGATGCATGCAACACCTTGTGCATCTGGCCTTACATGGGTAATGGGAAATCGAACCTGGGTCCTTAGGCTTTGCAGACAAGTGCCTTAATTGCTGAGCCATCTCTCCAGCCCAGGACTTTCTTTCCACTTCTTTGGATCTACAATCTGGAAATTTTAGATGGATACAAAAGGAAGGTGAATAGTATATGATGACATGTCATGTATATTACCCAAACATCAACATTTTCCTAACTATGCTTTATCAATATCTTACTTTTTTTGCTAAAATATTCTAAAACAAATTCTAGCTAATTCATCTTTTTATAGATATATACAAGAAAAAAAAGAACTTTTTATGCATGTGTGTGTTTGTGTATGTGCAGGAAGGTATGTGTATGTAACCTCTACCTTTTTTTTTTTTTTCCCTTTTCTGTTTTTTGAGGTAGGGTCTTGCTCTAACCCAGGCTGACCTGGAATTCACTATGTAGTCTCAGGCTGGCTCAAACTCACAGTGATCCTCCTACCTCTGCCTCCCGAGTTCTGGAATTAAAGGCGTGCGCCACCATGCTAAGCCAACTGCTACCATTAAAAACTATATTTTTATTTGCTTATGTTCACATGGATATAACTACCTTTTAAAAACTTTTTTTTTATTTATTTGAGAGAAAGAAGCAGACCAAAGGAGAGTGAGTAAGGGCACAACAGGGTCTTTTGCTACTGCAAATGAACTCTAGATGCATGCACCACCTGGTGCACCTGGCTTTCTGTGGGAATACTGGGGAACTGAACCAGAGATGTCAGACTTTGTAAGCAAGAACTCGCAACCACTGAGCCAGCTCCCCAGCCCAGAGGCTCTACCTTTTCTGTGGTGGAGCCCATCACAGGCGTGCAGCTCTCAGTTGGACAGCTAGTCGAGCTGGCCCATGAGCTGTAAGAGTGTTCCTGTTTCTGCACCCCGGTGCTGGGGTGACAAGCACATGCTTAACTGCTAAGCCATCTCTCCAGCCCTCACTTTCCTTTTTAATATACCCTGTTTAACTTGCCCTTCTACTGTTTCTGCCCTTGTCATTCTTCTTTTTTTTTTTTTAATTTTTATTTATTTATTTGAGAGCGACAGACACAGAGAGAAAGACAGATAGAGGAAGAGAGAGAGAATGGGCGCGCCAGGGCTTCCAGCCTCTGCAAACGAACTCCAGACGCATGCGCCCCCTTGTGCATCTGGCTAACGTGGGACCTGGGGAACCGAGCCTCGAACCGGGGTCCTTAGGCTTCACAGGCAAGTGCTTAACCGCTAAGCCATCTCTCCAGCCCCTGCCCTTGTCATTCTTTGGGGGTCTTAAGACAATAAACTCAAGAGTCACTGGCTTGGAGAGTTTTAGTAACTGTTGATTGAATGTCAGGGACTCTAACCCCTAAGCTATGCCCAAAAGCTCCACAGCTCTTAAAACCTGAAACCCCCTGAGAGAAAAGGCATCTCCAACTATGAGCTTCCATAAGTGCTGTGAACAAGGAAAACGCAAAATGAACCCCAGGTCCTACTACATGCTTTCCTTCTACCCAGGATGCTCCAGCCAGGTCGTTTTCCCTTTAAAGATTTTTTTAAATTAATTTGCAAGGAGAGAGGGGAGGAATTGAGAGGAGAGGAGAGGAAAGAGAGAAAAAGAGAGAAAGAAGTTGGAGAGGATGGCTCAGCAGTTAAAGCACTTGCTTGTAAAGCCTAATGACCCAGGTTCAATTCCCCAGTACTCATGTAAGCCAGATGCACAAAACAGCACATGCATCTGGAGCTTGTTTTCAGTAGCTATAGGCCCTGGTGCACCCACACCTTCTCTCTGTCTCTCTCTTTCTCTCTATGTCTCTCTCTCTCTCTGTGTCTATAGTGCTCTGCTTGCAAATAAATCTCAAAAATACTTAAAGAGAATGAGATTGAGAATGAGTGGACACAAAGGGGCCTCTTACTGCTGTAAACAAATTCCAAATGCATGTGCCACACTGTGCATCTGCTTTATGTGTATACTGTGGAGTTGAACCCGGGCCAGCAAGCTATGCAAGTAAGTGTCTTTAACTGCTGAGCAAATTCCATAGCCCCAAGCAGGTCATTTTCATTGTTTAGGAAGCATGGACCCAACCATTCACAAAAAAGGATGCGATTCTCAACATCAGCAGCGAAGATCCACATGAAGTCACAACTGTGTACAGTCCTGCCTTACATAAACATGGTTCGTTAGGACAGGAGGCTGGGACAGCCTATTTAGGGTGAAAATTTAAGTTTACAAAGTTTCTCTTGGGGATCTGAAGCCACCAACAAAATGGGGCCATCACACTGAAATCAGGTCATCTTTGTAGAAGAAACCCATGGTGTTCATTGTAGTCACAGAGTCACATTTGGCTTGATTCTAGCCTTTTGCTATCATTGGTTGGACATTCTCTTGGTTGGTTAGTTGATTTTTGTTGTTTTTCTTTGCTTTTTGGTTGTTGTTTTTCAGTTTATATAGGGGTTTTATGTTGTTGTTGTTGTTTGGAAACAGTCTCCTATCCCAGACTAGCTTTAACCTCACTATGTAGCCAAGGATGACCCTGAATCTTTGATCCCACTTCCTCTACCTCCCAAGTGTTGGGTTTACAAGCATGCATCACCATGCCTAGTTTATGCTGTGTTGTGCACCTGAACCCAGGGCTTTGTGTATTAGGCAGCTACTCTATTCAATCAGCCCCGTCCCCAATTCTTAACATCCTATTGTGTCTCCATGGAGAGGCTGAACCCCAATTAAGCTTCTGAGAGAGACTTCTGTTATCAGAATCAGTTGACTAATCCCTGGTGTGTAATAATTTCCTCAGAACTAAAACATTCTCTGATGAAGGGAATTAAGATTTAGGAAGTAAACGAAATTTACAAAAGTCAAGAAATAAATAACACACTCTCAGACCCCTACATGAGATATAAATAAGCAATAAAAATTTCTGGGTTGAGAGACTCTCCAACTTGGGGACCATGGATAAGAAAGGCACTCTGGGATGCAGCTCTCCTGAGTCATCCCTCGTGCTGGGATGGACTTTTCATGTGCCTGTGAGTCACCCCTCACCTGTGCTCCTGTAAGTAACCCTCACCTACGCTCTTGTAAGGAACCCTCACCCATGCATCTGTGAGTAACCCTCACCCATGTTCCTGTAAGTAACCCTCACCCATGCTTCTATAAGTAACCCTTAGTGAACCCATTGGTTAACTAAGTTTTTTCCTCGGTTGGATTCATTTTTTGGGTCAGTTCTCAGTTCCCTCTCTGGGATGAATAGACAGTCTTTCAGGTCTCCTCAAGAAAAGTTAAAGCAACAATCACTACGCAGGTCTTCAAAGCCCAGGACCAGGTCCTGGCCCAGGGTTATCACAGCATCTCAGTGTTCCCATTCCTATCACAGGGATAACAAGAATCTACTCTAGCTGGGAAAAAATGATTGCACAAACAAAGTAAGAGTGTTTACCAACACATTACTCATCATTCCCTGTGTCCCGGGTGTCTGGCCCACCTTTCCATAAGGAGACAAACCTCCCCACTCTGTCCTGCCTGGGCCAGCTCTCCACCTTGCACACTAAGTCCAGTCGTGGTGGTGGGAAACTGCTGGGGAAAGCGGCTTTGCAGCAGTGAACAAATGTCTTTGTAAGAGAGGGTGGCTGCCCTGTGTGGAGGCCAGCAGGGCTGTAGAGTGGAATTTTTCTTCATTTTTTTTCTCCCTGACTGGGCCTTGCTCCTTTCTGGCAGGCAGACAGGCTTAGTCTTCCAAGTACACAGGAAAGTTCTGTTTTGACAAGTGCATGCTATTTTTTTTTTTTTTTTTCAGAAAGCCACAGAGGCAAACGCCTTTGTGGCTGGTGAGCCCGCTCAGCTCCACCCAGGAGGTGAAGCGCTTTCAGGAGCCACATAATGGACACAGTGCTGTTGCTGGCCGGCTTACATGGTCCCCAGAGAGAATATGACTCCCATTATGTGGATTCTACACAGCAAATTTACTTCCCCTGGCAAATCCAAACACTGGCAAGGGGCAGGAGGTTGGCAGGACTCGCGAGGCATTTTTCTGTAGGGCTTTGGTTTCCTGGCCAGTTGAACCCAGTCCACTTACTGTCCCAATGTACTGCCAGACAAAACAAGGAGAGAGCTTTCTAGAAGCCTGGTCTTGTGACTGGGATGGAAGAGGGAAGCACATGCTGAGCAGGGGGTGGGGCACTTAAGCCCCAGCCAAGTCCCCAGCTTAGAGAAATGAGGTGGAAAAGCACCAGAGGACACCCACCTCTTCCTCTGGCCTCCACACGTGTGCATGGAGCGCATGTGCGGTGGTTGGAATCAGATGTCTGCTAATGCCCCCTTGCCAGTTTTCTAAGTGCTATGGAGGAAGTGATGCTCGGCCTCTGCCCTACCAAGCCTTCTCTATCACGAGAGAGCTTCCCTAGAGACTGTACGCCAAAGGAAAATCTGCCCATGGCCACAGAGGCCAGATGCACAAGGAGGCACATGCATCTGGAGTTTGAATGTGGTGACTGGAGGCCCCGGTGCGCCCATTCTCTCTCTAATAACTAACTAACTAACTAACTAATAAAAAGTATTTTTTTAAAAAAAACACCTTTCCATCCATCAGCTGCTTTTGCCACAGCAAAGCTCCCATGTGGTGAGATCCCAGCCTGCCACCTTGGTACACTCACCCAAGTTACAGCTGTGAAGAGCATTACGCAATGAAGATGGATAGGTCCTTATGCCTACACGTGCTGACTTTGTCCGTACACATGTATGCATAAGGGGTGTGTCTATGCACACACATGCAGGATGCAAGGCTTCAATGGCACTACCTCATTCATTTTTAAAAACTATTTTTTAAAAGCTGGGCATGGCCGGGTGTGGTGGCACACGCCTTTAATCCCAGCACTCGGGAGGCAGAGGTAGGAGGATCACCATGAGTTTGAGGCCACCCTGAGACTACATACTGAATTCCAGGTCAGCCTAAGCTGCAGTGAAACCCTACCTCAAAAAAACAAAAAATAATAATTTTTCTATATTTTGTTTGAGGAAAGAGGGGCAGATAGAGGAAGAGATTGGGCACAACAGGGCTTCTAGCCATTGCAAACAAACTCCAGATACATGTGCCACCATGTGCCACCTTGTGCATCTGGTTTCAATGGGTCCTGGGGAATCAAACCTGGGTTCTTTAACTTTTCAGGCAAGTACCTTAACTGCTAAGTCATCTCTCCAGCCCTTATTTAAAATTTTTATTTTCTATTAATTTATTGGGGGCAGATAGAAAGAGGGCACTATCTATTCTTATTACAGTGATTTTAGTTTGTCCTAGGTCACATATGGATTGGTTCCCCCAAAAATGTGGAGAGACCTTCATTATTGGGTAGATTCCTGAGCCAATCACAAGGTGATTGTCATACCTAAATGCTGTTAACTTACTGCACAGTGTTGTTCAGAGGGTTAAAAAAATTACTTCAGGAAAACATACTTGGTTTCTATTAGTTATTTTCTCCTGGAAGCCACCAAATACCTGACAAGAAGTAACTTAAAGGGGGAGGGTTTACTTTGGCTCACAGTTTGAGGGCACCGTCCATCACGTTGGAGATATCATGGATGCAGGAGCTCCGGGCAGCTGGTCACACTGCATCTGTAGTCAGGAGGCAGGGAATGAACAGGCAGTAGTCCTGGTCATAGAACCTCAAGGCCCACCCCAGTGACCTACTTCCTCTGGGAAAGCTGCTCCTCCACAGGTCCTGCCTCAACCTCCCCAAACAGCGCCACCTGCTGGGGACCAGGTGTTCATACACGTGAGCCTATGGGGGACATTTCGCATTCAAACCACTCCCATCACATCATTTACCGCTGCCTCCAAGTTCACCCTTTCATGACTTCATCCGTCCTTTCCATGGTTTATAATTCTTCACTTGTTTCAATGAATGATTCCCCATAATACATGATGCCAAAACACAGTACCTTTGGATAATAAGCACCGACTTACCTCCTGAGTCTGTATGTTGGCCTAGAAGTTGTGTCTCACAACTCACTCCCGTATCTGCGTTTGTCAGTCAGCTGACCTTGGCCGAGATGACCAAGCTGTCTCAACTCTGTTCTCAGGTTGTGTTGTCATGGTGATGGCAGGATCAGAAATACCAGTGTTCTTTTCAGGCTCTGTTTTGGTGGCAGCTGCCAACAGCCCTTTGGAGAGGACAACTCCCATGGCTAGATGCAAAGAGGTCATAGGAGGTCACAGCACCAGGCACAACGGCAGGAAAGGCAAGGAGCTGGGATCATGGTCACACTCTATCACAGTTCCATTCTTATCTTTTCTTCCTGGGAGAAGGAGGCAAGTTAATTCAGTTGGAAATTTGCCTGCATATTAGAAAATTGCTGATAGCATTTTAAAAATTTTATTTTTGCATGTCCATATGATAAAATTCATCTCTTTTTGTTATGCTGTTCTGAATTTTTACCTCACATTATACACAGATTTGTGTCATCTTGCCACAAACAAGATCTAGAATAATTCTGTCAACACCTGCCCCCTCCCTCCAAATATTCCCTCAGTTCCTGACATTTTAAGAACTCATGCCAAATGCAGGTCCCAAAGCTTCAGCAACACTTCTGAAATATTCTATTGTCAAAATGTTGAGGTTTCACTGAGAAAACAGCAGGGTCAGAGCACACCATTGTGGAGCGCCTTGTGCAGCCTTTGGTAA
The DNA here is from genome assembly GCF_020740685.1 of Jaculus jaculus. Lineage (NCBI taxonomy): Eukaryota > Metazoa > Chordata > Mammalia > Rodentia > Dipodidae > Jaculus > Jaculus jaculus. The sequence continues at coordinate 4,141,422 of NC_059118.1, forward strand.
GAAATTTTAAATGTCCATTCAAAGAGGATATTAGCTAGAAGAAATGTTCAGGTTCCTGTTACGCGCACACACACACACACACACACACACACACACACACACACACGCTGAAGTCCTGAGGGGTTCATGGCCATTTCAGAAAGCTAGAGGAAGGGACTGGGACTTAAAACAAAAACCCAAGGTTTTCTCAGTTCTATGTTCTTCCTATTTCTGGAAGCTTCTCTGGTCATGGGCCACTCCCCTCTCTGGTTGTTCATCTCTGCCCTTTGCCTCTGTCAGGCTGAGTGAGAGAGCACTGTCCCCTGGGCACATGCAGGTGCCTCCCCCAGATGTGTAGCGCGGCCAGGGCTTCGTTCCTGGAAATTTCAATACGCGGTTTGATCTTCGCTTCTCCACCCAGCTGCTTCTGAGCCTGCCTTTTCTTATCTCGTTGCTCTCCCAGCTGCCAGGTAATTTGATCTGGGTCTGCCTTATCAGTACTGGGCCAGCCAGCAGGTGACTAAGGAAGGCCAGGGAAACAGCTGTTTCTGCTTTGAGCCCTCTGAGTTTTGGGGAAGGGACTACGTGTGCCACGGTTGCTGGAAATGACGGTAAAAGTCATCCCCACACTCTTTCCTTAAGCAGTGTTTGTCTCTGCTCCCTTCACCTGAGCGGGGAATCTCTCCATGTGAGGGTTCTTGGCATTCACTCGTGGAGCTTTGCAGTGACCTGGGCATTGTCATCAGAAAACAGACTCTCGCTGGCTTGATGCTGGTTGGGCCCCACAGAGTTGCTTGCACTTATAAAACACGCGTAGGATCTGCTGAGCAGCCGTGTGAAATGGTGCAGGAGAGCCATTTTTCCTTTCCCAAAGAGAGGCTCTGATGGTACCCTGATGGTGTTGCCCCTGGTAACGTAGCTAGGTCTTGAGCTTCACACAGCAGATTAAAGGATCAAGGAAAAGTGATTGAGCCCTGACATCTGACCCACTTGAACCTGCTAGACTCTCGTCGAGAATCGGATGTGTCCTTTGAGAGGAATCGCCTCTTCTTCCGGTGGCTGCAGTGGGGAGGTGGTCTTCTATTTCTTCTGGAATGAAAAGGGAAGTAGAGGGCTGGGGAGATGGCTCAGTCAGTAAAGTGTTTGTCTTGCAAGCATGAGGACCTGTGTTTGATCCCCAGAACCCCCACAGGAAAAGCCAAGTGTGGTAGCACACGTCTGTAATTCCAGAGTGGGGGAGGGAGAGACAAGTGGCTCTCTGTGGATCTCTGGGGTTTGCTGGGAAGACTGTCTTACCCACGTGCAGGACCCTGCCACTGCCTTGTTCCAGTGGAACCGTGCCCAGCCTGCTCCCCTGCCACCCGGCATCTCAACATCCCTGCAAAGGGCAGAGGAGCGGGTACTTCAGGGCTACGATTCCACAGCGTAGTCAGCCGTCATTTCCAAGGGCATTTCAAGGGTCCCCTCGGCTCCAGCTCCCTCTTCCTCTCTCTGCCACTGTCAATAGAATGTCAGCCTCCAAATTAGCACAGGATCCCATCCCAAGCAAACAGCAACTGCACTGTCAGCCCAAGGATGACCCACCCTGGGGACCTGCTGTTGGAGCCCTGCCTCAGCTGTCACTGTCCTGTGGTGTCCACTTTTCCCTGGCCTGCAGAACCCCTGACGTAGCAGCTAGCTTCTCCGCTGAGGGTAACCCTGGGCCCAGCAGAGTTCTCCCCCTCCCCAACCACATAGGCATCTTAGCCTCGCCCCAACCAAGGACCTTTAAATCCAGCCACAGTGGAAATCCCAGGATGGAAGGGAAAGTGTTTAGCCTGGAAGACTCGTCGCCTACACTGTGGCAGACAGCACCAGACAAGGACACCAAGGTAAACTGAAAAAGAATTTGAATGACAAAGTGACATGATGTCTGTCTCCCTAATGATGGGACAAGTTGGTCATCTGTCATGGGAGAGGCAAAAACCAAAACAAAACAAAACAAAAAAATCTTGTCTGGCCCAGATCTGTATTCAAAAGCTATTTCTCATGGATTTATGTCTCCAGATTAGCTCAGTACCTAAAACAAAGAGAATGAATTATGGAACAGGACGAGGGGAGCTTGTTAATTTCCCTAGTGATGCTCTGGGGGATGGAAGCTTTATTCTAGGGATGGTATGTCCTCGGGCTCTCTCTGGAGACACACTGACGAATTACTGTTTCCCTTGACCCCTACTTTATGGATTATTTTTCTACACCCATTAGCAAAATGTGTATGTTTCTTGGTATCCCTGCATCATCTATAAGAAATCAGGGTGTTCAAGTCTGTGGTTCTCTTTAGGGCGTCCTGCACCTAAAGATCACTGTAACTGGTCAGCACATGCTCACATATATTAAGAGTCTGTCTTGGGAATTTTACCTGTAGAAGAGAGGAGCCAGGAGGCTTAGGAAAGGAGGAGAAAGGAAATGTACTGTATGGGCTTTGTGACCTCAACCGTCAGTATAGGGTTGCTTTTTTTTTTTTCTTTCTTTCCTTGATGGCAGTAGAAAGACCTCATTTTCATAACCTACTACTCTTGTTACTTTGTTTAAAGACTTTTCATTAAAGAAGCTCATGAGGTATGTGGCTGGGGGCTGGGAGGCTGAGGCGCTTGAATCCTGGCTCTAAAGTGAACTTAACTGTGACCTTTAGCAAGTCACATCCCCTCTCTGTGCTTCAGTCTCCCGTCTGGCACAATGGGAGTAACACCTACCTCTCGGGGCTCTTGGGGGGATTAATTAGAGGTAACGTCTGTGACGCATTTAAGAAGAAGGTGCTACATAAATATAAAATAATATTTATTAAAGTTGGCTTATTTGTGGAGGGGGAAGAGTCTGTGTGCACTGTATCTGCACACGCTATAGAGTGGGCATCGAGCTCCTGTCCATCCGGATGTGTCGTAGCCCGTCTCCAATTGAAGCCCAGTGAAATAATCACGATAATTTTTGCCTTCATGTATCACCTTTCATCAAGAACGATGAAAGGACTTCACAAACGCCAGCGTCCTCTTTGATCTGGGCTCTATCTGGTGTGCTATCTCCATTGTGTATTCTCCCCTCACCTCCCAGATGGGCCTCCCATATGCAGAGCAGCCAAGAGCCTCCAGCCAGCTGCCAGGAGGGCCAGGAAACTTCCAGAAGGGACCTGGATGACTGTTCTCCAGGCATGACCCACCGAGGCGAGAGGAAAGGGATTCCTAAACAGCAGTTTTTCGGAGGGTGAGGCCCTGAGTGGGGCACAGGTGCTGTTTGAGGCTCCAACTCCCTCTCTTCCTCACCCACACCCAAGGCTTCAGCTATTAGCTAGATGGGAAAGACTCTGAAATTTATATCCCAGTCTCAAGCTCGCCCATGTGTCTGGCCAGGCCTCTCAGCTGTCTCCTGGGCATTTGCATCCACATATCTCTCTGGGACATCAAACTCAGCTTCCAGCAAATGTGATGTAGGATTTTTGCTCTTCCCCTCCCTCTCGCATAGCTCCCATCCCTTACTTCCTACTTGTAGTGATCTGGAGTGATACAGCTGTCAGGTAGAGCCCAGCGCTGTGTTCTCATAGACCTAGGACATAGAAGGACGCCCTACAGCAAGGACCACATGAAGAAGTGACTAGGATCTTGGGCTGAGAGGTAACTGAGGATGGGTCTGCGGACTTCCACAGACAGAGTGACCAGTGGTGGCTTGTTCTATATCTGGGCAAGGAATGGGCCCTGGAGCTGCCATGAGTCTTGTCCATGGAAGAGAAAGGATGCCAGGCTGCTAGGGTAACTCAGGCTGTTAGGGTCCCAGCCTCAGCCCTGACTATGCTAACAAGCTAAGCTCGGCCATCTGTCCTCAATGGGCCAATTAAAGAAACAAGTAGGGGCTGGAGAGGTGGCTTAGTGATTAAGGCACTTGCCTGCAAAGCCAGAGGACCCAGGTTTGATTCCCTAGGATCCACGTAAGCCAGATGCACAAGGTGGTGCATGTGTCTAGAGTTCGTTTGCAGTGGCTGGAGGCCCTGGTGTGCCCATTCTCTCTCCGTCTGCCTCTGTTTTTCTCTCTCTCTTTTAAATAAATAAATATTAAAAAAAAAAAACAAGTAGAAATGGAAAGCAGCAAAAGGAAGTTGATTCTATGTGGCCACATTGGGAGGAGAGGCAAAGAGGTCTGACGCCCCCTCCCCTGTCCATGGGCAGGGTCCGGGCATGCAGATTTTTCATGACCAGGCAGCCCCCACCAAGCTGCGGCCCCAGCCATCATGATGCCTCAGCGCCAGTCTCTCCTGCCTGACAGGTTGTCAGTACTGGGTGAAACCTCTTTCTGGGAGAGAAACTCCTCCTGATAGTTGGCACAGGACTTCAGCCATTTCCTTCTCCCAGAGTGAGATTCCTGGGGACATTCCAGTTCCTTAGGGACCATTGCTTCACTAGTCTGGGAGCCATGGAGAGGGCCCAATGTCTCTTCAGAGCATTTCCCACCCATTCCTTTCGGGACTGAATGCGGAGCCCACGTGTGAGTGGGACGAGATGAGGCTCTGTTTGCAGTTTGGATTTTAATCCAGGTGCTGTCCAGCCCAGGAGAGAGTTTCTTACCAGAGGCCTGCAGCCAAAAGGGAGACAAAGCACCCTTCTGTCACCCCTGGGAAAACACCACACACCCTGGAGCCTGGAAGCAGGTTTAGTCTAGCATTGGCACTCCTTGAGAATTTAAATCTCAGGACCCACCTGCTCAGGCATGCCCACTGGGGAAGGGGACGAGAATGGGTGGTCCAGTGGAGGAGTACTGGCTGCTCAGGAATCACCCCCTCCCTGCCCGCGGAAGCCCGTGCACCTCCCTCCAGGGGCAGCAGGAGCCTGTGGCCGCACGAGGCCGGGGCGCGGCGGGCTGTTCTGCAGCTCTCCCGGTGGTTTCCGTCACATCCTGCACACGCGTGTCTCCTTGGAGTCTTGCTCCAGAGAATGTCACCTAAGAAAGCCTCGGGCTGCTGATATGGCCCACTCAGTAAAGTGCTTGCTGGGAAAGCATGAGGACCTGAGTGTTTTGTTTGGTTTGGTTTTTTAAATAATTATTTTAATTTTCTGGTTTAAATTTTTTAAATTATTTATTTGATAGAGCAAGAGAGAAGCAGATAGAGAATGGGAACGACAGGGCCTTCAGCCATTGTAAATGCACTCCACATGCATGTGCCACCTTGTGCATCTGGCTTAGATGGGTCCTGGGGAATCGAACGTTGGTCCTTTGGCTTTGCAGTCAAGTGCCTTAACCGCTAAGCCATCTCTCCAACCCAGGACCTGAGTTTATCCCTAGCACTCATAGTTAGAAAGCCTGGCGTGATTGCACGCTTGTAGCCCAGCACTTGAGAGGCAGACAGGTGGATCCCTGAGGCTCACTGGCCAGCCAATCTAGTCTAGTTAGGTAGGTCCCAGGCCACTGGGAGACCTGTCTCTAAAACAATGGAAGGCACCTGACAAACAGTACCTAAGGTTGCCCTCATCCTCTACATCAGTGCCCACATGAAGAATGTTGGCACACAAGAAGTTCAGGCCCTCGTGGTGTTTATAACCCAGGGGGAGAGTGGACACTAAACAATGGCACTTGTTGGGAATCGAACCCAGGTCCTTATGCATGTGAGGCAAGCACTATGCTGACTGAGCCGTCTCCTCAGCCCACCCTTGCTAATTTTTTTTTTTTAATTAAGAGGCAGACAGAAAGAGAATATGCATGCCAGGGCCTCTAGCCCCTGCAAACGAACTCCAGATGCATGCGCCCCCTTGTGCATCTGGCTTATGTGGCTACAGAGGAATCAAACCTGGGTTCTTAGCCTTCACAGGCAAGCATCTTAACCACTAAGCCTTGCCTCCAGCCCCTCCCTTGCTAAATTTGAGGCAAAGTTAACCTCTCCTTCCCCTCAGATAGAGTTGCATAACAATGACTTTAACAAAAGAAAAAAAAATTTACTAAATACATACACACACACACACATATATAGAGAGATACATATACACACAAACATATGAAAATCTCTACCATAATCTCTCTCTCACTGAAATCTGTCAGAATTATTTTTGTATTCTGAGAACGGGTGAGGTAGTGATTGGGAATTTTGAAGCTGGTTCCTGACCCAAGGGATGTGGCTTTGGAATTTCACGCTGTTGTGTCTCGTGATCTCTGGAAAAATTAGTATTCCCCGCTTGTTTCCCTGGGCTAGGCACCGTAACTTGAGCAGTATGTTGTGTACACAGCCCTGGAAAGTTCGGGAAGCAGTTCATACGTACGCTCTACCCCACCCATCTCTAGCACCAGCCCTGCGGTCTGTCTCGCTAAGTCCCGGCTTCAGGTGAATCTGTTGAGACACAGGAGGTTGTGTGGCCTGCTCTTGTCACTCAGCTGTAAGTGGCAAGGCGGGTCTGGGGACCCCCTCACGGGTCTACCTGCTGATGGCGTGTTCCCTCCTGGCGTCTCTGTCAGGAAGCAGCTGGGGCAAAAAAGCAGCCTCTGGTTACTGCTTGTGACAGTTAACTTTGTCATCATGGGTGGGTTAAGAAACTCCGAGGGCCTCACTGAGGCACACCCAGATGCCTGAGGGCTTTTCCAGAGAGGAGTAAATGACAGGGGGAGAACCTCCTTAAATGTGGGTGACACCATCCCATGGACTGAGGGACAGGACTGAATAAAGAGGGGGAAGGAGAGTGCCAGCTGGGTGCCAGCGTCACCCTCTCTCTCTCTTCCTGGTCCACTGAGAGATGAACAGCCTCCTGTTACCACCTCCGGGGGGCTATGTGCTGCCGCGCCTTCCAGCCGAGGGACGGTGGCCCCTCAAACCATGAGCCAAAGCAAAGTCTTCCTCTTACGTTGTGGTCATCAGATATTTAGCCACAGTGAGGAAAGGAAGTGACGCAGTGCTATAGCAGGCATGGGGGTAATGGCTAAGAAGATACTGTGGTAGGATGGATATGACAATTTGAAGGTAGGACCCCATAGACCCAGGTTTTATTAAAATTGAGCTTGCAGCTTCAGTCCCTAGCAGACAGATCCCTGCTAAAGGGGGGTGTGTCTTGCGGGCAGATCTTGGAGTCCAGCCCTCAGGTGTGTTAGGGGGTGGGTCTGGTTGCAGCCCTACTAAGTGTGGAGAGAGCAGTTGGAGTGTTGAGGTTCTCTGGTGCTGGTTGGTGGTGGTGTCTCCCTTGCTTAGATCTCTGGAAGTGAGCCCGCTTCTTCCTCCATTGATGGCGTTTTCCCTGGGTTCTGTAAGCCTGAGATGAACCCTTACCTCTCACAAGCGGTGTGTGGCTGGGTGTGTGTACCAGCAAGGAGGAACTGACTCCAACCAATACTTTGCCAGCAGTTATTATTACTGTGTTTCACATTCAGCTCCCGGGTTGTCTAGGTTTCCTACTTAGAATGCCAGGTTCTTAATCCCAGCACTCGAGAGGCAGAGAGGTAGGAGAATCACCATGAGTTCAAGGCCACCCTGAGACTACATAGTGAATTCCAGGTCAGCCTGGGCTAGAGTGAAATCCTACCATGAAAAACCACATAGAAAGAGAGAGACTGTGGTGGTTTGATTCAGGTGTCCCCCATAAACTCAGGTGTTCCGAATGTTAGGTTCCCAGCTGATGGAGATTTAGGAATTAACGCCTCCTGGAGGCAGTGTATTGTTGGGGGTGGGCTTGTGGGTGTTATAGCCGATTTTCCCCATACCAATGTTTGGCACACTCTCCTGTTGCTATTGTCCACCTTATGTTGGTCAGGGGGTGATGTCCACCCTCTGCTCATGCCATTATTTCCCCCTGCAATCATGGAGCTTCCCCTCAAGCCTGTAAGACAAAATAAACCTCTTTTTCCCACAAGCTGCTCTTGGTTGGGTGATTTCTACCAGCAAAGTTAACCTGACTGCAACACACAGAGAGAGAGAGAGAGAGAGAGAGAGAGAGAGGGAAAGAGAGAGAGAGGAAGAACAAGAAACAAAGAATTAGTATTTAGTGCATAATGCATTTAGTATATGCTAAGCATTTTTGAACACTATATGTATTTTAAAATATTTTATTTATTTTATAGAAAGAAAGAGCCAAATAGAGAGAAAGAGAAAGAATGGGTGTGCCAGAGCCTCTAGCCACTGCAAACAAACTCCAGACGCATAGGCCGCCTTGTGCATCTGGCTTATGTGGGTACTAAGAAATCAAACCCAGGTCCTTAGGCTTTGCAGGCAAGCTCCTTAACCACCATGCCATCTTTCCAGTCCCTATATTTTTTATCCCCACACAAAGCTTTAAAGGGAAACATAATTATATCCATTTTACAGATCATGAAACTAAGGTGTGGGAAGAGGAAGTAAGCAGTTGAAGGTCATGTCTACTTGGTAGGCTGGGGTTCAGATAAAGGTGTATCTGAGTTTGGAGTGTGAATCAGTCACTTTCTCATTGTTGCTGAGACAAGACAGCAGACCAGAAAGGAAAACGGTTTAACTCGACTTACAGTTCCAGAAGGGACATGGTGGCGAGGAGGGCATGCAGGTGGGAGCAGGAAATGGACTCCACATCTCACCAGAAGCAGGAAGAACTGGAATATCACACCTCAAGGCCAGTCCGCTTCTGGGGACTCACTTTCAGCAAGGCCCCACCTCCTAAAGGTTCCACAGCCTTCCAGAACAGCGCCACCAGCTGGGAATTACCTATTGAAACACATGAGCTATGGGGAGGCATTTTGCATTCAAACTGCCATAAAGCTCCTCTCCTTAGTTGCCACGTTGGTTTACTTATGTAGTTATTAGACTTATTTGCTTTGTTTTCCCTCTCTCTCTCGTGTGTGTGCGTGCATGCACGTATGTGCATGGGTGTGCCAGGACCTCTTGCCTTTATAGACAAACACATTTCTGCTGCTTTATTTATTTATTTATTTTAATTTTTAATAATTTATTTATTTCATTACAGAGAGATAAAAGTAGACAGAGAGAATGGGCACACCAGGGCCTCTGGCCACTGCAAATGAGCTCCAGATGTACACCTTGTGCACCTGGCTTACATGGGGACACAGGATTTGAACTTGGGTCCTTAGACTTTTCAGGCAAGTGCCTTAACTGCTGAACCATCTCTCCAGCCCTCTGCAAGTTTCCTGCATTTGGATTTACATGGGCAGCTTGGGAATTGAGCCCAGGCCTTGCCAGCTGCTCAGCCATCTTCCCAACCCACAGAAGCACTATTTTAAAGAAAGAATAAAACCCATGGGTTCCCAAGTCCCACCAATAAAAACTCATACAAAGGAGTATCTCCCCAGATATCCCCAGTGTTCTGCCCTGGCTCCCCAACTCTGCTCTTGACATTTCAGGAGCTAAAGTACCTTTAAAAGAACTCGGGGTGTGTCACAGCAAAGCGATTTTCCAAAAATACACATGGCTTTAAACTTTCAGTCTGAGGGGCAGTCACGAGGCCTCCTGCCCCCATGGCCAGAGCCACCACATTAAAGCAAATGGAAACATAGTTGGGATGGTTAATATGTATCAGTCTTTCCATAGCCCTCCGTATTATCAAAGTACTCTGCCCTGCCGCTGCTGGTGTATAGAAATCCAGTGACTCAGCCAGTCAAAACACCAGGGGGAAAGGCTTTGATGGGATGAAATGGTCCGTCATTCTGCTGCCAATGCTAAAGTTCTCGTTTGAAATTGAAACAAGAGAAGATGCCCACGATCGACATGTCTGGTGGCCAGAGAAATTTCTGGAGTAATATTTTCACAGCAGTGTTCCGTGAAGACGCTGAAAGCCGAGGACCTCTCTTACCCAGTGAACACGCCTATGAGAAAGTCATAGCCTTCATTCTTTCCTCTCTCAGCATGAGAGGGCTGCCCCTCAGATTGGACAACTGGGTTTTTTGTTTTGTTTTGTTTTTTGAGTTAGGGTCTCCCTCTAGCTAGCCTCAAAATCACAGTGATCCTCCTACCTCAGCCTCCTGAGTGCTAAGATTAAAGATGTGTGCCACCACACCCAGCTTAAAGAGAATTTGAAGCCATTTTCTTTTCTTTTTTTAAGAAAAAAAAGATTTATTTGAGGGGGGATAGAAAGAATGGGTGTGCCAGGGCCACAGCAACAAATAAACTCCAGATGTATGCACCATCTTGTACATCTGACTTTACATGGGTACTGGGGAATTGAACTGGAGTCCTTAGACTTTGCAGGCAAGTGCCTTAACCACTGAGCAATTTCTCCAACCCTTCAACTGGATATTTTTTTATTTATTTAAGAGAAAGAGGGAGGAAGGAGAAAGAGGTAGATAGAGAGAGAATGGGTGCACCAAGGCCTCCAGCCACTGCAAACAAAGTCCAACTGCATGCACCATCTTGTGCATCTGGCTTACGTGGGTATTGGAGATCCGAACCCTGGTCCTTAAGCTTTGCAGGCAAGCACCTTAACCACTGACCCATTTCTCTGGTCCTTCGACTGGACATTTTAGCAACATTTTGTTTCCTCATCCTCAAATACACTTGAGCCTGAGGGTGAGTCCAGGTGGGGGTTCTGCCAGCAGCACCCCGTGAGATAAGGATTTGAATGGGAATGGTGTAGTTGGAACCCAGGAAACACTGTTGTGGGGTAGAGAAGGGAAACAGGGCAGGGAAGACACCCCCAAAAGAGGTTCATTCTCCAGCTAGCTGCCTCACTGAGGCACTGGTGTTAGCCTGTCAGACCCTTGGGAGGAAAGCACCCAGGGTATCATGAGACCAGGGAAGTCACAAGCACAACTGAGCCTTCTCCTGGCCCTCTCTTATTTTTCCTCTGTGTACTCCTTTTTTCTATTAACACCTGTGCTCAGGTCTATGATTAAAATAAATCTTCTTTTAATAAACTCCACTCTGTTTCAAACTGGAACACTAACAGACGAATAAATCAGAAAATAGCAAGGTTGTAGGATGCAAAATTCATTTAGGTTTGTGCCAATTTTATTTCTATATATCAGCAATAAAAAATATAAATAAGTGCCTGTCATAATAGCATGAGTGCTATGCATGGTACACTGTGTGCATGTGTGTGTGTAATGTGTGTGATGTGTGTGTGGTGTTTGTGTGTGTGTGTGTGTACTGTGCACACATCTATCTGGCGGCCACAAGAGAACATCAGGTGTCCTTCTGTTTAGTTCTTTTGAGGCAGAATCTCTTCCTGAACCTGGAGCGGCCATATTTGGTCAAAATGGCTGACCACCAGCCCCAGTGGTTCTCCCGTCTCTGCCCCTGCAGGTCTGGGGTTCCAGGCATGCATGACCGTGCCCGGCTGTTTACATGGGTGCTGGGGAGTCAAACTCAAGGCAAACCAGGCCCCATGTGTGCGTGGCAACCTCTCTTATCTGCTGAGCCATCTCCCCAGCCCCAACACTGTGAACTACCAACACTAACAGAAACTTCTGAGAGGGATAAAACCCTTGGAAATCAAGGCTGAAAGAGGGATGTGTATGTGGAATATATACATAGATATGTAGGGAAAAAATCAAAACCCAACAGACTAATAAGAAAAATGAGGGCTGGGGAGATAGCTCAGTGATTAAAGGTACTTGCTTGCAAAGCCAGCTGACTCCGGTTCAATTCCCCAGTACCCACATACAGCCAGATGTGCGAAGTGACGGCGCATGCACCAGGAGTGCCTTTACGGTTGCTAGAGGCCCTGGTGTGACAATCATACTATCTCTCTCTCTGTCTCTCTCTTCCCACAGACAAATAAAATTTTAAAAATATCTTTTAAAAATATAAGAATAATAGCCGGGTGTGGTGGCACATGCCTTTAATCCCAGCACTTGGGAGGCAGAGGTAGGAGGATTGCTGTGAGTTTGAGGCTAGCCTGAGACTGCATAGTGAATTCTAGGTCAGCCTGAGCCAGAGTGAGACCCTACCTCAAAAAAAAAAAAAAATAGTAAAACCCAGTGAAAAGTAGACAAGAGACTTGAACATAACTTTTAGGGAAAGAACATCTCCCCGCCCCCCCCCCCCGGCAAAAAAAAAAAAAAAAAAAGCCCAAAGAATGCATAGAAAGTGGTCGTCTCCCGTAAAGAAGGTGTAAGTTTCAGCCCTAACTCGATACCAATGGTGTGTCTGATGAAGGAAGCCAAGGACCTCTGAGGTCGGGAAAAATTTACTTTTTCTTGTTTATCCTCTCCATTGAATCTATTTCACATTATCTTTGTATTTTTCTAAGCTTAGGTGGAAGAGAACTAAAGTACGTTTGCAGTGAGGAAGGGCCGAGCCTGACTCTGGTGACAGGCTGGGGATGACCGACGTGCACCAAACAAAACAAAACAAAAAACAAAACAAAACAAAACAAAACAAAACAAAACAAAACAAAAACAGGCCTCTTTCCTGGAAGACAGTTCAAGCTTGCTCTTCCAACCCTGTCAACTAGTAAGGATACACTTTCATATATCTGGGTGGGTGGGTGGGAAAGACCTTTCTCCAAGTCCAAAGTAGATTGTGTCCCAGTAGTAAGACAAAGAAACAGGCTGGGTGTGGTGGCGCACACCTTTAATCCCAGCGCTGGGTGGGCTGAGGTAGGATGATCACTGTGAGTTCGAGATCAGCCTGAGGCTATATAGTTAATTCCAGGTCAGCCTGAACTAGAGCAAGACATTACTTCAAAAAAAGAAAGGGAGGGAGAAAGGAAGGAAGGAAGGAAAGGAGGGAGGGAGGGAGGGAGGGAGGGAGGGGGAAGGAGGCGTAGCACACTAGTCATTGTATCACCTTTCCCTGGGGAGGTGTGAACACATGTGTTCTCACCCCAGACAGGGCAGCCATGACCAACCAAAGATTTCACCAAAGTCCAGCCAAGAACCAGAGCTCACTGGGTGACTTACAGGCAAGGGTGACTCAGAGAGCTGCATCAGAAAGCCCACCCCAGCATGGTGACTCAAGGAGGCTGTACCCCTGGAGCTCACTGCTCATTGCACAACACTTGGTTTGGTGACAGGCTCTGTCATCCCCAGCAGTCCCTTGGGGAGAGAACTGTGGATCTTGAAAATCTCAGGCAGAGAGTCCAGAGACGTGTGTGTTGTTTACTTCTTGTCTCATGTAAGGTTTGTTTATTTCCCGAGTTTTAATGAGCCTCCCTCCAGGATGGAATGTTTCAATTAAGAGGAAATTGCTAAACAAGTTATTTTCCTTTGATGATGAGTGGATAGTCTCTAGTTCATTATCAGGACTCAGATGTGAAATGTCCCCCATGGGTCCATATGTTTGAATGTGTGGTTACCAGCTGCTGGTGGTGTTTTGGAAGGTTGGGGGACCTATAAGGAGGTAGGGCTTCCCTGGAGGAAGTAGGTGTCTGGGGGTGGGCCTTATGGGTTATAGCAGGGCCCCAGGTTTTTTGTTTGTTCGTTTTTTTTTGAGGTAGGGTCTCACTCTAGCTCAGGCTGACCTGGTATTCACTCTGTAGTTTCAGGGTGGCCTTGAACTCACATCAATCCTCCTACCTCTGCCCCACCGAGTGCTGGGATTAAAGGCGTGCACCACCATGTCCGGCTTGGTCCCAGTTTTGGCTAGAGTTTTGTCTGCTTCCTGGTCCACAGATCCTGCTCCTGTGACCACAGCCATCAATCTACAGCATGCCTTCCCCACTGTGATGAGCTGTGTGCTCCAACTGGGATTCAAAATAAGCCCTCCCTCCCTTACAGCCACAGTGATTAAAAAAAAAAAGTAAATGTGTCTACCATTTATATTAATCAAGGTTCTCCAGACGGGGCGGGGGGGCGGGTACAGGGAGGGTGTGTGTGTGTGTGTGTGGGTGTGTGTGTGTGTGTGTGTGTGTGTGAAGGGTAACCTGCTGGACTCAGCACTCATAGGTGTAAATATGAGCCTCATCCAAAACCCCCTCAATAGAACCACCCAGCATCGTACCTGGGCATTGAGGCCTGAGGCCCAGCAGAAGTGATGTATAGGGTGGATCATCCCTCAATTTCAGTGAGTGTGGGACATTTGAGGGCGCTGGGTAAGTAAAAGCCTCCGTTTCAGCCTTATGCCCCAAACACGTCCTCTGTCACCTTCATGGAATTGGTCTATTTTTAGACTCCAGTTTGAGTTCCATTTCAGATGACCTAATTCTCAGAAGTTGAATTTTCACTGGGAAGCCTATTATGGCTCTCATTAAACTATGCCTCTCACCTGATGTTCTTGAGAAAAGCAGCTCTTCAGTGATGTGTTGGGATGGGGATGGTGTATTCCCTGGGCCCACAGGCCTCAAACCGAGCGAATTCGTAATGGATTTTAGCACCTGAAGTTCACGCAGTCTTCACTTGATGTGTGAAAGGAAATTTGAATTAAGATTCTGTCAGCTCAGAGAGCAGTTGCGATCTGAGCTCGGCTGATGTACGTGCCGTGTTGAGCTCTGACTTCACGAGGCCATGCCACAGGTTAATCTGGACCCCATTACAGAGCGTGTATACCACAGCCTTTGGAAGGGGCCCTGGTGACAAATCTCATCATTGTGTTAGTGCTAATGACGAGGACAAAGTCACCATACGTGCCTCCCATACGGGCCAGGTAGTAAGGACCGTGGTTAGACCCTTACCTGCTGCTTAGCTGAAGCCCGCGGAGCCAGGCGCTGCAGGAATCCGCCAGTCCGGTTGTTTCCCCTTCACAGACGGAAACCAGCAGAGGGGGAGACGCCTGCCCTGGGCAGTGGTGGTGTGTAACGCACAACATTCAGACGTCGGTGGCTTTCAACAACAAGCGGTCGCCTGTAGTCCGGTTGGCTGCAACTCGGGTGTATATCAACCGCATGTTCTTCATCCGTTCCTCTGAGGGTCTCCAGATCGTCACCCAACTTGAACAGAGGTGCAGCAAGCGCCTATATGCACCTATCTCTGCGGAATGTTGATTTAGGGTCCTTCCGTTCAATACTCAGGGCTAGGCCAGCAGGGCCACTAAGGTAGAATCTGTTTTCAGTTGTTGGGGAACCTCCATACTGATTCCCATCGTGGCTAGACTAATTTATGTTCCCACCAGCGCAGCATGAGGATTCCCTTTTCTCTACATCCTCACTAACGCTTGTCGTTTTCTGTTTTCTTAGCTGACACTTAGTCAGGCCATGGCTGCAAGCTGCCCAATGGCTGCTGGATGGAGGATTCCCAGTCTCCATTGGCATCAAGACTAGTGAATGGGGGCTGGAGAGATGGCTTAGCAGTTAAGGTGCTTTCCTGTGAAGCCCAAGGACCTAGGTTCAATTCCCCAGTCCCCACGTTAACACCAGATGCACATGGTGGCACATGTGTCTGGAGTTCATTTGCAGGGACTAGAGGCCCTGGTGTGCTCATTCGCTCTCTATCTGCCTCTCTCTGTCTTTCAACTAAATAAATAGTTGTTTTTTTTGTTCATTTTTATTTATTTATTTGAGAGAAAGAGGCAGAAAGAGAGAGAGAAAGAGAGAATGGGCGCACCAGGGCTTCCAGCCACTGCACACGAACTCCAGACATGTGCACCCTCTTGTGCATCTTGCTAACATGGGTCTTGGGGAATTGAGCCTTGAACCGGGGTCCTTAGGCTTCACAGGCAAGCACTTAACTGCTAAGCCATCTCTCCAGCCCAATAATTTTTTTTTAATTTTTTTGTTTATTTATTTGAGAGCAACAGACAGAGATAGAAAGAGACAGATAGATAGAGAGAATGGGTGCGCCAGGGCCTTCAGCCACTGCAAACAAACTCCAGATGCGTGTGCCCCCTTGTGCATCTGGCTAACGTGGGTCCTGGGGAATAGAGCCTCGAACCAGAGTCCTTAGGCTTCACAGGCAAGCGCTTAACTGCTAAGCCATCTCTCCAGCCTAATAATTTTTTTTTTAAAAGATCGGTGGATGGAACTTCTGTAGGATGCTAGCAGTCAAGACCTGTCACGGGGGGATGGATGTGCTAGTCTGGATGTGCGTCTACTGCACCAGGTCAAAGGACTCCTTTGAAGGCTAGTATTCCCCCCCACGCCCACGCCCACTTCCTCACCAGGCTCGAAGTCCCAAGGAGAAGAGGCCTGTGTACGCCCAGTGCAAGGCAGCCTTCAGGCATCTTGCAGTGGCCAAGAGGAAGTTGAGATGTCTCCACGGGACAGAAGACCGTGGCAACATCTGTGATGGGGGCTGTGTCCCATAGACTCTGCAGAGAGCTGAAGAGAACGAGAACATTCAGAGGAAGATGTCTGTCAGCCTGAGACAACGTGGGTGCAGCTTTGCCTAAAGGAAGAGATGGCATTCCACTTCATGGCTCTTCTTGGGAGATCTAAACCATATTACCTGACTTATTCTTCTGAGAAATCCTTTTCCTAGCCATCAACGGTCTTAACCAGCAGTGGATCCTGCAAGTTCCACGCCAGGCCAGCCAAGCCAAATGTACCAACTGGTGTAATGGTGGCATGTCTGTTATGAGGAAAACAAACCACTCTGATTGGACTTGAGGTGCACTCCATGGGTGGAAACTCCTGTCTGGTATACTGAAAACCTAATCAAAAGTGCATGGCTGGGGAAGTCATAAGCCCAAGGGGGAAGATAATACTGTTGTCTGGCAAAATGGATAATATTATGCCTACCAAACTTCCCTCTAAATACTTATATTTATGCCCATATATTAATACTACTCTCACTTTTGGTTAGCGAAGCTTCCCTTTTCAGGTGGTGGTACCCATCAGGGTGATTCAAAACCCACCAAAGTGCTGAAAAGAAATGACAGTGGAGGGCTGGAAGTGTGGTTTGGCAGTTAAGGCATTTGCCTTCAAAGACGAAGGACCCAGGTTCAATTCCCTAGGACCCACGTTAGCCAGATACACGGGAGGTGCATGCATCTGGAGTTCATTTGCAGAGGCTGGAGGCCCTAGTGCGCCCATTCTCTCTCTCTCTCTTCCTCTTTCTCTGTCAAATAAATAAATAAATAAATAAATAAATAAATAAATAAATAAATATATTTTTTAAAAAAGAAAAAGAAATGGCAGTGGAGTATTAGCATTAAATAAGGCATTTCTATCACAGCCTTCAAGGTGCAGGGACCATTGTGGAAGAGATAACAGAAAGAATGTAAGAGCCAAAAGAAGGGCAAGAATGTTTCGCAACACTGTCTTCCAGATGCAAAGTGGCCGTGGCCTTCATAAGCTCACAGTGGCTGCACAAGGCCTGCATGATATGAGGGAATAAATGATGACATCACAGTGGAAGAGACGAGTTGGAGAGAAGGGATTCAGTGGGGGGTTGGGAGGGAGGAAAGGCGGGTGGAGGAGGGGACGATCGTGCTGTAGTGTCTGTGTGTGTGGAGACTGTCAGTCGAAGGTTGAAAACAAGCAACCCATTTTCTTTATTACCCAACCAAAAGCCAAATACCGGGGGTTATTCCTGAGACCTTTGCTGGTGTATAGTCTTCTCCACTCCTGGCACAAAGAAGCTGAGTCCTGGTGGCATGGTCTTACCCTTGGATTATTATGCTGGCTGCTCTTTTGATTGATTAATTGATGGATGAATTTTTTGAGGCAGAGCCTCAGTCCAGCCTAGGCTGAGCTGGAACTCACTCTGTAACACAAACCAACATCGAACTCAGGACAATCGTCCTACCTTGGCCTCCAAAGTGCTGGGGTCTGAAGGTGTGAGCCACCATATCCAGTTTGGTTTCTCTTTTATTAAAAAAAAAAAAAAAGAAATCTTTGTATGTTGGGGGAGGGGTCCACATGTGCGAGTGGAAGCATGTGAATGCCATGGTACACGCTGGAGGTCTGAGACAAACTCAGCTGTCAGTCAACACCTCCCTTGTTTTATGCGTGATCCCCTGTTTGCTGCTGTGGACACCAGGCTTGCTACCCATGAGTGTCCAGGGACTCCGCCTCCCGCCTTTCCCTGGATGAACTAGCATCACAGAGCCTCGGGGTACTTCGTCTGGCCTGTCATGGGTTCAGGTGATCCCACAGGGCTCATACCTGTGCTGTTACCCACCCAGCTGTGTCTCCAGCCACCTATGTTGGTTCCTTGATCAGTTTCCCTCTTCTATCTGGTCTCAATGCAGCGCCCAGGCTGATCATTGAACATTGGTATCACTACTGTCCTAAAATTCTCCAACTAAACCACATTCCCTATCTGGCACTTGACCATGTCTACAGTTTGGCCCAACACTGCTCTGACTGACCCGTTTCCCACCTCTTTCCAACCCCATCCTCTCCTCGCTGCCCTCCTCTCCGGAGTTTCCTGATAGCGCTCATTGGTGTCTTCGCTCCCTGCGCAGGCCTTGGAGGGTGAGGGTGACGCAGCTGCTTCAACCGGTTTCTACTTCAATAAACTTGGAAGCGTCACCCAGCTCACGGACAGAGTTTTAAGTGAAAAGCCATGTAGAGCATAAGTTAGCACAAGGTTTTTCACGTGGAGCGCCTAGTCATTGTCTTTTGATCTGTCACCCATCTATCTATCTATCATCTATCTATCTATCTATCTATCTATCTATCTATCTATCTATCTATCTATCTATCTATCTACCATCTATTTATCTCCACACCCCATTCTCTGGGGGTGAGCTTCAAGTCAGTAATAACCATGCTTCCCCAGGTCTCCCTGGGCTGCACCAGTACTTAGGGCATTTCTGCAATAGCCACCAAGCTCACAGGACTCTGATAGAATGCCGAGCAAACTGGCAATACCACTTCTTGCCCGACCATCACTTCATGTGCATCTTCCACCACCCAGCCGCCGCATGCCAGCCATAGGTGGTGCGAGCTTCCTCCTTGCCCGGCTTCTCTGCCTCTTCTTGGGCTCAGCTACCCAAGCCTATCTTGATGTCTTGAGCTTGATTGATGGGTGACAACACCCCTGATATTTCTTTTTTTTTTTTTTAATTTTTATTAACATTTTCCATGATTATAAAATATATCCCATGGTAATTCCCTCCCTCCCCACCCCCACCCCTGTTATTTCTCTCAGTGGAAGGGTTTGCACTCCTTCCTGAACCTGCACGGACTTGGAATTTAAGACCACGCTGATAGAACGCACATTTTAAAATCATTTGTACTGACCTCAAGGCGGACTTTCAGAGTCCAGCTGGAGTATTAGGCTGACGTGGGTTGCTTGTCTTAAGGAAAGGAGGTCCCTTGTCCTGTGGAGGTTTGCTTACTTGGAAGAAAAGCTCCAGAAAGTTAGAGACTTCAACTCTGCCCCTTAGTTCCTATGATACGTATCTCCATCTGCCCTTGGACGGTTGACACCTTGGGGGTGGGGAGGGAGGAAGAGAATTGTCACCTTTTCAAGTTAGCCTGCTTTGGCTGCAAGAACTGAAGACCAAAGATCAGAGCAAGCCCATGTTCCAAGTCTTCAATGGACCGTGTCCTTTGAACATGAGAGCCCTAACTTGGGCTCCCCAATGCATGAAATCACTTAAGTGATGGTCACCCTGGGCTAAGGTCCAGCTGAGAATAAAGTCCAGGATTTCAAGGTTCGAACCTTTATAAGAATGGAACATTTAACTACACCACGTCTATCCAAAAATAGGCTAGAGACTGGAAGTGGGAGAAGAAGCCGGTGGCTTTGGCTTTGCTCCAGATGCCAGGCTACCGGACAGCTGTGCCTTTTTCTCCTTGTCCCCACTCCAGGACCATCTGCACGATGCCACCCTAACTGCAATGGCGCAGTGGGCTCCAGTTCCTTGATCTTTTAGCCACCGTTTCTCAAGTGCAAAGCTGAAGGGTGTTCTGGAAGCACACGTTCACGCCCCAGGAGAGCTGTTTCCTTTCCCTCCTCACTGGAGAAACAGGTGCTGGGTGCAGTTCGCAGCAGGGGGCCATCTGCACTGCTCATAGCCCCTGCAGACTCTGAGACCCTTCTCTCTGAGTCATAAGGTAGGGCAGGGGATCCCAGGATGGGAAGTCTGCTGTGCACGCACAGGCTGGAGGTGAACTTGCCTCCCATGCCTTGTGCCTGGACGTCCCTTAGTCTTGTTTGTTGGAAGCAAGCTGATGTTTTCAACCTCTTGCTAACAGGCTGGCTTTGGGGTTCTTTCTCCCCCCGCCCTGTCATAATCCTTATAGGACCTCCTCACTCTCACTCATTGTGAGCTGCCTTTGTTTTTAGATATAGAGTCTCACTCTAGCCCAGGCTGACCTGGAATTTACTACGTAGCCTCAGGGTGGCCTCAAACTCACAGCGATCCTCCTAGTTCTGCCTCCCAAGTGCTGGGATTAAAGGCATGCGCCACCACGCCTGGCTTATTTTTCTTATCTTGAAAAAAACAATTCCTCTGTGTGTGTGTGTGTGTGTGTGTGTGTGTGTGTGTGTGTGTATGTGTGTGTGTGTGTGTGTTTACTCTGCAAGGAAAGAGAGAGAGAATGAGTACACCAAGGCTTCTTGCCACTAGAAATGAACTCCAGACCCATGCAGCACTTTGTGCATCTGGCTTTATGTGGGCACTGAGGACGTGAACCCAGGCCATCAGGCTTTGCAAGCGAGTACCTTTAACCTCTGAGCCAACCCTCCAGCCCATAGCCTACTTTCTAAAATCTCTGTAAAAATAAAGGCAGATGCACTCCTGAGGTTGTCCTCTACCCCTTTCCCCCCACACACGTGCATATACATGCCTTCAATACACAGGTGCATATATGACCACGCACATGCCTGCACACATACACACATTCAATAACATGTGCATATGTGACCATGTACACACTTACACATGTACCCACATTCAATACACAGGTTCATATGTGACTAAATACATGCTTGCACATGTGCACACATTCAATACAAAGTCACATATGTGCCCATGCACATGCTTGCACATGTACACACATTTAATACATAGGCGCATATTGGACCATGCACACACACACTTGCACATGTACGTGCATTCAATACACAGGTGCATATTTGACCATGCACACACACTTGCACATGTACACACATTCAATACACAGGTACATATGTGACCATGCACACGCTTGCACACATACATGCATTCAGTAGAGAATGAACCTAGGGAGGTGGCTCAGGTGATAAAGAACTTGCCACAAAGCGTGGAGACCTGAATTCAGATCCCTGCATCCACGTAAATGCCAGTCAGTCCTGGAGGCACGCACCCATAATCCTGGCACTAGAGGGGCAGGGACAGGAGGATCCCGAGCTCCACGCTTGCTAGCCTAGCTCCTCAGTGAGCTCTTGCTTCAACGCAAGACCTGACTCACAATTAAGATGGAGCGCATTAGAGGAGGAAGATGCCCTGCATTGACCTGAGGTCTCCACATGTACCCAGCACCCACATGCATCACAACATGCAATCACAGGTACATAGCACATACATACACATGCAAAAAGAAACAAAGAACTGGAGCAGCGAGGCCGACTCAGGCTCTGAGCTCTCCCTGCCATCTCCAGGCTCACCGTGGACAAATCTCTTCCTCCTGACCCCTCCTTCCCGGGAAGTGAGGGCTGAAGGAGGTAGTCCGCATAGACTACTCCCAGTCCACGGTGCGCACTTCGGTCTGAAGGAGCTCTGTCTCCGAGGATGCCGGGGCTCCTGTGACACGCATCAGGCTGGGGGAAGGGCTGGGCTGCCTGAACTTCATCTTGGGCTGAACACCGCCCCTGCCGTCCTGGAGCTCGCGTTCTCTCGTCCCTGTCCTGACCTCCCCAGATCAACTCAACAAACACCTACTGTACACGTGCACAAGGGAGAAGCAGAAGACACACTCCTTCCCAGAACTCCATCTAGAACCCCCAGCCTAGAGGCCAGAGCTTCTAGATGCCCCCCTCTGGCTTCGTCATTCATAGACCAAGGGCTGGGAATCTTATGAGCGTTCCTAAGTAGGCACTGCCTCTCCCTGCACATGAGGAGATAAAATGAGCGCAGACGTGGGGAGCAACCCTAAAGACCACGGGTCCTTAACAGAACAACCGAGCCTTCAGACTAAGGCAGGTATTTCTGTGTTCGCTTTGAAATTTCTCCTCCTCGGCATGTGGTATGACTGGGCCAGATGACTGCGTA
The DNA here is from genome assembly GCF_020740685.1 of Jaculus jaculus. Lineage (NCBI taxonomy): Eukaryota > Metazoa > Chordata > Mammalia > Rodentia > Dipodidae > Jaculus > Jaculus jaculus. Next base: position 4,163,338 of record NC_059118.1, read on the forward strand.
TCAAAATGCTCATTGGTTTTGCATACTTCCAGCTCTCAGTTACTGGTCCCTTTTTAATATGCAGAGACTGGGGCTTGGGAAGAGTCCGCCTCCTGCACAGTGACATCTTCTCTTCCACATATCATCATCTTCATCTAGAGTGTCTGCCTGCCTTTCAATCCTAAGGCCGCCCTGCTTTGCAGCAAGGACAGAAGCAGCCCCTCGGCGTGTCCCGGGCTCACCTTCCTGAAGCCTCAGAGAGGCCAGGCAGCAGGATGTCAGGACACAGCATGCGGAGGAGACGTGACACTGGACATGGCCGTGGAGCCGGGAGCCCCACGCCCAGTGCTCCTGGCGGTATGACAAATGACTTCACAACTTCAAAAATACTGTTAGTTTCTCATAAGCTCCAGTTGTTCATGTATTTAAAATTCTCAGTGAGGGGTCTAGAGAGAAGGCTTAGTGGTTAAGGTGTTTGCCTGCAAAGCCAAAGTACCTTGGTTCGATTCCCCAAGACCCACATAAGCCAGCTGCACAAGGTGGCACATGCCTCTGGAGTTTGTTTGCAGTGGCTGGAGGCCCTGGCGCACCAATTCTCTCTCTTTCTCTTTCTCTGCCTCTTTCCCTCTCTCGCTCTCTCAAATAAATAAATAAAATTTAAAAACTTATCAATGAAAATGTTTTAAAAATAAAAACAGCATGTTTATTTGCACGTGTGCACCAGGGTCTCTTCCCAGTGCAAACAAATTCCCATCAGACTTTATGTGGGTGGCTGGGGAACTGAACCCAGGTCAGCAAGCATTGTAAGAAAGTGCTGTTAACCACTGAGCCACCTTCTCACTCCCAAAATGCAATACTTAACTTGCCTGCTTCTCTAGCAACTCATGGGTGGGGATTAATAATAAGACATTTCCTCTCCTCTCCATTTTAACAAGTCATTCTTGGAATGAACCAGATGCTCTGGTTACTGAGCAAAAAAAAGAGGGGACCAGCCATATGTCTGATGGCTAAGCCAGCCCCACGTGTGTGTCTGCTCTCCTACTGTGTCAAGGGTCAGAGAGTGTTATGTGTGAAGAGCAGAATCCACACAAGCCCACAGACACATGGGCTCATGGCTTATCCCAGGACTTCCTTAGCATGGATGCCCATTAAAAGCCGGGAGGAACTGGACATGGTGACACATGCCTTTAATCTCAGCACTTGGGAGGCAGAGGTAGGAAAATTGCCAAGAGTTTAATGTCAGCCTGAGACTACATAGTGAATTCCATGTCAGCCTGGGCTAGAGTGACACCGTACCTCAAAAAAAAAAAAAAAAGAAAGAAAAGAAAAGAAAAGAAAGAGAAAGAGAAAGAGAAAGAGAAAGAGAAAGAGAAAGAGAACGAGAACGAGAAAGAGAAAGAGAAAGAAAGAAAAATGACAAGAAAATAAAAGAGCTTGGAGGAAAGATTGCCTTTTCTAATATGGCAGTATACTGACTTGCCTTCACAGAAACATCAGACCCCTCATGGACTCTGCTGCAGCCTCCTTGTAGCGAGAGGAAACCAAAGGCCATGGGTGGGAGAGGGAAGTAGGGGCAGACACCACCCCTGGGTGGCGGTGACAGGTCATACCTTTCCTCTAAAGACAAGCCCAGCGAGCAGCTCTAATCGCAGACCTCCGTGTGTGTGTGTGTGTGTGTGTGTGTGTGTGTGTGTGTGTGTGTGTGTGTGTGTGTTGGGGGAGGAATGCCTTCTCAAGATGTCTGTGCCTGTGCTCTGGGGATGTAGGCTGGAAGATACAATGCGGCTGTGAACTGTGTGTGTCTGTAGTGCCCCCCTCAGGGGACGTAGGCAGCTGTCAGCCAATCCCCAAGCCTCTGCTCTGAGTCTGAAGATGAGATGGGGGAGGAGGGGGAGAAAGAGGGAGCTGTCTAAGCACTGTTTTGCTTGCTGATAGAGGTGCGGGCTATGAGGCTTGTTGTGAGTGTGTGTGTGTGTGTGTGTGTGTGTGTGTGTGTGTGTGTGTGCGTGTTTGGCTATCTGAGTATTGATACAGTGAACCTCAGTAAATTGGAATTGCCCCGAAATCTCGTGCTTTGAGAAGGAAAAGGCTAAAGGCTGATGCCAGCCAAAGGAGAAAGTTGTCCTCTAAGAAGAGATTTCCCACCGTTCTGACAACTTGTCGGAGAGACTGGAGCTGAGAATGACGGGTCAAGGATGGACGGGGCACACCTTGACCACAACTGTTTGCTTGTGCACAACTCTTGCCCTCTATTTAAACCTAAACCTCATGTCAGTTCCCTGAAGATGGACTTGGGGAAGGGTCACGGGACCTCTCTGTTCCTCTTCCCAGTGTGGTTACAAACAAGTCTCCTCTTTCTTCTTTTCACTTCCTTATCTCTGTAATTGGCCTGTTGAGGATGTGTGGCTGAACCTAGCTCGTTCGGGCTGTCAGGGCCAAGCGCTGGCCCTCATCACTCCATTAATCCCGACGCGCAGCCTCACGGTGGAGCACGCTGCCTGGGAGGCAGGCCAGCCGAACTTCCTGCGAGTGGACGAACCTCTGGCTCCATGAGGCCACAGGAGCTTTGGAGGAATACGGAATCTCTGCTAATAAACCCTGGAAGGGCCATAATGCATGCAGAACAATTTTTAGACATTGTTTTGACTTCTTGTAAAGGTTCCTGAAAGCTCTGTAGGAGGCTGAGCCCTCTGCTCCTGGTGTTTGGTAGAGAGGCGATCTATGCTTCACCGGTGTGAGCCTGGTGCTAGGACCCTCTCCACATTCAGCCTCTCGGTCCTTGCTTGCAGCAGGGGGCTATACCCAGAAGCTTTGCCTGTTGGTGTGTGTGTGTGTGTGCATACCTGTGTGTGTGCATGTGTGTGTACACACTTATGTGTGTGTGTGTATGTGTATGTGTAAGCCAGGGGACACAACCTCTGCTGTCATTTTTCAGGTATTGTCAACTTTTTTTGAGACAGGGTCTCTCATTGGCGTGGAATTCACCAATTAGGTTAGACTGGCTGGTCGGTGAGCTTCTGTCTCCTGGCCAGCTCCAGGATTACAAGTGCATGCCACCGAGCCCTGCATCTGATGTGGCGTCTGGGGGTCGAGTCGGGTCTTTGTGCTGGCAAGGCAAGTGCCTCCCGGACGGAGCCACCTCCCCAGCCTGGTCGTCACGGTACGGCTTCGCTTTACTTCCCCACGTAAGTCAGTGCTTGTGGAGTTCTCATCTGCTTTTCCTGATTTTTCCTGATTCTACCCCACCCCCATTTTGCTTTTAGTACATTGAGACGTAAACTTTGAAAACTGAAAATTCTCTTCTTTCCAACATTAGAAATCTCAGAGTTGCACACTTGGTCTCGGCCCAGGCCTAGGGCTTCAGGGAGACCAGAAAGACCGCTGGGGGTGTGGGGGGGGCGCTCAGGCCAGGTCTCACCGTGGATATGGACTTGTAGGTGACTTCGGGCCTGGTGTGGGCCACAGTGTTCTTGTCTGGAAAGCAGAGCTAACGATGCCACCCTGACAAGGTGGGCGAAGGGTTAAGTCAGCTGCCCGGGTACCGCTAGCAGCAAGGGCAGTTTCTGGGACTGGACGAGTGCCACTTCCTTCGCCAGCTGTCCTCTGCTCCCGGCGTCCTTGCCAGCAGCTGTCATTCCCAGACATGCTTCACACGGCCACCGCCCTCACGAAAGGCTGACACGGGGGCTTCTTTTAGGAAAACATGAAGGGAAGGGGCAGTCGGACGCGATTAGCCTCTGTTAATCCAAGCATGCTAGCCCATTTCCTTTGAACCAAGGGCCCCGCTGCCCTACGCCATGCACGTGGGAGGCTTAGTCTCTGCGGAGAGACACGAGCATGTTTTGGTTGAGCGACACTCAGACTTTCAGTCAGGCTGAGGTCCTGTGCTGCTCAGCCAGTCACTATTTGGGTGACATTGAGCAGGTTGTGTCATGCTCAAATATTTCAGTTTCCTTATGTGTGAGATGTGGGGAGTGGCTCATACCTCACACTGTTCATTGTTATAATCTGCCTCTCCCCCATTCTCTCTCTCTCTCTCTCTCTCTCTCTCTCTCTCTCTCTCTCTCTCTCTCTCTCCTGCAGTCAGTAACTTGGGTTTTATGCTTCAAATCTGGAATGGCCCATTATGTCACTTACTTTCTCGATGTTGAGACAAAATGCCTAACCAGAAGCAGCTTATGTCTCATAAGTTTTTTTTTAATATTTTGTTTTTATATATTTATTTATGAGAGAAGGAGAAATACAGAAAGCACCTTAACCACTGAGCTATTCATCTGCCCAGCCCTTTTAAGTTGTTTTTGTCAAGTGCTTTGGTCACAGCAACAAGTAAATAATATAGAAAACTGGTATCCAAATGTGGGGGTTTGATTCAGGTGCCCCCGCATAAACTTAAGTGTTCTGAATGCTAGGTTCCCAGCTGATGGAGATTTGGGAATTAACACCTCCTGGAGGCGGTGTATTGTTGGAGGTGGGCTTACGGGTCTTATAGCCAGCTCCCGCTTACCAGTGCTTGTTGGCACACTCCCCTGTTCCTACTGTCCACCTGATGTTGGCTAGGGGCTGATGTCCACCCTCTGCTCAGTCTGTCATTTTCCCCTGTCATCATGGAGCTTCCCCTCAAGTCTATAAGCCAAAATAAACCTCTTTTTCCCCAAAAGCTGCTCTTGGTCAGGTGATTTCTGCCAGCAATGCGAACCTGACTGCAACACCAAATGTAAGGATGTTGCTGTGGTAAACCTGACCATGTGACTCTTAGGCATTCAGAGCTGGGCAGGTCTGAGGAGGAATGTGGAAGAGTTTGAAAAGCCCTAGGCTGCTGTAAGCAGAGCTGGAAGAGTGACTACTCTGGTGGTCCCGAGACCAGAATGCGGATAGCAACGTGCTAGGCAGGAGGGATGGCTAGGTTGGTAAAGAGCTTTCTGTGCAGAGTGAAGACCAGAGTTCAGATCCCCAGCGCCTCCATGGATACTTGGCAGGTGTGGCATCCCACATGTAAAACCAGCCCCTGAGGGTAGGAGACAAAAGATCCTCAGGGCAAGCTGACTAGCCAAATCAGGGGAGTTCTGGGCTCAAGCAAGAGATTCTGCCTTGGTAAATAAAGTGCAGAGTGGTCAAGAAAGCACCCAACCTTTGACGTCTACACACACAGACACACACACACGCGCGCGCATTCAGAGGTACACTTGCCAAAAAAAAAAAGAAACAAAATTTTAAAAAGATTGTGCTCATGAGATTTCAGAAGACACTATTGTGTCTAGAATGTGCTAGAGGCCATGCATGTTGCATTCTCACAGAGAATATGGCTACATTATTGCTTGTAGGCTGAAGACTTGAGTGAGGCTGAACTCAGAAGTACTGACAGGAGAATTAGGGAGAGGGGATTTCAAGACAACCTAACAGTCAGGCTGCGACATGGATATTGCACGCTGCTTTTAGCTAGGTTTATAATGAGAATTAGGATCAAAACAAGCGCAGAAAGATTTCAGAAATGTGTAGTTTGGTTAACAAGGAAAACAGCATGGATGAGGTTGAAATTGCAAACAAAGCAAATCTGAACAAATAGATCAGTACTATTAAACAAAAGTCAAGCACGTTGTACTGGGACAGTAGAAAAGTAGCAAGTGCCTTGAGAACAAGACTCCTTCTATCAAACACCTCTGGGTGTAAAAATGCAGACTCGTGAAAGGTTTTCATTTGGAAGGAGAGTGTCTAAAAAGAGAGTGTCTGGGCTGGAGAGATAGCTTAGCAGCTAAGGCACTTGCCTGCAAAGCCAAAGGATCAGGTTCGATTCCGCAGGACCTACCTAAGCCAGATGCACAAGGGGCACATGCATCTGGAGTTCGCTTGCAGTGGCTAGAGGCCCTGGTGTGCCCATTCTCACTCTGTCTTTCTTTCTATGCTTGCAAATAAATAAATTAAATTAAGAGAGAGAGAGAGTCTAAACAGAGAGAGTCTCCAGGATGTTCTGCTGGGAAAGAGCCACATAGGGAAATGTTTTTCCATGTTCAGCATCCCCCCCCTCCCATTCCCCTAGCCCTCAGAGGCTGCTGCAGGCGAGGTGAAAGGGGCCTGGATACTTCTCAGGCTGGAAGTAGAACTTGGCAGCGTCCATAGAGTTTAGGTGTTTCTGGCATGGTGGGGTTTCCAGAGTCCACCCTGTGAGGGGTGGACAGTGTGCAGCAGGGTCTGGCTCCTTGCAGAGAATTTCTGAAAGTGCTGTGTGTGCACTGCAGACTCTAGGGTATTGGAGATGCCAGGAACATGAGCCATCTGCCCAGAAAAGCTGTGGACACCAGGCGGAACCAGACCCCGAGGCAGCCCATGTGTGCTGCGGGGGGTTTGGAGCCAGAGGCCAATTGGAACTCAGATCATGCTTCCAAGCATCGGAGAATGGGATCTAATGCTTTCCTGCAGAGTTTGGCCATGCTTTTGTCCAGTTTTTCATTGCTGTCTGCTCCTATATGTTGGAATGGGAATGTTTGCTCTGTGACATTATATGTATATTGAAAGTATGGAACTTTCTTTCTTTTTCTTTTTGAATGTGTGCATGGGTAATAGGTGTGATGTGGTATGTGTGTGGTATATGTATGTGTGTATGTGTGTGTGTGTGTGTGTGTGTGTGTGTGTGTGCAGATGGGGTGCTCTGCGCACACACGCGTGGAAGCCAGAGGAGAATGTCGGGCATCCTCCTCCACTGCTCATCCTCTTGTTTCCTTGTGACAGCGTCTCTTCACTGATCCGGAGATTGCAGTCTTCACAACCCCCCAGCGATTCTCTGGTCTCTACTCCTCACAGGACTGAGATTACACACATGTCTGGTCACACCTAGCTGTTCATATGGGTGCTGGTGAATCAAGCTTCAGGCTCAGTGGTCTTTAGGTCCTCATATTTGCGCAGGAAGCTCTGTGAACCACTGAGCTATATCTGTAGCCCTGGAAATTACTTTTTGATTTTACAGGTGACCACAGCGAAGAGTTTGCCTTGAATGTTGGACTTGGAACTTTGGACTTTTGAAGTGTGGGGAGTGTTAGAATTATAGAAACTCAAAATGAAGAGCCAAAAGTAATCTTGTATTCCTTAAGTTGTTTTTGTCAAGTATTTTGTCATAGCAATAAGGAAATCAACCAATACAATGGGAGTTTCTACAGCGTGGGAGTCTCAGAATAGTTAAAGCTGAGAGAGAGAGAGAAAAGACAGAGAGAGATAGAGACAGAGAGACTGACTTTCAGGCCCTAGATCTAGAATAGGGTCATTCCAACAAACTCTATTGCTCAAACTATCAGCCCAGAGTCAGGCAAGGAGGACTAAGTTCCATTGGGCCATGTGAGGAGAGCATGGGCACACTGGAAGGGACAGAACTGAGAGAGGTCGAGTCTGAAGAGCAGTTACCATCAGCGCCTCCTCTGGGGCATAGAACAGTAGGAGTCACTGTAAAAATGCTTGCTTGAAATCTGGTTGTGCTCTTCAGATGTGTTAGAAAAAGTATCAGACTCTAACACTCAAGTTTGAGAAGATCTTGGCTCTTTCACACCAATGAATGAGAAGTAATCTCAAGCAAAGATTCTCAACAGAAGCCCAAGGGTGTCAACCATGACACACGGGTGCCTTGGGCTTACATCATCGGCCTCAGAATGCAGAGGACAGTGTTGAGTTCCTGCCTGCCGCTGTGGGGATGTATGCCAAACAGGGAACCCATTCAAAAGAGCACTATGACTCAGCGAGGTGGCAGAGTAACATGGATACAAACCATATGGGTGAGCGATTTCTACTACAGTTAGGAACGGTCTCGTGTGTCCATCATCTGGGCAGGCATCGGATGGTGATGGGGTCCTGGGAGGGGTCATTGCTGCAACAGCCTGCAGATGGAGGGTGTGGGTGCTTTCCTTCATCAGACTTCAGAACACACAGTGTAGCTAGAACTTCATAAATGCCAGGCAGGATCTGGGCTCATGAGAGGATCAGTTTCAGTTTCCCACCCCCACTTGAGATGGGCAATGTCCCATGATGCTCTTCTCCATTAACAAGGGGATGAAAGCAAGAAGACAGCAGTGGGTCTGTGCCCTGAGGTCAGGTTGATGGTCGAGGAAGACGCCCTTCCTCCCCAGCACACCCTCCGAGGCTCAGGCAACGTGGCGGAAGAGAAGGCATTAAGAATGGAAGGACTCAGGGCTGGAGAGATGGCTTGGTAGTTAAGGCACTTGCCTGCAAAGCCAAAGGATCCAGGTTTGATTCCCCAGTACCCATGTCAATCCAGATGTACAAGGTGGCACATGCATCTGGAGTTCATTTGCAATGGCTGGAGGCCCTGGCATGCTCATTCTCTGTCTCTCTCTGTCTGTCTAGTAAATAAACAAATACAAAAAAAATTTAAAAACAATGCCAGAGCCAGAAGATGGGGCAGAGCGGTGCACAAAGTGGGGCATAAAGTGGCTGTTGCATTCATGACCTCACGGTGCCTGTGGCTTCCTGCACGAGATCTGTGCAATGTTGGGCCCATCGACATTCTGTCATGGATGGTGGAGGAGGGGGAACAAATAAAAGCGGGACAAGTTGAAAAGAAGAGGGGAATTCAATGGAAGGAAGATGGGGGAGGGGAACAAAAGATGGCCTTGAGAGGGGTTATAATCCAAACACATTATGTGCATGTATGAAGATGGTCAATAAAAATACTTGAAAATAGATATCATTAATTTTGAGTGAATTGCTTGCGCCAACAGACATACTCAGTGTCTCCCAGCTGCATGTTTAGTTGCAAGGGGAGATGAAACAAAGCATCCAGGACGTATACCCCCCGTTTCATAAATGCCCCCCTTTCTTTTGCTTTTGCACTTAGGCCACATTAAAGACCATAGAGGTAGCGCAGGGGACTGCGCCGACGTTACACGCTCTGGATGTAAACGCGTAGGGGACATGGCTTGCAGTCCCAGGAAAGCTGTAAAGCGGTCAACCTTTTCCTCTGCGACCAGTCTTGCCTTTCTTGTACACTGTTCTCCAGTGCAGGTTCTGAAAACTCTCCTCTCATCACAACAGCTCATAGAAGAAGAGGAAAAAGAGTCTTTTAATACACAGGTAAAAGGATTTTGTTTGGGGAGGAGATTGTCTTTGCTTAGGGAAAAATGCCTTGATGAGTTGCTGGAGGGCAGGAGGGAACACCCCGAGGGCAGGTCTGGAAAGAAATGAGGGAGGCAGCGCTGCACAGGAGGCGCGCAGGGCTGGGAAGCAGCGAGGACGCTGAGAAGGGAAGATGAAATACCAAGTCCCCGTCCATCAGCTGTCACTGTCATGCCCAGTTCTCGGCGCCCCCAGTGACCACCAAGGAGATCCAAACACACATGCAAAGGCAAAGAGCTTTATTTGGGGCTTAAGCTTGGACCCTTGACTTTACCAGCACAGTGGACCCATGCAAGAGAGCAGGGTTTCTATAGGGATTTGAACGAAGAAGTAGAGGACGGTTACATGATTGGTTGGTTTAAACAGTAAGTGTACTTGTATTCTTTTTGATTGGCTGGGGCCGAGAGGCAGGAGGACAAGTCTTGGGCATGCCTGGACTGTCTAAGGCTGACTCAGGTCCTCTGCCCAAGCGGGAATTTGAAACTTAGGCCTAGCCGGGGCAGCGCCTTCCTGAAGCCTGTCAAGGCGCCAGTCTGGTTTCCGGGTCTTTCATCACCTCAGGTGCCAGAAATGACCAAGTGACATTTATCAAGTGTTACCTACAAAGGTGATTCCTAATCTTTTAGCGCTTATCACTTGGACCACTTACTTGCTGATTCTTGGGCCAAAAATACCCAACCAGAACAACTTACGGAAGGAAAGATTTTTGGTTGTTTTTTTTTTTTTTTTTTTCCACTTACAGTTTTCCAAGAAAAGTCTATCATGATGAGAAAGCATGGCAGAAACAGGAAGCTAAAGTCACATTGTCACATGGAATAAGAAGAAAGCCAGACAACAGCGAGCAGGGCCCTCCCCTTGAGACCCACTTCTCCAGCAAGCTTCCATTCACAGCCTTCCCTCCCAGCACCGCTGCCTTGAGAGTTAAGTATTCAGACACACGAGTCTATGGGGGACATTATCCACTCAAACTGCCACAACACCCCTGTCGTCATGAAGCTCCCCCTTCAGACTATAAAACCGAATAAACTTCCCTCCCATCAGCTGGTTTGGGTCACGTGATTTGTCCCAGCAGTGTGAAGGTGGCTACCCTGGTGACAAAGGGATCATGGAGCCGGCCCCGAGGGTGGTCCTGTGGCATTAATAGAACCCGTCTTGGGCAGAGCCCACTGCTGGATTTAGCATTCCTCGTCCTATATGGATGCCCTGCCAACCTGTGTCCTGACAAAGACCATGCAGGGCACCCATGTTCAGTGGCCCTCTGAGCTCCCACACAGGTCAAGATCAGGAGCAGGAACTGGCAAACGTTTTCAGCAAAGAGCCAGACAGTGATTAGTTTGAACTTTGCGTGCCACGCCACCTCCGCACACTGCTCAGCTCTGCTGCTGCAGCCACAGATGGGGTGCAAAGCAACAACTTGATGGGTGGGCTCGTGGGCCATGGCTCATGGCCAATGGCTCACAAACTGCAAGTCACAAACCTGCTGCCCGGGGAGCTGTGGTAGAAGGTGCACGGCGCAATCTGGTAGCTGTGGAGATGTGCAACGCAGCTGCAATGAGTTAGCCAAACTCAAGGTGATGGGCACCGGGGTCCTTCGGCCTCCCCGACAAGCACCTTAACTGCTAAGCCATTTCTGTAGCCCAATTTCCATTTTCTAAAGGGAACTGGAAGAGTGTTATAACTGATACAGCATGTCCCAAAGCCCTGAGTTTAAGTCACGTTATTATGCTCTCCAGTGGCCCAAATCCCCAGGGAGGTAGGGACACTTTTTTATCAAGTAGTCTCTGGGCCTGGAGGTCAGCTTCAAGCCACGCAGAGAAAGATGAGAACTTACCTTGAGTCGTGGGTCCATTGAGAGCACTTGTGGGGACGCTTGTAGATAAGACTACAAAACGATGAATAGGTTCAAATTTGGTGAAACAAGCTTTCTTACCAAAATTTTGTTCCTCAGTTTACCTGCTTTCCATTGCATGATTCCCTGTCTCTCTCTCCGTGCTCCTCATGGGTCCTGACGGTTAGCATGAGCTATTTCTAGCACTCCATTGAAGTTCTACTTCGCATGATGAGACTTGAATAATTTAAATGGTGATTAATGGTTCTATTTTTATGTTATCTCTTCTGGAATACCTCCACCCACTAATCTCGTTTAATCAGCAGGTGGACTGGAGGACTCTCTCACTCTTCATTTAAGATGAACGTACATGCAGAAAAACTTTAAATGTTTTTCTCTTGCCCTTCGGCAGAATTACTTAGGAGATCTCTTAGAGGAAATTCTCTGATTAGTAAAGTGTGGGTGGCACCATTTTCTTAAATCAGTATTTTTACTTGAACAAAGTTTCAATCAATTTCCTTAAAATAAACATCCTCTTGGGTTGTGGCTCACTGGAATCTGCTATGGGGATCTCAGAGATTTTGTTCCTTAGGAGGCGTGTGGTCAGCAGTGAGACAAAAAAGGGAGGAGGGGAAGAAAGAACAAAGTATCATGTCACATATGTGTGAAAATGCCAAATAAAACCCTTCATAATGTGTTATTTTTTTAAATATTTTTATTTTTATTTATTTATTTGAGAGAGAGAGAATGGGCACAACAGGCCTCCAGCCACTGCAAACAAACTCCCGATGCATGCTCCACCTTCTGCATATGGCTTATGTGGGTCCTGGGGAAATCAAACCTAGGTCCCTTGGCTTTTCAGGCAAGTGCCTTACCTGCTAAGTTGTCTCTGCAGCCCAGTGTGTGTTCTTTTTTAAAAATCATTTTTATTTATTTGATTGCAAGCAGGAAGGGAGAGAGAGGGAGAATATGGTTATACCAGGGCCACTTACTACTCCAAAATCAAAATCAAAAGCACTCCAGCTGCATGTGTCGCTTTGCATCTGGCTGTACATTGGTACTGGGGAATTGAATTCTGGCTGGCAGGCTCTGCAAGCAAGAGCCTTTAACTACTGAGCCATCTCCCCAGCCCCATCACTATGTGTTCTGACTTTTAAAAGATCATCTCAGCACATGGGAGGCAGAGGTAGGAGGATCACCATGAGTTTGAAACCAGCCTGAGACTACATAGTGAATTCCAGGTCAGCCAGGGCTAAAGCAAGACTCTATCTCAAATGTCAAAAAATAAAAAAATCAGCCAGGCGTGGTGGCGCACGCCTTTAATCCCAGCACTCGGGAGGCAGAGGTAGGAGGATCACCGTGAGTTCAAGGCCACCCTGAGACTACAGAGTTACTTCCAGGTCAGCCTGGACCAGAGTGAGACCCTACCTCGAAAAACCAAAAAAAAAAATTAATTAATTAAATAAATAAATAAATAAATAAATCATTTGAAAAATTGAAAAATAAAAAGACTAAATACAACTATATCTGGTGAGCTAAACTACCAAAAGGCTTTTACTGAAGGACTTATATTTAAAAGTATAACAATGTTTGCAGAATTTTTCTTCTTCTTTTTTACCTAAATTATTCCATTATCTCATCTTATAATACTTGATGTCAATATAGGCAATAGATATTGTGCATGTTGTGACACATGTATGCAAGTAATGATGAGTGTTTTACGTGTATATAATTAGACCACAAAAACATCCAAGACTTGATTCTTAGTTTCCCTCTCCTCCTCCATCCGCACCCGTGGCAGGTGGCGCAGGTGACAACAACAGAGCTGTGAGGTCACAAATGCTACAACCACTTCATGCTCGGAAGACCGGGCTCCACAGCACACTCCTACCCTCTGGCTCTTCATTCTTTCCGCCCTGTCTTCTGCAGTGTTCCCTGCGCATTATACTCAACAGTCACGTCTTCTCGGCACTTTGACAAGTTTTCGGTCTCCCTAGCAGTCACTGACAACGGCAGGCAGAAACTTCTCTGACCAACGATGAGAGCAGCATTAATCCGTGGGCAATAACATAATTAGTGGATAATCTGATGAGCACAGCACATCCATCCAGCCAGACAACAGTACCAGCTTCCCTCCTAGGACACGATGGCCTAGTCTTTTGACTAGGTTTTCAGTATCAGGCTTGATATTCTTGAATTCTGTCCTGTGGCGAGGGCCTCAGATCCAATCAGAGAATGGTTGTATACGCCCACGCCCGGCATGCCACTACCAAACCAGTGGGCTCATCTTGCCTGGCTGATATGGTTGTGTACTTCGCAGGGTCCACTGCTGGTTAAGACTACTAATGACTTCTCAGGCGGTCTACATAGCACTTTCCTGAACTATGACAGCTAACTTGCACACAGGAGTCTTCCAGTTCAGCTCCAGCTTGATATCAGTGCCCTGTCACCAAAACATGTGATAACAAAATTTAATTTGTTAATTGCAAAAATAAATAAATAAATAAAAATAAACCAGTTATGGTTAAAAGTAAATAAGTGGTTAGTGTATTCGATTCTCCCATCTTTTTCTACCTGACCTAATATTAAAACTGTTCTCTTTACTCCCACTTCCCGGTAAAAATGAACATCCTTTTGTCCTCTGAGTAAATACAAGCAATGTAGGATTATTCTAGAAAACAAAATAACAACAACAACAACAACAAAATAAACAAGAAGAACACTGATTATTCTGTTATTAAATTCTCTGCAAGGGGCCGGGAAATTGGCTCAGCATTTAAAAGTGCTTGCTGTGCAAGGCTACTGACTGGAGTTTGAATTCCTAGCACCCAAGTGAAGCTGGAATCAGGGTGGCACAGATATCTGTAATCCCAACATGCGTGCAGCAATGGGAATGGTATCAAGACAATCCCAGCCAGAGGACCAGCTGGTCTGGCATTTGCAGCAGTGGAACAGGAGATACTGTCTCCAACAAGGTGGAAGGTGGGGACTGACCCCCCCAGGCTGTCCTCTGACCTTCTTAGTGCACACACACACACACACACACACACACACACACACACACATACACACACCCTCAGTGAACCTGATGTCCCACTCTTGCCAAATTGGTTATGTAGCCACCAGTCCCAGGAGGCCACTAGGCACTTGAAATGCTGTGTTGCAATGGGAAAACACTCATCAGATAAAATGCATTACTGCTCTTTTTTTTTTTTTTTTTTTTTTGGTCTTTTGAAACATGTGGCTACTATAAGATTTGAAAGTGCATTATATTTCTGCTGCCCAAATGATCATTTTTGTTTACCCGTGTACTTAAATACATGTGATAGGAGTCAGATCATGGAGCCTGGTGCAGTGGCACACACTGGCAATCCCAGCAATCTGGATCATGAGTTCAAGGCTAGCCTGAGCCACATAGTAAGGTCCTGTCCCAAACAAACAAAAAAATAGTCAAACAGAATAGGATCATAGAATGCTATTTCATGACCCCCATTCTTCATAATACCAGGTGAGCATACCTGTGTCTGTAGGCATATCTCTGCAAAATTACTTGCAACGAGCACAGCATTTCATCATAAAAATGGGCCATGATTCCTTCCACCTCCGTCCCATTATCAAATGGAGGAATGCCTCATTTTTCACTATACAAAACTCATACTGTAATAAATGTCCCTGAACCCACATCTTTACCCACATCAATCATGATCTTATTAGACTCAGCTTCCAAAAGTGTAATTGCTAAATCAAAAAAAAAAAAAATGCTCTCTTTTGAATCCTCCTGTTACCCGATCATTTTATAAACTGAAAACCACCAAGTCCTATAAAAATGTGGCGATAGCTTAAACTCCATCAGCATGCTTACCAGCCTTTGTTTTCTGATGTTTTGCCTCTCTGGAGTGTCATGGTTTTAAATCCCATTGTTTCTATTTTATTGACTTTTGTGATAAGTCAAATGAGAGTTTTTCACATTTTTATCAGCACTTTGTAATTCATCTTTCATAAATGAACTCATTCCTGTAACCCATTCATCTTTCATATAATTCATCTGTTATTGATTTATAAGGATTTGATAGATTAGTTTCATTAATCCTTGGCCACACATGTTCTATCTACTCTTTCTTAATTTATTTGCCTTTTAATCTTTTGTGTTTCTTTTTGATGTTCTGCAGCTTTTTAATCCTCCCATAATTTTCTTTTATGATAACTGCCCTTGAGCTTGTGTTATGAAATTCCTTTCATAATTTAAAATCATGTTATTTAAGCACAGTGTTTTTCTGGTATGTTCTACCCAAAACTTTTTATATGTATTTGTTTATTTATTTATAAAAATAATCTTTTTGTAGGGGCTGGAGAAATGGCTCAGCAGTTAAAAGTGCTTGCTTGTAAAGCCAGATGGCCTCAGTTTTATTCCCCACTACCCACATAAAGCCAGATGCACAAAGTGGCACATGTACCTGTACTTTATTTGCAGTGGCAAGAAGCCCTGGTATCCATTCTCCTCTCCCTCTCTCTCTCTCTCTCTCTATTAAATAAATAAAAATGTGTTTATTCCTCAATTTTTAAAGTCTCTTCTTGGGTAGATGCTTGCTTTCCTTAAATGTGTAACTGGGCACAAAATATCTTTTGTGAATTGGCTTAAAAGCTAATGTGGAAAAAATAATCAAGTTCATATCAGGTCAAGTCCGTAGAAGTTCTTAGAAACCTATGTATGTTGTATGTTGCTGGTTTCCTGAGCTTCCTACCTGCTTAGTTTCCACCTTTCATGGTAGCAGTAAAAGCTGTGTGTGTGTGTGATGGATGTTGGTCCTCACCTCCCACCTTGTAGGTCTCACTTGTTGGCTGCTTTAGAAGACAAACTAGCCAGGTGTGGTGACGCACACCTTTAATCCTAGCACTTGGGAGGCAGAGGTAGGAGAGTGGCTGTGAGTTCAAAACCAGCCTGAGACTATGTAGTGAATTCCAAGTCAGCCGGGGCTAGAGCAAGACACTACCTGAAGAAAGAAAGAGCTTTGGGATTCTCCTGCCTCTGCCGGCCATTGCCATAAGTGTGTTGGATCGTCGGCATATGCGCGGGGTCCTTGCATCTGGCTTTGCCTAAGTGCTGGAGATCTTTTGGCTTGTACAGAGAGTGCTTGTAACCACTGAGCATACCCAGGTGTGTCTTCTTTACTCAGACCAACCATAGACTGTATGGTTTTAGCCTACGTCATCAGTCCAGAAGTAGACAGATATCAACCATCCTCTCATTGGGAACTAATGCCTCTCGCTTAGAGTACTGCAGGCATTCTCCCCTGTTGCTCAGGAATGGGGGAGCAAAGACACCCTCTGCTGGGTCAGCCACCCACTGGCCGGTCTCATAACAAAGCCAGCACTGTGGGAGGCAAAGTGGAGAGATAGTTATTGAGAAGGTTGAGTCTCCAGTCCATCGATGGTGAAGGCTGCGCTGGCTTGGGACTTCTGTTGCTGAGTCCATAGCTTAATCACACCATCGCAGCTGTTTCGACTTGTTTTCAGTTCTGGGTCATGTAAGGCTCCTAACTGATGCATCCTGGCCTGAGGAACGTACTGTGGACACTACCCTTCATGCCTTCCCAACAACCTAAGCCGAGAGGGGTCCCTTCTTCAGGCGCCTTTCCACAGCCCTTGCTTTCTCCCCCTCATGTCGGTGACTGCCCCTCAAGGCAGCATACACACCCATGGGTCAGGAACCGCAGCACGCTGGCTGTGTGCTGGCGTTCAGTGATGTATTAGAGCCCACAGCAGGATGACTGCACTCTGTGACTGAGGTAAAATTGTTAAAGGGATGAAGGAAGTACAGGTTTCCCTGGCATTCGGAGCCCCTCAGCATCTCATAGGCTGTAGGGTTCTCAATTTTTCCAGGCCTGTTCTTTTCTTTTTCAATTGCCTGGGAGAAATTTTTAAATGTGCTTATTTATTTAAAAGAGAGAAATAAGAAAGTGATAGAGTGAGAGAGAGAGAGAAAAAAATCCCAAGGCCTCCTGCCACTGCAAATAAACTGCAGATGCATGCACCACTTTGTGCACCTGGCTTTACGTGGGATGCTGGGGAATTGAACCCAGGTGGGAAGGTTTTTTCAATCAAATGCCGTTAATCACACTGAATCATCTCCCCAGCCCTTGGGTAGTTGCATTTTGGGTAGTTCAAGATAATGTGATGATCAGAACACGTACACTAAATGATAGTAACATGATCAAAGGTAATATATTTTTAAAACTCAATGAAAGAGGAAGGGTTCACAAGGTCCCCCCACTGAGGACCTACTAGCAGCTAATGGTCACTGGGGGATAAGAAAGCCAGCCAGTTTCTAGTCAAGCTGCCACTAATCATAACAGCCATTAACCAGCAAGCCCAGTGTGACCAGCAGAAGAACCATCCTGCTGAAGCCAGCCCAGATCCCCTGGTCACAGAATTATGAGCTGAAGAAAAGTTTATACTAGTCTTTTAAGTTTAGGGACAACTTATTAGGTACCAGATGTTAATAGGCATACTTTGGGATCCAAATCCAGCTGTGAGATAATGTTAGTGAGTCCTGAGAATTTATCATTTAATATCTCCACAATGGTTCCAACAAAACCTGGGCAGGAATTTTGGAAGCATTGGCATGAAGGACATGGTGATCGGCTTTCAAGCCAGAGTCTCCTTCTTAATAATGACACATTTTTTTTTTGCATGTGTGTGTGGTGAGCATGTATGTCAATATGCATGTTCACATGTGCGTATGTGTTCACACAGGTGTGTGAAGGCCAGATATCAACAATGTTGGGTAGCTCCTTCAATTTCTCCCTGCCTTATTGCCTTATTTTTAAAATCTTTTTATTGCCAATTTTTACACGTGTATATAATATATTGTGATCTTAATGTCCTCCCATCATCTTCTCTTGTCTCCTCTCCCAACATCCCCTCCCTTGTACCCCTTCTCCCCAACTAATCTCTCTTCTACTCTGCTGTCTTTTTGCATGTATGTACGTGTGACCTGCAGAGTTTAATTAGGGTGACCTGACAGAGCATGGGTGGGCAAACATTTACCAGAACGCACGCGACTTCCCCGTGGCTACACCACACAGCTCTCCCTACCCCGCAACCATCAGCTGCCATGATTCCTGCGGGAGGGGTGGAGACCCCGCGCCCTACTCTGCCCTCCGTGGCGGAATGCCGACGGGCCAAACGTCGTGCGGTCGTGAGAGTCACTGCAGGGCCATGACGGATGGGCCACGTGAGGCCCAGAAGACAGCGTTCCACAGCGCTCGGCCTGTCCTCTGGCCCTTACAGTCTTTTCCCATCGCTCGTCCTCAGTGTTTCTTGAGCCTCATAGGTAATGTTGATGCTCCACTTAGCACTGAGAACTCAGCAGTCACTTCCTCTGAGCAGTCTGATGAACTTTGAGTCTCCCTAGTAGTCACCACAAATATACAAAAAGATGCTTCTCTGACCAAAAACTCACTTTATTTTTCTGAGACTGGGTCTCTTGCTGAACCCAGAGCTCACTGGTTGAGCTAGCCTGGCTAGCCAGCAAGCCCCAGGTTCCCCTTGCCTGCTTCCACGGGCGTGGAGTTACGGGCGCAGCTCTGCCGCCCGAGCCGAGGAGCCGAGCTCAGGTCTTCACACTCGGGTCGCCAGTACTTGACGCACCGAACCATCTCCCCAGCTCTGCTCCTGTGATTTTCAACAAGTTGTTTTCTGGGCTTCAGTAAAGAAGACTTAAACCACTGTTTAGTCGAGCAGAGGAAAGTTGTAATGGGTGTTAAGCAGGCCTGCATATGAAAAGTCCAACACTATGCAAGAAATATCTGTCCTCCGTGAGTCATGAAGAATAGATCAAGTCAGTGTGTGACTCTGGGAAGACTGTGGATAGTGTGGTATAGCACTAAATTCGCACTGTTCTTTCTATATCAAATAAAGAGAGAAGAAGAGAGTGAGGGAAGGAGAGGAAAGGGGAGGGGTGGAGGGGCTGGTGAGAAGTAAGCCTGAGAAGGATTTAATTTCCCCCATTCGTCAGTGAGACTTTAATAAAAATGTTACAGTGTGAAATAAGAAACTTCCAGGGGAGAATAGAATATAGGCCATAAGGGGAAAATAATACTTTTAACAGATTCATGATTTTGAACAAATGATTCGGGAAACTTAAAATGCAGAACTAGGAGTTTGCAAGGAAGGTGTGGGGGGCTTAGAGGAGGGCGGATACCATGGCAGGGCCCTCAGCGTGGACAGTCCCCTCTACGTCGTGTGAGGGGAGGTAGGACAACCGCGAGCAACTTTGAGGCTTCACGGAGGCCATGTCCCCTCTCAGAGCCCCAGTTCTCCCAGCTGTAGAGAGAGGCTGGCGGTACCGGATCCCGGTCGTCCTTCTGAGCACCAGGTCTCCATCCTGTATAACCAGGGCGTTTCCTCCTCTGCATTTTAACTCACTATTCTTTCAATGCTGCTCTTTGAAATGAATCTGGACAAACATTAAAGAACAAACAACTGGCTCTTGGTATTGACTTTGTGATGGATTTTTTATTTGTTTTCTGCAAAAAGAGAGAGAAAAAAAGAGAGAGAAAAGAAAAAGAAAGAGAACAAGAAAAAGAAAGAGAACAAGAAGAAGAAAAAGCAAGCACATCTGTGGCCCATTGTCTATATTGGTGCTTCTCATTTTCTTTTTCATTTGTAATACCACACTCTGCTAGAGTAACTTGCCTCAGTTTTCCCTCCGGTGAGAACAAAAATAAAATAGCCCTGATGACATAAAGGAAAAACATGGAATTATTGATCAGTCTTGCTTGCAAATAGCTAGTTGCTGCCTGCCCACCTCCTCACCCCCACCGTCATCCAGGAACCAGGCATAGACTCGGGGCTTTGACTTTCATGGTCCCTGTAAATGGCTTCAGCAGTCAGGAAGAAACAGACTCGGGGTTCACACTGACAAGAGTCAGACCCAGGCTTCTGTTATCCCAGCTCCTATCTGTCTGAGATGATGGCATCCCAAGCCCCCTTTTTGTTTAAATGCAATTGTTATCCTCTTTTATACATGTGTTTATACATATATACAATATACATATATGTATTTATCTACTTTATTTATGAAAGAGAGGGCAAGAGAATATGGGCACGCCAGTGCCTCCAACCACACACACACCATTTGTGCATCTGGCTTACGTGAGTCCTTAGGCTTCGCAGGCCAGTGCCTCAACCGCTAAGCCATCTCTCCAGCCCTTTGGTGGAAAAGGGTTACCATGTCTCAAAACTGCAGTGGATTATGATCAGATAGGCATCGCCTCTAACCATCTATCTGGTCTAAGCACTATGTTCTGGGAAGTATCTAATAACTAGAGGTGGAAATGTTGAAAATCTGTTTCTAAATTCCTATCAAAGATATTGGTGATATTTATGTACTGCACGTGTGCATGCGTGTTTGTACGTGTGGGGGTTCATGCACATGCATGTGGAAGCCAGAGGTCGTCGTTGGGTGTCTTCTTCAATAGGTCTCCACCATATTCTTTGAGACAGGGTCACTCACTGAACCTGGAGTTCACCGACTTGGCTAGACAAGCCAACTAATGAGCCCTGGGGATTCCGTCTTCATCTCCTCATGTGCTGGGATGAAAGGCACACACCACCACACCCAGTTTTTATGTGGATGCTAGGGATCTGAACTCAGGTCCTCATGCTTTCAAGGTGTGGTGGTTTGATTGACCCCCATAAACTTAGGTGTTCTGAATGCTAGGTTCCCAGCTGATGGAGGTTTGAGAATTAACGCCTCCTGGATGAAGTATATTGTTGGGGATGGACTTATGGGTGTTATAGCCAGTCTCCCCAAGCCAGTGTTTGGCACATTCTCCTGTTCCTGTTGTCTGCCTGATGTTGCCCAGGGGGTGATGTCCACCCTCTGCTCATGTCGTCATTTTCCCCTGCCATCATGGAGCTTCCCCTGAAGCCTGTAAGCCAAAAATAAATCTCTCTTCCCCACAAGCTGCTCTTGGTCAGATGATTCCTACCAGCAAGGCGAACCTGAGTGCAACACAAGGCAAGTGCTGTAATCATGGAGCCCTCTCCCCAGCGTGTCCCCTCAGTAGGTTTTGCGACACGGTCTCGCACTGATCCTGAAGCCCAGCAGTGCAACCAGACTAACGAGCTTGCTTGCTCTGGGGTGTGCTCTCCCCACCTCCCCAGCTCTAGAGTCACAGGTATACACCACACACTCAGCTTTCACATGGATGCCGGGGCCCACAGTCAGGTCTTCAGGTGTGGACAGCACGCATGTCACTGGCGGAGTCATCTCCCACAGCCTTGGGGACAATAGATCTTTTGAAAACACGAAGTCCATCTTGGTGGAAGAAACCTCCTCCATGACATGCAAGTGAAAATACACAACTTCATTCTGGAGAAGGAATTGTTGCTGTTAGACCTGCATGGCGGTGGTGATGTTAATTCAGGGTAGTTACCCAGGCTTCATGGCGACTGGATTCTCTTTAGCGCTCTCTGAATGGATGCGAGGGTAGAAATGAAAGTCATGGCAAAACTTGACCCATATCTGGTGTTGCAGTCAGGCTCACATTGCTGGCAGAAATCACCCAACCAAGAGCAGCTTTTGAGAAAATAAATAAAAAAAGAATTTATTTTGACTTACAGACTCAAGGGGAAGCTTCACGGTGGTAGGAGAAAACGATGGCATGAGCAGAGGGTAGACATCACCCCCTGGCCAACATAAGGTGGACAATAACAACAGGAGAGTGTGCCAACTGACTATAACACCCATAAGCCTGCCCCCAACAATGCACCACCTCCAGGAGGCTTAATTTCTAATTGCCAACAGCTGGGGAGCCTAGCATCCAGAACACTTAATTTTATGGGGGACACCTTAATCAAACCACCACATTCCACCCCTGGCCCCCATAAACTGATAACTATACATGATGTAAAATACAGTGCATTCAGTCTGACTTTAAAAGTCCCCATAGTTTTTACCAATTCCAATGATGTTCATACATCCTCATAGTCCAAGGTCTCTTAACTGAGCCATAATACCAAAAACATCCCCCCAAAACCTATAATAGCACAGAATAAACATTCACACTGCAAAAGATGGCATTGGGCATAATAAAGAAATACTCAAGCAATACATGATTTAAATAGGGCAAACACCAAACTCTATAGCTCCAAGTCCAACAACTCTAGCCAGTGACAAGTTTCCAAGTCTGACAATTTTCACCAGTGACAAGTCTCTGGAGTTCCAATTCCATCCCTTCAGCTAGGCTACTCACAGTCCTGGAAAACTTCATCCAGGGCTGGCAGCTCTCCTTAACAGCCATCTCATTGTCCTGGCATCTCCACTGGGTCTCCACTGCAATCCACAGTTCATCCTCACAGCTCCATTGGGTCTCCATGCAGGCATCCAGCAAATCTGCTACACAATGCACATGGCCATTTCCAAAACTCAAGACTGCATTGCAAATTCAATGACCCTCTCTTTCCTGCATTTCCTTTTAAAAATAAAAAATCTTTTTTAAAACATATTTTATTTATTTGAGAGAGAAAGAAGCAGAGAGAGAGGGAGGGAGGGAGAGGGAGAGAATGGGTACATCAGGGCCTCCAGCCACTGTGAACAAACTCCAGATGCATGCACCACCTTGTGCATCTGGCTTACATGGGTCCTGGAGAATTGAACCAGGATCCTTTGGCTTTGCAGGCAAACGTCTTACCACTAAGCCATTTCTCCAGCCCTCTTTCCTGCATTTCTTATACTCCACAATACCAGGTAGGGTACCAATTTGTTAATGGGGGGCGTGGATAAAGCAGGCTTTGAAGAACAAGACACTCCTTAAGCATTCAGGTCCTTTCAAAAAAGCCTACATTCTTCCTGTTGCCCCAGTCAGGTCAACTGGCCAGTCTCAAAGGTTGTAATCTCTCATACCATTGCAACTGAACAGGCAGAAGTTTCAGCCCAAAGATTTCTTTCTGTGCCATATCCCTCTGCACACACCAGTCCATTTCTACACAAGGCAACCCTACACAAGTTCTTGGACATGGGCATAACAGCAAGCCTCTCACAGAAACTGATTGTAGCCTAGTCCAGGCAAAGCTCTTCCTAATCCTTGCACACCAAACCTCACAGTCCATAGTTCTTACTGCACTCAGGTCTTTCAACTCTGACCAGAATAGTCCATCAAGCTATACTTACAGCACTGCAAGGTGCCTCTTGGGCCAAGGTTTTAAATCCTTTCACATTCCTCTTGAAAATCAGCTTCAAAAGGCCAAAGTCCCACAGTCAGGTATCTAGCAGCAATCCCGCTCCTCAGTACCACTTTACTGTTGCAGTCAGGTTCAAGTTGCTGGCAGAAATCACCTGACCAAGAGCAGCTTGTGGAGAAAAAAGGATTTATTTTGGCTTATAGACTCAAGCTGAAGCTCCACGATGGCATGGAAAATGATGGCATGAGCAGAGGGTGGACATCACCCCCTGGCCAACATAAGGTAGGCAATAGCAATAAGAGAGTGTGCCAAACACTGACAAGAGGAAACTGGCTATAACACCCATAAGCCTGCCCCACTGCCTCCAGGAGGCATTGATTCCCAAATTTCCATCAGCTGGGAACCTAGCATCCAGAACACATAAATTTATAGAGAACACCTTGATCAAACCATCATGTCTGGCTTCCAGGGCTAGGCAGAAACCTGGGGCTTCTCCTGGTACTCCTTCCCCCCATGTCTTGACCCAGATCCCTGACTGTTTCTGCTCAGGACCAAATGACACCCATGACAGTGACTGGTGTGTCCATGGGCTGAACTGAACTGGAAGGAACGTGAGCATCAGGATCAGAGCTGAATTTCAACCCTGGCCTTACACTGACTAACTGGGTGGTGGGCAAATTATCACTTCTATGAGACTCGGTGTATATTACTTATTCCCTCATTGCTGTGACAAAACACAGGATAAAAACTATTTGAGAGGCTGGAAAGATGGCTCAGCAGTTAAGGTATTTATTTGCCTGTAAAGCCTAACAACCCGAGTTCTATCCCCCAGTCCCCATGTAAAGTAGGAGACACAAAGTGGTGCATGTACCTGGAGTTTGTTTGCAGTGGCTAGAATGCCCATGTCCATTCTCTCTCTCATAAATAAATAAAAATAAAATATTTTTTAAACTTAAAGAAGGAAGGATGTCTTTTGGCTCACAATTTGAGGGCACAGTCCATTGTGGGAGGAAAGATGGTGGCAGAGGGCATGAGGCAGCTGGTCACATCATGTCCATAGTCAGGAAGCAGAGAGAGATGAACGCTCGTGCTCAGCTTGCTTGCCACTTTTTATTCCATTCACCTCACATTCAAGGTGGGTCTTCCATCCTCAGTAAAATCCTTCTGTAAATGCCCCCCCATAGACACTCTCAAACATGTGTCTCCTAGGTGATTCTAAATCCAATCAAGCAGACAATGAAAATTAACCATCATCCTCAGTTTCCTCAATGGTCAGCTGGGATGGAGAATCCCTGTGTGTAAGCTTGAGCTTCCAGAGCCACAAAGAAATGGCACGTCAGGAATGCCAAAGCAAAATATTCTGTACAAGCGAGTGGAGTGTAGCATCTATAAAAGTTCTTAACAAGTGTTACTTTGGAAAGGGAGATAAACAGCTCCCTTGTTCTCCTGCACTCACTCCTGGAGAGCTCTGGCCTTCCAAGTGTCAGGACCGTGACGCAGCGGGGCTCTGTTTTCCTGTTGCTGCCTTGGCAGCCATCTGTAAACAGCCGCTCATGAGGAAGGCTCGAGCTGGGGGGAAGGGATGGTGAGCATTTGTCTCTGGGTCACCAGGTCAAGTGAGCACTAATCAGGGGAAATGTTTGGCTATTAAATGCTCCATTGAGTCCTTTAAATATCACCTGATGTGTCATAAATTTGGATTAGCCATAGAAAATCAATCTTCACCATATGCAAATTAAAGATGAAATGAGATTCTCCTGTGAGCCACTGCTGTCCCTCAACACACCAGCCACTTCAGCCTTATTTAACTGCCTGAATCCCTTATCTTGTGTCACGTTGTGACTTGGAACTCATTATTTGTAGTTTATGCTCACAGAACTGTAGACCTGAAGACAGTCTTCAGAGGGAATCTGCTGGTACTGTGTGGGCCTAGCACCCCCATTTCCCCTGTGCAGATTCGGGTCGCCACTGCCAATGAACCTGAGTGTGCTGGCCTTGGTCCTGAGACCACCTCCTAACAATGTTGATCTTGATAATGATGCCCATGGTGAATATGTGCACTTGCCTATGGATGTAAATGCATACTCTGGGAACATATTAAAGAAACGAAATATACCATTAGAAAGTAAAGCTCAAGAGCAGGGCATGGTGGCGCAAGCCTTTAATCCCAGTGCTCGGGAGGCAGAGATAGGAGGATTGTCTTGAGTTCGAGGCCACCCTGAGATTACACAGTAAATTCCAGGTCAGCCTGGGCTACAGCAAGACCCTACCTCAAAAAACAACAACAACAACAACAACAACAACAAAAGTAAAGCTCAACCTGGTGTGGTCATGGTGGTGGCACACACCTTTAATCCTAGTACTCAGGAGGCTGAGGCTGAGGTAAGAGAATTGCTGTGAGTTCAAGGCCATCTTGAGACTACATAGTGAATTCCATGTCAGCCTGGGCTAGAACAGGATCCTACCTAAAAAAGACAAAGAAAGGAAGGAAGAGAAAGAAGGGAGAGAGGGAAGAAGGAAGGAAGGAAGGAAGGAAGGAAGGGAGGGAGGGAGGGAGGGAGGGAGGGAGGAAAGAAGGAAAGAGAGAGAGAGAGAGAGAGACCAGAGGGTGCACACAGAGATTGAGTAGCCCAGATCTCCCTGATTCCCCTCTCCTTCCAGTTCCCTGGTCCTGGTTGGTTCCCCTGCTGCTGGCTTGGGGCTGCCTGGACCCAGCAAGCTTGCTACAGAAGTACACCCCTTGTCCCGCCTTCCTGATTGAAGGGCCCCTGGGTCCCCAATTCATGGATCCCCTACTCCAGAGGGTGCACATGTGCAGAGTGAGTAGGCCAGACCTCCCTATTGCCCCCCACCACCACCAGTTTCCTGGTCCAGGTTCCCCTGCTTCTGGCTTGGGGCTGCCTGGACCCTGTGAGCTTGCTGCAGAAAAGGAGTTCTCATGAGATCAGGAACAAGATAGGGGTGCCCACTCTTATCACTGCTCTTCAAGATAGTACTAGAAGTCCTAGCTCAAGCAATAAGACAGGAGAAAGAAATAAAAGGGATACAAACTGGAAAGAAAGAAATCAAGTCAGCCCTATCTGTAGATGACATGATCTACAAATGATCTGAGAGTATCCATCTCAAAAACTCTAAAGGTGATTAATTCCTTCAGTAAAGTGGCAGTATACAAAATCAACACACGAAAATCAGTAGCCTTTCTATATGAAAAGGACAAAAATACAGAGAAAGAAATTGGTGAGGCTGTCCCATTTTCAATAGCAACAACAACAAAAAAAGGTAAATGCCTTGGAATAACACAAACCAAGGGTGTGAAAGCCCTATATAATGAAAACATAAAAAAAAATTCAACAATGAAATTGAGGATGACTTGAGAAGATAGAAAGACTTTCCATGCTCCTGGATAGGTAAAATTAATATTGTGAAAATTGCAATTCTACCAAAAGCAATATACAGATTCAATGCAATACCAATAAAAATTCCAGCATCATTCTTCACAGAGATAGAAAAAATGGTCTCAAAATTCACATGGAATGGCAGCAGGCATCAGATTCAAACATGTCTTCAGCAAAATAAACACCTCTGATCTTTAGATCTGCCTGATCTAAAGCTATATTACAAAGCCATAGTAACAAAAACAGCACTGTACTGGCATATAGATAGAAACATAGACCAATGGAACAGAATTGAAGGCCTGGACCCTAGGTCAAATAAGTACAGCTACTTGATCTTTGACAAAGGTGCCAATAAAGTGGATTGAAGAAAATACAGCATCTTCAACAAATGATGCTAGACACGTTGGATGACCACATGTAGACAAATGAAACTAGACCCACTCATCTCTCCATACACAAAAAGCAAGTCCAAATGGATTAAAGACCTCAATATAAGACCTGAAACTTTTTCCTACTAGAAGAAAAAAAAAAATAGGAGAAACTCTCCACGATATAGGAGTGGGCAAAGACTTCCTGAACAAAACCTCAGTAGCCCAAGAAATAAAGCAATCATTCAACCAATGGGATCCCATGAAGCTAAAAAGCTTTTGCAGAAACACACCATAAGCAGAACCAACAGATTACCCCACTGAATGGGAGAAAATCTTCAGCTTCACCACTTTCAGAAGCCTAGTATCTAGAATCTACAAAGAACTTAAAAAACTAAACAATAAAAAAAATCAACATTCCACTCCAAAAATGGGGTAGAGAACTAAATAGGGAGTTCTCAGAGGAAGAGTTACAAATGGCTAATACACACTTAAGAAAATGTTCAACATCCATAACCATTAGGGAAATGCAAATTAAAACAACTATGAGATTCCACCTTACTCCAGTAAGGATGGCAATCATTAAAAAAAAATGTAACAACAAATATTGGCGAGGATGTGGGGAAAGAGAAACCCCTATCCACTGTTGGTGGGAATGTAAACTTGTACAACCACTATGGAAATCGATATGGAGATTCCTGAAAAGGATGAACATAGAGCTACCAACAGACCCAGTTATTCCCTTACTAGGCATTTACACTAAATGCTCCATGCTTCTCTACAGAGATATTTGTTCAACCATGTTTATACCTGCTCAATTCATTATAGCTAAGAACTGGAATCAACCCAGGTGCCCATCTTTGGATGAATGGATAACAAAGTTGCAGTACATTTATACAATGGAATTCTATTCAGCAGTAAGAAAAAAATGATACAATGAAATGTGTGGAAAAATGGAAAGACTTGGAACAGATCATACTCAGCAAATTCACAGGCACAGAAAGACAAATGCCACAGGGTCTCACTCATCTTTGGTTCCTAACCTGGACCAGCTGGAGTTGCTGACATACTCAATAAGCAACTCAAGGCCCAGGCAATAGGGATGGAGGGCTTGGGGATAAGGGAAGAGGAGGGTGGGGAAAAACAAATACAAACCTAAGTCAAAAATGAACTGGTATCATAGAAACCTTTATCCTTGGAGATAAACTAAAAGATATAACCCTCAACAGGAGTAAGGGGGAGCACCTGAAAAGAAGGGCTCTGGCAAGGGTGGGATGGAGCCTAAGCTTTTTTTTTTTTGGCTCTGGCCTGTAACTCCCAGAAATCTGCTGCTACCCACAATGAGCTGTTGATTAGAGAAACTTACAAGGTCCCCCCAAAATTATTATTATTAACATATTTTGTATGGATACACCATGGATTGGTACCATCTTTTCCCTCGTCCTCCTTCCTTGGAGCAGAGAAACTTGTGCATCTGACTTCTTGGAGCCAACCTAGACCTCTGGGTGTGGACAGGAGAAAACAGCCAAGGTCCTTAAGACTTCCCAGATTGCTGCATTTCAGCCACTTAAATCACAGTAGCACATTACCACAGGCAGTGAAAGCTGAAAGCAGTCAGCTTCCGCGGAGAACACCACCTTAGTGCATCACAGCCAGCTCTGGCCAGAAACCTATTAACATCCTGCCTTTCATTGGGCAAGCTTGAAACGGGACCTTCTAATGAGCATGCCTGGGAACTGCTAGCATGGACTGAAATGGGATGGTATGAAATGGAATGACTAGTGATGATCAATGACACTTTCTTCATAACTTGCTAATAATGACTTGCAGTAAATTGTCTCACTGGATCCTCTCAACAATTTGTGAGGTTGCTATTCCATTTTATAGCTTGTATACTAAGGTGGCAAAAAGGTTAAGTTAACATGGAAAGTCATTAAAAATGGCCAAAAGTATGCTGGAGGAATGGCTTAGTGGTTAAGGTGCTTGCCTGCTTGCCTGCAATGCCAACGGACCCAGGTTCAATTCCCCCAGGACCCATGTAAGCCAGATTCACAAGGAGGCATATGAGTCTGGAGTTCATTTTCAGCAACTGGAGTACCTGGCACGCCCATTCTCCCCCTCTCTCAATCTCTTTAATAAAAGATTTTTTAAAAAAATTAATGGCCAAACATAGTGGTGCATGCCTAAAATCTCAGCCTATTAGAAATTGTGAGTTTAAAACCAGCTGGGCCCATGTAGTGAGTTCATGGCCAGCCTGACTTAGGTAGTAAGATTCTGTCTCATAAAACAAAAACAAGGGGCTGGAGAGATGGTTGAGCCATTAAGGTGCTTGCCTGGAGAGCCTAATGACCCTGAGTTTGATTCCCTAGTACCCATGTAAAGCTAGATGCACAAAGTGCCACATGCATCTGGAGTTCATTTGCAGGGGCTAGAGGCCCTGGTGCACCCATTCTCTCTGTAGATGGGTATGGTGGTGCATGCCTTTAATCCCAGCACTTGTGAGGCAGAGGTAGGGAGGATTGTTGTGAGTTCAAGGCCAGCCTGAGACTACATAGTGAATACCAGGTCAGGCTGGCCTAATAGCAAGACCTTACCTCAACAAAAAAAGAGTTATGAGGTCATGAACAATCAATTAGTAAAACAGTAATATGCAAAATTACTTTGACATTACTCACTCCTAATGAATTAATGAAAAGATAGAATATTAAAATGTGTCATAGTTGGAGTGCTTCTGAAGGTCAGAATAAACATGCCAAACACAGTTGTTATTTTATAAAAACTCCTGCCGTTTTCTAGATAATTTATCTTTGGCAAGATAAACAAGACCTCACCAAGATCTGGTGAGGACCCCTCAGTGACATCATGGATGTTTTTCTCATCCTTGCAATTTTCTCTACTTATTCTTCACAAAGCACCTTGAGTGTTGGGGAAAATTACTTCATAAAAACTCGGTAAATTGCTTAGTAAAATGTTCCCTTGGATAATGGTATGCCTGACACTTTAAACATCTGAAAACTCTCTGAGTGCTTAGATCTCAGGCAGAGGGGGTCATATGATGTCTGTGGAGATGGATCCTATTAGCTGAGCTTTTGGGTGATGTAAAATATGAGGTGGGGTTGGAGAGAAAATGGTAGACTGCAAGAACAGAATCCTAGCAGACATGCGGAAGGAATTCCAAACACCCGGGCAGCTCCCATTCCTGTCCCAGCAGAGGAAAGTAAATTGATTCTACCAGAGAAAAGTCCAGGCTATGTGAGGGGAATGTAATTGCTGTACAGATTCCATGACTCAGAAAACTTTTTGGCTTCAACTGTATTTAAAGCTATTTTAGCAGTTTTTAATTTCGGTACATTTAACTATTAATGCTTTTTAAATTACTAAATTCACTTAGAAAGTAGTTGTAAGGTTTTTCTTTTTTTAAAAAAATGTATTAGATGAAAAGAGAGAAACAAAGGAGAATGGGTGCGCCAGGGCCTCCTGCCACGGCAAACGAACTCCAGACACATGCACCATTTTATGTGTCTGGCTTTATGTAGGTACTGGTTACTTGAACCGTGACTGTCAGGCTTTGCAAGCAAGCACCTTTAACCACTGAGCCATCTCTCTAGCCTGGATTTTTCTTTTCCATATAATTATTTAATGCATCTGGAACATACTTTGTATATATATTTTAATAAATGTTAATGATTTTATTGATAATCACCCCCACCACCATCCTTCAGTATGCTACATGCACGCAGTCATGTTAAGACATTTACACACAACACACATCACTTGCTTAACAGCACAGCGCTGAAGACCTGAGAACTGCGCCTCAGCAAGGCTGAACAAAGACACAGCGAGCTGCAGGGATTTCCTAACTCCAGCCATCCACCCCTAAGCCCTCTGTTGGATGCCCCCTGCATCACAGGCCAAATTGTAACACTGGGTACCACTTCTTTCTGTAATTTTTGTTGAGTTGCGTTTTTCTGCCTGCCTGTGTCTTGCACCTGAGTATTTTAACAGCTAGATGGACAGGACACCCATCATAATGATTGTACATTAATTTTGAGTGTTCATATCCATATATTCTTCCAGAAGATTTAAAAAACATAATGCTTGCTGGGTGTGATGGCACATGCCTTTAATTCCAGCCCTTGGGAGGCAGAGATAGGAGGATCACTATTAGTTTGAGGCCAGCCTGAGACTACATAGTGAATTCCAGGTCAGTTTGGTCTAAAAGTGAGATCCTATGTTGAAAAAAAAAATCTTAAGCTTTAACTTTTTAACTCTTCAAGTAATACTGGGGACTTGGGAAATACACATGAGTAAGTTACTTATAACCTGACCTTCCCAGAGATGGAGTGGCATGTCATGTCACATCACTTCACATCACATCACATCAATCACATCACATCACATCACATCACATCACGTCACACCACATCACATCGTGTCTGTTCACGAGCTTTCTCTGGGCACTAGAATGGATTCTCCATGAAGTGGATGTTTGTCTCTGAGTCACTGTTGCACCCCAGGATCTGTGGAACGGATGGCACCCTCACTGCCCAGATGGCGTGTTCAGAACCCAGGTGCTCGTCACCTATGTCAGTGACTTTTAATATCTGACAAGAAGCAAGTGAAGGGAGGAAGAGCTAATCTTGGCTCATGATTTGTGGGCACAGCCATCAGGGCAGAGCGGGCATGTCGGGAACAGCGCAGGGCTGTGGTGGCAGCGGCTGGGAGCTGTCTGTCCACTCCTCGGCAGCCCAGGAAGCAGAGATGGGACAGGAAGCTGGGTGGTGCTATAAGCCCTAAGGCTTGCCCTGCGGTGACCCACCTCCTCTAGCAAGGCTCCGTCTCCAAAAGATCCCACAACTTCCTGAAACACCATTACCAGCTGAAGACCAAGCGCTCACCCCGTGGGCTGGTGGGGGACAGTGTGCATGCAGACACAACAGCACCTCACTGGCCCAGAGTCTGCCCCGAGCTCTCCTCTAGGAAGAGTCTTCAGTCTGGTGGGCTTACTCCTGCAAGGTTATCTCTCCTCCTCAGAGGATGTCCACATCCTGAAACTTGTAATACAGCATCCCTTGCCCAGACTGGAGCAACCGAGTAGGACCATTCCTGCCCCAGAGCTCGCGGTGGGAGTGTCCTGCTTCTCCAGCGCCAGTGGGGCTGTGATCCCCGGGAAGTCCCGGTAAAGCTCCTACAGGCTCGCCGGCACCATTCAGCCTGCTTCTGGGAAATACGACCTAGGATGACATAGGACCATGCTTGGCAAAGGGCTCAATAATGCCTGATGATGGGTGGGTGTGATACCCTCGAGGGACTCCTGCTTCATGCTGGGTGCCTGTAACTCTCCAGGGATGGAGCAGAACTCAAGGTGGGAAGTTAAGAGAAGATACGCCTTCACGCTCTGCCTCCTCTGTGACTTGCTTTTTGAGCTGCTGGGTCTGAATTACAGGAGGGCTCTTTGTTGGTGGCCGGGGGTGACACAGTCCATCCTGGTGGGGAAGGCACCGAGGCAGGCACCTTCACTGTGGTGGCAACATGTGACTGCTTGCCTGTGTCCGGTAGGACCAGGAAGCAGAGAGGGGCGCTGTGCTACGGCCCTCAGCGCTGGCTCCCTGGAGATCCACCTTCTCCAGAGGGGTCCCACCTCCTAAGGGTTCCACCACCTGTCCAAAGAGCACCGCTGACAGGCACCACACGTTGAGACACACGCCTGTGGGGGACATGTTTCAGCCAAGCCATAGCACCTCCTCCATTAAAAAAAATTACTTATAAGAGAGAGAGAATGGGTGCACCAGGACTTCTAGCCACTGCAGATGAATTCCAGATGCATGTGTCACTTTGTGCATCTAGCTTTACATGGGAACTGGAGAATCAAACCTGGGAAGTTAGGCTTTGCAGGCAAATGCCTTAAACACTGAGCCATCTCGCCAGCCCTCCTCCATCTTTGATGAAGCCAGAAGTCTCCTACACTTCTTGTGAGCAACAGGGATCAGAGACAAGATCCCAACTTGGAAAGAGGAGGGGGTTCAATGGAATGTGGGTGGTGGACAGGAACCAAAGAGGGTGATGGGAGAGGGTTATGATCAAATCACAATATGTTAACATATAAAAATTTGCAGTAGAAAAGAAAATAAAGGGCTGGAGAGATGGCTTAGTGGTTAAGGAGCTTGCCTGCAAACCCAAAGTACCCAGATTCGATTCCTCAGTCCCCATGTAAAACCAGGTGCACAAGGTGGAACATGTGTCTAGAGTTCATTTGCAGTGGCTGCAGGCCCTGATACGCCCATTCTTTCTCTTTCACTCGCTTTCCTTCTTTATCTCAAATAAATAAAAGAATAAATTATTTTTTAAAGTTTCTTAAAATGGCAAATATTTTTAGAAAAGAACAGAAAAATCATATGCTGCAGACAGGTTGGGGAGATGGCTCAGTGGTAAAGTGTCTGCCTTGCAAACACGAGAACCTGAATTCAAATCCTTGGCATCCACATAAATGCTGAGTACGGCAATGTATTTCTGTAATCCTAGTGCTGGGGAGGCAGAGACATGATGGTCCCTGGGGCTTGCTGTGTAATGTATCTAGCTCATTCCATGAGCTCTGAGTTCAGCAAAAGACCTTGCTTCAAAAAGTAAGGTGGGGGGCTGGAGAGATGGCTTAGCGGTTAAGCGCTTGCCTGTGAAGCCTAAGGACCCCGGTTCGAGGCTCGGTTCCCCAGGTCCCACGTTAGCCAGATGCACAAGGGGGCGCACGCGTCTGGAGTTCGTTTGCAGAGGCTGGAAGCCCTGGCGCGCCCATTCTCTCTCTCTCCCTCTATCTGTCTTTCTCTCTGTGTCTGTCGCTCTCAAATAAATAAATAAAAATTAAAAAAAAAAAAAAGTAAGGTGGGCCAGGCATGGTGGTGCATGCCTTTAATCCCAGAACTCGGGAGGCAGAGGGAGAGGCAGGAGGATCACCATGAGTTCAAGGCCACCCTGAGACTACATAGTGAATTCCAGGTCAGCCTGAGCTAGAAATGAGACCCTACCTCGAAAAACAAAACAAAAGAAAGAAGTAAGGTGGACCTCTGGCTTCCACACATGCATGTATACTTATACAAGTGCACCGACACATATTTACACCTACACACAAGTATGCACATATATAGAAATGGGTATAGATATAGATTATAGGTATAGATATATATAGGTGATATAGATAGATAGATATTCATGCACACCACACACACACACATAATATTCCTAGAAATGGAATTCCTGGGCCAAAGAGTGTGCACACTTGGCATTAGCAGGCATTTGGCACATGAAACCAAATTGCCCTCCAGAAAATCACTCTCTTTTTAATTTCCACAAATACTCCATAAGCAACATGAATTTCCTCTTTCCCTTGCCAACACGAGGTAATATCTTGAATTTTTTTAGTCTCTGTTATTTTTGAAAGATAGAAACAATTGTTTATTGTACATTTTAAGCTAATTTTACCTTTCTTTTGGGGATAGCTTTTTAATTTTTACAAATTTTTATTAGTTTATTCATTTACTCACTTGTTATTTTATTTTTATCCATTGTTACAGTCAGGTTCACATTGCTGGCAGAAATCACCCGACCAAGAGCAGCTTTGGGGGGAAAAGGGGGGCTTATTTTGGCTTACAGTCTCCAGGGGAAGCTCCATGATGGCAGGGAAAACGATGGCATGAGCAGAGGGTGGGCATCACCGCCTGCCAACATAAGGTGGACAATAGCAACAGGAGAGTGTGCCAAACACTGGCAAGGAGACACTGGCTATAACACCCATAAGCCCACCCCCAACAACACACTGCCTCCAGGAGGCATTAATTCCCAAATCTCCATCAGCTGGGGATCTAGCATTCAGAACACCTAGGTTAATGGGGGACTCCTGAGTCAAACCATGACTCCATTTGCTCATTTTTTTTTGAAGGAAGAGGGGATTGACACAGGGTTTCATCCTGTAGTCCAAGATGGCCGGGAACTCACGCTACAGTCCAGGTTGTCCTTGAACTTGTATCAGCCCTCCCAGGTGCGAGGGTTACAGGCGTGAGCTTGCAGAGCACACTGATTATTTGTTATTTTAGATCTCAAAATGTCAAATGTTTTCAATGCTATAAACGATCAAAAATCCTGTTGCATTGCTGATGAGAGTATGAATCTGCACAGCCCTTGGGGAAGTCTGGCACACATCACAAAATACCTGCATGGCCTGCATGGCAATGTTCACCGAAGCGCTGTGTTGCAGCAAGGAAAGCAGGAGACTTGGACGTGTCCACCAACGGGGCAGAGGAGCACACTGCTGCGGTTGTGTGCGGACGAGATTCCGTGATTCAGGTGCAAGGACTGGCTCCTCGTGTGGATTTAGCACCACCAGCTTGCTGGAGAGTTCCAGGTCCTTCTGTCAAACACCACGCTGGCTGGTCATCTACTTATTCATTCATTACTTCCTGGGCTTCTGATTTCTTTCTTCCGTCCTTGCCAAGCTAGTCAGGTTATATTCCATTCTGTTATGTTCTTTCCCCCCTTTTGCAGCTTTTAAAGGCATTTGTCAGTTCAAATGCTTTTCTGCTGTCTAGCCAATGAAGTTCTGTGTTTTATCATCATTAATTTCTTCCCTCCATTTTGACATTCTTTCTTGAACCTACTGAATGGAATCTGAGCTCACTCATTCTCATTCTGTTTACTGATGACATAATTTAGGGCTTCTGATTTTTTATTTGGCAAAAGAAGAAAGCTTTTGGGCCCATTCTACAAATATTATTTTATATAATTGTTCTAACTGAGGTCTGAATCTTCTCTCTGACCCAAGAATTAATTACATAGCATTTAAAAAAAAAAATTCCTGTGTGCTTCAAGTATTTTTATTGCTTTCAAATTGTGTACAATTCTAAGTGTGCAGAATATTGTGTGTGTTCTATATGCAATGAAAGAGAATGTGCATTCTGTATTTAGAAAACACAGATAAATATTGATTAAATAAACATGATTTACATTATTCAAATCCTCTCTTACAATTACTGTTTGCCTAATCACTCAAAGACTGAAAGATAATCATTAAATTTTTCTGTTATGCTACTATATATATATTCTATACCTAACATGAATATTAAAGTCTCTTTCTCATGTACAGTTGCATTTTAGGCCAATATTGTGCACTCTGATTTGTTTTCATTTGCACTCTGATGACATGTGTACTCATTCTTATAAGTATCACCCTTTGTATATTTGTGCTTTGTATTTATTTCTTATAAACAGTGCATATCTGGGTTTGTTTTGGAATGCACCTGAGAGTTTGTGTAATTAAGTAACAGTGGAGCTGGTGCCATTTCTTGCAGCAACCTCCTTTCTTATTTATTTAACTAATTTATTTGTGAGTGTTATGTGGGTGCACACTGGCACGTGTGGGGTCAAAGGGCAACCTTGAGGTGTCTGCACTCTCTCCACCACAGGATCTCTTGCTGCTGCAAAGGAACATAAATGTACTTGGCCCATGGGCTTCAGATTCTCCTGCCTCTGCCTCCTATAAAAGTAGGCACTTTGGGGTCATGAACACATGTGCCACCTTTCTTCCAGCCAAAGAGACTGAGAAAGCAAAATTAGGCTTTACAAACTTCTTCAGAGTTCACAAGCAAGTGCCTTAACTGCTGAGCCATCTTCCCAGCCACAGCCACAAGGTCCTTTCCTTTAAAAAAAAATTAAAAATAAAAATAAGATATTTTAGGGCTTCAGGAATGGCTGTGGTTAAGGTGCTTGCCTGCAAGGCCAAAGGACTCACATTTGATTCCCCAGGACACACATAAGCCAGATACACAAGGTGGTACATGCATCGGGAGTTTGTTTTCAGTGACTAGAGGCCCTGGTGTACCCATTCTCTCTCCACTCACTCTCTCTCTGTATCTGCCTCTATCCCTCAAATAAATAAATAAAATATTTTTAAAAAAATTTTAAGAAGGACACCCAAGGTACTCCTCTGGCCTCTGCACACACATGCACATGGGGCATACATCTGCATACACATGTGCAGACACAACACAGAACACACACCACACCACACTACACATATAGTCAACCCTACACACACATACACAAACACATACAGAAAAAAAAAATATTTTATTTATTTGGAGTGAGAGAGAGAAAGAGGCAGAAAGAGAGAGAGAATGGGCACGCCTGGGCCTCGACCCACTGCAAACAAACTCCAGATGCATGTGCCACATTGTGCGTCTGGCTTTATGTGGGTCCTGGGGAACTGAACCTGGGTCCTTAGGCTTTGCAAGCAAGTGCCTTACCACTTAGCTATCTCTCCAGCCCCCTCTTTTCTTTTTTGATTCCATTTCAATTTCTGCTCTGTGGATCCTGCCTATATATGGTTACCAATGAGTTATGGCTGTGAGCTGAATTATCTTTCCCAAACGCTATATGTTAAAGCTCTCACTGTTAGGGCTGGAGAGATTGCTTAGTGGTTAAGGTGCTTGTCTGTGAAGCCTAAAGACCCATGTTCAACTCTCCAGATCCCATGTTAGCCAGATGTACAAAGGTGAGGCAAGCGTACAAGGTTGAACATGTGCACAAGGTGGCACAAGCATCTGGAGGTTTATTGCAGTGCCTGGAAGCCCTGGTGCACCAATTCTCTCACTCTTTCTATCTCTCTCATTTAAAAAGAAAAAAGCTCTCACTTTCAATATGGCTCTACGTGGACACAGGGCTTCTAAGAAGACAATTGAGGTAAGATGAGCTCATAAGATTGGGGCTTTCATCTAACAGAGACCTGGCAAGAGGAGACAGAGGTGCCAGGGCTCGCTCTCTCCACAGGCATACAGAGGAAGGGCCATGTGTTGCCATAGTGAAAAGGCACACTGTTCGCAAGCCGAGACCAGCCTCAGGAATCGTCAACCACATTGGTGACTTGATCTAGAACTTCCAGCCTGGAGATCTCTAAGAAGATTAATTTGCGCTGTGAGCAAGAACAGTGAGTGTTTCATTTCCACGTGGATCAACCCCTGGGCCTGTGTGGAGTTAGTGCTGGTTTTAACGGTTTTTTACACATATAATTTACACACCATAAACTCACCCATTTAAAGTGTATACAGGGACTGGGGAAATGGCTCAGTGGTTAAAAGGGCTCTCTTACTTGCTTACAAAGCTGGATGTGGTCCAGATTCAATTCCCCAGACACCCATGTAAAGCTGGACAGGTGTTTGTTTGCAGTGACAAGTGACATGGTGCGGGTGCACACACACGCACATGCAAATTCATTCTTTCTTAAAGTGCATGTAGGGACTGGAGAGATGGCTTAGAAGTTAAATGCTTGCCTCTGAAGCCTAAGGACCCCCGTTGATTCCTCAGGACCCACCTAAGCCAGGAGGCACATGCATCGAGAGTTCATTTGCAGTCTCTGGAGGCCCTGGCGCACCCATTCTCTATCTATCTATCTGCCTCTTTCTTTCTCTCTGTCTGTCGTTCTCAAATAAAAAAAAATTAAAACGTGATGTAGACATCTGTACTTTTGTATATATTCAGGGCTTTATCAGCAGCACCACAATCTAATTTTGGTACACTTTTTTATCATCCCCAAAAGAATATATACTCATTCGATGCTACTTCTTTCAGGCTAGGGAAATGGCTCAGTGGATAGATAAAGCACTTGCCATGCAGCTCTGAGCACCGGAGTTCAGATCCCCAGGCCCCCCCCCCCCCCCGCCCCCGTAGAAGCTGGAAGCTATGGAGGGCTTCTGTGATCCCAGCATGCCCGGGGCAAGAAGGGCGGTGGAGACAAGAGAACTTCCCGGAAGCTTGCACAGCGATGACCAACAACCCAGAAGTCCTGGCGGGTGCGACAATAAAAGATCTGCTACTGTCACCAGCAGATCGCGGCAACTAACACCACGGGAGGGGGAGGACCCGGAGACAGCAGTACACACAGTAAGTATCAATTTGACACAACCTGCAGTATTTCTTTCCAGCCTTGTTTTGGAGAATGCCACACAAATTTTATATTTTAATCCCAACCTTTGTTCCCACTGTCAAAACCAAGATTTTCCTGTCTCGGGAGGAGGCGTCCCTGCGTAACCAAGACAAGCAGGCCAAATGAGCTGGTCATCACTTTTTAAAATATTTACTTACTTGCAAGTAGACAGAGATAGAGAGAAGAGGAACAGAGAGAAAGAATGGGTGTGCCTGGGCCTCTAGCCACTGCAAACGAACTCCAGACACATGTGTCATCTTGTGTGTCTGGCTTATGTGGGTTCTGGAGAGTTGAACCTGGGTCCTTAGGCTTTGCAGGCAAGGACCTTAACCACTAAGCAATCTCTCCGGCCCAGCCCTTGTCTACTTTCTATGTAGACCAAGCTGGTCTAAAGCTATCAGAAATTCTCGCTCCTACCTTTGCCTCCTGAATGCTAAGAGTCTAGGTATACACTACCACATTCAGCTTTTAGTAATTTATTTTTATTTTTATTTTTTTTTAATTCTGAGAGAGAGAGAGAATAAGCATGCCAGGACCTTCAGCCTACTGGGAATGAACTCCAGACACGTGCGCCCCCCTGTGTACACTTGTGACATTGTGCACTTACATCATTATGCATCTGGTTACTTGGGACCTGGAGATTCGAACATGAGTTCTTAGGCTTCACAGGCAAGTGTCTTAACTGCTAATCTATCTCTCCAGCTCATTTTTTTTTAAGGATTTTAATTTTCAGAAAATGTTCATGCTGTTTATGAACTAAGTACATTTTTAAAATTCAGAGTTGTTAAAGACATTTAAATGTCTAAAGGTCCTCAGCACTAAGAGGGAGTGTTTTTGACCTGAAGACAGTCAGAGCAGAGCATTTCTAGAAGTCTCCTTACAGCACTGTTGGGAAATAGCATTTACTAGTTTAATAGTGCAAAAGAAAAATGTTCTACCAAGATGGTTCTTTAGTTCAGAAATGTTATTAGGTGTGTATGCTTGAAAAGTTCTATTAATTATATTAGAATTATGATGCTCTGTTTGGATTTGTATTCTCAGTGTTGCTGATGTAGTTATTGATTGATGTTATAAAAGCAGAAGTTCCCATTAATTCTTGTTATGATAGTTTGAAAAAGATTAATGTTAAATTGATGGGGAACAGTTAGCTGTGCTGAAGTGAAAGGAATAATCACAAATAATAGTAACTAATGTTCACTGACCATTTACTCTGGGCCATTATTGACCATTTACTGTGGCAAGCACTCTCCATGTGCTTCCTAATGCTGGGTGGTTTAATCTGCAAAGCAGCACTCCGTTATTTGTTCCCTTTTAAAACTCAAAAGTCTGGGGGCATAAAGAGGCTAAATAATGCACCCCCAAAGCCAAGGTTCAAACCTGAGCAGGCTTTCCAGAGAGCCCTTGTCATTTTCTTTTTAAAATTTCTTTATTTCTCTTTTTCTTTCTTTCTTTTCTTTTCTTTTTTTCAGGGTCTTACTCTAGCCC
The DNA here is from genome assembly GCF_020740685.1 of Jaculus jaculus. Taxonomy (NCBI): domain Eukaryota; kingdom Metazoa; phylum Chordata; class Mammalia; order Rodentia; family Dipodidae; genus Jaculus; species Jaculus jaculus. The sequence goes on from NC_059118.1 coordinate 4,203,658, forward strand.
AGGCTGCCCTAGAACTCACCTTACTTTTTATTTCTTTTTTTTTGTTTGTTTGTTTGTTTTGGTTTTTCAAGGTAGGGTCTCACTCTGGTCCAGGCTGACCTGGAATTAACTCTGTAGTCTCAGGGTGCCCTTGAACTCGCGGCAATACTCCTACCTCTGCCTACCAAATGCTGGGATTAAAGGCGTGCGCCACCACGCCCAGCTTTATTTTTTATTTCTAATGGTTTTAATTCTTTAAACCATTCCCCTTTTTCTGCCTTTAATTCATGAATTTCCACTTTGTTAATATTTTATTTTTATTTATTTGAGAGAGAAAAAGAGGCAGATGGAAGGAGAGAATGGGTGCATCAGGGTCTGCAGCCCACTGCACACTGACTCCAGACAGAGCACCGCCAGGTGCATCTGGCTTAAGTGGTACTGGGGAATCGAACCTGGGTCCCTAGGCTTTAGTAGACAAATGCCTTAACCGCTAACCCATCTCTCCAATCCCATGAATTTCCACTTTGGTCTTTATTATTCATACACTTTCTGCATGTTACTTTGATGGTTTTTCTTCATTTCCACAATACATTTACAATCATTTTTATTTTAACATCTACTGCACACATCTATGGCTTTGCTCTCCTGTGGTGCCAACCTTGCCCATCCCATTAACATTTCCATGCCGTATTTTGTGATGGGTAATGTCTAGAGTGCATAATTTCATCTTCATATATCTCATTGACTCAAACACTGTGTAAGGGGAAAATCAGAGGGTTTGTCCCCTAATAAGACATCATAAGGTAATTTAGGTAATAAACATGATGTTTCTTACTGGTTTGCATTAAATATTATTCATTGCACTAAAAAGAATTAGTCAAGAGCCTGGCAGGAAAAAAAAATGGTAACTGATATAACAAAAAAGAACTGAATGAGGAAACTCAGGATGGAAGTGAAGGCTAGTTTAAGAAGATGTGAAAAGATGAGGAGGAACCAGGAAAGAACAGCCTTGGGAATCTATTACTGCCCCTGGGACACACCATGGGAAGGGTGGAGGAAGGGCCAGAGACCACTGACTGAGGGAGGGAGGAGACTCTGCCATGTAGGGGCTGTGCAGCCCTGAGCCTGGCAGCGGGGAATGAATGGGTGAATATAAGGAGGGAAGGAGGGAGGCAGAGGGAGGAGAAAGGGAGGGAAGAAGAGAGAGAGGGAGGGAGGGAGGGAGGGAGGGAGGGGGAAAGGAAAGAGGAGGGAATAGGGAGGGAGGAAGGAAGGAGGAGAGAGAAAGGAGAAAGGAAGGGAAGAACAAGGAAAAGAGAGGAGGAGAGGGAGAAGGCAGGAGGAGCAATGCAATCCATTTCTCCACACCCTTCTTCTGTCCTGTAGGCTGAGGACCTAGAGACCCAACAGATGCCCTGTGCAGAGGTCAGCCACAAAAGGACACAAAACAAAGTGGAAAGGCAGGAAAAACATCTGGGAGCAAAAGCCAACCTGGAACAACCAGCACCTTCTGGTCTGGTTGCGACACTGGGACCAGGTGGAGAGTTTTAGCGCTCGGTGGTTTTAGTCACCTTCTTGTCGCTGGGGCAAAAATATCCAGTCAAAAGCAGCTGATGGGAGAAAAGAGTCTTTCTCTTTAAAACAAAAAAGTTATTTATTTGCAAGCACAGAGAAATAGAGAGAAAGAGAGAGGAGAGAATGGACGAGCCAGAGCCTCCAGCTGCTGCAAAGAAACCCCAGATGCATGAGCCACTTTGTGCACCTGGCTTTACATAGGTACTTGGGAATTGAACCCAGGTTGTTAGCCTTTGCAGGAAAGTGCCTTAACCACTGAGGCACCTCTCCAGCCCAAAAGTGATTATTTTGGCCTAAGTCTCAAGGAGAAGTTTTATGAGGGCAGGAAAAGATGGTAGAGCAGTAACTGGACATCACATTTTGTGATAGTGGGTAGAAGATAGCAGCTGGACAGTAAACCAACCTGTGGCAAGGGGGAGCTGGCTATCACACCCCTAAGCACCCCTCCTAACAACACAGCTCTTCCAGCAAGGCTCCACCTCCCAAATTGCCACCATCTGGGGATCAAGCATTCAGAACTTATGAGTTTATGGGGAACCGCTGATTCGAACGACCGCATTGGTCTATGGGTTGGGTGGATCTGTTTATAGACTCCCTGCTTCAGAGCCTCACCGGGTCCACAGGATCCTTCACCCACTTGGTCTTCTTGCTTACTCTTCACTCTACTTTTGAGTTATAACCTCCTCGTTTAGAATGTTTGCATTGATGCTCATAAATGCTCCTGGCTTATTTTATTATTTTGGCTTGTTGATTGTCAAAGGTTAGTATCAGGGTTAGATTTGCTTTGCGAAATGACTCTGAGGGGATTTCACTGTGTGTGTGTTCATATGTGTGTGCCTGTGCACTTGGAGGCCAGAGATTGATGTCTTTTTCAGTTGCTCTCCACTTTGCTTTTTAAAAATTTTTTGTTTATTTTTATTTATTTACTTGAGAGCAACAGGCAGAGAGAGAAAGATGGAGAGAGAGAATGGGCATGCCAGGGCCTCCCACCACTGCAACGAATTCCAGATGTGTGTGCCCCCTTGTGCTTACGTGGATCCTGGGGAATCAAGCCTTGAACCGGAGTCCTTAGGCTTCACAGGCAAGTGCTTAACCACTAAGCCATCTCTCCAGTCCCACTTTACTTTTTAAAATATTTGTAATTAGTTATTTGCAAGCAGAGAGAATGGGTGTGCTAGGACATCTTGCCATTGCAAACTCCAGATGCATGTGCCCCTTTGCTCATCTGGCTTTACGTGGGTACTGGGAAGTACCTGAGCTTTCAGGCTTCGCAGGCAAACACCTTAAACACTGAGCTATCTCTCCGCCCCTCCACCTTGTTTTCTGAGACAGGGCTCTCACTGAACCTAGAGCTCACTAGCTAAGTTGCAATTCCTCAGGGTCGTGCTGCCTCCATCTCGTCTGTGCTGGGATTCAAGGCATGCACCACACTGCAGTCACTTCCAGTGGGGGCCAAGAACCTGCACTCAGACCATGCTTGCACAGCAAGCCCTCCGTCCACTGAACCCGCTCCCCAGCCCCTCCCCCCTTAGGTTCTGAAATATAATATAAATATAGAATAAAATAGTCACTCTTAAAAGTTCAAACAACATAATAAAGAACCAATGGCAACAACAAAAAATTCTATTTCATCATGTTCTTACCAGGAATTACTGGCTTTTCTTTCAGGTAACTATTGGACAACTTTTCAATATTTTTCATAATTCTTAGTTTGAACAGATATTTCTTTCTCTCTCTCTTTTAAAAGAACTACTTTTTAGGCCAGTTTTGGCCATGTGTCATTCCTAAGACATGGCACATTTTCTGGAGATTCATTTTTTTCCTAGCAGACCCACATTTGTGTCCCTCAAGCTTGAGGCTTACGTGGTCTTGGTAAAAGACTTGTGTGTGCGCCAGCGCAGCCCATCGGATGTGGAGAGGCCTCATCCCACTGATGTAGATGTCCTGACCCCTGGACAGCTGCCGTATCCCATGGAGCTGACCACGGGACAACACGCGGGCACCGACCTCCCAGAGTGGTTCACCGTGGTGGTGGTTGAACCTCGGCACCTGCCTCCCCTGGAAACCGAGCTCCCAGCTGGGATCTGGGACCCCCTGCGCAGCAGAAGCAGGCAGGAAGCATGTGAGAAGGGGATGCAGAGGAGGACCCCATGCCAGAAGGGCCGCTGTAAGGATGACGCCTTCCTCGGGGGGCACTGTCCTTCTAGTCTTGGCTCTGCCCCTGAGGATGTGACCTTGAGAGTAACCTCCTGGGCTGCCGCTACCTGACTGAGACATGAGAGGCTCTGGGACCTTCCTGGATTTATGCTCCTATAAACACATCCCCTAAGGGGCAAGAGCAGCTCACAGTCCGCACCTCACCTTTGACGCTCTGCCTCTTCCTCTCTCTCTTGAATAAGAAATGCAGGCCAGTGCAAAAGTCACAGGGTCTGAGATCTGGTCAAAAGGGACCGAAAGGGCCTCCTGTCCCCCATAAACCTGCCTGCCCACCTCTTCTGAACTCAAACGTCCTTGCTTTCCTGGGTGTATAAGTTAACTGATTATCACCAGCACAAGATACCCAGCTAGAAGCAGCTTACGGAAGGAAAGAGTTTACTTCAGCTAACAGTTTCGGGGAGAGCACAGCCGAGCAGACAGCTGGCATCCCACTGACACGTCATCAGGGAAGAAACAGAAAACTCAAAGAACACCAAGCAGGGCTGCGCTGCTGACGATCCAAGGCCGGCCCTCAGTGACACAGGGCCTCCAGCAAGGCTTCACCTCGGCAAGGTACGGGGCTCACTGCGGAAAGTGCTTGCCAAACAAGCGTGAGGAGCTGAACTCAGCATCATAGCACGTGCGCCCATAATCCCAGCCCTGGGGAGGCGGACATGGTAAGATCCCCACATCTTGCAGGTTAGCTAGTCTAGTCTGATTAGTGATTTCCAGGTTCAGTGGGAGACTTCTTCTCAAATAACAAATGCGGGGCTGGAGAGATGGCTCAGTGGATAAAGGTGCTTTCTTGCAAATCCTGATGGCCTGGGTTTGATTGTCCAGTACCCATGTAAGCCAAATGCACAAAATGGCACATGCATCTGGAGTTCATTTGTAATGGCAAGAGACCCTGGAGCACCCGTATTCTTTCTCTCACGCTAGTAAATAAAGATATTTTTAAAAAGAAAAAAAGTGGAGAATGATTGAGGAAGACACCTAACATCAACCTCTGGTCTTCATAGGCATGTACCTACACACATGTATGCACATGTACACACCTACATGCAAAAACTAATAAATTCTGGCAAGCTATTAGAAAAAAATTACCATCCAAAAGCCAGGCGTGAGGGCACACACCTTTAATACCAGCACTCAGAGGCAGGGGTAGGAGGATCGTCATGAGTTCAAGGCCAACCTGACACTACCTAGTGAATTCCAGGTCAGCCTGAGCCAAAATAAGACCCTGCCTCTAAAAACAAACAAACAAAAAATTACCAGCTGCGAAGAGCTCAGGGCTCCCAGGAGTGTGCCTGCCTCCGTGTCACTGCGCCCTCTGCGTCACTGCGCCCTCTGCGTCACTGCGCCCTCTGCGTCACTCTGTCCTCTGTGTCACTGTGCCCTCTGCGTCACTCTGCCTCTGCGTCACTCTGCCCTCAGCGTCACTCTGCCCTCAGTGACTGGCCATGTGAAACATGGCCTCAGCACAGACATGATGCCTGAGCATAGACAATGCCCCTGGCTGATGAAATGCTTTCTGCAACTGGAGACCTGCGAGCCTAGATGCATGGCTGCCACTGTGTGAGGCCAGACACGTGGCTCCTCTGCAATTCCCAACTTCAGCTGGCTGGGCTCCGGTCTGACATTCCCACCCTCTGAATGATTGCAGGAGACTCCCAGCTCATCTCCCCACTGCTCAGCCCCATCCCACCAAACCCCCTTGTTAGAAAGAGCTCTCCACACACAAATCTAACATGTCAATTCTCTCCTTTCAGCCCGTGATAACGATTTCACTGACTCCCTTGAAATCTATACATGGAGCTGTTGCTTTGAATAAGAAGATTCATTGAACATTTTAATCAAACAAAATGTCCTTGAACTAGTAACACAAGGACATCATTTCAGCACTCTGGCTTGGGGGAGGTAAGGCTCTTTAACAGAGAGTATTGAACATTACTTTTGCTGGGAGCCGTGGAATCTCTTGCTGATCCAGCTGAGATGTTAAAATCTGCAAAAAAGAGTCACTTGGTTTATCAACACAGATTATCAATGGAATTACACTAGAAGTACAATCAAATCCACCGTACTACATTCTGAGTTCTTTTTTTAGGAAGAGAGAGAGAGAGAGAATTGGTGTGCCAGGGCCTCAGCTACAGCACTTGAACTCAAGACACTTGTGCCATCTAGTGGGCATGTGTGACCTTGCACTTACCCCACCTTGGTGCATCTGGCTGACGTAGGACCTGGAGAGTCAAACATGGGTCCTTAGGCTTTGCAGGCAAGCACCTTAACTGCTAAGCCATCTCTCCAGCCCCATTCTGAGTTCTTAATTGGGAATTTTGTTACATTGAGGCTTTCTTGTGCTTTATGGACATGCTGTAACCTAAGACTCAGGACGGACCAGCTTTGCAAATGCTGTTAACTTACTCACTAGCTCACAGCAAGACTGTAGGAAGTGCTTGACCCGAAATGTGAAGTGACAATGCAGTCCCCGCTATTATTCACACATCAGCAGCACAGTGGACCCCCTTGCTCTCCGTAGTCCAGGACATGTGTATCTCCTGAGACAGATGGATCGTGACAAGCAGCGCTGACCACACACTTTTATCTAAAGCCAAGACCAAGATTGTTTTGTCTGTAATCTATGCAAAGTGAAAATCCATTGACTCAGTGACTCACCCAGAGGAGAGACAGCTGATGCAAGAATTAGAATGCGTGGTTAGTCCCAGGGACACCATCTTGCACAGCCCTTAATTCAAAGTTGACTCATAAGATAGAGTGGATATGATCTACTTATTACTTGTGTGTGTGTGTGTGTGTGTGTGTGTGTGTGCATGTGCACACGCAGGGGCATGCTGTGCGATGTGGCCGGAGGACAACTTTCAGATCAGTCTCGTCTTCCACCTTATTTTGAGGCAGGCTCTCTCACTGTAGTTTACTGCTTCATTTACCAGGCCACAAGCTTCCAGAAAATTCTTCTGTCTCCACCTCCCTTGCCACTATAGGTGGACTAAGATGACAGAAACCTTCCACAGCCTCTGACCTTTACGTGGGGTCTGGGCGTCTGAACTCAGGTACCTGGGGTTGCACAGCAAGTGCTTTGTATGCTGAGCCATCTTTCTGCTCCCAAGATTGGATAGCATCTAATGCAAAGAGTTTGGGTCTCAGAACCAGTTCATGTCCGCCCTCAGAGCATCAAAGTCTCTGAAAAAGACACATGTCATCAGTGTGGACATCTGATACTGACTGTCAACTTGACAATATCTAGAATCATGTAGAAGACAAATATCTGGACCTGTCTTTGAGGGACTTTCTAGGTTGGGTTAATTAAGATGGCATGGTAGTTTGAATGTATGCCTCCCAATAGATTTGGGAAATTTTTATTTTTCTTTTAAAAAAATTTTAAAAGGAAGAAAGGAAGTTTGTCTCCAGCTGCCTGGCTGGAGGCTATGTCACTAGGGTGGATCCGATTTCTGGCCTAATGGTGTACAGAGCACTGGAGCTCTGCCTGGGTTCCCTGCTGTTGGCAGCCTGGGTGTTGGTGCTGTTGCTGGTTCTCATGGTGGTTTTGCTCTGTCTGTGTGTGGACCTATGAAAGGAGGTCAACCTCTTTGCCATTATGAAACCTTCCCTGAATCTGTATGCTTCAAATAAATCCCAGCAATGTGAAGCTGTCTATAACCGATGGGAAAGCCTACCCTAAATGTAAGTGGTGTCATCCTATGTGCTGGGAACCCAGACTGATAAAAAGGGGAAATTGAGGCTCTGAGGACAAGCATTCATCTCCCTCTGCTTCCTGACTCTGGGTTGGAGGTGACCAGCTGTCTCACCCTTCTGCCACCACACCCACTTTTGCATGGTGGTCTGCATCTGCTCACATTATAAACTGAGGCAAACCCTTCCTCCCTGAATTACTTGTGTCAGACTTTTTTTTGTTGTTGTTACAGCAATGAGAAAAGTAATACAGAAGCTGGGCTGACTATGCAAGGTGGGCAAAGACAACTTTTGTGTTTCTGGCCCAGGTCTGCACTAAAACCCAGCTGACACCTTTTTTTTTTTTTTTTTTTTTTTTTGAAGGCTTCTGGGGTGGAGAGATAATTCAGCAATTAAGGGTGCTTGTTTTCAAAGCCTGATAGCCTGGATTCAATTCACCAGTACCCATGTAAAGCCCAGTGCACAAAGTGGTATATGCATCGGGAGTTCACTTAAGTGGCATTCCCTCTCTCTCTCTCTCTCTCTCTCTCTCTCTCTCTCTCTTTCTCTTTGCTTGTAAATGAATAAATAATTTCAATTTTGAAAAAGCTCCCAGGGCTGAAGAGATGCTTTACCAGTTAAGGTGCTTGCCTCTTGTGGTAGTTTGACGAGATGCCACCCCTCCATAGATTATAAGTTTATTAAATCTTAGATTTCCACCTACCTGCTTGAAGGTGACACTGGGTGGGTCCTGGGTTTCAGCTCTAAGGTGTCAGGTGTTTGGGATTCCAGCCTAAAAATATGTGAAGTGCCTGAGTTCCACCTGAAATTCCTAAGTGTATTTGTGTGCTGTGTGGCTTTTGGGGCTTTTGCTTGTGGCTCTCTCTCTCTGCGTGGACCTGTGAGAGCACATCCAGGTTCTTCTGCCACTATGTAACTTCCCCTAAATCTGTAAGCTTCAATAAATCCCTTTCTCCATCATGTGTCTGGTCTGGAAGTTCATCTCAGCAACGTGAAGCTGTCTGCTACACCTGTGATGCCTGTGAAGCCTAAGGACCCAGTTTAATTCCCCAGTACCCAGGTAAGCCATGGTGGCACATGCCTCAGGAGTTTGTTTGCAGTGGCCAGAGGCCCTAGTGTACCCAATCTTTCTATGTGTCACTTTCTCTCTCTCTTCCAAATAAAAAAAATAAAATATATTTTAAAAGTGATTCCTCTAAGTTTCACTCAGGCTCACACTGGAGAGAAGAAAGGCATGATGAACTCAGGAGAAACAGTCACCTGTAGGAGAGTCTGTCTCTTACTGGGCCACCACTGCTCTGTTCTGAGCTTGAAGCATTGGACAGCGAAGTGAAGTGTCATGGCGTGAATAGTGCATTAGATCTGTGCCACCAAGAATCCAACACTGGTTAGTTTCCATTTTCCCTTTTGGATTCCCTGTGTCTGCACCAGGCCTTTTCCCTGGAAGCTGACCTAGGTGAGCTTCAGCACCAGGTTCTCTTGTGCCCAGGCCAAGGCTGGGTTCGGGCCCTGACCCTGGGGCCATTGCAGTATCAGACAACCCTCTCCACGTAGCCTCCAGTCCCTGTGTCCTGAGAGCCTCTTCATTTGCTCCCTTAGGGGAAGGAATTTTACCTGGCTTTCTGTAACTTGAGGCACTGCAGATCGCTGGAGCTGCTCACA